>NC_092323.1:7012831-7693163 GCF_036785885.1 Coffea arabica | reverse complement strand
AAAAAAAAAAGAGTTACTAAAGTAATCTTTTATAATATGATGTATGTGAAGTAATTAAAAAATGCGTTAACTTTTAAATAGCAGGCCAAACAAGTTCTTAATTTGACTAATTTGGATTAAGTTTTGATGTATGTAGATTAACTTGCTTCCACCGTAAGTGCCTAAATAAGCAAGGGCATCTTGAGTTTTGACTTGACATTTGCACACAGCATGAGAGAAAACCGAGGAAAGTCAGTCAACAAGAAAACATATGAAATAAGAAGATTTGAAGTAACATGCACATGAATAATGAAAACTTTCGTGTCATGTGCCCATCTCTTCTAAGTTGAACGCCAATCACCTACGCGCGATGGCATCTTTAGTCAGATGTAGTTTTCAAATGGAACGACCACTTAAATGATCCGGAAGGGTAACAAGTTATGGGGTTAGAATAGATCAAAATGTCTATCTCGAGAGGGATTGAATAATGGAAGATGCGAGTGTATGATGATGTAATAGGGCATTTTCTTCCCTGAGTAATTAAAAAGAGATTATCCACAGATGACCAGTAATTAAACAAAGATTAACAACCACGGATGATTACATACCAGGAAAGGATACAGCTCGCAGCCTTTAGGCTTTACCAAAGCAAACCCACTCAGTAAGGTCAAAAAATAAAAATAAATAAAGAATGAAAGAAAGAAAGGTACAGCCACAGCTCGTAGAGCAGGTAGTCATCCTCATGGTGACATGGTTTGACGTGTAATCTCGGGAAGATGAATATTCAGGGGAAATCTAGCAAGCTTCCATTGACCACTCTCTCATTGACACCTCACCAGTAACGGTTAGTCGTACGATATTGCAATGAGGAAAACTGGAAAATTCTCTACTCCTGGCCCCATTCTATGACCTTTGTAGCTATTTGCGCCTCAAATTCTTGGACAATTGAATGGCCTGACATTTGTCGACCCAATTTTTGTTAAGTTTTGGACTAAACCAAAAAGAAAAAACGGAAAAAAAAAAAAAAAGTACAAGATCTCCAAATGCGGTGCATCCTTGGTAATTTCCACAGTCAAATATTATATTAGCGTGAATAATAATAATGTTTCAATGATATGTGATTTTCCACTAATCCAATGAAAAAGTTATCATATGCGCTAGTTTTTCATTGCAATGACATGGACATTTACAAGCAGTGCAACACAAGATTCCTAAATTCCTGGTAAGTGCACTACAGATAGTGTAGAATTCCATTCATCAGGTTTCTTATACTTTTAAAGGATAATTTCAGAAACCTCTCATAAGGAATTTTTTTTTTAGGTTTTTTAAATTACATGTGCATCCTTTGCCGATTTTAAATGATACTACTAACATCGACATTCTAATAAAATTCTCTTGTTTGCTATGCTTATATAAAAGATGGATTTTTATATATTTTTCCCTTTTTCCTGTTTATTCATTTCTCTTTATATTTCATCATAAAATCTGAAGAACTATTAATATTACACCAAACCTCTATGTTGATCAAACGTCAAACTAGTAAAATTTTTTTATAACCTTTAATGTAATCTAAATTTTTTGTAGCTTTTTTTTTCTAGGTATCAAATTTAAAAAATTTTGACAATAACCTAAAAACAAATAGGCCAAAATCACTACCGAACTGTGGTAGTTCTACCACATAACTGGTTCACAACCTTTAAAAAAATCAAGATAATGCTTTCTTTTCAATTTTAAAAAGAATCTATATCTCCAATAAAACATTATAAAAAGTACCCTATTATAGTGATAGATTTATTATTACAATTAATTATCAAATAATAAATATTGACTTAAAAAACTTGGCACTCATTCATATTATATAATTATACTGCATTACTTTATAATTGTTTAGACGAATAAAATAAATTTTATAAGATAAGTGCACTTTAGTGTATTAATTGTTTTTTACCATAATTTAAGGTTTGGTTACCAAAATATCAAATCAAAGGAAGTAAGTCTAATTTTTGAAACTTGAAGAGAACTAACTGAAATACTTAAAAACTTTAAGAAAGGTTACTAAAATTATCCCAATTTTTAATGGAATAGAATTTCCCAATGATTATTTCTTAAGTACATCCCCTTTTTGTCCTTCTTTTTTTTTTTAAAAAAAAAAGGTATGTCCATTTTTTATGACCCTTAGAATATCGCCCATGTAAAAAGTTGCAGTCCAAATTGAGAGTATTTTGAATAAAACATTGTAGGGCCTATGCACCACTCCAAATTGATCCAAGTAATCCCAATGTCATAATCTCAATACTTGGAAGATTTTCATTCCTTTTACAAGATTGCTTCTACAAACACTCGTTATTTAAATAGCATATTATTTAAAATAATTATTGTAATACTTTTTATGATATGATGTATGCGAGATAAAAAGTGATAAAAAGATAGAAAGATGTGTTGAAAAATATGATCATGTTGTAAGTAAATAATTTTTTGAACAAAATGACTATCTAAACACACTCAGTACTAGTATTATGGTAGATTGTTTTTTGGTTTCCACATTCATTAAATGAGTGTGTTTGGATTACACATTATTTCTATCTTATTTACACATATTGACTAACTTGTATCATTAACATATTTTTCAATCACTTTTTTATTCCACATATATCACATCAAAAAAGTGCAACAGTATTTTTTCACAAAATTATTTCAAATAATTTACTATCTCAAAAAATTGACTTTTTAGCACACAAACCTGTCTTGAGAGATTTTTTGAAACTATAAGGGCGCTAAGTGATATTAAGGCAAACCTCAGGGGAGATTTGTGAAATTATCCCAAATTGGTGTTGTCAATTTGTCATTCCTTTTACTTTTGTTTTTGTTTTTGCCTTTTCGCGAAAGGCCTTTTCCATTCCTCAACTCAAAGACGTGGCATTTTCCTCTCTTAACAACGCACAGCTCCTGCTTCTTCTCTATGGCGGCCCCTTATTCGCCTTCCCACTATCGCCTATGCATTAAACCTGCAAAAGTAAAGATACGCAAATTTCAGAATACAAATAAACACCTT
Source organism: Coffea arabica (assembly GCF_036785885.1). Classification (NCBI taxonomy): domain Eukaryota; kingdom Viridiplantae; phylum Streptophyta; class Magnoliopsida; order Gentianales; family Rubiaceae; genus Coffea; species Coffea arabica. Next base: position 7,690,132 of record NC_092323.1, on the reverse strand, counting down.
GCCGTTTTAAGGCCGTCCTCAGTCGCCATAGAAACTTCTTTGAAGAAGAAGGTTAGAAGGGTCGGGGTATCATTGGTGACTTTGCCAGATATTTTGGTTTTGCGGTCACCGTCAAATTTTGTAACCGAGACAACATTAAACTTTTTTTTATAGAAAAGGTCAGACGAGTTTGCCAACCTTTAATCAGTCTTTCATGTTGACATAACTTTGTTCTCTTGCCCATTATTGATAGTGACTAAATACTTTATTTCAACCGTACCATGGATAAGAGATCGCTAATCTACTGGACCACTGTATACAGCATTGGCACATTAAAAAATACACGTGGAATCCTATTTGAATGATGAATGATATCTGAAATAGGATGCGCTTATTGCTCAGATATTTAGTGATAATTTTAGCTTGATTAGTGTCTTTTTGAGTGTCATACATTTAGAAAGTCACATGGGTTTGTGGGATTTGAGATCCCTTTTGTGTGTCGACAATTTCAGAGCTGTTTTTCATACTCAGGTTGGTGTTTTCAGAACATCACATGTTTCTTTCAGTTGGATTTGAGCTCATAATTCTACTCTATTCCCTTGACCCTTTATCTCTTTGCAAGTGGAGGTGTTGCAGATTGTGAAATTGGTTGTCTGTAGAATTTTTTTGGGTGGGTTAAATATGTATGCATACTTAATTTTCTTTAATTGTTCTTTTTCTTCTTTCTCTGGTCATTAATGCATTGTCTTGTGTGCCGGCAGAAAGATATTTACCGAGATTGTTCTCTTTTATAAGTTATGGATATTGCATGACCTTTTTAATATCTGAATGGTAAAGCTAGGGAAAGATTAGCCTTTTACTGAGTTATCATTACATTCTTAATTCCAACGCTAATTCATCACTTGTTGAAGTCAGATTATATGTATCTCTTTATCTATTGAGTCTCTCATTTGCAAGTTATGCATAAGAGACTGCAGATTGTTGAGGTTTTCAGGTTTTACAAATGTATAAATGTAGAATTATTTTATGATTACCAACCTCGGACTTGTGATTTCTAGAACAGTCTAATCTTTGTTGTTTCCGACATTCATTAGTATCACATAATTACATGAGAATCTCATGGTCGTTATAGGTGGAGGAGACAGGTTATTATTTAGGTACTTATATAAGGGGGTGGGGGGAGAGAGATGTTCTTTAGATGGGGGGGCAGGGATGGAGGGCAATATGGCACTGCAACCCAGCTGGGTAATGGGGAGAGGAAGGATCCCTATGTCAAGACTCAAGAATATTGTTGCCCTGTACTGTAAACATAGTGATGGTATTACATGTCTCAAGATATCTATGTTGGATGTACAATGTACATGAAATAGCTAGTCAATTGATGCCTAATGATACGAGGTTACCGGCCTCAATGCAACAATATGGAGAGCCAACCTTCAGGAAGTGCAAGATAATGGCCCACTCTGGCATCGAATGCAGTTTTAGTTTCATAGATGGTAGAATGCTGACTTGTATCTTGAACAATGTTGATAGGCTAGCACCTATTTGCATGTTTCACCAAACAACCACCCCATATCTTATACTAAAATACCTAGCTAGTATGGATGCTGGGAGACTTGTTTTTGACTTCAGAATCAATTGTCTTAACTTTCAAGGGTTCATGTATTTAGTTGTGTAAGATAGACTCAATAAATTCTTGTAGTACTTTCTGTCCATCATGCTGTGTCTGTGCTTAACTGATTTCTCATTTATCTAGGGCATTCTAAGACCAGAGTGGGGAAATTTTCCATTCAGAGGGGACTGGTTTTCACACCTCTACCAACCATTGATAAAATACCAGAACCACCAGGTGCAATTGCTTTATAAATTGTCCAATCTATTCACAAATTTTACTTTGTTATGCCCCTCTCTAACTTCGTGCTTATTACTTTTTAGGGGGAAAAAAGAGGTTTGAGCTTATTGAAGTGAACACAATGATGTGTTTTTTAAGCATATAAAATGTTGGAAAAGTATATCTGGGAGTTGGAGAATGAAAATAAATTGCTGTTTTTCGAGCTCTTAACCATGTTGAATTCTTTAACCCTTTTTCCTTGTGCTTGGAAATGATCTTTGTTGGGCATTTAGGTTCACCTTAGTCAGATCAGATCAATGGATCATAAATCTTGTATTTGGTTGCAATAAGTTTTTTTTCTCGTGATTTTATCATTTTTCCTGTGAATTTTCAGCCAGTATCAATCTTAGCTGCTTTGTGCACTTTTGTGGATTCCTTCAGAATAATCTGACAATTCTGTTAGTCTGCTGTGCCCATGTGTTGATATTTAGCAGAGTAGAATGAGAGAGGCCCAGCTTGGAGCACATACTGTGAGAACTCATGGGGTTACATTGGCTAGAAAACATATGCATGACTGGCTCATACTGATGCTTCTTGCAGCAATAGTAGTCATTCTCAATGTCATCAATCCTTTTTACCGCTATGTTGGGAAAGATATGATGGCAGATATCAAGTATCCAATGAAAGAGAACACTGTTCCTGTATGGGCTGTGCCAGTAAGTTTAGTCATCATTATCTAAGTGAATCTGTACTACCGTCTATGAGTACATGAGTTGGTTATGTGTCTTATTATCCTTTCAATTTTCCTTTAAAACCAAGTAGGTGTATGCCATCCTCTTGCCAATGGTCGTCTTTCTACTCTTCTATTTGCGTAGACCAGATGTCTATGATCTTCATCACGCCATTCTGGGTAATAAATGTTTTAAGCATTGTGCTGTACAATCGAAAGTACTCTGATTCCGGTGAAATTACCTCCCAGACTGTTACATCTTATGTTGCTGGCAAGTGCAGGGCTCTTATTCTCTGTTCTGGTAACTGGAGTCATAACAGATGCCATAAAGGATGCTGTTGGCCGCCCTCGACCAGACTTCTTTTGGCGTTGTTTTCCAGATGGAAAAGATGTACACAGCTGTTGGACTTGGTTTTCCATATCTTTAATGAGAAGCAGCCAGTGGTATTCAGTTATTTCTTGAAGTCAGTTTTTATTAGTCTAATGTTGATATTTGTGTTGCCTTTTAGGTTTATGATCAGTGGGGAAATGTAGAATGCCACGGGCAGAAAGATATCCTTAAGGATGGACGCAAAAGCTTTCCAAGTGGGCATACTTCTTGTGAGTATAATCCCATCTTTTTTGTTTGTGCAAGTAAATCTACAATAACAAGCAAAAACATGTTCATGTGTATAGCCTGTCTATAACTCATATCTACCTTGCTTGATTTTTCTTATCATCCTAAGCAATGAGTTCTTTATTTGTTCGTCAAATTATGTGAGATATTATGAAGGGGAAGGAGAGGTTTGAAATCAACACGAGGTCAAGCTGTGTTCTTAAGTTGTTGTCTATGTTGACTCGGTCGTGACTTGGGACATCTGTAGGGTCATTTGCTGGTCTGGGTTTCTTATCACTGTACTTGTCTGGGAAAATTCAAGCATTTGACCGTAGAGGCCACGTTGCAAAGCTTTGCATTGTTTTCCTTCCCCTGCTTGTTGCATCTCTTGTTGCCATTTCAAGGGTAGATGACTATAGGCACCACTGGCAGGATGTGTTTGCTGGAGGTCTCATAGGTTGGTTTGTCGTGATATATTTGTGTTTAATTGGAAAACTTGGACACTGTACTTTCTAAGGCTGTGGTTTTTAACAGGTCTCATAGTGGCCATGTTCTGCTACTTGCAGTTCTTCCCACCCCCATATCATGTGGACGGTAAGCTGCTATTTCCTTTTCAAATGATGGTAACTGATCTCCTTACTGTAATTGGAGTTTCATGTTAAGTTAATGGGATTCCAATGTATATAATAATCAGATCGTGTATGAGGCCTTTTTTTTTTTGGTAGTATACTAGGCTGTTTTTGAAGAAGATTGGCGTCGATATGATGACTTTAGTGCAGATTTACCCCAGCGCCTGTTAATCTGTTGCTGTAGGTTGGGGGACGTACGCCTACTTTAGGGTTCAGGAGGAAATACATGCCAGCATGCAACCAACCAATGCTCTGAATGCAGAAGCTCAAGATGAAAACCACCAAAATGAAAGCAACAATGCATCCATGGAAATGTCTTCGACTGTTGATCCTGGCACAGCAGTTGAAGATCTAGAATCTGGTCGGAGAGAGACTTGAGCATTTTCTCTGTAGTTATTAGGTTGAAAATTTTCTTGCTTAGTGGTTTTAAAGCTGATGAGCGTATGTCTTAGAGCAAGGAGTTGATACAATCATGTGTGTGGAGAAATTTTCCGACTTTCCACCTTGAATTCACGGTTGGATGTTTTTTTAATGATTCCCAATATAAATGTTTCCAACCTTTGCATGACATGAGGAACATGGAGCGGTGAGCATCTCACGGTATCAGTAGATGCGCTTCAGGAGTCTGGTAGTGGCAGTATTCGTTCATCAATCAAAATGCCTAATTTGGAGAGGCTTTGCAAGTTGTACGTTTTGAGTTGCTACGAGACGTCTCTGTTTGGATCTCCTGTTTTTGGAGTGTTTTTCAAAAATTAGTTTTTCAAATACAATAAAAGTTATAACAAAGTACTCTAAAAGATAATCTAAAAATTAGTTTAAATTTTTTTAAAATTTTACCAAATATCTCATAATAAAGTGTCAATAAAAAATATTTCAAAATATTTTCTAAAAATATTTCAAAATATACTAGCAAAGTTTTTTAAAAACATCCCAAAAAACAGCTAATCCAAACGGAGCCAGTCTTTTCGCGGTTGCTTTATATTTTATACTAGGAGGCATATATCGCGCGGTGCGCGGTGGTATACAAAGAGAAGATGCCCAGGCAAGCATATAATGAGGAAGGAAAAGTAATGGAGGAGGATATATTGGCTGAGACTAATGGTTTTTTTTTTTTTACTAATACTAATTTTTTTTGGGTATATGGGTTACACAGGAGCATAAAATAAGTAGTAATATACAATACTTTTAGGAAGATTGGAGCCGAACAGAACAAGATATACAATGGAAATACTTTTCGTAGAAAGAATCTCTTTAAAATAGAGCAAGATACAGAACTATAATTTATTCTCAAAGGCTATCGAAGCATTTAGTAACCTAATATGGATTAAGTTAGGTGAAGAGTGAAATTAAAATGCCATGGATACAGTTTTTCAATGCCTTTTTTGTTGAATATGATAACAGCAAAAGAGGTGGCCGCCATGGACAAGCATGACTTGCAAATGGTTTGGGATAAACATAAAATATGCCCCCTTAAACATATGGATTCATGGAACAAAAATGTTTGTTGGTAAATAATTTATGTACACAGCTAAGCATAAATATACATGAATAAGTAGACGGCAAAATCGTTTCACAAAAATAGTATGAATATTTATTTAGATTTATAGAGAGGTATTGCTAGGATTTAAGGTTAATACTTTTTTAGTTAAAAATTGGTGAATTTTTCTCCTATCTTACTCTATTGCTCGTTTAGCACGAGAATAAAGTTCAGCATTTTTCATGAAGTGCATAAGCATAGGATGTGATGATTTGAATATATCATACTTCATAAGAGAGAAAAAGTACTGTCGAGATATAGAACTACTTTTGCTGGAACTTGGGAAATTCTTCTTTTATCTCATTCCATTTCTTGTTTAACATGAAAATCAAGTTTACTATCTTTCATGAAGTGTAGAAATATATAGTGTGACCACAAGTATATATTATGCTTCACGGACAAAAGGGAAATACTAAGCTAAATTTGAAGGCATTTTCATTATATATATAGCAACATTGATCCAATTGTGATTATAGAAGCTTGAAAAAAAAAAGTGATTGAATTCTCATATTAGTTGACTATGAGTTAATCGAGTTGAATAATGAAATTAAAATGCTATGGGTACAGTTTTTGAATTCCCCTTCAGTTGAATTGGATAACAATAAAAGAATTTTAAAATTGTGAAATATAAAGGAATATCTCGTTGGCACAAAGAGTTCTAAGATTATTGAACTGTTTTGAGATCTTTCCATAATTCATGGATGGTGGCATAATCCCTTACAGTCATTTCTCTCCTACTAATAAACTGGAAAATATCGTGATTCATGAATTTCCTCTGTTGCTTTGTATTTGTAGGATTGGGAGATTGTAGCAGCTTCAGAAAAGCTGGCGGAGTGCCAAGAAACTATCTTAAACTGGGAGATTGTAGGAATGGGAAGTAGTTAAAGGCATTGGTTTCACCCATAAAGGCTGCTCTTTTTGTTAAGGCCCTTTTTGATAAACTATCCTGTTGTTGCCACCATGACAACTTCTGAGAATAATACTCGCCAGCGGTCATCTCTTCTAAATAAAATGCTAGTTGAAGACAAATATGAGACCAAGGATCTCAAGCCTCCTAAAACCAAGGAAATTATTCTAGAGGGTAATAGCTATTCCACCTTTGGCCCGAATTGGACAATCGAACGTCCAGAGAAAGTGGCAAGGTCAAATGGTGTTAATTATTCAAAGGATAAGCTGAGATTGGTTCTTTGGCTATCGTTCCCAGTAAGAAAAGGGGAAGTGGAGGATTGCTAAAGAAGCTGTGAACTAATGCTAAAACTGAAGTGCGGAATCCAGTAACAGTGAAAATTGGCTTAGTTTTTTTTGGCTAGAATACTACAGTGTGATTTGTGCCTTGCATATCTATGTAAGAGAGATGGTGGATGCCTCTTTGTTTCTTCTATTGTATATAAATTCAAAAGAATACATTTCAATTGAATTAGAATTAAATTTTTGTATTATACCAAGAATACAGCAATTTTGAGAGGAGGAATAATCTAGATCATCCATGTTCAACATATAGAACTTACAAGGATAGAGCATTCATCGAAGAGAGTATTCAAATCTTAAGTTGGTCATTGGAGAGAGAGAGAGAGAGAGAATGCTCTCTATAAGCGGTTTTAGGATTTTGGCAGAACGCAGAGCTAAAGGCCTGCTTGTGCAGGTGATTGGGAAGGCACAGAAACTTGGTCTTGAATTCAATTGAATGTTATAATCAATGTCACAACATAATCCAAAATATCATCTTCAGACGTAATTCCAGAATTTTAGGTGGCAGCAGATTACAAAATTGGAAATGTACATGAAAGCAAGATAAGCATATGCCAAAATCAACTTCAGTACAATTTCTATATAGCACAAATTTGGCAATTTCATGGAGCCCAGCTTCCTGATAACATTCAGCAATCCGGTCCAAATTGTCATCCCAGGTGCCTTCCACAGAAAAGCCAAATCCAACAAGAAAGCTGCTTCATCCAAAGCAACCTGTAAACAACAGAAGGTGTAAACACACTGAAGCACACGTTGCCAAAAGGTGAAAGAGATATGTGAACTAAAACAACACAATGCAGATAACAAAGCGAATGAAGGGAAGTACAATATATGCAATCTTAAAGGTAATGAATACGACAATAACAATGTAAAGCAACATATTTTCCCCAATTGAGGATGCGTAACATCTTAAGACTTACATTCTTGGCTAGAAGCCATATCCTGTGCTTCTGTACTTGTATCACAGGCATCTCCATCCTGAGGATGCTAGAAATTGAGATCAAACAATCTAAGAAGAACATCTCAACTAAGAAGATTTGAATTAGTTTACCCAGTTGGGGCAGTAGGCCATCGCAGCAAAATAGTTACAGAACCTATACACAACAAGCAATGTGTAAAGATAGAATATTGGTCTCAAATCAATATTATTTTTTTTACTTTTTAACTCAAACACAAGCCTTATTCACACCTGAGGTGTTTTCTGACAGGTACAGCAAGAGGAATCAAACCTCGCTTGGCCCCAAGAGAGATTAATGACTCGCCTGCTACCAGTCAATATGCCAACCTGAAAAGATAAGAACTTTTTACTGAGTAAAAAAGGAAGAATTTTAGGCGCAGTTGTATAATTCAGTAGAAACTGCAAAGCAAGGCTAGCTTGTCAATCACAAATTAATTACTAAAATAGATAAAAACAAAGAAAAAAGAAAATTAACAATTTATCAAGAATTGTAACTGAGCACCACAGGCAACAACATGAAACTCGTCACGCAAGTCTTTACACAAGGGAGTATCATGCAACTAAACAAATAACAGAAACAACATAAGAGGATTCAGGGGAAGAATCGCCAGACGAATCGAAAACAAGGATATTAGAAAAACAATTGACTCACTACAACTTATTAGTCTAATTAAGTGTTGTCTTGAGATCTCAATGTTTGTATGTCTGGAATAAGTAGAAGAATAGAATATCCAAAAATCGCTATTTGACGTGAGAGAAAGAGATCATCATCAAGTATTTCAAAATGATTGCCTGCGGTGTCCAATCTTCATGGGAATTTAAACAGAATAGATTATCTATTTTTTTTGACAAGTATATAAATATAGTCTACCAAACAGTGACAGGGAACACTATAGCCTAATAATATGCTTAGGTTGCAAAACAAGGCGTACTTATAAACTGACAACCTATGTTGCATTTTCTCCACCAAATAACCAGAGAGATATTTAGAGAAAAAACACGCTTGCAAAAGAAAAAATGACAGGGAGAATGAGGGATGACAGGGCATACTATTTCCAATTGGGAGAGAGCTTCTTGCTTTCTTGATGGTAGAGAGGAATCTCATGTGCAAGTTCTGCTAGCCCAAAAAAATCCCTATGTTATTATAAAAGCTTTAACAACAAGAATAGAAATGCAACAATGAAGATGATGTTGATTTTTTCCCTAACAAGTAACAATTTTAAACTATGCCATACCTCGAGTCACACGAAACACCATTCTGAGTGTTGTCGTTCCCCTCTGTGCTAACTTGCAGATGTAATCTTCAACCTATCCAATATACACTTAATTAAAAAAAAAAAAGAAAAGAAAAATAGAACACTATGAAATGCATGCCTGTACATCTAGAAAAGTAGTAAAATAATGAAATTCAACTAACATCTTGGAAGGACATGTGTGGAAATGCTATTATTAGATACTATAATCACCGGAAAAACAAAAAAGAAACCAGTCTCTGCTTCAGAAATGAATTAAAATGAGCATGAATGATAGCAATTATTTGTTAGCCTGTGACTCTGTGAGATATATAGAGACAACAGACCTGCAATTGTGCACCCATAAACCTTGTCAAGTCTTGAACCTAGCCAAGTCAAGTTCTTTAGTAACAAAGTGACTTGGCACCAATTAATTTGACGCCAGCATCAAATGTCTGCAAATTGTGAATGCCAGGTTTCAATCTACCAAAAAGAAGTAAAGGATAATGATTAAAACAAGCATTTCAAAAAGGCTTAAAAAAAACTTGATTAGCTTGATGACCACCCTTGAAAGAAGGCAATAAGCCATGATGAATATTAATAACAGCTTTTCCATAACTTTTTAAGAAGTTTCCAGAAAGAACCTGTAGAAATCAACTGAAGTTTTGAAATACAGCCATTGCAATGTGTAATTGAATAATGCTACTCTGGTATGTCAAAGCACAAGCGCATGACAACCAAAAAAACATTAGAAGCAGCAAATGCGGTGATTCCAATGTTCTACTCTGTTGTATTAACGCAAAAGACATTTGAACTGAAGATCAAAATGGTAGATGACATGAAGAAACAGAAAAATATTCTAGAATTCTAAATGTCAATCAACCAAGTCTTTGAAAGATGCTGGGAAGAAATCTCACTCTATTGACCTTATGATTGTAAACCCAAAATCATTTAGATGAACACCAACAGCAATCATTACGATATCTGCCATTGAAGAATAACCATATCTGCCATTGAAGAATAAATCACAAAAGGGACCATAACTCTTAACATCTGGCCTAAATCTACTTCACAGTACCTCAAACATAAGCCAGATAATCCAGAAAAGAATAAGAAGAAAGGACAAAACCAACTTATTAACTTGCCATAGAAAAATGTACCAAGAAACAAAGTGCAAGGCAGTGCAATAGACCTTCTAGAGTAAAACACATTCTTGTCCTTGGGCACAAAAACATCAGCATTGAGAATGTTTCCACCTATTGAAGCAATACATTCTGATAGCTTTGCAACTATTCCCAACTCATCCTGCAATTTTCACACACCGAAAACAAAATCAAAGAATTAAAAAATCCATCGTTATACCTCATTTGGCCTAATCCAACTAAAAAATGAAAAACCATTTCAATGTCATTAATGATACCGTTACTCACTGGGCAATGGAAGACATGAATACCATGGCTGATGGAGGAAGAGGTAGATTCATCAAGAGACTCTATTTTGAAGGGCCTCTATAGATCATTAAGAATAAATATTTTTTATCAACATTAATGGTTTGGAAATATGCATGAATTTCCATGCAAGATCCTATATAAGTATAGATTACCAAGTTGTAAACTGATATAGATAGGAAAGATAGTCCACAGACAAGAAGAACGATAGTAGATCTAATAGATCAGTCCACATGACACATACCTAGAATAAGTACCAGCTCCTGCCCTGTAGCTCGACAAACATGAATCCCAAGAACGTGTAATCCTAAAGAGTAGAACCCAGTAGCATCTAGTAGATACAAAAGCTGATAAGCAAAAGACAATCCTGCAAAGAAGGAACTCCCAAATGGATTTGGCTGTGAGTTAGGTGGCTGTCTTGGCATCCCAGGCTGTCCAACATTATCGCACATTTCTATAAAATCCCAAGATTAAGAATATGTTAAACAGGGAAGAAGCACTTGAACGATATCAAAGTCATGGAATACCTTTTTGGCTAAAAAAAAAGGAAACTTAAATTGACAAACCAAGAGGGGCAGCCATGTGTAAAATGCATATTTATTGGTACATACTGGTATATAAGAGTTGGAAACTACCTTCCCCCCCCCCCCCCCCCCCCCCGAAAAAAAAAACAAAAAAAAGGGTAACTTCTATTGTACAAAAGGTAACCTAGTCATTTCACCATTGCGACAAAGATTCTCATTTTGTAATTTTCCTCCTTTTTTCCCCTCAGCACTTGAACTTGACCTTCTCATTCTTTTTCTAGAAATTTTGCCAAACAGAAGCATGTCATGGGGGGAGAGGGTGAAAATTTTCTTCTTTTTTTAGCATCATTAACTACAAAACTACAAGGTGTTCCATTAAACGCTGTCATTCTTCATTTTACAGATCCACTAAATTTAACACCCTTTGAATTCTACTTCACTACATCAGCATCCAAACTTAGCATGATCCCTCTATTAAGCAAATTGTAAACAGCATCAAGTAGGCAAATCAAAAGGCAAAAGCAAACAGTAAAACATTTAGATTCAAATAGAAGTGTGCAGTCAAGAAACCTAATTGTTTAATTGCTCTATCACATAACAGTTATTTTGATGTTACCTAAATTTCCAAATTCTTGTCTGTTTAATCTGAACGTATAGTTGCACCTACATTACTGAGCACTACCAAAAGCAAAGGATATCATTAAAAATGAGGAAAAAAATAAAACTACACTACTTACCTGTAAAGTATTTAAACATTCACCAAGATGAAGAAAGGTTCCCTAACGACTTTTAGAATCTAGATATTCAAATCCTCAACTCTTTCGACAATTTTCACATTTTTTTGAAACATTTTTCATAGTGTGATAAAGATTTCAATCATATATCAGAATAATTGTCACCTTAATTCGCCAGATTCAGGACTGAATCAATCAACAAATAAACTGTCAGGAAATTTTTTCCTTTCTCCAGAAACCGTGTGTAGGACAAAGACAGGGTAACCACTCCCCAGAAGAATTAAGCGTGAATCACAAATTAGAGGAGACCGTTCGGAAACACAATTAAAATCGAAATTCAAAATTCTCCCAAGCAAAAGCAAGCTGCTAATAAACATGATCCAAACTCAAAACCATAACAAGTCTCTAGATGTAAAAACATCGATTAATTAAAAAAAAAAAGATAGCAATATTACCAGTTGGCGTGAGACAGAGAAAAAGGAGCGAGTAGAGTATATAGATCTGCAATCAAAAGTGCTGTAGGAAAATAGCTTGGATTTGGAGTATGGCGGAGGATTCCAAAGAAAAAGAGATCACTATGGAGGACTGGTTTTGCGGCAGGAGGAGCAGTTGCCCTGCTGGTGGTGCTGGGTGGACATGGAGCGAGTTGGCCGAGATTTGAGAGCGATTAATCAGGCAAAAAAGGAATGAAAGGGGGAAAGAAAAATCAAAGAATGAGAAGGAAAGAAAGATAAAAGATGACGGCGATTTGAAAAGGAAGAGGAAGAAGGAATGAGAGGTCAAAAATCTGTTGAAAAGAAGGAGAAGATGAAAAGCGGCGCCTCAAAGCTTGAGCGTGATTTAGGGTTAGAAGAGGCCTAAAAAAAATAGGGCGAATCACATGCTTGTCACATGAGAGACGACGAAAACCATTCCAGGTCATAAGAGGCCTTCGGCTCTTATTCTATATATGTTGAAAATATGATTATGGAGGGAATCAACAAAAGTTACTCTTTAAATGATTATGAATTTTAACTTTTTTTAGTGATTAAGAAATTTATAATTAAAATAATACAAAAGCAATCGATCGAAAATATCACAAAAAACTAATTATGTAAAATAAGAGTTAAAATAAAATTTCAAAATCAGACTTTAAAAATAATTAATGGAGATCAAATTCACAATTATTGAAGTTGAATCAGTTAGCTAAAATAATCAATCAAAAACAAGTTCATCAAATAACACTTTATTTCCATTTTGCAGTAAAAAAGTGTCTCTCTGCGATGAGAAATTCGTGATGTGTAACCAATCAAATGAAATGCTAAAGTAGAGATTGAATCAGATTCTATAATTGATTAAAATAATCAATAGAAAACAAGTCCACACTAAGTAGAGATTAGTAGAGTTGAAGGTGAAAGTACCGGCATCAAGTCTTCAAAATTTGAAAAACTCTCTATTTCTTAAAAGTTCGGAAATACCCCTTTGGCAATTAGCAACTTGTAGTACTCGTCCTTGGACCTGCGCTCCAGTCTCAAGCCCACTATCGTCAAATCATTCAGAAACCCTAAACCCTCCTTTACCTTCCCAATTTCCCCGCTTCCGCTTTTCTCACAACTATCCCCTCATCCTCGTACGACGCCCTTCTCCCCATCTCCCCAACCCCCCCATCACTTCCGCCATCCCCGCCGGAAATGAAGTACAACCCAAGAGTCTCCAGCTCACGCCGGAAGAGCCGGAAGGCCCACTTCACTGCTCCCTCAAGCGTGCGCCGAGTGATCATGAGCGCGGCTCTCTCAGCCGATCTCCGCAACAAGTACAACGTCCGCTCCATCCCCGTCCGCAAGGACGACGAAGTCCACGTCGTCCGTGGTACCTATAAAGGCCGGGAGGGCAAAGTCGTCCAAGTATACAGAAAGAAATGGGTCATCCACATCGAGCGGATTACCCGGGAGAAAGTCAACGGGTCTACGGTCAACGTCGGAATCCACCCCTCCAATGTTGTGGTGACCAAGCTTAAGCTGGATAAGGACCGTAAGGATTTGCTGGACAGGAAAGCTAGGGGGAGGGCTGCTGATAAGGCTAAGGGGAAATTCACTGTGGATGACGTCGCTGCTGCTGCTGCACCCTCTCTTCAAAACATCGATTAAAAGGGATTGTTTCTCTTTTTTGGTGCCTTAAATTTTTGAATTTTGTATTTTCAGCATTGTTGTCTTTCATCAATGGAAAGAGTGTTTTTATTAAATTGGGATGCGTTTGTTGTCAATTTTGTACTATTTCGTTTCTATAGCAGGATTTAACCAGAAGATACAATGAGTATTTCACGATTAACGTAATTTCCCTTTCCCGAGTATTAGAATTTGCTTTGCGTGATACATAGTAGTCTTTACTTCTTGTTGTTTAGGTTGCTTTTGATAGTAATTGCACATTTACTTCTAGTTGTTTAGGTTTGTTGCGAAGGTAAGATTATTTGTAGGAATGTTGAATGGTGTTGGGTGGAAATGGAGATCTGTGAGTAGCTTAGACGGAAGAGATTTTTTACTAGTATAATTGTATGGTACCTAGTTGAAATGTTTGGTAAACAAAGAAACTTTGTTGGCTTTTACTAGATTTCACGGGTTCGATATGTACAGTGAATTAGTTTGGTGTCAACCATTGTATTAATACATGCAATCATACTAGCCAGTATTGCAAGGTTTAAGGTTTCTTTGGAGTGTTATGAATTGAAGCTTTTTCTGTAACTTTTGTAACTTGAGGTTTTCTCATGATTTGCTACCACTAATTTAGGACATCTCCTACCGTCCTTGTGTTGTTGTTAGCCCTCCCTGTTTGTGGACTTTAGGAACTATATAATCCTCCCAAAATCCCGTGTGTTGGTGTATCTTTTTCTCATATATATATATGTGTGTGTGTGTAGGAATGTTGATTATGGATCATTGAAGAAAACACTTTGTGAAATTGGCTTTGTTTGTGGTTGATGCTTTGTGATTTTAGAAAACATATTACTTCAAATCTTGATTTGACGGACTGGTATTTGAGTGCTAAGTTTGCTAGATTCAATAGTTTACTCTGTTATAAGGGAAGGATGGTTTGTAGTTGTTTCTGGTTTACATAACATCAGTAGTTTGCAGGGTTTACACATCAGTCTTAATGTGAGTGACAGGATATAGAGGCCAACCTTCATCCATTCTATGTTCTTCTTTTCTATCTTCAAAAGCTTTTATTCCTTGCAATTGATGGTCACACTGTCTGCAGCAGTGTATTAAATGGCTTCTGCAATGAGAATTCTAGCATTGGAACAGTTTTTTGTTGCTTGCTGAATTTTTTATGTATTTTGTGTGCTTGATGGATTGGCTTTCTGATAGAGCCATTCTATGTTCTGTGTTGTGTTTGTTGTGGCAGTTTTTAGCTTCTAGATAGAGCGTTTTATAGGATGTTTTACTTGGATTAGGAGTTGGGGCTGCTTCCGTTGCTGTTAGACCTTAAGAAAGGAAAGGATTTTTGATGTAGAAGAGTTAAATGTACATGCAAATAATTGAACTGATTAAAAATACTGATAGTGCCACATTGGTCTATCTGGCTGAACAAAAGAACTCTTGAGCCGTCCTTGGGAAAGTTAGTTGCTGAAGGCACTTGTTTCAGAGGGACAGCATAACGAGTCTCTAGGGCCTGAATTGGCCGCCGACCGGGCTGTTATGGTGTTTACTTCCACATTTTTCTGCAAGCTGGCCACGAGACCCCTTTTCATAGCAATCATATACTGGTGGTAACATGTTGAAGAAACTAGTGATTGATTCCCCCGCCCCCGGGGGTGGGGTGCAGTTTGATGTTCTATGGAAGTTCGTCAGCTAGAAATTTATTCAGAAGTTGGTTTACTTCTAACTTGGTCACAAATTATTCTGTTAATGTGATGATTTGGCTGATAAATAACACGTCAATATCAGATGGAGTGGAGTGCTCAAGCAATTACTACCTGATTACTGCTGCTCGTTTGGTAATTTGAGATTAACGTGATTATGGCCAAACTCTTTAGTCGTGCCACCAGTATTTTATCAGTTGGAGCTTGTTGCCAAAGGAATTAGAATGCATTTAATATCGACGAATGCAAGTTTGAACTTTTACCTAGAACTAGAAGGCCTCCTTATCCACATCTGAATATGCTAAATTCGTTTTTCAAGATCATCAAATAGGATTGTTGTAGTCGTGACCGGACGTTATGGCCGTAGAACAAGAAAGAAAGGCTGGTGTTCACGTAACTTTATCATGAAAGGGTTGTTGTCTACAATCCAGATTCAGCCGTAAATTCACAGTCATAAAAGGATGAGTTAAAGTGCGTCCACCACCACAGTCAAGACTCCGGCAGTAAAACTGCCTACAAATGCCGAAGATTGGAAGGGGAAAAAGAAAATGCTATTAGCCAAAATCACACCATCCGGGTTCGTCGACACTGATGTTTTGTCAAACAAAAGAACAGCAGAAATTCAAATTCTACTTGTCTTGACAGGAAACAAGAAACAAACAGAATCCAGGCGACAATACAGGAAATCAAATCAGAACAAGGATTGGTCTCTTGGACTTCCTCTTCGGCTGGAAAAGCTGAGATCTTAGCGATTGCAGTGTACGGCCAAATCCAATCCCTTGCCCATACCCAACACCAAATCCAACGCCGCACCCAATTCCAAACCCGAACACCGTTCTGAGGTAGTTCCACATCGACCCACCATTACCAACGCCCACACCTCCCACCATTCCCATTCCCACCCCAACACCACAACCGACTCCAAAGCCAGCTACTGGACCCACCTCCCACGCTTCCTCTATCTGACGCCCACTTTCGTGGAGGAAGTCTGTCATCGACAATCGCTTGTCATCGTGCTTTCCGTTTTTGCCACCGATTCCCTTAACTTTCCAGAAGGAACTGCTGTTTGCCTCTTGTAAGCCATTGAAGAAGAGCTTTTCGCCATCCATTCCTGGTGAGGTTCAAGCTGGGTAGAATATGCGAAGAAAGTAAGGTCAATTTGATTTCTTTTTTTCCCTCTTTCGGTCCACAATACAAAGGTCATTGTGAAAATGGGCTCGGAAGTTTGTCTACAATTGTACCGCAATAGATTTTTGGGCTTCAACATTTAGCCTGCATTCTACCCACACGCCTAAGTCCTAAGAAATTAGTCTTCAGTTTTTGGTTGGAAAGCGCAAAATTAATGCGCGAGAACTTTTATTTTTATTTTTTTGCCAAATACAATAGATAGACCTCCGTACATTCCATATTACAGAGGAGAGGAGGGGACCTGAAGAGATTCGAAGAGAAATCTAAGAAGATTGAACCATCAATCCGTTCAGACGAGTGCACTACACGCACTCGTCCGGTAGCCACTTGAAGTGGCCTGCCACATTTAGTGACAAATTAATGCGTGAGAAGGGGGTTGCGTTTTCTTTGCAGGTGGGCGGTAGTAAAACTTATTATCATCGGAGTCATTATCGGAGCGGATGAAAAGTCTGTTGCTCAGCCGAAAAATGACGAAAACCATGCCAGGGAGGGACATTGAGTCGTCGTGCTGGTAGCGGCTAATAAATTTCAACAATTTACGCCCAACCGGCAACTAACCTTCTCATTTGCTGTATCTCTACTGCTCTATCCTCAATATTTATTAGCGGCATGTTTCGCATGGTACATAACAAGTAACAACAACGAATCCTCATTACATATGATAGTGTTTGACAAAGTAGTAATGAAACGAGACAAACGTGTAATTATGAAATTCCAAACACATAATACATGACACCACCACAGTAATGATGAAATGATGAAATTTCAGACAAGATTTATGTGCTAAACATCATACATGACGCCACCACCGTGCCATCAGTAGTAATATTTCTACTTTATTATACAGAAATCTCGATGTCCGGCTGCCGAAGTTGAAACTTTAAGGTTTAGAGGTCACGTGTTCTAATTGCCTATCTCCTTTTCCGACTTTTTTTTTTTAAATTTCACCATTTTACTGTTAATTTTTTTTTGAAAAAAAAAATGTAGTATACATTACTGATTTAATTTCAGTAATGTCGAACGACTTCATACCACGAGTCCTCTTCATTTTGCTGCAAGTCACAGGTCAATATCGAGTATCATAGACCATTTACCTAAGGGAGTTGATTCTTTCCTATTAAGGACTATAGTTTCATTTGGACAGCTAATTTAAAATTTCAATTCTTTTTTCCGGAAAAAATTTAGTAATTGATTTCAATAATATCACGTTGACTGCGGTCCATTTTGTTCTTCAAATTGGCCTCTATAGTCACCAATGAAATCGCGTATTCTACCGGATCCCAAGTACACAATTTATGATTAAGAATAATCCCAGCTAAAAATAAAAAATAAAGCCACTGCCTCCCACAAACTTGCCACTTTAAGTGGCTGGTCTTCTGCTCCCACGAGATAGTTCGAACGGTCCGCTCCCTCTCCTTAGGGTATGGCGACCTTCCTGACTTGTCTAGGGTTCGAGTTAAAAAAAAAAAAAGTACACAATTTATCTGAGTTGCATACCACATGTTGGTTTTTGCGTGTTCTTGAAGGTTGTTGAAAGTCTTTTCAGACTTCCATTGAAACTATCGTAGGCCTGACTTTAGTAATATTTGGTGCTTAATTTATCAGTTTTTTAAACATTAAAGTATCAAACCAAGTTTCACTGGTCAACAAATTGGATGAACTTTACAAGCCATACGCCATGCGAAGGTCCAAGGCCTGATTTAATTAGGAAAGGCATTAATCAATCAAGTAATTGTCGACTGCTACTACCGATCGAGTCTTCCTCTATTTCCCTATTTCTCCTTGTAAGTTACTTATAATGCTTGAAATCTACCCTTGAACCAAAACGAAGAGTAATTATGAAATCTTCTTCCCTTGTAAAACTTTCATTTAATATCTCCAAAAGTTTGCTTTTAAAATTAAACTTGAGTGCATTGTTATACTACTATTATGTTACATAATCAGCAGGAGAGTTTGCACGTACGAAAAGAAGAAAGACGGCCGATCGATTGTTCTTGATACCATGATCTCGATACCTTCATTAGCAAAAACTAACATGTTCTTATCTCCTTGTTTTTCTTTTTGGGTTAGAAAGTCCCAAGTAAAATTAAACAAGAAGAGCCTGAAACGTGGATGAGACTTGTTCCAGTAGTTATCTCGAGTTAACAGAGCTTTCTTGATTAATTAACAATTGCATGGACTATTTCAAATTACAGAGCAAGAAAAGAAGAGATGCGTCTTAAGTAAGTATACTGCAGGCCCTTGTTTTTTTACAATTACAAGTACACGCCACATTCAGAAACAGGACGAAAATTCTTTTGTCGTTCTCCATGTTCTTCGTTGCTGCTGATTTGTCTATTATCAGTAGTGTTTCGTAGAAAACATACTTCCATTCCCGTTCAACAATAAAAGAGTAAGCAAGATTTTTCTTAAGCATCCGGCCGCCAAATACAGGGATCTCCTTGAATTGGCCATTGATTGTGTTTTTTAAGTAATAATTTATTCATCTTTTGGAAATTAAAGGTCGCATTTGATACGACTGGGCAAACCAAAAAAAAAAAGAAGAAGCAGCAGCCATTGAGAGGAGTAGAATTTTCATTTTTGTATTTGGAACTAGAACATACTTGGGAGCATATGAACTAGTACTAGTATCTAATGAGACCGCAAATATAGACCGTGTCTGATTAGTGGAGGGGAACAAACACCTCCTCCTGTGTTATATATACATATATAAAAGAAGAAGGGCATACTCTTTCTTGGCGCAGGATTACGTGCTGATTAATGCTGTTACTGTCTCAAGACTCGTAACGTAGTAGGAGTGGTATAATCTCTTTCCGCAGCGCATGATATCACAAAAGGGTAAAAAGAAAAGTAAAAAAGGAATGGCCTATTTCTTAGTGCATCTCATCATCATTTTTTTAACTTAATTTTAATGATGAAAGGAATCATGAGCTGAGCGATTATGAAAGTCAAATTCTCATATCGAAACGAATGCTTTTTTGAACTATTGAGGTGAGTCCCAGTCTCCAGTCTTTACGTCCGTTTGAAGCAGAGAAGATCCTGATAATCTCCGTCAAAGGTTTACTTTTAATGGGCGTCAAATGAAGAATTCCATGCTCCGCACTTATAAGACAAACACGCACCTCCATAATCTTAAGCGCTTAAAAAACTTCAGAAAACCAATAAATGTTAAAACCGACTTTGTTGACCGGCCGCTTACGCTTACCAACTACTTTCAGCGGGTTGCCGAGCGCAGGACTCAGGAGGACGTCTCGCATAATAAAAGAAAACCATCCCCGCTTGCTACCAAGAAACAGACCTCGCCAACTCAAAAGATTCCTTTTGCTTTCATATAAATACTATCAGCCTTTCATTCCCATCCCTACGATAATTAAAAAAGCCCCCCAGTTACCAATCAAACCTTCCCTTCCCTAGTGTTTCCACATACAACTGAAAAAGATGAAGTTGCTTGCTAATCCATTTAACGGAAGCCTGAAGAGGCAATGGAGAAGAAGGAAGAACTATCACCGAATAAACGGCTCGAGAAGGAATGTAAAGATTGTGAAGTTTGGAGGGCAGGGAGAGAAGAGGGCATGGAAGATCAGAGCAATTCCAAAGTTGCGTCTCAAATTTGCTTCCCCGCTGAAGCTCTGGACCAAGTTCAAGAACGCCTATATGAACATGATGCTTAGATTGGCTGGCAACGTCGGGGCAATGAACAGTGGAAATGATTTTGCCGGAAAGAGGATCCCAGAGGCTCGCCCGGTTCCTGTAACTTATAAAAATAGTGAGTTCGAAAATAGGCTTATTTATGAGATATACAAATCTCTAGCGGTTTCCATGGAGATGGATTCCAGGTAGGGCAACTGGCCTAGATTTTCATCTTTAATTTTGTCTTCCTAAACGTGGGTGAAATTTGATATTCAGCTTCTCCATGTACAAAGCGCACGAATTGTCTGAATGTGAATTTTAATATAGACCAATGAGGTTTATTTTCTTTAATGAGCTGAGTTATAATTTTTGCAGAGATTTCTTATTCCATTTTGCTATGTAATATTTTAGCGTTTCAGTAATTCCAACTCCGAATGGTTTGAAAGGGATTGATTATCACCCTGATCAGGAAATGTCACATTAATCGACTGTACAACCTCCCATAGTGGTATTGCAAGGATATATAGGAATTAGGATAAGAAAAAAGAAAAATTAATACCGAGCTTTGTTTTATGGGTCTCATTTTCATGCAATTTTTAATTAGGTGGAACCAATTTGGGCCAACTTCTTTCCTTCTTTCTTTCTTATTTTTCTTAAAAAACACTTTTCTATTTGTGAGTTTTGCTGTATTTTTTTTCAAATATCTAACCGCCATTTTAATGCTCTAATTAAGCTCTAGCTACTGCCCAACGCTTTAGGAAATTTTCAGACGTTGCAACCAGTAAACAAGAGAACCGTGCCTAGCTTTTAAGAAGGGGAAACGGGTTATAATTTACTATATAGTAAATGAAAACCACAAACGTCTCTTTGAGTACAACGTACAACTACTTTCAACTATCTCGATATCCAGATGCCTATATGAAAGCTATTTAATTTGTGGTTTTGCTGAGCTTGAAAAGATATGTTAGACAACTAAATTGGGTAAATTCTCCTCCACACATTCTTTTTTTTTTTTTTTGTTTCTTTAATAGTATCAAGTTTCAGACATGTCCTTGTGGTCTAAATAAATACCACTAGTGTTCAGCTTCTTTGACAAGAGCTTCTTTTTTTTTTTTTTTTTTTACCGCAACGATAATATTTCTATAATCTAATCCAGGGGAGGGGAGCCTAAAGATAGTATGTATAAGGGTCTAATAAGTATAAAAACTTACTAGATCAAAGAGGTATTCCTGGCACCTCCTTTGAATTTTTTTCACTGCAGGTAAGGACAACTTCAAGACGCTCCTATACATCCTCAACTCTTTGTTAGTTTCGAGTATGTTCAGCCCTACTGAAAACTATTTCAGTTTAAATGTTTATGCGACAGCTGGAGCTGCTCAACCAATCGAGTCAAGCTTGATTATCAACTGTTTTGAATGTCCAACCTATTAAAAAACAATTAAACAAATTTATTCTTTAATTTATGGGGGCAAGACCACCTAATAAAGAAAATTTGACGTTCTTAGCTTCAAAAAAAGTTAAATATACATCTTTAAGGATGGTGCGAGATGATAGCCCTCCTATTAATAATCAAGGCACAGACTGGCATCGAAATACTTAGCCAAAATAATAAGGTGAAATAATAAATATAATAAATATAGACACTAATATAATAAGGTGAAATAATACTATAAATTTTCTCTCTCATTAAAATTTGTGCCCAAAAATTTGTTTGGCAGAGTCTATATATTTGTCATAATAATATGTCTACATCTCTTAAATTAGTGTCAGCACAGATCCAAGCATAATCATGTCAATTTTGACCAAAATTTCGATTGGGCCGTTCTTGGATTTTATTGGGCTAAACCATTAACTTAGCCACGTGTAGGACTGACAAAGCACAGCAGACTGATGCAGCCCACGTCTTAGAATAGTGTTCAGTCACCTTCCTCCACTGAGGTCTCCTCCTGTACAAACAGATTCTATCTATCCCCCGGTGTCGGTCTGCAGGTTCTAAACCCCCGCGACGCCAACTCGATGCTAATTTCTATGTCATAATAATTAACAAATGATCGAATAAAGCAGTAACCAAGTGGGGAAATTTGAATAAACCATCATCGATCAGTAGTAGAGAACTTCCAAGGATGCTCACCATGAAGAAGAAGTTGATTAAAATTAAGGATGCTTGGCTTAATTACGCCCTGCATGCATCCAATGATGGATCAAATGCATTTGCAGGCAGCGGGCATTCTCATATAGTGGCTGTAGGATGTGATGTTCCTTAATTTGCCTGACTGCAATCAAAATCATAAAGAGTAGCTGCCAGATGTGAATCCCCAAATTAATTAATTACAGTTGTAAAGTGATAGAAGAATCTAAATGTTTATCAGAGGGGATTTGATCTCGCCACCAAACTTTGGAAATTACGATCTCCACACACAGCAAGAATCTTGTTAGTCATCGAAATAACCTTTTGTTAGGACGCATCAGAATGATTGATAGGGTAGCAGGCTGGTGTACAGGACTCCCATCGATTAAGTTTTCAAAACTGGTTGCCTTATGATCAATATTAAATCCGTGGGATGAAATTGTAAACAGTGGAACAAGACTGCACAGCTAGCCTCGAGTGAGTTAGTTAAAGAAGTGATAAGGAAGCAACGACTCTCTACATCCCTCTCTGCTGAAATGATTAGAGAGACTTTATTAATTACTTATTTCCCATGAAACCATTAGTTAAGTTATTCTTAATCCAACTCAACTCATCATCATCATTCCACTTCACTGACATACATAGTAGTGTATTCTTGCATATCACACCACCCTCCTCCTTCTTTCATCTTAAGCAATCTATATCGAACAATTATTCATGCACATAACACATAATCGGCATTCTGATGTAATCCACTTCATTGCCTATTTCCAGACAAATATTACACTGTATCAAATAATCCAAATCCACTTAATTTTTTTTTCTTTTTAAAGATTTTTTTTTTTTTTTGGAAAAAAAAATGGTCAGAAAAGGCTAAAAGCCTCAGTGTTAACTCAGTACTATAGGTGACAAATCAACCCATTTTATTAAATTTACCCATACCCGCCCATGAATATATGGGTATGGGTATCTTAAGTTTTTGTATATGGGTATAAATGGGTTATCCAATAATACCCATTTCATTATTGGGTAACCCATCAAACCCATTTAGAATTGTTTTTCCCCAAATCTCCTCTCTTCCCCCACCTTTTTTTTTTCCAAATTTTTCATTTTGTTATGATCTTAACTACTTTTGTTTCATTATTATTATTATTTGTTGGTTTTATTTTATAATTTTATTTTCTCTTAATTTGTTAACTTATTCATTTTTTAGCATTACCAATTTATGATAAGTTTTAGCCTCTTTTCCTACCTTTCCAAAATGAAAATTTAAATTTACACATGAAAAAAAATATTAGGGGTTCAAATTTTTTGGATTAAGTTGTTATGTTAATTTTTATAGTACTTTATTCAAATTTTTATATTCTTATTATTTAATTATTAAATAGTATGTAATTTTGTGATATAGAGTACGGATAGGAAAAAAAATTGATAATTAGACTTATTGAACATTATAAGTAAATATTTAAAACTAATGATGGGTGCAAAGAGTGGTATAAATTGATAACTTAGTTTGTAAAAATGAATTTAAATGAGTTTACAAAAAGTTAAAATAAATGGGTTATAAATGGGTAATTGGGTTACCCAATTCATTTTTTGACTTACCCATTTATACCAATTTAATTAAATGGGTATAAATAGGTTGACTCACTTATACCCATTACCCATTTTACCCAACTCAAACCCGTCCAAGTGACCCATTTTGACACCTCTACTCAGTGCATAGAAAAGAAACTTCTTTATTTTAGTGAGAAAAATGGTTAGGACTGGGAATTGGGAAGGAAGTAGGGACGAGGATCAGGGGGCCTTAACGGTCGGGGACCCACCTCAGCCAGTGAGCAACCGGTCCCCTCTTCGTCGTTCTCCTTGTGTTGTGAACCTAATTTCCCCGCCCGCCAGCCAGCCAAACTACTACTTCCCTCACTTTTGTTTTTTTGTTTGGTTTAAATTCTTCCCACCCAAGCAATGTCCAGAGAATTTCACCAACCATATGAAATGAATCCGGAGTTTCCAAACCCATGGATGTGATTGCTGCATCCTCTCACTCCTTCATAACCCCAGATCATTACTACTTCCTTAAAGCTGTATAGTGTTTTCCCCTACATCCCATGCCCAATCCCAACGCTACTCTACTCGTGAAAGATTAGCATATCCTCCTCACCGGAACCTTGACCACCACCGCCGCCAAGCAAATACACGCCCTCCTCCGCCATCGCCACCACATCACCGTTAAACCGGTACTCCGCACTTATCTCTCAATTTTCGAGCTCTTCCTCCCTCCTACGATACCATGACAGACGAAGTAGTCACCCCCGATCGCTGCCATTCTGACTCCAGCCTCATCCTCGAGTACCAGCAGCTCTACAACCGCTATGCATTTTGCCTCGCCAACCTCCGCGAATCCATCAAAGAAGTGCAGGCTCTCGGTCAAGACAACGAATCTCTCCGCCTCGCAAATGCCGACTTAGTTCACCGCCTCAGTCTCCTCTCCCGAGCCACCATCCACAACTGCCTCCTCTCCGACTTCAACCGCCTCAGAATCAGTGGAAACGCTACTCCCTCGCCGCGCTTATACTCTCGCGAGGCCTCACCCGCTCCGGCTCCCGATGTCATCCAACAAAAACGCTTCCAACGACGGCACCTCGCCGAACGGGTCTCCCTCCCTAAGAGCATTTCCATTCGCTCCGCCGGCTATCTCAAGTTTAAACCCGAATCTGCTGGAAAATATGAAGCTCCGACGACTCAGGCCTCGAGTCCAAACCGAGTTAACTCTCCACCCTTACCAGATTCGGTTAGAACATTTCTTATAAAAAAAGATTATTTTACGTATTCGATTGTCGTTGTTTTATTACGTCCTGTCCTGATTAGCTTAAAATGTCAGGTTTTCCGTAGTCTTTTAAAAATTGCCCCCTTTATATGAGAATACTTTTTTGTGGCGATAATTAGTTACCGTATAATAGAAGTCTATTAGAACTCTTAAGTCGAACTATCCAAGTTTCCGGTATGTGCATTACTCAGTGGAGGCTTATTAATTACTTTTAAGAATTTATGCACCACACTTTTGTGCGTGTTTAATAGTACGTAGATCAAGTACTTGTTTAATTAGTAAGAATTGAGATACATTAACTTGAAACTCAAGAGACGGTGGAACAATAAGAGAGTAAAAACTCTGTATTATATCACTCTTTGGTTATAAATTACAGTAATTAATTTGCAATAGGAGAAGGCTAGGCAAAGGGTGTACGTAGCAGGGGGAGGGAGAGAGGAAGAGGCGTCGCAGTTCGAGGTGTACAATCAAGGGATGTCCAAGACGGAGCTGTGTAACAAGTGGCAGGAGACCGGAAGTTGCCCTTTTGCTGGAAACTGTCGATTCGCACATGGGATCATGGAGCTGCGTCCGGTGATAAGGCACCCTCGTTACAAGACTGAGGTTTGCCGGATGGTTCTTGCTCGGGATATCTGCCCCTATGGTCACCGATGCCATTTTCGTCACTCCCTTTCCTGAGACCTTTTATTGCTTCTAGCTAATACAGACTGATCACTTAAAGCGGATACAGGATTCATTCATTGATTTCTACACATTTATAGATCATTGAGATGTACTGCTTATTGGTACTTAGCTGCTTGATAGCTCAAGTGTTGATTGTTTCCATGATGGACTATATATTGTGCAAGTATTAGTACGCAACAGTAGCATGCGGTTTTGCAGGTCCTTAATTCTGGATTTATTCTGTTCAATATTGTAGAGGAGTGTTCTTAATTTGTTGGCATTTTCGTGTTTTTCTATCCTATGTTGGAGATTTTCGTTGTATGGCAGAAGCAATAATGTTTTTATTTCTTGTCAAGAGATCAAATTAATAAGGTGGATGCTGCAGACAACTGGGAAGCCCTGGCTGGCAGCGAAAAAGCATTTTGAGGCTGAAGTAAACGGCAAAATGGAAGCCATATGGTCGCTAGCTATTCAGTAATCAGTAACGAAAATACATAAGACCATGCACCGAATGTGAATCTGATAATGTAATTATTCCGCATGTACCCATATGTAACCATAGTACGCAATATCTGATACGTGACAATTTAGCTTCTCATCTATCTCTGTAAGTTTCTCTTTGCATGTGAGTGGACTGAAGATCAGTGAACTACATTAACATTCAGATGAAACATTGAGAGGTTTGCTTTGTGTAGCGAGGAATGATAGTTTGATTTCATTTATGTTCGTACATAAACATAAATGAAATCACTCAAAAAGGTTGCAACATCAACAACTCCTTTTCCTTTCGTAACGCACAAATTTATAGGTTGGGACCAAAAAAAACAATAAAATGTTAGAGAATGAAAGGCTTGATATTTAACAGTTTTAATTTGGCTTTACCCATATATATATATATATATTTTCAAGTTCAAATTCGAAGATAATTGACAGGGACATGATTCTTTTTTCTACCAAATTTCCTTTCTCAACCACCGTTTGTTGAATCCTGCCCCTGAGCTTCAAGTTCACGGTGCCTTCTTGGCTGCATGCCCATAATAGTTCCGCAAGGGGGAATTCCTTCTTGATGAATCTCTCCAACCCCTTTCATCAGAATAGCCAGGGTCTCAAACATTGAATCTCCATTGTTCACCTAATTACAAATCCACTAAAGAAGCAAATAGCATAATTCGTGCTTGAAAGTTTTACAAAATCTTGATTAGCGGTCTCCCTAATTTGCATTTGAATTATTGAAAGTTTATTAACTAGAAGAAAGTTACACATATGCTTCTATCGGAGCCATGCAACACTATGTGCAGTGTGTCCATATTTTAAGCATTGGCTGCAAATTTTACAAAGTGAATTCAGACTGCAAATGTTTACAGCGGCGTAATTAGGTTGAAAATCCATACAATGTGACCAAAAATCATAAGGAGGCTGTTTTCAAAAAATTTAAAAAAATCAAAAAGTGACTCTTAGAAAAAAAAACAATTATAAGTTGGATTAACAAAAAAAAAAGAGATTAAAAATTCAACATCATATTTACAAATTGAGAATCAATAGTGACATGAAAGTTACAGGCGAAACGTCTTACCAATTAAAGTGTTGTGATGAAAATATTGAAAGTAACCCCACTTTTACAATTTGTTATAATAGCCTTTTTCTTCTTTGAGTAAAGTTTTGACTAATAGTATAATACAAAATAAAATTACTTTTGTTAAGCTGCTTATCATTTATAAATTACTTTCTTTTCTTATAAAAAATACAAATACAAGTGATATAATTCTATTACTTTTCCGTGTGTGCGAATTGGAGATAAGTAACTTACATTTTTTTGAGGGTTCGCATATAAAACGACAAATAAAATTACTTTTGCTAAGCTGCTCTTCATTTATAAATTAATTTCTTTTCTTATTAAAAAAATACAAATACAACTGATATAATTCCATTACATTTTTTTGGCGGTTCGATATAATTCCATTACTTTCTTTTCTTATAAAAAAATACAACTACAAGTGATATAATTCCATTACAATTTTTTGTGCACAAATTAGAGATAAGTAACATTTTTTTTGGCGGTCTGCATATAAAGGGCCTGTTTGGCACCCTAGTTTTTTACCAAGTTTTTTAGCTACTAGTTTTTTAACAACTTTTGCTACAGGAACCCCAAAAAACTTCCCAAAGTTTTTTATCTACACACTTCAAAAATCTATACACAAAAAATTTTCCAAAAACTTTTCTTCCTCCCCCACCCAACCCACCACACCAGCCACCACCTCCACCACCTCTCCCGGCGCCGGTAACCTCAAAAAATTTTTTTGAGTCCCTCACCCTCACCCTCTCGCCTCCCCTCTTCCCCTCTCCCTCCCCCGCCACCCTCCCCCTCCTGCTAGGTGCGATCTGGTCGTGTGACCAGATTGCAAAGGGGGAGAGGGCTGCGATCTGGTCTCGGTCTGGTCCCAGATCGCAGAGCAGAGAGGGGGAGGGTGGCGGAGGAGGGAGAGGGGAAGAGGAGAGGGGAGAGAGGGAGAGAAAAAGCAAAAAAAAAAATAATGCACAGCTGCCGGCCTTCCTCGGGTGTCGGAGTATGAGGGAGAGGGAGAGGGAGAGAAAAGAGGGGAGGAAAGGGGGAGAGGGTGTGGCGGGCCTAGGGAGTGGCAGGCAGAGGGGAAAGGAAAGGAATGGTGGAAAAGTTTGGGGGTGGCGGGGGAGAGGGGAGGAAGGGGGTGGCGGGAGAGAGGGAGGGGGGGAGAGGAGAAAAGCAAAAAAAAAGAAGAGAAGAACAGAGGTGGTGCTGGCGGAGGTGCTGGAGGTGGGAGGCAGAGGAGAGGTAACGGGGAAGGGGGAGGGGGAAGGAAGAAGAAGAAGAGGAGGAGAGGAAAGAAAAGAAAAAGGAAAGAAAGAAAAAGAAAAAGAAAAAGAAAGAGAAAAAGAAAAAGAAAGAAAAGGAAAAAAAAGTTTTTCATCTTACAAAAACTTCTACAAAATTTTTCACATTCCAAAAACTTCTACAAAAAAGTTTTTCACCTTACAAAAAACTTCTACAAAATTTTTTCGAAAACTTCTACAGTGCACTACAGTAAAATTTTAGACAAACTTCCAAAAAACTCAAGTTCCAAACAGGCTCAAAATGATGAGACAGTTTGCCCTAAGCCTCAACTACAAAAACGAAAGCAAGAAACACTACTAATCGCAGAAATCCACAAAGAAGTGCCACTTGGTTGCTGATGCTAAGTAATGGCAACCACGACGTCCATTCACTTCTAGAAGTTGGTTTTTCAGAAATGTCGAGTAGAAGCCCATGAAATTAGGTGAAATAATGTATGTTTAGGAGGCATTAGTCCACGTCTATGGAGAGAAACCTTATACATGAGGATGAGAGAGGGTTCTTAGGAGATAAGAGATGGTATATAAGGGTTGGGTTTGGATTCAAATTGTATTCTTATATAAGGTTTTTCTCTCGTAATAAAGAATGAGTTTTTTTCCATAGACATAAACTCAATGATGGAGCCGAATTACGTTAAATATTATGTGTGGTTTATCTTTTATGCTTGTAGCTTGTTTGTCATTAAATTGTTGTGTACTTAATATCTTTAATAGTTGTGTGTTTCGCGCTTGGATTCTTTCACTTTTTGAGACTGACAAGCTGGAACTTTGCAAGTTCTTATTTTCTTTTCTATTTTTGAATGTGCAGCAAAGATGATCATTTACAATCACAGAGTTCGATGCGTGGGATTTGACTGCCAGTGTTCGACATCCCTTAATGAGCTTTTCCTAGTTAATATCTATGGCCTGCTTATGGATTGGACAACCAAATGGAATTTCTTTTTGCTGTTTGTTATGCTGAAGATAAACCATTTGATCTCTGCGTTATTTGACAGATGTACTGTTAACCTCAAATTGGGAAAATGTTGTGGCTGTAGATGGTACTTTTTAATCGTAATTGTTGCTGTTATGAACAGAATTTGTTAGTCTAAGCATTTTTTGTTTCTTCTCTTTAGAAATGGGCCACTTGACCATAGGAGGGTTTAGACTTTTAAAGTTAACAGTTATACTTAAAGGTTATGTGGTTGTGTGTGTGTGTATATATATATATATATATCATGAAGTTTTAAGCCAAAGAAGACGAAGATGCATCTTTGAGTTGCTTGAGAACTGAGTGAAGTTAGCTAGTAGCGACTCCTCTTGATGCGTACTTAGCTGATTAATGCAAGATCCGATGTTATCCGTCACGTGAGGTTTTGAAGGATTATAGTGCTTGGGTTAAAGGCAAATAAACGACCAAAAGAAAGAAAATCGCAATTCAAGTGATTCCCGAACGCGAGGTCGACAGAATTAGAATTATACGGGTTCCTTCCCACACCCCAGCTCATCATTCTGTCAAGTGATGTGGCAACTGAATTGTTCTAGTGGCATGACAAGCTGCAGGAAAGAAACCCCATCACTCACTCATCCAAATCCAGTTAGTTTATAGTTTTCCAGGTTGGAATCTGAGATTTGGAGCTAATGGAGATTACGTAACATAGATCCAATAGGAGATGAATACACAATTAAGGTGATCCGTCTCTAGATGATGATGATGTTTAATGTATTGATGCAACTGTGACACCACGGGAGTTTAATATGGTTGATTTATCTCCTTGATCAAGCTACAAGGGGTGCAAAAGATGACACTCTAACGCCTCATTGGCCATTGCAAACAATAACTATTAGAAATTAAAGATGCAAAGGAAGCACACGCAAAAGAAAAGGGCACTGGGCTGGAAGATATGCTATCTCCATGTTAGAGAATGGAGGCTTCCACTCCCATATTATGTTGTTAAAAGTTCCAAAGAAGTCTAAAGTAGCATCATCATCTTCATCTTTCTCTCCTGGAGATATCTTCATCGTGTATGGTTGTCCGGCTGGCCCGAACTAAAAGAACCAATGACCCACAGCCAGAGGGATCGAACCCAAAAGTAATCGAATAAAGATGTACCCAGATCAGGAAAGTTTGATGCTTTCCCACTCCCAGCCATTCTCCTTGAAGGAATCTTTTGACAAAACCTTGCAACATTGTGGAGGTCTGGATGGACGGATAAACAAATTTGACTATGTGTCCATCACGGAATTTGGCAGTTTGCACCAAAGATCATGCATTAGCGAATTCAACGATGAGATGAGTAGTAAAGAAAAGCAAATACCAAGAGATAAGACTAGTGAAATATGCTTAGTTCTATGTTCCTCGACGAGAAGCCTGCTGAGCAGTGACCAAGTCCCAAAAAGGAAAAAGTAAATCTATCAACAAGAGAAAGGCTGCGTTCCACTCCTTCGCGGAGGGGACAAGTCGATAGATGAGGTGCTGCTGTAATTGCTGCAAAAAGAGACATAAAGGGATTAGGGACTGTAAGGGAAATCCCTTTAGGTCTGCGTAACACTTCTTTAATAAATTGTAGTTCATCGCAAATTATTAATACAGTTTTGTGGTAGGAATATCATATTTAATTATTGTTCACGTGAGACTGTGCATATCAGTTACATCAAAATTAATTACATCAAGTGTTTTGGACTTACTTTTTTTAAAATTTGCCTTGTTCGAAATATCCTATCCATTCATCATTTGGAATTGTTGCACTTGATATAATTTCTCTTCAGGAACATGGATAATCTACGGTGATAATAATACAACAAAATTTCAACTCTAAGACAGCAGATGTGTACACCAATATATTAAATGTAAAATACTTCAACAAAAAATTTCTAACAATAATATTAGCCGTTTATTTGTTTATGGAAATTGGTATTTTAGATTAATCACAACTATTTTAGTTTCAAAGAAAACTTTTAATTGATATGAATTGCACCCTACAATTGTTGGCATGGGCCCCTCCATCCGGAAGGAAAAGACAGCATGCTAGATGAGCAACACCCGTTATGGCTAATCTGAGGTGACATTGCCCGTTGTGGCGTATAAGCCTTATATTCCATTCCAGATATGGGCAGCCTGGTTTCCCTGCAGTGCTAAGTGCTAACTTGACAAAGCAGCAGCCTTGACTTGGGAAAAGATGTACGGCAATAATTGAAACCTGCCAAAAGCGGTTGCGTATGATTTTTTTCTTTCTTTGGAAATTAGGCTTGATCCCGATGATCATTTTCGTTGAGAACCGTATTGACCATTTCAAAAATTGTTGAAATTTACTTCAAAGGATTTCCACTTCATTTTTCACAGCAAATTCTTTGGCAATTATGTAGTCATATTTTAGTTCTTGTTGTTGGGAAATTTACAAAATTGGTCCGTTGATGTCCGGTCCTGGTCTTTGAACCGAAGATTGAGTACGACATCACCAGATTCGTGAATTGAACAGCATATATGATGATCGGCGTCAGTCTTTGGACCGGACATCACCGTATAACGGTTAGAAACTGATCATTTTTTATACCCTTTTCATGCTACAATGGTTAGTCGCCTTTGGAATGGTGGCAAAATGTCCAGAATGGTCTGAACACTTATAATAGTGTTTGAGAAACCATTTAGTTAACACATGTTTTGTAGACTAAAAGTCACGACTTGATCCTTCGTAATCTCCACTATATAAAAGGTCCGGTAAGGGGTGGTTTTGCTGCAAAAAATCATTTTCGTCCTCTTTAAAATCCTTTGCAAAAACATACCATTAATTGTTCAGGTTGATTTGTCTAACTTTATGCAAGAGTTGAAAACAAATATGCTTCAAATTATCCTAAAGGATATTTGTCCAAATCCTTTGCACATTAAAAATCTGGACAAATAAATCTTAAAGGAAAGTGATTTTGAACCACAATTTGAAGCCATTTCATATCATTTTCTGTTTGTATCATTAGCCATTTTTCCTTGTATTATCCCCAACACTTTGAACATATTTAAATTCCACCTAACCTACCATGTATATACACATACAAGCAATTATCACCCTAGCTTATATTTATACACTTTTTCTAATTAATTTTATATTTTTTAAAATCTAATACCTAAATTATATCCTAATGATTACATTTATACACTTTTCCTAATTAATCTTATCTCTCCAAAAATCTAATACCTGAATTATACCCGTTGGACTAACCCTAGTTCTTTATCATTTCCCATCAAGTATAATTAGATTAGGGCTAGGGGGATTCTGTGCAAAATGATGTATCAAGTTGTTGGAACATAGACTAGGGCTGAATCTATGGGGCATTGACAAGTGGAAAGATGGAGGACCACCACCTCTATAATTAGCTAAAATTTGTTTGATTTGATGAGACAACAACAACAACAAAAAAGAAAACGATATATAGTGAGATGGGAAAGGGAGTAGAATATTGTGACGGGGGATTCTCCAAGTCCATCTGTGCCTCTCTTTTTTTTTTTTAATTGAATTTTTCTTTGTTCTATCTCCATCTTCAATTCTCCATGCTTCTTGGCCACTTGCATTGGAATTTGCATGCCTGCCTAATCTCTGACGCATATCACACAGCCTTGGCGACGATATCAGGAGCAATTCCATAAAATCTCATTCGTTTTATCTGGACTTGGCGAGAATGAGATGAGCAACAAACTAGCATCCACAAGAAAAATATTCCAGCACACGATTATTCCTGTTACATGCAAACCAAGCAAATTGTCTTTGGCTCCCCTGGTCAGGGTTCTCAAACACACGATTTGGACATCACACACTGAGAAAGCTTTAGAAATATTTAACCATCGTTACACATACATTATGAGTCATTCAGATTCCAGAGTCCAGAATATGCATGATAATTAACGATGAGTTCAGAGAGATAAATTGAAACCTAAAGTTACCAGTTGATAATGTGCATTGTGAGCCTTTATTCATCAGGATTCATGTTGACTATGTAATATTGTTGTTTTGCGCTACCATTTGATTGTGCAGTTAAATATGGATGTCCATGTTACGTTCAGCCATTAATAGTGCCAGTACTGGCGGAAGTTCCATGGCGTTGTTTGGGGGGTCTAAGGTTTTACAAATTCTTACATGTTCCCTTAAAAATTTACATATTTTGACCTTTACTTTTTAACCTTTCCTACCCCTAACTGCCAACCCAAGGATTTGAATTCTATATATCTTCGCTAACCTTGTAGAGATTGGAATTTATCCCCGTAAGATTTTAGAAATCCACTTACCTCTTTTTACAATATTAAATGTTGTTGCTGATATCTTTGAAAAATTAGCTTTTGCCTCCAAAATTTTTTATAAAAATGTAAGAAAGCACTTTTTAAGTTTACAACTCTACTTATTTTGCCCCCCCAAATCTCAACTCCTAGTTTCGCCGGTGAGTGGTACGTATGAAGATTTGCTGACAATCAGGCATGGGTCTTCTGATACACATTAAGGTGTCGTTTCTATGTTACACACTTTAATGGATTGATAACCGTACCCCTTAAACTATTACAATAATGCCATTAATTAAATTTATAATTCTTGGAATGACCACGTGTCAATGCACGAGAGTGTGTAACATAAGTGTTACACATTAATGCGTGTAATAGAAAACTCGTAACTTGACAACCGTACCATCATGTCAATGGAGAGGGATGACCTTAACTTTTCAGGAAAATTCTATGGTCGCGTTTAGATAAACATTCACTTAGGGTTTATAGCTATTCTGAACATTTTTTGGAAAAAGTAAATATTTTCATGTTATTCAGGAATAAATGCATGTTAATGCAGCTGACATAAAATCTCATATTGGTCATAAGAGCCGTAGAGTCAAAATTGGACAATCGAGGCTTGACAGCCAGATACAAAATTTCAATTTATACAAGGATTGGGTTACCTATAACTTGCAATTTTCTTCCTTTTTTAATTTAGAGACATGTAACAATGATAAAGATCCCTGCGAAAATGCTTATTTTACCATGGAGAAGACAGTTAATGACTCTCAAAATCTTTTGCTGCTACTGAAAATGGAGTTATAAAATGTCTAAATGTGTTACGTTATCCCTTAAAATTAAGATGAATCACGTGAACCATAGATTAGTATGAAAAGAATTCAAATAGACCCAAATGACCAGCTGTTAGTTCCCTGGAGTAATTAGACTGACTGTGCAGCAGTCAAGATTGAAATGTTCAGCATCAAATGTTAAAGAGTGATAAACCATATGATTTAGGGGCATTTGGTAGATTTAAATTGCGTAACGAATATTTTATTTCCTATAGGTGCGTATATACCCTGCCATGCGTTCCATTAAATTAAATCCAGAGTCAAACTTGTTCACCTCTGTATCATTACAATGAGTTAACGTTTTAGTAAAAACATATTAATATACTTGAGCAGTCCTAAATCCCTCTCCTTCGTTGGAATAAGAGCTATAGTCAAATACTAATTCTGATATCTAGTTTCTCACATAGCATAAATGGAAGGGAAATGATTGGATTATGCGATAAGGTGGAAGGGATTGTAAATAAGACGTCATGCATTCAAGACATCCCACCCATCAAAAAAACGATAAATGGAAACCGAAATATATTACCAAAAAATTATATCATTAAGGTGAATGAATGCTTCTCCTGTTCTGTTCTGTAAGTATTAGACAAGAATAATCCGTACTACCTATCGATAGAAAAAAGTTGGTACATAATAACTTCATCACCTAATACCTTATCACAAAAAAAAAAAATTTTTTTTGGGGGGTTAATTGAGCTGATATTCTGGAATCTATCAATTAAAGCTTTTGTAAACTGCTTGTTCGAAGTAACAACCTGCACCAAATATTCTTATTGAGACGACAGATAGAAGAGTTAATCTCGTTTCAATGATTATTTGTATGATGCATCAGAAAAAAAATTGTCCAAATCAGCCACAAATCTCTCAAATGCAAAATCGCACATATGACAAGTATAGCTGCGTCCGTTCTCCTTAATTTGCAAGTATTATTCCTTAGAAAGTTGTATGTGACACTAACAGGAGATGAGCACACAGAAACATCCAGGATCGAATGCCAAAAATGGAAATGAAATTGCTCGTAACACGTCTTTGCTGAGCCTTAAAGGAAAAGGATTCCCCCGCGCATGCAATCTTGTCTGTGCCAAAATATTCTTAATTCTTATTCTAAAATCAAACCACTAGAATGATAATATCTTTGTCTGACAGGTGGGTTTGAATGCAAATAGTGTGTTACATATTGTTCTTTACTTCTTAACCCGCATCTATCAAGTGGATGACGGATAAAATCACTTCACACATCGTTTTCAGCTTCAACACTTTACTCCAACATCCAAAAATCGTCTAGTACTAATCATGTTTTAGTCAATGGCTGTTGGTACTTAATTAGTACTAAAAGTTGATTACAGTTCCAGCTTTGATGTCACACTTATATTCTTCCTTTTTAATCTCCATATCAAAGAAACTGGAAAGGGACCACCGCAAGAATATAACTTGAAACAACCGCTAATTTGTGTGTAAGTTTTTCCCTATAAATAGAGTGGCAGTAAAGATGCTATAGTTCATCCCAACTCAACTGCTTCTCTTCTCTATTCTATCCTAGCAGTCCTAGATCCCTGGCCTTCAAGCCTTCACCCTCCTTTGCCGGCCCTTCTTGCCTCATATGGCAAATCCCATATAAGCCCATGAGGCATTGGCGTGACAGTGCAGCTTGCAAATGATCCTAGAAAGATAGAAAGCGCCTGTATATTTTTGCCCTGTTCAGCCATTTGCTTCAAATCAATGACCTTTCAGAGAAGCCCTCATCATGATTGTCGTTTTCAGTGACAAAAAATCAGATTCTAGGAAACCTAGCTATAACTTCTAGATCATAATCGTGGACATCCTGAGATCTGTGTATAAGGAGGAGGCAGTGAGTGGTGAAGCTGTTGACAGAAGATAGAGAGCACAGATGATGATGTGCATGGGGAATTAATACTGCATCTCACTCCTTTGTGCTCTCTAGTCTTCTGTCATCACCCTCGGCCCCTTGACTCCATAATGCATCTAAATCTATATATATAATATACTCTTATAGTACTGATTCGTATAGCTGTTAATATCTACATCTATATTCAGGTCAAAGAAGGTAGAATTTGGGAGACAAGCATGCCTCAACTCCCTTCTATTGTTTCCTCTTAATCCCCTCAGCGTCATATGTAGTTTAGCTGCTCTTGTCAGTACTGGTGAATTGGTGAAATAATTAGCACTTGCTATTTTGGTCGTTTTCTTTCCTTGATCATATATATATATATGCATCAGTTTCTTGTATTCTTGTTACAGCTTCAGTTACCGGTTTAAGTCCTGAATCTGAACTAGACTCTCCACTTTTTTGGCATTTTCTAGTACTGTTACATCATGTTTCTATGAAGGCATGCTAAATACGACCATTTCAACTGAATTTCAATATTTCGCCCCACCTATTTCATTTCTGAATTTTTTTTCTCGGGTAGGAATACAAATGAAAGTCAATTTCATTATTATTGTTACTATTATTGTTAGTATTATTTGTATTTTAAACAAGTGAAACCGACTTTCGGCGCTTCTTCCCTCGTGGAATATGAAACTGCAGCAAATTAAGGTGGCCAAGGTGAGTTGCTGGAATCCCTCTTTGGTTGTTTTATGATCAGATAGGGTTTGTTCTTAAACTTAAACATTGCAATCAAGAAAGGGTTAGCTAGTAATTAGCTGGGAGCTATGTGTATATGCGTTGAAAGGATGCACTATGCAGCTTTCTGAGCTTCATAGTGGGTTACGCCAGCATGTATTCGACCTTAATTATCACAAACCAGAAAATTCTCATCTTCTTGCATGAGATTAAGAATGAACTCAGTAGATGATGACTAAACTACAGTTGTTTGGTTGCCCATGGATGAGATTTGTACTTCATTTGACAAGAGAATTAATCAGTTTGCCCTTCATTAATTGATTCCAATAACCGGATTAATTAGACGATTTCAAAGTTAAACTAATTATCTTAAGACTATCCTTTTTGAGAAAAAATGGAAAGTCGAAAAGAAATAAGGAAATTGCAAATGGATAAGTGGGAAGAGTACATTAAATAATGGGATAATATATCATAAACCTCTCCTGAGGTTTCTCTTAATATTACTTAGCATTTCTAAAATTCTAAAAATATCACTTACCTCCTCCTAGAAATTGCAAAATGAATATATTAATCCTCACTTAATATCTAATTCACATATCAAATAAATAGAGTTAAAAAAATTAAAGAAAAAGAACAAATGTCAATTTCTTCGTTTTCCTTTTTTTCCAACATTCTCTCTTACTTTTTTTTTGGATAACTATGCGATTTTTTATTTATAAATTATAGTAAATTGATTTTTGTTTATCTTTTTCCTTTTGTGATTTTGATAGAGTGGCATATGGTTTCTTTGTTTATTTTGAATTAATTTTTATAATGATTTAGTACAATTTAAAGATTTGGCCCACGAGTTGGGAAGAGGTTGGAAAAAAAAAATAAGATTCATAAGAAATCGATTTTAAACATATAGATTTGACTTGGTGCTAGTGCATGTCTTTACAAATATATTTTTTGTTTTCTAAATTTATATTTTTTTTTCCAAATTATAGCTTTCTAATATGACGGTGCTACTAGAGATTAATTTTTAGGTGGTAATTTTTCTTAAAGTAAATAAAGTGATTTAGGGGTATTTTATTCAGCAAAATGAACAAAAGTGCAGCATTTTTGTTACACAAACAGCAAAAGTAAGGAAGGTAAGTGATTTTTTTAAAACCTTAGGGTTGTTAAGTGATATTAAGAGGAACCTCAGGAGACGTTTATGATATTATCCCCCTAAATAATATAAGGAATATTGCTAGTATTCAGTAAAGCGTTGTAGCAGGGTGTGTAGATTGTTTCCGGTATCTTTGAGTGGTGATTTTACAGAAGCATATGCTGCACACCTGTCTTTGGCGAATATATATATATATATATATATAACCGTAGAAGTAGAACAAACTTTGAGTGTGCACTTGTGAATTCTAGTAAAATTTAATTGGGTAAAATACCCAAAAATTTCTTGTGATTTGCTAAATGTTCAATTTAACTCTCTCTTATTTAAAAATCTACACTATAACTCCCTGTGGTTTTAACTACATTGAAAATTGGACGGAAAGTATCCAATCTAACGGTTATACGCGAAACGTCAATATTGCCCTTATATAAATGAATTCTTTATGGTTTGTTGAATGTTTAATTTAACTCTCTCTAGTTTGAAAAATTACACTATGACTCCCTACGGTTTCGATTAAATTGAAAATTGAATGGAAACATCTCATGTATAGTAGGGGTAATATTGACATTTCACACACAACCGTTAGATTTGATGCTTTCTATCTAATTTTCAATTTAGTCAAAACCATAGAGAATTATAATGTAGATTTTCAAACCAGAGGAAATTAAATTGAATATTTATCAAATCATAGGGAGTTTTTTGATATCTTACCCAATTTAATTAAGATAGGCAAGTTCCACATCGTAAACGTCCTCATCAACCCAAGTCATGTGAAGTGTGAACTATCGGCCGGCCACGATTCCTGTTGTTGTACCTGCGGGCTTTAACCGTTTAACGTTGCTTGTGCCCTTATTGATAAACTTTTTGTGGCACCCAGATTTAATTTGGGAGCAATTGTGAGCGCATTGTATATATGACTTACACGTATTTACTGAATACCGCATGCAAATGAGTCGTGATAAGAGAAAGAATAAATATACTATAAGGTTTAGGGATGCGAAGTTGTTAAAAATCTTGCCACTAGTTATTCCAATAATACCATGATCTTTCAGTTCTTGCTTTTGAAAAAGAGAGAGAGCATCTAGACAAGTAAAATTGCAAGCTTTAACATTATCTTTACAATAATAAAGCCCGTGTAAAGATAATTTACACCAACTTGGTGTTAACTTAATTTGTACATTTTCAAATTTATCCTTATCTCTATCTATATATCATATATAAAGGGATAGGGAGCCTTTTGGTGTAGATACAAAATTGTCATTTTATGATCTTCTTATATTACCCTTGAAGTATAAAAATTCATTGTTTGGATACACATATTATTCCAAATAATATTTTGCTTGCATCATAAACACATTTTCCAACTCACCTTTTTATATTTCCAACCAACTTTTTATCTCACATACATCACATCACAAAAAGTGCTACAGTAATTATTCCAAATAATATTTCAAATAACACTAGTCTATCCAAATTATATCTACTTCTGTCTCTTTTTTTATATATATATATAACTACTTACTGCCAAATAATAGTCTATTTGTACATTTTATTTATGTAAATGCCTATTTGTATTATAAAAATATAAAATCAAATCTCATAAAAAATAATTTTAACAAATATCTTAATTTTTTTTAAAAAATATTTACACACACGTCGAGTGTGCCTTAAGCACGAGTAGTCAATAATGCATGTGCCGTTTCTTCGTAAAACGCTGCCTGAAATTTTAATACGGAATCGAACGGAGGATGCTAGAAAACTTCACAAAAAAAGGAACTAATACACCCAAAACATTAAAAAACAACAAACGAAAAAAAACCCTCAAAGGCATGATCACCGAGGACGAACTCAAATTTATTATATGGTTCTTTAGCCAGAACGACGAATTCCACCAGACTCGGACTCTCAACAAATAATTGATTGGTAGAAGTGGTAGCATTCCAAAGACAGTTGCTAAGTTTTAGACCTCACAAAACATACTAACGAACGGGACCACTTGGTTTGTATAATCCTAATCAGAAATAAAAATCTCCAAGTCATGGAAAGAACTAGACTCGTCCGCAGAGATTTGAAGCAAAAAACCTTGAATAAATTAGTAATCTTTTTTGTTTTAACTTTTAAGAGAAAAAGATGATTTAGTGGTGTAGGTATTTAACCTGGCTGGTTTCAACATTCAAGTTTCAACCACCAGTTGTCGAAACTACCAGTCAATGATGTGTAGTTGTAGATGGGTAGATAGATAAAAGCCCAGAAACTTCTTCATTCTAATCTCGAACATAGTATAAAATCATCTCAAGCTTCTCCTCATCCTTGATTAATCCGCTCATTTTTCACCAGCTTATTTTCTGGTAACCTCGCTTGCTGAAACTCTGCCTCTCTGATACATTCTCTAGCTTGCTAGAAAAACAAATGGAGTTTCCGAGACATCCTCCTCCACCACCACCTCCAGAGAATCCTTTTGCACCGCCGCCTCCCATGCCGCCGCAAGGTCCTTATGCCCCACCACCACCACCGCCATCACCTCCACCACCGGTGTATTATTATGCTCCTCCTCCTTACCCTCCTGGGCCACCACCTCCTCCTGGACCACCTCGTCCACCTTACGCACCGCCCCCTCCCGGTCCTGGGCCAGCTGGTCCACCTCCGCCATATTATTATGATCGTGGACCACCACCACCACCAGGACCTGGCCCTAGACCACCGCCGCCGCCATACTAGAAGCTGTTTACTTGCATGCTATACGTACGCGTGGCACGGGACATGTCATGTGTAAACTATGAGTGAACAAAAATATTCAGGTTATCGTATTTCCTCACATCTTGCGGACAGCAATTTCTACGTATTTGTGTGTTTGTGGTACATCCCGAATAATTTGTCTCGGAAGAAAGAAGATACAATAATATATAGGGTTTTAGCTTTTAGATTTATTACTCTTTTTTTTTTTTTCCTCCTGATGAGCATGTAATATTACTATTCCTGATGAAATATGTTTCTAGTACGTTGTCCAATAAGTCCATCTTTCTCTATGGTCGCCTTTTGCCAAATTTTGGCCCTGCCTTTATTATTACTTTTTTTCGGTAGGAGAGGGACTATAAAGTTTTTATTGGTTTATCAAAAGTTTTGTAACAACGTGGCATTTTCTTGATGATCCCATGAACCACGTGGTGGCGTTGGGGACAGCCAGCGCAGCTCTTGGTTACGGAGTTCAAAGGCGGCTATGACAACCGCTGGAAATTTTGTAGTAAAATTTAATAAATATAAGGCATTACCAAACAGAAAGAAAATCTTAAAAGATGCCTGAGAGTGAGAGGAGGAATTAACGCATGAACTCCTCTTTAAAAGTTTCCCGGCTGCACCCAAACCCATGGAGTATTACCAAAATCAGAGGAGAACTTTGTCGAACTCATATCTGATAAGACCAATGCAAATGAGGTATTGCGTTCACTCATTAGCCGGAATCCCTCCATCGAGTATTCTTCGGCGAGCCATTATTGCCTGCAATTTGATCCAGAAGAAAATTAACGTCATTGTTTAAAGGTGAATGGCTATTTGCAGACGATTTCTGTGAAAAAAGTGAAGCTAATGTAGAAGCATTTAGCGTATTGTCAACCTCTTTTTCCCAGTTTGTGGAGCTTGTTATGAGGGAAAGCAGAGAAGATTGCAG
The DNA here is from genome assembly GCF_036785885.1 of Coffea arabica. Lineage (NCBI taxonomy): Eukaryota > Viridiplantae > Streptophyta > Magnoliopsida > Gentianales > Rubiaceae > Coffea > Coffea arabica. Next base: position 7,648,075 of record NC_092323.1, on the reverse strand, counting down.
AACTGATCCAACATTCAGTCCAATCCAGAGGCCAATCCCTTTCAAATGCAGGACAAACCCCAGCACTCCGGCCACAGGGGTCCCAACCATGGTTCGCCAAATCGGCCGAGTCCGAGTTGACTCGGCCGAGTCATAACCGGAACGGGACTCACCGGTACGATACCGACACCCGCATTGCCGTTTCACCGGAATCCGAGTTGACTCGGATTGACTCGGTCGATATTTACCGAATCAACTCAACTCAATAAGAAATCAGTAAAACTTACCGAATTTGGCCGAGTCAACTCGCGAGTCAGACAACAAAATCACCCACATGATTTCTTCTTTCTCCCACCGGTTGCCATCCTCTGCTAGTGCAACCCATCATAATTAGTTGAGGTTTCTTGAGGGTTGTGATTGTAAGACTCGTAATTTCGTTGGGATTGATCATAATCTTCAGATCGGGAGTACAACAAGAAGAATTGGAGCAAATTTGGAAGTAAGATGAATCTGTAAAAATTTTGTGGGATTCGGGGTTTTGGAGATTTTTGTGGGTGGTGGTAAACTGGTAATGGTGGTGGAGCTTGAGAAGAGAGAGATAGAAAAATAAAGTGGGGAAGGCGGTGGAATGGAAACGTTTTCTAGGGATTATGGGAGGCGGTGTGGGTTGTGTACGTGGGAATGTGAGGGGATAGAATGGAGTGAGGAGAGAGAGAGAGATAAACACCCAACAAAAAAAAAAGAAAAAGAAAATATTACAGCTAAATTACAGCTCAAAGGCCACCAGATTCTATCTCACGTCCTTTCCAACTTTCTCTCTAACCTGAACAAACATTTCTTGGTCAAACGGGGATACCTAAAACTTCATTCCTCTGTTTTTTGAATGCATTCACGTTTCCATTCATTCAACATTTCAACCACCCTAACACCAAAGGAACAAGATTAGAATACTCCAACAAATATTAAATTGGATTAGTTAACAACAAATGAACTGGATTTTTTTCAACATCTTTTGTTTATTAATTAGAACTACGTCATTTTTTTTTAAGACTTACATGGTATCTATGTTAACTTAGGTTTTTTATCAAATTTAATTTGATAGTTGTATTGCTTATATTATTTTTTATTTTTAATAAATTTTTTTAGAATTTTTGAAAGTTTTATATACTTTAACTCGCGTATCACCCGATATTTAATCGATATGCTGTGACGGATGTGGAACAACCGCGACCGCGACCCGCGGCCGCGAACCATGGTCCCAACCAGATAATATACCCCAAGATTGACGTATGCCCCTATATGCTGCCACCCACCTCCTCTTGCAACTCCTGAGTCAAACCAGAACCTAGTTAACTTGTAGGCTTGATTACTGAATACCGATCAAACAACATTAACGTAAAGAAACCAGGCGACACAAACCAGAAAGTACTGCTTGAATGCCATCCATTACAACCAAAAGGCATACCCGTGGAGTCACTTCTTTGAGATAATCCACTACTTCCTTCTCATCACTGAATGCATATCCCAGAAAACCACGGCAGCAGAGGAGAGTTGTTGCGGCAACGATCACTTCTGCTAGCGAAAGAAAAATCACTGTCCAGACAACAACTCGAGCTGCCTCTGGATTCCCAGCTCCCAGTTCATTTGAAACTCGAGTGCTGCAAAAAGAGTTGCCAATATTCTTCTCCTGAATGCAATCACTCGATCTCTAGACAGATCTAAAGTTAAAGGTAGAGAGAATCAGAGCAAACCTTGCAGCAGCACCAATAGAGTATGGTACGAAGTAATGCAATGAAGCAATCAAGAGGCTGTTGAATGGAGAATTAAGCGTTAGCACTGAGAATTCTGAACCTCAAAATGATCACCCAATAAAAGTAATATCAAGAACATACCATATTGAAAGCACGGAAGCTTCAAGTTGGGGATTTGGTAGAAGTCCAGAAAGTAAAATCACTATTTCAAATGTCCACCATTCAAGACTGTAATAATCATATTAGAACTATTATCCATCAAAGATAATATAAAATCAGGGAGTAAATTCTGTTCAAGAGAAGAATAACGACAGAAATTACCACACCATGACCGCGGAAGGGACAGCGAATTTGAAGAACTCCCCCATACTTGCGAAAGCATCTCTTTGAAAAAGAGATGCGGGTTTTTCCACAGGCTGCAGAATACTTCACATATAAAACAAGCAATGCCACATTAAACCAATAGGATAAGCCAAGCGCCAAGGCAGCTCCAGCATTTCCAAATTTCAAGTAAAACACGAAAGCCCAACAAACAGGCAAGTGGAAACATAGCGCTGCAACTGAGCTTAAGAGCATTGGCAGGATCAGACTTTGAGTCTGCAGATAGCGAATCAGCGCTTGTAGAACGGCATACGGAAACAATGCAGGAATCAGCCAAAATGCATATCTGCCAGCTTCAGCGGAAATCAAATGGTCTTGACCCATGAAGATGAGTAGTCTGTCCAAGAAGAGCCACAGTACCAATATTGGCACGCAGACCATGATTAGAGATATGATGGTGAAGAGGTGATTTCTGACCGGTTGGAGTGAACAGAGAGCTTAAAGTGTCCCGGCTGGAAAGGTCACAGCGGTCTTGGTCACCTGCTTAGGTCACAAGAGGGGTTGAATCCCCCGGTATAACTCCGAAACTTAAGTCAGTTCGGGATTAGAAAAATGGTTTAATAGTAGAGAATCAGTGTATGTTGTTTACCAGAAAATTGGTCATCCTCCATTTCTCAGTAGAAGTGTTGAGTATTTATAGAGGATGGACAGGAAAGAGGGATTGCTGGCACGGGTCCCTAAAGATTTGGCATGGGCAGTGCATCAAATTGATTTGATAGGCTCCTGCGAAAAGGCGCGCCGGAACAGTTGTCAGAGTCAGGCGTCGCATGTGTCAGAGCAGCTTTGTCAGGTGTCAGAGGTGTCAGAGGTCAGATCCCACCTCTCCGGCGGTCAGACATTTAGGCATCACTTCGGCTTTATGACAAAAGATCTTAGCCGATGTGGTATCGGGGCCGAAGTCACGACTCGAGGGGGATTGCCGAGGCGGTGTTTCCAGAAGTACCACAGGGTGAGACCCCCGGATTATCCGGGTTGGAACGACCATCCTCACTAAGCCCCCAAGCCTCGGGAAGGGCGAGATCGTTGCCTCCCGATATAGTTACTTCCCGAGGCTGACAAGTGTGTAGGACACGGAGTACAGCAAGGACATGTCATGACCGCGTGGATGGGAGTGGAAGAGAAGTGAAAGGACGGCTGTCAGCTTTAATGACGGATCCATGGATGGACGTGAAATCAACGGTCAGATGAACAGTACTCATTAATGAGGAGAGAGGTCGTGCCCTCGAGAATCCCAAAGGTACCGCCTTTTCATCTTCCCCCTGTTAGCCCATAAATAGGAGTTCCTTTTTACCGTTTCACTCTTTACCAGAAATCCCAAATCACCCCAGAGCTTCGCTTCACTGTCTTTTCACTTCGACAATCTCTTAAACCGCATCTTCTGAGTAAGTCCATTTCTTTCTCTTTAGTAATGGCTATGACAGCTCGTACCCACAAAGATACAGTGAGGCCCGACCCATCCGAGGAGAGGACTGCCTCCGAACCGAGAGAAGAGGGTGCCGGAGCGTCCCACCAGATCGGGTTACTCCAAGAGCAGGAAGAAGAGATAGAGATTGAAGCTGAGGTCCATTATAACGACGACCTCGGCGACGAGGCTCCCAGGGATGAGGGTGTGCAAGAACCAGCCACCCCTCCGGATCTATCAGTACTCAACTACGGCCAAATGCCTACATTTGGCAGCATCATGAATCGAACTCTGGTAGCCGAGGTGGTTCACCGATATCCCTGGAGAAGGAATTACAGCATCTATCCGCCTCGGCCAGATCAGTCAGCCGCACTACCACCAAGAGGTAGAGTGGCTATTTATGTGGATCAACTGGAGGCTGGGCTCAGAATGCCCACCACAAGGTTTCTTCGAGACTGCTTGAGGTATTGGGGGGTGAGAATCACTCAACTCACCCCCAACGCCATTCGCGTTCTTGTCGGCTTCCAACTGCTATGCCGACATCAAGAAATAGACCCCACTGTCAACCTCTTCCGCCGGTGTTACTCGCTCAAAAACAACGGAAGTGAAAAGGGTTGGTTTTACTTCGGGAATAAGATCCCGAAGTTGGTGGTAGATTCCCCCACTTCGATAAAGGAGTGGAAGGGAAACTTCATCTTCGTTCCAGCTGAGGATTTCCCTAGAGGGTTCTGGTGGAGGCCTCCCACTCCGGTCAAAGAGACCTCTCCGGGTAAACTGGAGGAGAGCAACTTCAAGAAACTGACGGGGTCGGGCCTCAAGATCAACTGTTGGAATTTTTCTGAGGCAGTTCTTGTTGACGGCGGGCTCAGCCGAGCTCTGATCAGCTCGGATCACCCCGTCTTCTTCTCCTCTAGGCTACAGAAACCTTGTACTTTTTCATTCCCTACTTTGTTTGTTTTTTCTTGATTCTAACTAACTCTCCTTTCGTACTTCGCAGTGACGAGAGTTTTTGACTTGATAACCTCCGGGACGGCAGTCGAAGTGGCCAAAAGACCAAAGAAACGCAAGGACATTGCTGAGCCCTCCACCAGGCCGGCCAAGAAGACTGCCGTAACAACGGCGAGCCACGTATCTCCCGTGGTGATTGTGGGGGAAAGCTCACGCACCTCGGCCACTCCAGGGGGATCCCAAGACTCAGCCATTCCGGTAGGGGTCCCCGTTCGAGAAGTAACCATAGCTTCTCCACCCCGGGGTCAGGGTGTAACACCTTTTCCAGATCACCCCGTCACGGGGTCTTCGTTGTTCAATCTCCACCACGTGCCTGTTCAAGAGGCCGGGGAGGACAAGAGGCACTCCGGAGCACAATGGTGCCCGGAGTGAAACATCAATGTCAACGACCGCTGCAAAAACCCTCTGGTCGCACAAGAGCTCCTCGTCCATTCAGTACTGTCACGAGACAACACTTATGCCAGGAAGCTCACTCATGACGAGCTGATGCAGAGTGCCTCAGTTTCCTGGGCATCCACCACGACCTTTTTCGCTGAGATGATTCAGCGTTATGGGAACATAATGGAAACGTACGAGCCACCCTCCGATCTTCAGAAGAAAATTGTTGAACTGGAAGAGAGACTAAGAGCCACCGAGTTGGAGCGAGATAAGGCCAAGGCGGCCAGAAATTGGGCCGAGGTGACAAAGAACACTTTGATAACCGCCCTCGGTGAAGAAAAAGAGAGAAGAGCGCAGGAGGAGCAGTCATCCAAAAAAGCGATAGAGATGGCCGGGGTGTCAGCCTTGGAAGCCTTCCGCAAGTCGGAGTCTTTCAACCGCGACCTCAGCGAACTGACGCTGCCGAGTTTCATGTTTGGCTACACCACGGTGATCAATGACGCGGCGCCCTTCCTCTCTTCTGAACAGCAGGAATCTCTCCAAGATGCGCCGAGCTATAATGAGGATGCCAAAGAGCTGTGCGACAGCATGGCCGAAGGCATTATAGCCGGAAGAGACCTAATCGAGGTCCGCGCCGAGTTCAACAAGTGGCTTCAAGAGTTCGACTTAGATGGCGATGGCCTCGAAGGGGACCAGACCGGCGGAGAGGTTGAAGGTCAGCAAGACGCCGGGGTGGAGGGAGAAACTATGGGTGAACCAGGCTCCGGGGCAAGGAATGCTTAGAGACATTCCATTTTGTACCCAAGGGTCGAGGTCGTGGATGCTTAGGAGCATTCTGGACCTCGGTCTTCTTTTTGTACTTCAATATAACTTTGTATTTTTGCCTTTTTAATTGAGCTCGATTTTCCTTTTTTTCTTTTTTACTGCTGCTTTGTCCCCTTATTTTTCACATAGAATAAAATAACACTAAAGGAGAAATAACAGATAAGTTTAACTAACAGAGTACATACACTTCAGGGGTGATACAATCTAAGGTTCTCAGCGTGCCAAGTTCGAGGCACCCGAGAACCATCCCGATAAGCTAATTTACAATATCCGTTTTGGCTGGATTCGACAACACGGTAGGGTCCCTCCCACTTGGGGCTAAGTTTCCCCTGAGTTTCAGCTCGGTTGACCGAATTCTTCCGGAGCACAAGGTCTCCCGGACTGAACCGTAGGTGTTTGACCCGGGCGTTGTAGTAGCCAGTTAGGATATTTTTATAAATAGCAACTTTGGCCGCCGCCATGTCACGCTTCTCTTCGGCGAGGTCGAGGTCAACTCGTCGTTTTTCTTCATTGAGTTCGGCGGCACACGCTGCCATTCGTGGGCTCGGAGTGATGAATTCGGCTGGGACGACAGTTTCGGACCCATACGTTAAAGAGAACGGGGTCTCTTGGGTGGATGACCACGGGGTGGTCCGGTAAGACCACAACACGCTAGGGAGTTCCTCCATCCAGGATGATCCGGCTCGATGTAGCCTAGTTTTGAGGGCATGGAGGAGAGTGCGGTTGAAGTTTTCGGCCTGCTCATTGGCCTAGGGGTGTCCAACCGAGGTGAAATGCTGTTTAATCCCAAGATTTTCGCACCACGCCTTGAAATGATTATCAGCGAACTGCCTGCCGTTATCCGAGATGACCACCTGGGTAGGTCGAAGCGACAAACCACGCTCTTCCAGAAATATTTTTGAACGGCTGACCCAGTGATGGTTCTTAGAGGCTCGGCCTCGACCCATTTGGTGAAGTAATCCATCGCTACCACCACGTAAGCGTAGTTGCCTGGGGCTCTGGGGAATGGGCCGATTATATCAGTCCCCCATTATTCGAAAGGCCAGGGCGAGGTGATGGGGATCATGAGGTTGGTCGGCTGGTGGTGCTCAGGGGCATGATGCTGGCAAGCAGGACAACTAAGGACCATGATCTGGGCATCTACCCTCATGGTGGGCCAGAAATACCCTAGCAACAGAGTTTTTTTGACGAGCATCATGTAGCCGACGTGAGCACCACAGAGTCCCTCGTGTATATCTTGGAGGATCATTTGGTCTTCTTCTGGTGTGATGCACCGCAGCCACGGGTCGAGATAGGACCTCTTGTACAAGAGATTTTGTCGAAGGGCATACCGAGCTGCTTTACGCTGAAGCTTTCTCGATTCTGCTCGGTCATCAGGGAGCTCCCCCCGACTGAGAAATCGAATCAAGGGGCCCATCCAAGTGTCTCCGGGATAGACGGGATACACGACTTCTCCTAAGTATCCCGACTCGGCTAAAACTTCCACAAAAACCGTCTTATTCAAGTCAGAAAACGAGGTAGAAGCAAGCCGAGATAAGGCGTCGGCCCACTTGTTCTGCGATCGTGGTATTCTTTGAATTTTAAAAGACTCGAAGTGTGCGATCAACTGGTGGACTTTGGAGAGGTAGCGATGCATGACCTCTTCTCTGGCCTCATAATCACCTAATATCTGGCACACGACGAGTTGGGAGTCACTGTAAACCAAGATGTGCATAGCGCCGAGTTTGCGGGCCAGCTGGAGTCCGGCAATGACTGCCTCGTATTCGACCTCATTATTTGAGGCGACAAAGTCAAATCTTAAGGCATACGAGCACACCTCTCCCTGGGGTCTTCGAGGAGCAAACCTGCCCCACTACCCTCACTGTTGGAAGAGCCGTCCATATGTAGAATCCACCGCTGAGACTCAGTGGTGGCCGAGGTGGATTCAATCACTTCATCAAAAGTGAGTTCAGTTAGGAAATCCGCGAGGGCTTGAGCTTTGATGGCTGTTTGAGACTCGTAAGACAGTCGTACTCCCCCAGTTCAATGGCCCATTTAGTAAGACGTCCGGAAGCCTCCGGACGTGACAAAACTTGCCTGAGGGGCTGGTTAGTTCTCAGGCAAATGTGGTGAGCTAAAAAGTAAGGCTTGAACCTGCGGGCTGCGTGGATTAAGGCCAGCACGAGCTTCTCCGCCTGGGTATACCTGGTCTCCGGAACCCGGAGGACTTGACTGACGTAATAGACTGGCATCTGTATTCCCTCCTCCCTTATCAGCACCGCGCTCACAGTTTCGACCGCGGCAGACAGGTACAAAATCAACTTGTCCCCTGGCCGAGGCGAGGTGAGCGTTGGGAGGTGGTGAAGGTACTCCTTTAGTTGCTCAAAGACATGTCGACATTTTTCAGTCCAGGAGAAGCTGTCGGCCTTCTTGAGAACTTTGAAAAAAGGCAATGCCTTGGAAGCTGACTGCGACAGGAATCGGTTCAAGGCCGCCAACTGTCCTGTGAGCCTCTGTACCTCACGGATGGACCGAGATGGAGACATTTCCTGGATCGCTCTCACTTTATCTGGATTAGCTTCAATGCCTCGCCTTGAGACGAGGTAACCTAAAAAATTTTTCGAGGTGACCCCAAAAACACATTTCTCGGGGTTTAACATCATTCGCGTCTTCCGGAGGACCTCAAAGACCTCTTTCAGGTCAGAAAGGAAAGTGGAGGTCGTCTGGCTCTTGAGAAGGATGTCATCCACGTAAGTTTCGACATTTCGGCCGATCTGGGATTTGAAAGATTGGTTAACCAAACGCTGATACGTGGTCCCGGCATTCTTTAGTCCGAAAGGCTTGGTGGTGTAGCAATATACGCCTTGGTCTCTATAGGAGGCCGTTTTCTCCTGGTTCTCGGGACTCATTCCGATCTGGTGGTACCCCTTGAAGGCATCAAGGAAACAGAGGATCTCATAACCCCTTGCCGAGTCCACCAAGGTGTCGACTTTGGGCAATGGGTAGCAGTCTTTGGGACAGGCCTTATTGAGGTCGGTGAAGTCGACGCACATTCTCCAAACCCCCCCGTCCTTCTTGACCATGACCGGGTTGGACAACCAGGTCGGATATTGAACCTCCCGGATAATCTTTGCGGGCAGGAGCTTGTCCACTTCTTCACCTACGGCTCGGCTGCGTTCAGGGCCGAGGTGCCTCCTTTTTTGTTTGACCGGGCGTGCCTGGGAATCAACGTTCAACTCATGTACCATGAGGTGATGCGGGACTCCTTGGACCTCATCTACGGCCCAATCAAAGACGTCCCGGTACTCTCTAAGAAGATCCACCATACCTTTCTTAACTGGGCCAGGCAAACAGGTGCCGACGCGGATCGTCTGATCCGGATTCGTGGGGTCCAGGGAGACCACCTCCACCTCGTCTCCGGCCTCCAGTCTCTGGGGCTTCTCAACTTGCTGAGGGTCGATACAATCAATGGATAGGATGTTGGACCTCTTCTCGGACCTCGTGTCGGAGGCCGATGTGGAGGCTGCCTGCAAAGTGGTGAGGTAGCACTCTCTGGCAGCGCAGACATCGCTGCTTACCTCAGCAACACCCGCGGGGGTAGGAAAATTAAAACTCAGATGGTATGTGGAGTACACTACTCGCAGAGCATTAAGCGTGAGTCGACCCAAGAGCAAGTTGTACGGAGAGTCAGCCTTAACCACCACAAAGTTAACTGGAATGGTTCGACAATGGGGGTGGTGCCCCACGGTCACTGTCAGAGTCACCATCCCTTCGAGATGCACAACGTGTCCCCCGAACCCTACCAAGGGGGTTCTTACTAGGGTCATGCGTTCCCTGACCATTTTAAGGCTATCAAACGTGCGGAGGTACATGACGTCCACCGAACTTTCCGGGTCAATGTAGACCTTCTGCACAATGTAATTGTTGGTGAGCACTTCAATCACCAAAGTCTCATGGCTGCTAGAGGCAGTTGGGACATGATCACTGGGTTCGTAAGAGATCACCTCGGATAGGCGAGAGCTTGACTCGGCCTGATTCGGGTTGGCTTGCTTGTAGGTTCTCTTCCGGGAGTTTTGACTATCCCCTCCCGTCGGACTTCCGGCGATGGTGTTGATGACCCCAGCTATATTTGGCCCATATCCTAACCCATGACCTGAAGATCCGTCTCGGGGAGGCCTTCTCGTCTCCCTAGGATCCTCAGGGGGCCTACAACTACTTCTTGATATCCGCCCCTGGTCTCGGCGTTGGTCACTCTGGCCTTCGCGTCGGGGTTCATTACGTTGGTGACCGCCATCTCGGCGGATGAACTACTTCAGATGACCTTGCCTGATTAGGTTCTCGATCTCCCTCTTAAGGTCGTTACAGTCCTCGGTCTCGTGCCCAATGTCTCTGTGGTACAGGCAGTAGAGGTTGGAGTTCCTCTTGTCCCTGCTACCGAACATCTTCGGATGTGCTTTCCCGAGGTTATTCTGTTCCATCACTGACAACACCCGGGACCGAGTAGTGTTCAAAAGGGTCAACTCGGACTCGGGGATGGATGCTTTCCCCTTGGAGATCCGGTCGAACACGCTGCGGCGATCTCGGTTAGGGCTTTGGAAGTTCCCCGTCCCTACTTCACTTCGGCCAGCCTCTTTTCCCTTTCGGGGATCGGTCCTTGAGCGGGCGGTCTGGACCTCTTTCTTCATGCGGTTGAGGTTTTCGGCCTGTATGCCCTTCTCGACCTTCAACCACAGTTCATGGAGGGTGCGGGGATAGTTCTTGTGGATCCCCGTATTGAATACCCCGGCAATGAGCCCATAGGTAAAAGCAGCAATGGTAACCTGCTCATTGGGGTTAGGTATCTGCACGTTTTCCTCATGGAACTTCTGGACGTATGACCGAAGTGATTCTCCCGGGTTCTGTTGCATATTCAACAGGTAAGCCGAGGTCCTGGTCGTAGGTCGGGAGGAGACAAACCGGTGAAGAAATTTCTCCACTAATTCCCCCAGGGTTGAAATGCTCCTAGATTCTAAACCCCAGAACCATTTTCGAGCTGTCTCCTGGAGGAATACTGGGAAAGTCCGGCATATGACGGGGTCAGGGATGCAATATAGGCGGAAGACCGAGATGAAAGCATGAATGTGGTTTTCAGGATCACCTCGGCCGTCGTAAGATTGTATCGAGGGGAGCTGAAGTTGGGAGGAAGCCTCTCCTCGTTGATGTCATCCGTGAAGGGTGGAGCCCTCTTGTAATCCACCCCAACTCTTTCCATGGGTTGAGGTTCCTCTTCTGGTCGTCGACCCAAGAGCCCTCTTGAAAATGCCTTGGTTAGGGAGGCGACCTTAGAGGTGGCCTTGGAGAATGCCCGCTTTGAAGCACTTCGGCTCAAGTGCCTCCCGTCAGATTCTTCTTCAGACGAACCTTCAGGAGATCCATCTGATTTCCTTTTAGAGGACTCGGCCTTCTGCTTGCCTTGTCTCTTAAGATACCTCCCCAACTTCTCGAAGATGTTAGGGTTCTCGGTCACAAACTCGACCATATGGGTTATGGCTTCTTCGTTTGAGGGCTGAGTCCTGGGGGACTCCTGCCCTTCGAAAATATCTTCCTGCTGAGCCGCATTACTCTCCTCAGCCCCAATAGTGAGAGCTTTCCTGCTCCTAGAACGCGTAGGCTTCATTCTCTGATGTCTTCGCGTTCCCACAGACGGCGCCAATTGAAGAGGTGATTTCTGACCGGTTGGAGTGAACTGAGAGCTTAAAGTGTCCCGACTGAAAAGGTCACAGCGGTCTTGGTCACCTGCTTAAGTCACAAGAGGGGTTGAATCCCCCGGTATAACTCCGAAATTTAAGTCAGTTCGGGATTAGAAAAATGGTTTAATAGTAGAGAATCAGTGTATGTTGTTTACCAGAAAATTGGTTATCCTCCATTTCTTAGTAGAAGTGTTGAGTATTTATAGAGGATGGACAGGAAAAAGGGATTGCTGGCACGGGTCCCTAAAGATTTGGCATGGGCAGTGCATCAAGTTGATTTGATAGGCTCCTGCGAAAAGGCGCGCCGGAACAGTTGTCAAAGTCAGGCGGCGCATGTGTCAGAGCAGCTTTGTCAGGTGTCAGAGGTCAGATCCCACCTCTCCGGCGGTCAGACATTTAGGCATCACTTCGGCTTTATGACAGAAGATCTTAGCCGAGGTGGTATCGGGGCCGAAGTCACGACCCGAGGGGGATTGCCGAGGCGGTGTTTCCAGAAGTACCACAGGGTGAGGCCCCCGGACTATCCGGGCTGGAACGACCATCCTCAGATGGCACCGTAAGTATAGATCCCTAGCTTGTGATACTGGCCTGCACCATAAGCTTGGCCAGAGAGAGTTTCCAGTGCACTAGCCATTCCAAACTGTTTGAAAATTCGTTATTGAATTAGCTACAATAGAATTCGGGCTGATCATACTGCGAAATTGGTTGGTGGCTGCTACAGAAAGGTAGTACATATACATGCTTGCTTCTAATCCTATCAGAATGATAGTGAAAACTCATAGAAAAGATTTCCAGAATTTGGCTGGATTAAGATTGTAATTCTCTGAGAGTCTCATCAGCCATTCAGCTGTAATCTAGGTGCAAAGGGTGCTTGGTTAAAATTCTTTAACCGGAAGATGTTGATTATCTGATTTGTTCAAGCATTAGAACAGAACCATTGCAATAAATTGAGCTTACCAAGACTTACAGAGGCCTACTGATTCAATGCAACATATTCCTTATCATGCGCTATCCATTTCACTCATCAAATACGTCTACCGAAACAATTAGAAATGATTATGAAGAAGTACTAATTTAGAGTCGGCAGAACTGCTTGCACTATTTTAGGATTGCTGCAGTAAGTTACCACCATAAATTGCTGTGGAAAGTAATAGATTTAGAAGAAAAGAAGAAAGAAGACATTACAAGAAGACTGAAGCCAGTAACATTAGTGAGAGAAGTAGCAATGGATGTGCCCGAGAGCGAGAGTTCACCAAGATGTCCAACCATCATCATCGATGCAACCCTGGAGAAGTGCTGCGAAATTGTCACCACCACCATTGGCAGTGCTATGCAGCTAACCCTCTTCAATTCTTGCAAAAAAAAATCCCATGTTGCAACCACCCTCTTCCTCTCTTCCTTATCTCCCAACAGAGCATCTTCCATTTCCAACTCTAGCAATGGCTTCCAGTTCCAGCAACAAGAGAAGGCAATCAAAGTATGACTTTGACCTGTTATATTAAGGTTTGAAAATTGGACCGAACCAGCTGGTTCGATTGATCAGACTATGAACCGGACAAGTCTCCGATCCGATTCACCACTAGTGTTGATTTATAATAAAAATGGGTCAAAATCATAAAAAACCAGTCTGACCGTTCAACCCGAATTGACTTGTGAATTGCGATTTTTCATTTTTTTCCATCTTTTTTTTTTTTTTTTTTATAAATGAATCTAAAGTTTTAAATATAAAACTTATCTATCGAATCTTTTATTCCCAACCCTAATTTCTAAAAGAGTAACCAAACTCTCTCTATTTCTCACTGTCAAACTCAACGATTGCCGTTTTTTTTTTAGTTCTATTAGATTTTATTTAATTTCAAAAGTTCCAATGCATTTTGTATAATTTCAAAATATAGTTGTGATTTGTGTAGGATTTAAGATTTTTTTTCTAATAGGTACAATTGAGATAAATTTATTGGTTTGAATTTACAATTTTAAAAATTTATTTTGTTTAAATATATTTAACTCTATATCAAGTAATATCTTAAATTCGTCCATAGAATATCTTATTTTGTGCATCAAGTGTGTACGTGTGCATGTGTATATATACATATAATCATCAAATCAGAGTTGAATCGATTTGATCAATTGAATCTCAATTTATTCATTTCATCGATTCAATTAACGATTTGAGTTTCAAAACACTAACACCGTAGACTCGCTTGTATTTATGTCAAAAACCGAATCTATGATACATTGATGGAGTGTGAATTTTAGCCATCGAACTTAGCAGTTAGGAGTCAGAAAGCGGGAAGACAACTAGGCCTGTCAATCGGGCCTAATGAGTTGGGCTTTGATGAACTCAAGCTCAACTCATTTAATTTGAATCATTTTAGGGCTTCGGGCTATGAGTTTCGAGTTCGTAAATGTGAAACTCATACTCAACTCACATAATATTCGAGTTGTGAGTCTTAATCGGGCTTAGCCCAAACTCACTTATTACTCCTTAATTTTCTTAATATAATTACTATAACTATTAAGTTGTAAAACTAATTTAACATTTACAAGACTATAATATTAAAACTAAACATGAACAAATAATAGTTGTTAAAACGTATATAAACCAAAAAATTTTCAACAATATTTATATTTAATCCATTCAAAATGCATGAAAAATAGTAATAAAACATGCGATCATAAGCCAATACATCTTTAAAAGTTGAAACTTTTTTTATAATCTTGTGATTTAAATCCAAATATGCTTGATGATTTTTGTGTTTGTAGACCAAAAAAAAATCAACCAATATTATACCAATACAAAAATTTACTCAACCAATAAGAAAAATTAGAGATTTAGTTATGCATTACCAATATTGGCTCTCAAGAAAACTCATGAAAGAGTTTTTAGATGTATTTTTGTGTTTTGTAATTTATGTATATATTTAGTATTTAGTAATAATATATTTGGATATATAATTATACATAATATCAAAATATAAATATTATATATATAGGTAATTAAAGGGTCAGGCCTATATCGGGTTTGAGCCTAATAAGGCCCAAACTCGGCTCACATTTAATTCGAGCCTAATTTTTAGACTCAAGTTCAGACCGGCTCACTAAATGATCGGGCTCATCAGGTTTTCTGTCGGATCGAATGAACCGAGCTCGGGTTGGCCCAGCCCCATTGACAGTCCTAAAGACAACAGGGAAAAGAACTATTATATTAGTCGGACATTGATTTCCGCAATGTCAGATCAAGAATCTTTCGCAAATTGACTTCGAATAGAGTAGTAGATAATTAATGCTGCAAGATCCGATAAACCAATATACTGTCTCCGTCCAGTTGAAAGTGTCGTACTTTTTATTTTGAAACGTATCAAAATATTTATCATATTGAAAAGGTCAAAACACATTTTAGTCTTTTCTTTCAATATAATCCTTCTTTTTAATCATATACATATTATCATTCAAATTTAAAATTTAAATTTGTAGGGATAAAATTAAAAAGAGAAGTACAAACATCACAATTAAACAACTATATTTTAAAAGTTGAATTCTTCAAATATGATTAAATAATTGGAACGAAACAAGTACAATTTCAGTAGGGATAGGCAATTTAGCAGTGTGCTTCTTCTGGGCTCTATCCAATTGTTTCTTTCCACAATCACATCGATCATTGGTTTTACTCTAAGGCAAATTGAAGTGTTCTTGAGCAAGAGACGACAAATTTCGAATTTTTCTTGATCAGTTGAAAATTGAAATGTGAGATCCGATACTCGAGGTTCTTAATTAGAATATTCAAGGGGAGGGAACATACAAAGTTGGGAACAAACAAATCATTAACGTCATAGAGTACCGTTCAGGGAAAGATATTCCATAGCATTACTTTAACCAAGTTTTCATTCTAGAAACAAATAGAAATGACAATCAGTTGGAGAAAAATGTTAGCACTAGGACTAATACAAATATCCCACGAATTTACAAAAGATTGCTCCTTCAATTTTCATCCGTCTGAAGCCGCAAAAAGCCCAGAATACCTTTTACGGATTTTTTTTTTTTTTTTTTTGGCGGTGCAGAGTATAGAAGACCATAACATGCAAAGGACAAACATATGTGGCGTTAATTTTTTCTGTTTGGCTCAATTTAGTGTTGACCTCTTGGGTTCCCAAAACATAAATTGTTCCTTATATATAAATTCCTGTTGAAGTGCATATATCCTGATAATCTTCAATTGACGTTGTATTGAAACGGATGGTTAATTAAAACTGGACAATTTTGATCTCTGATTTGACTGGCAGGGGGATATTCAAAATGGCTTGGGAAAATAGGCACTTGTTATCCTTCTTAGGAGTTTAGCATTTTACCAGCTGACACGGTTTCATTGCTTCATACACAATCATTAAGTCCCATAAATTAGCTTCCCATATATGAATTTGCAAACTTCTTCCCTTATAAAACAGGTGTATCTACTGATATTATAGTACACGATGGCAGCTGTTGTTATGTTTTCAGGTAATTATACTTTTTTTTTTTTCAGATGCAGGGGGTATTCGGACCTTCGACCCGACTAATTTTCCTGTGGCCCGAGAGGAGAGGTTCCATTCTCTTGGACACGTTAACCCTGAGACTCGAACCTTGGTGAGAGAGATGGACAACACTTCCCGAGGAGGGTACGTGACTAACCGAACTACCCAGGAGAAGCTGTTTTCAGGTAATCATACGATACTGCCATATTTATTCAAGTCAACTCATTTTCCTTTTCCAAATCATCTCAGGCAGATTTAACGTAGTCGCAAATGGTGGGTGGATTCAAAATCTTATTATTTGCAACTCAACTCATCTTCCTTTTCCGACCGTAGGATTCAAATCTTACAGCAATTTTTGGGAAAAGAATAATTTGGTCGTATAGCATCCAGTACACCTCATGCAATGAAGCTCTCTATCTCGACATGCGCTTACCATGTGATGAGTTATATTCCATTGCAGCAGAAGCAGATAAAAAAAAACGGTGGCATGCGCCCTTCAATTTTAAGCCGACATTGTCCATTTTCCCACCTCAAAATTATTTCAGGGAAAAGTGATTAGGCACGCTGTGGATGTTCATAAGTTCGATATTATTGCAAAGTCAAGCGGTTATTTAAAAGAAACCATCAGCTCCTCTCTGTGCAATGGAGAACTAAAAATTATCATCTTTCGTCTTTAGCACAGGTAGCAATCCTATTTGACGCGAAACAGACGTTCAAGAATCTAACTGCGCGCAGCAATAGGAGCCCCGTCTGATGTTCTTGATGGAACTAGAATGTCGGTGCTGGTGTTTTTCTCGAATTTACTCGTACCGAAGCGGGTTCTTCTTTTTGCCCTTCAAATATTCTGCGCCTGGCTTCCATTGACTGTCATGTATCCACAGGTGTAAGAGTCAGGCAACTAACTGATTTTTTCCCAACATGATTCAGCATTATTTTATTTTACTAGTGAATTAAGTTGGATTTAGCTGAAGTATAAAAATCTGGGGGAAAGTTTGGTAATTCAATAGACTTTGCGTTCACCAACCTGCTTTTCCCAGTTTGTTAGGCTTGTTATAGCAGACAAGGAAAGAGTTTGCACCGTAGCTCCAGAGAGCAGTCCACCCCAAAGACCCATTCCTCTTAAATGCAATGCAAAGCCCAGTATTAAAGCCGTCGGAACTCCAACCAGATAATATGCCCCTAGATTTACATAAGCTCCCAAGTGCTGCCATCCACTTCCTCTTGCTACCCCTGAATGCAAAAGGATTGCATCAAGTCAGAAGATGGTAGGAAATAAACATGTCCAGTGCTATATGATGTCACAAGTTTTGTATCGAAGTTCTAAAATGATGGATTTTGTGTTTATGTCATCCAAACGCAGTTCTCAAGTCAGGAGAAAATGGACAAGGATAAACAAATTTATCAGTTGACACTTGACAGAACTGCAATTGCTAATTTCTTCACATCTTTCCAGTGTTTTCACAATTTTTGCATCCTTTCTGTGGTAAGGCATGGGTATCTTGTAATTGTTATGCTTAAATCTTAACCAATGTGAAACAAAATCCTCCATATACCTCAATGACAGCCATTATGATGTCTTCAGTTTGTGATGTCAAATTACACTCAACGAAGACAAGGAGTAGGACTAACATGGAAGTCAGCTCTCTTTCATTTTCAAAATCATACCACGAAGATACGAATTTTACACAAAATTATTGTAGTGTTTGTTTAACTCAAATTGCAAAGTTGCTCTAATAGTTAATTTAAGATTTGATGTAACTCTTTCTGATGTTATCCCAGTTTTCATGTCAGTCAACATATTGAGAAAGTAGTAACCCAAGATAGTAGGATACCTGATAACACCGCCTGTGTGCTATCCATCATGATGGAGATGCATAAAAGAGGAGTCATGTCCTTGACATAGCTAATAACTTCTTTCTCGTCACTGAAGGCATATCCAAGTATAGTACGGCAGAGGAAGAGAGTAGTGCTTGCCACAAGAAACTCTGATACAGATACTAATAGCACCATGCAAAGAGCTACTCGTGCTGCCTGTGGATTCCCTGCTCCAAGTTCATTTGATACCCTAGTACTATAAGATAACAAAGGTTGTCTTTCAGCGGAAACCTTACTTGCATGAGCTCATAAGATTATTTCTGGATTATTAGGCTAAGAGATGTAGTCTATGTATCAATGCATTCATTGCATAAGAGTAGGGAGCAAACCTTGCAGCAGCACTAAAAGAGGAGGGTATCTGGTAGTGCAATGAAGTAATAGTAAAGCTGTTCGAAAGGAAATTTTGAATCAGTTACATTAACTTATTAGATTCTATCAGAGAAGTAAAAGGTCCAAAAAAAGAAAAAGAAAAAAGGCTAACCAGATAGATAGCACAGAGGTCTCCAGCTGAGGATTTGGTGACAGGCCAGACAGCAATATGATTAACTCAAATGCCCACCATTCCAGACTACCATCATTTTGCAAACAATAGTAAGCTAAAGTGATCAAGAAGATTAGTAGATAGAGTATTACAGAACCAGAGGAACGACTAATATGCATAGCCAATTGGAGAGGTTAAGAGATAAATTTACCAAACCATTACGGCAGAAGGGATGGCAAAACGGAGGAATTCCCCCATTGTTTGAAGAGCATCCATAGAGAAAGGAACACGGGAGTTTTTACAGGAAGAAGAATACTTCACATACAGCCCAAGCAAGATCACATTCAACCAATATGATATACCAATGGACAAAGCTGCTCCAGTATTCCCTAGATTGAACTTGAATACTAAAGCCCAACAAAGAGGCACTTGTAAGCATAGAGATGCAACTGTACTATACAGCATTGGAAAGATTAAACTCTGAGTCTGAAGGAAGCGGACAAGTGACTGGAGAATAACATAAGGGAATAGTGTAGGAATGAGCCAAATCAAGTATATGCCAGCCTCGGTTGCAATTGCAGGATCTTGGCCAGTGAGTATTAATAGCTTGTCTGTGAAGATCCATAACAAGGATATTGGTATGCAAACCATAAAGAGACAGATGATGGCCCCATATGCATAAGCTCCCAGTCTTTGATATTGTTCTGCTCCAAAAGCCTGCCCACACAAGGTCTCCAGTGCACTTGACATCCCAAACTGCTTGATAGTTAATTCTATCAGTACTTAATCAAGTATGTTCCGGATACTACTTATCCAATATTATCACAGTTCTTAACAGTTTTTTTTTTTCAGCCTTAATCTTTTAGTTGACACGGAGTTGTTTGACATATATAATTGACTTACTACATCAGGCATCAAAATTCAGAGAGAAGCCATATTTGCAATTGGCGTGATTGAGAGCAGCACAAGTATTGATGATTCTTTCCCCAAAAAGCAAAACTTAAAATATCAACAGGGATGAGTCATGGCTCATGATATAAGGATATTCGAGTGAAATAAGAAGTCAGTTGACATGAGAAGAATGCATACATATTTGTACTTGTACAAACATCTTTGCAGCATATTATGCTAACTATGTTCAAAAGTGATTCTAGATTGACTACTATGCTTCTAGTACAAGACAATTTGCATACATACGCTTGCTTTGTCAAAGAATAGCTAGCATATCTAATAGCATGTGATAATTGAGATGAGTTATTTGATTGATTAAAATCTTCAGCAGCATTTATCAGGTGAAAATTTTGAGGAATACGAAAGAACTTACAAGAACACTGAAGCCAGTAACATTGGAAAAAGATGTGGCAATGGAGACACCAGAGAGTTGGAGTTCCCCAAGATGGCCCAACATAAAGATTGGTGAAACTCGCAAGAGATATTGTCCGACTGTCGCTACTATCATTGGAAGTGCTATGCTGTTGACCCTCTTCAGTTCTTCCACATAAGGCTTGCACGTTGCCTCCTTTCTTGATCTCGTGTCCACAACATTTTCAGATGGCAGCAGTGCCTCTTCCATCGCTCTCTTTTTCTTGAAGGACGACTACTGAAATGCACAAACTTCTCGTATTCGCCCGAGTCTCGAGACTATCTATGTACAAAACGAAAATCTGCTTGGTTACTTAGCTTGCTATAGCTGGCTATCAGAGTTAACAGAATCTGATGAGAAGTACCGGAGATTTGAGAACAGCTCAATTATTTATTACTAGCACATGTGAGCATGATAGGACAAAAATAGGCCTGGCTCGGGCTTGCTTCTATCGGGCCCGGAGTTGGTCAAGGAACTGCAGCGGGTCAAGCCGGCTCATCGCATAACATAGGAGGATAATTGGATGGAGTGGATCTATTCAGAGATTATTTTGTTGCCACAGTCTGTGCCTGCCCCTGACATCCATGATACATATAGCCGGCCATGAACATAACACATAAAACAAGCCTAATGAGTAGTGTAGTTCGTTGATAAAAAGTGTTGTTATTTTTTTTTTTTTATTGATACGGTAGAATTTCTATAATCTAAGTTAGCTTATTCTATTCCAGAAAGAAGAGGGAAGGAAATCGACGTGAATAGAAATTTCATCAAAACTGATCTTGGCCGTCACATATCGACAAATTTTGTGATAAAAAGTGTCGTTGACTCGTTGTTGAGATTTTGTTTCTATGCAAGGCCCACCGCAACTGACTTTGTGCCATGAATCAATGATGTGTCCATTATTGGAGAACAGATTTAGATTGACAAAATAGCTAATGGTTGGAGTAGTACTATTTACTTGACATGACGGTCGACGAAGATAGCATCCAGGAAAAAGAAACTATGGGATAATTTCATAAGCCTCCCTGACATTTCTAGCAATTTCAAAGAGCTCCCTTGAATTTTTAAAATTGCACCTATTCTCGCTAATTTAACACTTTTGGTAACCAAACTTTAAATTTGATCAAAATTTTAAATGAATGCCCTAAAAGACCCACCACAGCTTATAAGGGTTTGAATCACTTTCCAAACACAGTCGTAACATACCTAACACAAATATAAGGAGAGAATGTGAGATAGGCTACCTTTAATGGTGACAAGAAGTTATGTGCTCTGGAATCTGGATGCAGCAAAAGATGAGATTCAAAAAAAAAAAGGGTAAAAGCGAGGTTACTACCAGGATGTGTTCTGTCCTGGAGTGGACAGTACGAAACCTTTGAATTCCCTTTGTGCATGGGATGGAATGGAATGGAATCAATCATCTTTCAAGTTTCAACAACGATTGCATGTTTCTTCCCACATTCTACTTACCAAACACGCATTCCAGACTTATTCCCCAGCTAAAAAAATAAAATAAAATAATGACCACCCAACATTTCTGAATTTTCTCTCTGTTCCTGTGCAAAAAAAAAAAAATTTGAAACGCATAAATCAATTTGAAACTTATTCCAGGACGCACGTATAAGGATCCACAGTTGTTGAAACCGAGCTTGAATTGGATCTTGATCGATGATTTAAAATCCCAATAAAATTTTTTAAATCAACTGCTCTGCTAGTACAAGCGCAACTGCGAGCGAAAGGATCCGAATCTGAAAAATGGCACCAGGATGCTCTCTCACTGTGTAGGCTTTTTTTTTTTAAATAAAAAAAGGGGTCCAGGATGTTGAGAGACGTCACTTGCACTTGCAGGTTGGCACAGAAGCCGGAAATCATTTGGGCCCACGAGAGGTAGCTGTCAACTGGCTCAGTAGTCCCATCTTTACTGACGCCCTGTCCGAGGACCCAATTCTTCTGTGCACAGATTTGGCCCAAACGGTTTATCCATCCAAGAGCCCGGGAGAAATGGTTGGACTTGTCTAACCCCTTTGTTCATTGTGGCCTCGTGATCATTTGATGCTCTCCCCACTGGTTCGCTGGCTCGCTAGTCGCAGCTACCAAAGATTTTTTTTTTTTTTTGGTAAATAAAGATGCATTAAAGTAAAAGTCAAGTCTACTGAGCGGAAGTTAAAGTACAGTCATCCGTGGGGTGGTGACATCCTTTTAAGTCTTCTTGCAAAAGTAAGGAAATGACAAAATTAGGACATAATTCAAAAAAAGTGAAGTCTTGAATGCTGCTTCTTTCCCAGTTTGCTAGGATGTGTGCACATTTGTTTGCTTTGCGATAGTTATGGTAGAAACATATCTGCTGAAATATAGTCAACAGCTCCCTGCAATCAAAAATAATAGGCTATTAGTTTTAGGGCGTGGATCGGATCCTCCACGGTTGCAAGATCAACTGTCTAGTCGAATTTAAGTTGATCTTGATCATTGATTTGAAATTTATTTATGGTCGAAATCCTAATAAATATGTATTAGGTACATACAGTTCATGTCTTTGCTTCTGGAGTGGGAGAATATTGACTCATTGATGTGGAATAAGAAGATTTTTTGACATGGGCAGTGCTGTATTTATTCGTTGGTTTTATTTTCTGAATCAAAAGGTTTGGGAGTGGATATGGGCTCTCGCTGTCTCGCATCGAAATCCTGTTAGGACTGATTGGTGGTGTGAAAACTGGAAATTTTAACGCATAAAAGCACTTGTATGATGATGGTGATCACTTGTGCAATGGCGATTAGCTGTCTAAGTAAGACTTTTCTTTCTTTCTTTCTTTTTTTAAAAACCAATACTAAGGTTCCAATTATCTTTCTTTCTTCATGGTTTCTGTTTTCTACCTTTCTCTTGTTATTTTAGTTTTGGGTCAGTTCATTACCTTCTCATTTCTGTTGAGGCACAAAATTTCTCTTTTCGAATAGAGAAAAAAGGATGGAAAGTTCATTATTCGATTAGCCATATCTCTAATGTTCTTTCCCGCAGTCACACTTTATCATGCTACTATCCACAGTAAAAAAGATTTTAAAAAATGGTGGTGTAAGTAAAATCACTCTGTAGTCACTAGTCATATGGAAAAATAATAAAATAAAAAGAAAAGCTAAAATGGTCTGTAAATATCAAGGACTGTGCAGAAATTAAATCCTTAATGTAATAATTGGACCAAATGTTATGTTAGCAATCAATTGTCTCACCTTACCCCGTGTGAATGGTCCACGGCAGCGCCTTTCACCAGTGAACTTTGAGGTCACAAGTTCGAGTTTCCGCTCCGCTGGATTCCTCCGCGCACTTAACGTGTTTGGGCCGGGTTGGGGTGCCGGGCCGGACCGCAGGGGATTAGTCGGGCCCCGTAAGGATTGACCCGGACACTCCTGTGTCGACAAAAAAAAAAAAATAAAAATAAAAAATCAATTGTCTCACCTTGGTGGAGTCAAATAATCAAGAATGAAATAACAATCCATTGGCTTGGTGATCCTAGACTAGAATTGTAACACTTCCCACGCCCAATGCAGGTGGTCTTCTTCCACGCGTCCCAGTGTTTCCACACCACGACTCACCTCTTTAATCTTCTGCTGCAACTCTTACCGATTCTCTCTTCAATCTTCAGTAGAGAGAATACTGCGGTTGAAAATTTTGGTTACTCTTTTTAAGTCCGATACCACTTCCTCTCATTTTAAGTTCTACACTCCAGCGCTTTTATGCAGGTAACTGCTCCGGTCACAGTTTTCAGAATTAGGACCACGTTAAATTAGCTATTAATAAATCTCATTGTGGTTATGATAGTGCTTGGATACAAAACTTATCCCAAATAATATTTCGCTTGCATCATAAACACATTTTCCAACTCACCTTTTTATATTCTCAACCACCTTTTTATCTCACATACATCACATCACAAAAAGAGCTACAATAATTATTCCAAATAATATTTCAAATAATACCCTATCCAAGTAATTATTGTACTTTGATCTTTGTAGGCCAAAAATCTTACCTTCGTACACAAGGTCGAGAAACTTTGAGCCTGAGAAAGCAGGCTTTCTACTTGTTGGTCTTCCAGGAGCTGGAGTCACTTCTTTCTTTGCACATTTTACTCTCATCTGTTCTGTCCATTCCTTCCCTAGTTGCAGTTGCAATCAAGAAAGTCTTGTTCATACGTACCTCTGGAAAACAGATTTTGCCGCAGCGATGGATCTCACGAGTCAATAGTCAATATGATAAATTTTTTTTTCCTTTGTGCGGAGGGTGGAAGATAAGCACTTTTTTTTTTTATTTTATTCTGGAAATAGATCATCAGACAATAAATGGCTTATGTCAAAGCGTGAGCAAGTTCTTCATCCAGGCAGGAGGTGTGTTCATGGAATTTTCTTGCGTACGTGCATCCGTTTTACAGAATAAATAAATATTACTACAATCTATTCTAAGGGTCACTCGTCTTTCCGATTTACTCTGAGAGAAAGTTTGATGCCAAGAAAGCAATTTTTAGCAACTTGGCCGAGAGAAGGTATTATATGTTTGAGAACCGACCTTTGGGTGGCACTTGAGAACATCCTATTCCTATCCGACAGATAACTGGATACCAGTCTCCTGTGTCCTAGAATAGAATAAAGCTGGTCGTTTTGACTCGAGTCCGACTGCTGAACAGCTAGCGGTAAATGCTTACGCTATTCTCTGAATTCTTAACAGATGAGCGCAAAGAGAGCAACTGAGCAAGTCGTCGATGAATGTAGAAGTTTGATAACACAAAGAAGAAAGAAAAAGGAAAATACTGCGCAGGTATGTGCAGCAATCAACACATTATTACCTTTAAGGCCTGAATCCTTATATGCCGAGTCTCAGATCCATAGAGTGATTCCAAATGCTAATTCCTACAGCAATTTTCCTACTCATTGATCAAAGTTGCAGAAACTATACCTAATCTACTCAAAACAAGTAATGATACAGTTCCCGACCGGAGTGCATGTTTTCTTCTCTCGTGCAGATGAAAAGAAAGCACATAATTGCAAAAGAACTCAACAAACATTCCAAGAAAAACTATCTACAGTATTCCATACAAGCTAATGGTAGTCCTGAAAACCTGCCACTGATGTCTTCAAAATGTTGAAGCTGCTAGCTCTCTTAACTTTCTTGTTCAAACAAAACAAGACAGGGATACCAGCTGCTTCTTCGACCCAACATTTGGTAAATCAGCAACCCTCATGCAATGAGTATGTAGGCTTGTAGCAGAGGATGCTCTTTCTACTTGCACGTGTATTTAGATATTAAAAGGATAAAAGCATTAAGTGCAATTTGTTACTACATGATAAGAATACACTATAGCAACAGCACTAACTTTCCTCATTTGAGTCGGAGAAAACACCGGAGCAGATCGCTTTGGAAAGTTTATGTAAAAGAACAAAACAAACATCCATATGTTTTATCAAATAAGAATTTAGGTACTGCTTATTAGGTCATGCATTCTGGTTATACCTCAGTTTTTGTGCTGCAACCTTCCACTTTCTGAACCAGCATATGGATCAAGTATGACATTTAACACTGCAGGTTTCCGTGCCGAAAAAGATTCAGCAAGTGCAGATTTGAGTTCATCAGGCGTCTGAATGAGATAACCTTTCCCCCCAAAAGCTTCCGTTAGAACATGATAACCTGCTCCGGGAACAAAAGACGTGGGTGCTGGGTCATCTTTGTGAGGCCCTGTGATTTCTTCAGGACTCCTTCGATCACCACCGTAAACCCCACCATTATTGAAAACTATAACGACTACAGGTAACTGATATCTAACCAAGGTCTGCAAGATAAAAGTGCACGGCATTTAAATCAATTAAAAACCATAGAATTGGTGTAAGGACACTAAAACAAAGAGAAATGCTGAATCATGATTTCATAAGGATCGCTAGTAAAAAAATAGTAGGTAAGCATAGGCCTTAAAATGTTGCTTCTTTCTATGAGTTATCAGGAATGAAGAAAAGGGGAATTTTTCTGATTGAGTGCTATTATCAAAAAGATTTATAAAACAAAAGGTACAATAAGATCGGGCTCATGCACCACAATTTAAGGAGATGGTAAATTGCAGCATGATTCTGGCATGAAAAGTATGAACTGTGATGCAATTCATCGACTAGAAAACATACAAAGCAAAATACAAAATTGATCATATTGCCAAAGATAATATGAGAAAAGGGAGAAATATGTAGTCCCATGATTATGAGCATTATATCTATCTATTTTAAACCTTACTCGTGGAAGACCAAAGTTTTATTATCCTGTTCTCAGTTACGGATTCACTAAAACAAGTTCTATAGGCAAACAAGAGAGCATTCTTTCTGCAATCACTTGTCATAAAAGCTCTCAACCAGACAACAGTTATTAAAGCAGATGCCTTGTACCAACTACTCTGCCCATATATGATAGGGATCATACAAGTCATTCTGACTATGATGAATAGCCTGTTTTAAGAACAAATAACTACTCAATCAGACAAATTTCAGAGAACTTGTAGTTTTCCAATTCAAATAGCTTTAGATACACTTGTTTCTGTTGTAAAAGTTCTCCTAGTCACTTGAGTTCTGTAAGCAAATGGGTGGACCAACCTTGACTTATTTCTGAAAGTTTTGAATAAGGAGGAAAAAATGGGTTGAATCAAGGAAAAACCAAATATTCCATGAGAAACACTTTAATTCCAGCCAATCACTTGATCTGCAAATAAGAATCACAGGAAAAGTACAATATCTCCCTCCTGCTTTTTTTTTTTTAAACAATATCTCCCCCGAGATAACTCTTTTCTTTGCCTTTCAACACCTGTTGGAGATCCAAAAAAATTGCTCTAATGCAGATAGCATGGTGGTAGAAATAGTGTATCAAATATGGTAGAACGCAAACTGGAACATATAAGTTTGGTAAGACTCAGAACAAATATCACCTAAATCTGAAAGAAGAAAAATGCAAAACAACAAATACACATTAAATGGTGCTTCAAGGCATTCATGAAATTGATGATACTGATGCAGTCGTTAGCAACTTCTGGAGTGCAATTCTCAAGGCTGACAAGAAGAAAGGAAGTTCATTTTCAAGAAAAACTCTACTATCCATTGACGCCCCAGTAAGAATGCAATAGACATGAAGCAAGACCTTGCACCAATGGGAAAGCAAATAAAACCAGAGCAGAATATAGGGAAAAAAGTATTCTGGTATGCAGACTAAAATAAACGCAACAACTCACAATGAAGTGATGTATGTCAAAATGACAATATGAAAGACAGTAATGAGTGAACAAAGACAACAAAAAGAGGCATGAACAGCAACAAAAACAAACCTCAACTTCCATTGCACTGAAACCAAATCCAGAGTCCCCTTCAACAGCCACAACAAGCCGATCAGGCGATGCCACAGCAGCAGCAATGCAATATCCCAGACCAACCCCCATTGTCCCCCACGTCCCTGCGTCCAACCTAGTCCTTGGTTCTGTCTGAACCAACACTGCCCTGCCAACATCCATAGTATTTGCCCCCTCAGAAACTAAAATTGGAGCAGGACTACCCAATCCAAGAATTGCATCCCTAATAATCCTTAATGGTGTAGTATAATTAAATGGAACAACATCCTTCGCCAACTGAACCTCCATTTTTGACACATTCTCCTTAACCTTCTTTGCTATGGCCTCAACCCAAGGGTGAGACTTTCCTAAACAAAAAGGTTCATCTTTGATCTCCTCGTATATCCTTTCCACAACATCTTTGGCATCTCCTACCAATCCCACACTAGGCTTCCTTAGTTCAATCTCATCCTTATCTATGTCCACTAAGATAAACTTCACATCTTTGGACCACTTTGGTGGCTCCCCAAAATGCAATAACCAATTAAGCCTTGCTCCAACAACCAACGCCACATCACATTTCCCAATTGCCAGTGACCTGGCAGCAGTGGCAGCTAACTCATGAGTATCAGACAATAAACCTTTCCCCATAGGAGTCGGTAAGAAGGGAATTCCAGTACTTTCAACTAGCTTTTTCAATGCATTTTCGGCTCTAGCATATGCAGCCCCTTTTCCAAACACGATCAAAGGCCTCTCTGCTTTCCTCAATAAAGCAACCGCCTTTTCAATCTCTGAATTCTTAACTAAGGGCTTGGCAATCAGCTCTTTTTTCCTACTATTCTCAGCTTCATCAATCAATTTCTGGGCCTCGGAATCAGCAACACTTTGGTGAAGCACATCAGTGGGGAGGTCCAAATAGCACCCGCCGGGGCGACCCGAACCAGCTCGATCAAGAACCTCGAAAACAACGGTAGGGATTTTAGTAATATCAGTGGCTTTCACCGAGTACTTGGAAAAGGGTTCAACAGCGGCAATTTGGTCGAGCTCCTGGAAGTCACCACGGCCGAAATCCTTCTGATCACACGAGCCGGAAATCAAGACCATGGGCCAGGCGTTGACGCCGGCGTTGGAGAGACCAGCCAGCCCATGAACGCAGCCGGGACCGGAAACAGTGAGAAGGATACCGGGACGGCCGGTGAGGTAGCCGTAAGCAGAGGCAGCGTAGCCGGCGGACTGCTCGTTGTGGAAAGCGACGAAGCGGATTCCGAGAGCCACGGCCCGGTTGGCTAGGGAGGTCACGGGGATGCCCACAACTCCGAACATCTTGTCCACCCCGGCCCTTGCCAGGCACATGGCCACGAGAGTGTAGATGATTCGCAGAAAATGAGGATCCTAGTGGTTGGCAATTTATACTAAAGTAGAGGTACAATTTTCATGCTTCTTTCTTTTTTCTCTGCCCCAGCCAAAGAACGATTCGATTCGGTGGAGGGGACTGAGGGAGGCGATCTGGGTTGAGCATGAGTCATCTGATTGGGAAGTTACGGTGAGATTTTGTCACCAAGTCCAACGAATTTGGGCTTTCTCGTTACCAGAAGAAAAGAAATGAATTTGGTTTTGGCTTTCTTGTTTATTAATATTTACTACTTCACTCCGACGTGAATTGTGAGTTGTGACCCATTATTTGGTACGACGAGACAAAGCTGCCCGCTATGCTCTTTCTTTCTTTCTAATGCTTCATCGGAAATATAAAGCGCAAACGTGATTGCTTCGGAAACAAAGTTGGCTTTGAGGTGAATTTGCTAATTTGACCTGTAATACTGGGTTCAAAAAGTACATAAGCTTTTTTGATAAATATATATATATAGAAAAGATTGAAATTTTGTTAATTTTTTAATAAATCCGCCACTAAAAATGGCACAATAAATTTTGAAAGATCTTTCCACCAAAAGACATGATGATCACATATAAATTTTGCATCATGAACGACCTTTTATTCCAATTCTTACTCATCCATGAAATACTAGATACTTCTCCAAACTAATAATTAAGTAGAAAATAAAAAATCTAGAGGATTATCAAACCAAGTTAATACAAACTTAACGGTGCCATGAAATATCTTCTACTATATGAAAAATATAACAACAAAAATATACCAAATTCATACAACCTATTACGTGAAATTCATACCAAAAATATATGAAAATCATACAACAAATAAATTAGTTTAAGATACCCATTAAATGGATTATATTCAACAAATACATCTTATATTTTAACGGTGCCATGAAATATCTTCTACTATATGGTATGAAGAAATATTAGAGGCACATATACAAACGGAACCAAAAGGTATCTAACTTTTAGTGTAGTGTTTGGACTGACTGGTTGGTGATTATTTTCAAATATTATTTTAAATAATTATTATATGATATAATGCATGTAAAATAATAAATAATTAAAAAATAAATAAATATATCAAGAATTGTGTTTATAATAATATAAACGAATAATTTATTAGCAAATAATTCCGATCCAAACTCACTCAATTCTCAGGTAACTGTTCTCACGTCGAAGCCGTACAAAGAATTTTATAAGAACTAACCAGGAGCCGCCGCGTCATCTTAAACTACTCACATTGAACTACACCCGATCCTACCCTACAGCTGTATGATAAAACGCTCCAAAACCCTCTTTCAGCTTCTCGTCGCCATCAGCCACCACCACCGCCCACCCTCCATTCCTCTCAGGTAACTCTCTTTTCTGACGTGTCTCTATATACAACTGCCTATATTTACATGTAGTTGGTGGTGTAGATATGTGTGTATACATAAATGTCCTCACTTTTCTTTCCTCCTGTAGTGCACCGATATATCGTAACAAACTCTACAGACTTATCAAGCTTTTTTCCCTATTAAATTTATGGACTTAACAACAATGGACCTTGTTTTCTGCCCTTTAATTGCGTATGAAGAACTTGTTTTCTGGGTTTTTCTTCAATTTTTTTTTATTCTGATGTGTTGTTTGACTGTGCCCGAACCCTTGCCGGATATATGACTGCTTCATCAAGTGATAGGGTGTCGGGATGAAATATTTACAGCCCAGAAATTTCTTTTGTACATTTTAATAAAGATTTTATTTTTTTGGAAAGTGGGCAGCTTGCTAATTGGGTTTGTTTATTAGTTTGATTGGTTGAATTCTTGTAGTTAAACAAAAGAGGCCAAATAAAAAAAAAATGATAAAGAGGAGATTTTACAAGCTTGATCACGGTGATAGAGATGCTCCCTCTGAATCTTCGTCTTCATCTGACTCTGAATTGGAGGCAGAAGCCACTGCAGAAACAGAAGGCGAAGAGGAGGAAGAAGAAGATGGAGATAATGATGACAGAATAGCAGAAGCAAGAGGGGGTCAAGCTGTGTCCTCTTCTTCAGGTACCTTTGTTTTTTCTGGCAGTGGGTAAATTGTAACTTACAATGCTTGAGAGCTATCATCACAGAGAGTGAGAAAGTGCTGAAAAGTTAGTGACAGTACATTGTTACATTTTTTGAATTACTAAACGGACAATTCATAGGAGCTTTCTTGCCTAAATGGTGAAAGGCAACACTAGTACATTACAGGGTGAGAATTTCCAAAAGGTGTGTTATTGCCTTGCTTCGAAAGATAACAGTTTTTTTTTTTTTTTTAATATTGTATTAGTATCATTTGAATGATATCTCCGTGCAGTGCTTTAATTTTACCATTGTTATCTTTTTTAGGTATTTCATCTTGTTTCTTGATGGCTTTTGCCCCCTTCCTGCAGGGTATGAAAGTGAGGATAGCTCTGCAAATGAACTTAATCTAGATTCTTCAGGTTGGTTTGGAACTTTTGATATACATGATTTTCTGACCTAAAATCTGTAGTTTCTAAATGGCCCTAAAATTTTGAAAATTGCTAATTTAGAGTTTGATGGTAACATATGTCTGTGCTTGTCTAATTTGTGGTAGTAATGGTCTTACTGCTATCTTTTGGACTTCGGAGTATTAAGCAAACGTGTGAATGGCTAGGTCCTCTGAACGACAAAGAAGCTTTTAGTTTTTGTTATAAGTAAACTCTCAAGGATGCATACAATATAAATTGCCTATAGAACAAATGTCTAACCATGTTTACCTCTAGTAGGTTTACCAACAAGTGAGGACGATGGGGGATCTCGAAATGATGGAGAAAATATCCTGGAAAGTCATCCATCTGGTGAAGGCAATGTGGAACATCATAATTCTGTGCCTGAAGTTAGTGATATCCCATCTGATTTTGCAGATCGTGTGGTAAAATGTAAATCTGTTTTTAAGTGTAAGCTGTGCCCCAGAATTGTCTGCTTGACAGAGGATAGCTTGAAGGCTCATTTGAAATCCAAGGTAAGCACAATATGAGAATGGGGGCATGCAACATGTACACTTAACTACGTTATGTTTAATTAAACTTCTAGATTTTTTACTGCATACTATTTTTACAACCAGCGGCGGCAACATTTTTCTCTAAAATGCAGAAGTGCGTCATTTCTTACTTGTGTCTTGTGTTGGAATTGAGGGCTGGCATTTGAAGAATGATATCTACTTGTGGCATTTGAAGCCTTTACTTTCTGTATAATCTTCGTAAGACTGATTAAAACTCTTTATTGTGTGTCCCTACTGATTCATTTCACAAAAGCATGCTCTTTATCTCTTAATAGAGACATGCTCGATCTGAAAAGTTATTGAGAGAAGGGAGGCTGAAGCTTATGCTGGATGATGATGGAAAAGCTAATGCAGAGGTTGATCCAGAGGATAACTCTTCTGCTCAGGTTAGATCACTTGCAGTTGAGAGTACGCTGCATCATTTGATGCTGTAAGCATGATCTGGAAGATGGCTTGGCATAATTGAATGATTACTCTTAGCAGATTACACCTAAAACCCCAGGGGGAGCCAAACGGCGGCATATTCACAGCAAAAATTTTAGGAAGGTAAATCTTCTGTCACCCAATGAATGTGCTTCACATTAATAAATGCCAATTGTAATCTTGAATATCTTATGACTTTCAGAAAAAGGGAAAAGGTTCGAGCCTGGATCATGCAAGGCAATGGGCAAAGAATCCAGCCAAGAAGAGACTTAGAGATGGCAAGTGAAACATTGCAATCAGATGGCTTTCCTTCAAGAAAACAAAGCAGCTAATGAAAGTATAGCATGTTGATATCAGATCTGAGGCTTTTCTGCGCCCCCCATTTTCAGCAGGTTGGCCCTTAGGGGGACGGGACTGGAGACAAGGGATGCAGGAGGGCTGGGTCAAAGGCAAAGTTGCCTATTTTGTGCTGTTATCCTGCAAATTCTCTGGGAACAGTTTTTTTCCTTTTTTCTTCGTATTTTGCATTTACATTATCTATCAGTATGTCAACCGCAAGATATTTCAGACTGCCAATTTGTCAATGTACTGCTAAATCTTATTATTATTATTTTTTTGGTAATGCTTCTAATCTTTTCATTTTCTTTGTGGTTCGTGTGCATGAATTGTGAGTATCAACATAAGAATTGTTCGAAGGACCCTGTGGGAAATTGATATTTTACGTCCATTCTTTATGTCAAGGGCCAATTAGACGCGGTTCTAACTACCGTACTTGTACTGCTTGAGGGCAAATAATCATTTTACTGGCTTAAACAAGTACCTACTGAAAAACCTGCTGCTGGAGGGTAAAAGCCTCACGTTTCGTTTAAATTAATATGATGTTTGGGAAGTTCATATATGGAAGGACTAATGTCGAATCTGCAGTTAAAGGGATACCACGAATCACAACGGAAGTTAATAGTTAAAAGAACACCTGCAAGCCATCAAATAAGGAAAGCTTTGAAGAAAAGGCATTCTTGCCAAATTGGTGAACAAAGGTCAAAAGGCCAATGTTAACTGTAATGTAACATACATTTCAGAAGGTATACTATTCAAACAAATCGTTAAACTTACTCTTGTCAATACAGCTGTGCAAAAAGGCTTTTTTCTAACTAGTACTCAGATTGCAAATGTTAAAGCAGAAGCCTACAGCCAAAAACTTTTCCTCCAAAGTCTTCTAAGTTCCACAACAAAACTAGAAGAGCACACGAGCTGCAGTAATTATCAGCTTAACTAACCAAAAGCTATTCAAAATCATGTGTGCCACTCACAGATTCACACAGAGAGCAGAAAAGAAACAGTTGACTCTGTAGACAGTCCACCTATAGAAGACAGATATCCTCTTCAAACACAAATAAGTCAGCTATTAAGCAAAGTTAATGTCATTGTGATTTATTGTCCTCCATCTGAAAGATGACCTGGTGAAGCAGGCACTTGTTCATTTCCTTCTGGTTCAGCTGCATGTTCAGGAGGAGGTCCTTGCTCTCCACTTTCACTATTTTCTGGGTGAAAATTGATGGGGAACTTAGTCACTCTGGGCTTGTCTGTAAGTATATTTCTCTGAACCCTGTCAATCAAAACTTTCTGTGGAGGTTCTTCTCTTAGCTGGTCATCATCATAGTCATTGTTCACATAGTAGCCCACTCGAACAAATTCCTGACCCATATAAGAACAGGTCAGTAGAAGCACTGTTACACCAATTATGTCTTCTTCACGGATTTTGGAAGGATCTGGAGGGTCTGCCTGGTAGGTCACCAACAAAAGTTGATAGCTGCAATGAGTAACAAAGATGGTAAACAAATTCATAAAAAACATTTCATTCGATGGGAGTTACCTGCAAGACAAAACGGTAATTACCAACATTGACTGGCCCAACAAGAACGCTTTCTAAAAGCTGGTCATAAGTTTCATCCTCAGCAGATCCAACATAGATGAGTTTCCATTCTAAATCTGTATGTGCAGTACAGTTATCACAAGTGCAAAAAACCACAAAGCTAATTCATAATACCAAGACAAAAGTTTTTACAAATGCTAACTCAAGACAATCTGAAGGATATCAGTAGCAAGGATGATATCATGTATATATTTACTTTCACAAGTAACCCCATAACCAAAAACAAGAAGGGAAAAACAAAAGAAAACACCGATAATATGATGGTTTTTATGTTCAACAAAGCACCAAATCTGATAGTTCATGAAGGCAAATTTAAGACAAGGAGGTACAATTGCTTTGTGAACTGTTCAACCAGATGCACACGGCTGATAACAGCGAGCCAGTTGAGAAAATTTCGTACAAGACACAGCAATATCCTCCAAAGATCCCAAAACTCCATACATCATTAGATAGACATGGAATGGCAGTACTTATACGATGATACTGTAAAAGAAGCAAGATTGAGGCCCAGTTCCAGATTTGGCATATTCAAGACACTAAAGGATGTACGGCGAGAACAATTATTAACTTGCCATTATGGCCTAGAGCATCTATTATTACCCGTTACGCGCATTAATCAATTGAAACATATATTTAAACCCATGCATGATTCGCATAATACATCCAATACAATGCGTGAAAAGCACAGCTGAAAGATAAATTTTAAATTAGTGAATTTAATGCTACGGAAACAGCCAATAAGAGACTTGATATCAGAGAACCTAAATGGATGTAATGTGACTCATTGTTGCCAAAACTATGTGGTGGAGGACCGAAGCAATCATTTAAGGCTTAACATTGCACATAGCAGACATCCAAACTATTAAGTGCATTGAAAAGCCCTAGAAAAGTATTGACCCATTCATTTCTCTCTTCATGCAACCTTTCAAAACAAGTCTTTTAGCCTGATGGCAAACACTAACTTGTAAAATGCTACTGTTGCAAAAGTTTGGAGCACATAGAAAAATTTCTTTACATGGCAAGAAAAGCATTATATTCTTCCAAAACCAATACGTACGATGCTAATCCAGTAACAATCAACTCACAAAACCAAAATCAAGACAAGTACAATTGCACCTGCTCTTCTTCAGCTCCCAAAGTTTGGTACTTGCTACAGTTAACACAAAACACCATTTAAGGTTTTTTTTTTCTTGGGTGGGACGGGGCCATCTGGGTAACAAAATTTAACAGCAATTGGAAGATGCAATCATTTGACTGTTTAAATAAAATTATCTTGTGGGAATTCTCATCCCCGTCATTGTAACTTCTGTTTTCTCAACGACACCTGTTTCTTTCTTTGTGTCCTTCAAAAAGAACACACTCACTTTTCGGTGCTATACAGAAAAAAGAATACTGCATCTGATCTGTTAAACAATATTGGGTGCTCTAAGATGAAACTGAAGCCCCAAATGAAGATGGACAGCGAATTTTTTTAGGATTCTGAAAACTACTTATAAGCACCACCAATATTTTACTGGTTGACACAGATCACCTCAGCTTTCCGGCATATGCTGTTACAACAAGATAGATTTTAAAAGAAAGCAGTTTAACCCTTCCCAAAATTGCCTGCATTAACAAGATTCAAGCTAAAAAACCAAAGTGCATATGCATGAATTAGTCAAAAAATTAAGCACTAAACTACATTGTCAGTGTGTGGACCTTCTACGTTAAATTTGCAACAATTTTTGCCAAATCAGTACAAATGACATAAGAGCTACCTTACAATTTGCTTAATATGGAGATGAAACTACTATAAATTAGCAGCTAATAACAGTATCTAACTGATCAATTAAAAAAAAAAAAAAGGAATTCAGCTAATTCACGACCAGACACTTTAGTCTTTGCTGAATTGATGATGCATGTGTGTAATCCTGCCCAGTTCAGACACAAAAAACTATTAAATTCTGAAGTTACAAACCCTAGAAAAGAGCACCCATGCAGAGACCTAGATTACCGTCTTCAGTTAACAATGATAATTCTTCTTTCCAACTAGGTTTACAAGCATTTGGTAAGTAAAAGAATCCTGCAAAATCCGCAAAAGTAGAATAAATTTTCCTTACAAGCTCACACAAAATCCAGATTTAACGATTTGTTCACTGTACAAAATAGTATATCCTAACAGAATGTGTCGACATAATAGATTACGACGTAGCAAAAGGATCTCGAAGTTCTATAAAAGTGCTATTAACTTAGTTAGAGGAAAAGAATTACCGTCTTTGAGAGGAGTGACGCACTCGTAGGAGATTTCGAACTGAAAAGGGGTGAGAAACGGTGCCGGATTGTCCAAGACGGTGACGTTGGTTATGTTAACAGCACTCATTTTTCCCACTTGAGCAAGCTAAAGTAAACTTGTAAAATCTCGAAGGGGTTTTAGCTTTATTAGACAAAGTTGAAGCAAAACCAGCTCAGCCCTAGATTTCTTCTTCATGGAACGGAGGCAAAACGCCTCGAACTCGATGGTCGGCGGAGAAAACCCCAATAGGAGGAACGACGGCGACCGCGACTCAACACGCCCAGCAAGAGCAAAGAGGAAGGACTAAATACTCTACTACTGCTTCTCTTCTGCTGGAATGACAACAATTTCTCCAGTGTATTACTGTTAGGCTAGCTCTTTATTATTTTGATCACCGGCTACCCGTTCGGAAACCGGGACTAGCCGGTTTTGGCGCTTGGCGGGAGTTTTTGAGGTGCATATTTTGGGCCCACTGGGCCGCTCCCTCTCCTTGCTACGTTATCCGTCTTAGGAAATGGATGTTTACTGGGCTCATATCGTAATCCAGTCTTAGTCTTAGGTTACATCACATGGCTTACCCAAACTGGTTTGTCACGCACCTTCGTGTTCGTGAGACGGACCTAAGGCAGCAAAAGGATCAAGTGCCTCTGAGAGCAAAAGATAAAGTAGTAGTAATTCCGTCCGAGGTCAAGAAACATCTGTACAGTGGCTGGGTTCAATAACTAGAGCACATTTGCTGCTTTTAGCTTTTTGAGGGGATGGATATGTTCCATCTTTCTTGGACATTGCTAGACTCTCATGGACGAAGATTACAGACATAGGTTCTTGCGTTTGCCGAGCAACATGGATCCATAATGACGTTTAAGCATTCTATACAGAACAGATTCCAACTTATAGCCATAGACATGGAAGGAATCTTGTTTATATTGCTACATCATACAAAAAGCTTATCCATCTACAGTGATACAAAAGCTCAGCTCAAACTATTTTGTCGAGGTTCATCTTTCGAGTTTGAGAATTGAACATTTCTGCTATATCTGCAGATGTGCTACATTCCTCAGGATTTCTATCAGATACAGATCCAACAAATCTGGGGAACCTGACTGAGATCCCACGGGACGGATGAATTAAACCAATGGCTGCATGGTGAACAGGGGAGACTGTGAAATCTGCACCCCTGATCTCCCACACTAATTCTGCAGCAAACCACATATCAGGCACCTCCACAGTTCGATAATGAGAAGGCTTCTTTGCAAGGATTTTGTCCCCAGAGAAGAAATCTTTCATCTGTTATAAACATAGATGCCTGATCAGTTTCTGAGCATCTGGAAAGTCATCTGAATGCATTTATGACTTACCGGCAGCTTACAATACCTAGCAATTTACCAAATTGGAAAGACAACGAGGAGGAATCCTTTGCATCAATTTTGCATATTCATACGAAGATTTGAACTCGGATAAAAAGATGTTACAACTAATGACACAACTCTCACAGACAACACCACCAACCTAACTGAAGGTTTCAATCTAATTAATAGCCACGGAGACTACTATTATGCGCATGTATAGAGCAATAACGCTAACTACTTTTAATCTTATAGATGAAACATCAAAAGCTACCAAGTAATCTCAAGTTAACTATGACATATCAAAATCTTCAATTACCATGAGCTAAATAGTAAAAAAGACCCCCCCCCCCAACCCCAACCCCCCACGAAAGAAAAAAACTAGTAAAAGGACCCTCAGCTGTGCGTCATCAAGTGTTTTGCAGCCTAAGAATTTTGAAGTTCACTGAAAGAACAAGTCAATACCAGATTATGCTTGATTTACCTCTTTGTAGAAGGAATCTGAAAACCCAGACATGACACGGCATACACTCTGGAACTCTTCCGTATCAGGATTGTAGCAGGCCATAAGGAAAGGGCTGTACCTAAATCATTGAAAAACAACAAACAATTACACACATCAAAGATGCAACTAAAAACAAGTCTTTGGGTTTCCTAATGAAGAAAAGGAAAACAATCTTTGCTCCTGAAAAATCCAACATGACACTAAAGGAAAAATCTGAAGCATCATAAACAGCCTTAAGTTAAACATTTAAGAAATAAAGAAGATATCTTTCACTAGCACGATATTAATGATTGAAATATTTGCGTTCCAATTGAGAAACTTAAGAGGCTAATGATTATCTAACGTATTTTCTCAACACCGCATGATGGGTTCCATTCATCTGGAAATAAAATATCTAGACGAGCTTACCAAAGTAAGGGAAAAGAGCTGATGCATACAAACAGTAGGATAAAAGTGCAGAACAAGAAATAGCTGGATTATTACCATCCTGCTTTTCTTCCATTCCCGTGCCAAGCACCTATAGGGACTAAATCCAACGAATCACTTAGACCTTCCACATAATCTCTTTTCACCTGCAAAAGCAAAACTATTTGTTAGTAGCAACAATTGTTTTGCTTTGTTAAGATTTTATAACTTCTGTTACGTCACCTTTAACCATGCATCAGAACGCTTTGACGGAGTATATCCAGCATCCACATCAAGAGATTTAACCATGACTCCTTCACAGGAGGAATGGATTGCATTATCAAGAAAACAATTCATCCTGGTCAATGTGGCTTCATTATTTGGACAAGCATCTTCTGCCTCCACCTAAACGAAGTAAATTCATGACATCTTTGACAACAAAGTGGCTATCATATGTGTTAACAATAAATTACTTACCGTAATTTCTTTTGCATACTCCAAATAACCTGGTCTCTCCTGACCAAACAAGTCCTTCAAATCTGTAATTCAGAAGCAAGTTTAAAATGAGCTTAAAATAAGATCTATGCAATTAAAAGTCACCCCCAGGTAAGATAGAAAAATCTACTCTGCAAAGATGGAGAAAGTGCATACGCATCCGTCTTTGGCGAAGGGGAAGGCTCAACAACCTGGAGAAAATGTGAATCAAGATCAGTGAGAGACGTAAAACTATATAAATCAAACTAGTCGCAGGCAAGATTAATCATTTAGTTTAGATGAAAATGAGACCAAACAGATTGATGGTGACATAAGAGTTCAGAACCTTTCTCAAATCCCCTGTAGACTGCTATAAAGTATAACCATAGCTTGATATTGAATATCATACATGACAGTAAAACATGATTTAAACCATAAATGTTTGTAGAAAGGTACAAGATCATTACTGCTTCCCATTCGCGAACATAATATCAAAGATGAAAACACAAATATCAACCTGCATATATAACAAAATGTCAGAAGCTTGTAATACTACTAAGTAATAAGGAGGTAAAAGAAATGAATGAAAACCCGTAGATAATGAAGCACTTGATAGGCCTGTTTTCAGATGCTTTAGTTCAGCTGATTTTAACTTCTTCCTTCTCAAAACCTCGCCTTTTTAAAAGCTTCTTACACATGTTTCATTTTGCTTTTCAATTTCTACTTTCTTTTATTCAAAGGTGAAAAAACTGACTGCTCGATTTATTTAGATAGCTCACATTAATGCACATTCATTCTTTCTCCGGAAACTCCTGACCTTCAATTAATGCAAAATGATCATGATTGGCTTCTTCAAGAATTTGAACAATTCATCATCAAAATGCAAGGAGCATTCATGCTTTTATCTTTCTTAAAATGGCTTTTGTAAATGCCTAGTACCTAAATAAGAGAAGACAAAATACTGCTCGGCTAACTGCTTGCAGAAACAATTTGACCACTATTTAGGTTAAAATATCCATAAAACTCTCTTCATGCCACAACCTGGTTCTGGATTCCAATAGACAAACCTACTGGAGAAAAACAAACATGGCTTTTGGATAATGACCAAACTTCTCTTAGATTCATCTTGTTTCTTCCTTTCTGATTCCCAGATAATCATTGAACAGTTATGACATTAGGAAAAAAAATAGCCGTGACCATTAGAAGACAAAATAAATGCCAAATGTTCTTAGCGGGAAATTTCCATAATCTTGTGTAATCATTTTCAGCGTCGAACAGCTTCGACCTCCTTCAATAGGTAACCATGTAATGCAGAACAAAAATCTTAAGTTATCTAGGTTTAGGAGAGAATACAATGAAAGAATTAAGTTTACTACTTTCGTCCCAGTGCATATCAATGATGTCAACAAGAACAGCAGAACCATATGGCAAGTAACAGTAATCCAAATGCAAATTTATACCCAATTGGCACTCCCAATAACACAAAACTCTACAAAATTTTTAAGAAAAGTAGAGGTTCCCAATATGTAAAAGAACATAACATGCTACCTTTATTTTTCCTACAGAAACCATGGAATCTTTACTTCCTCTTTCCCGAGAAGATAATTCTTGGAATGACATAAGCTTCATATTTTTCTTCCTATCAATTGCAACTACCTGGAAATGCAAGGTCATACACAAATAAACAAACAGACGACCATGATTGAAGACGGTAATAATCATTTCAAGCCATGCACAAAAATAATCAGCATGAATTTCAAAGCCGACAAGTCTAGTATATTTCATCAGAGAAGCAATATACCTCTGCATCCACTATGAAAGTTATTGAAGCAGAGCCGCATGCTTCCCCAATTATATCTAATAAATCAGGGAATTTTGTTGTTGTTTCATCCCCACTCCGTGAGAATACATGAACAGATCCATTATCTAATCTGTGAATTTGGGCTCGCTGGCCATCATATCTGAAAAATGAAAATATATGCTGCTCAGAAAAGTCTGGACAGACTTTTCAATTAAGAAAGGACATTGTAAATAAAGTTTTTTTTTATTTTTTAATCTACATAAGTT
Organism: Coffea arabica; assembly: GCF_036785885.1. Lineage (NCBI taxonomy): Eukaryota > Viridiplantae > Streptophyta > Magnoliopsida > Gentianales > Rubiaceae > Coffea > Coffea arabica. The sequence goes on along the minus strand of NC_092323.1, from coordinate 7,607,229 downwards.
ACTTGTGATTTGCTCTTTCTCACAATAACATACGAAATTCAAACAGAAGATTGCAAACAAATTCCACATCCTATAGGAGAAAAACAAGATTGTGCGCCTTGAAAACCATACATCTTTTGGAGCAAATACATGGATGGATCAGAAATTGGATTTAAATATCAAGCAAATGTTGTAACATAACGGCCTTATAGATTCTAAATTCAAGGACCTGTGGCATCCTTTTCCCCTCTTAATTATCAGACCAACAAAGCATGGAGTAATATGCAGTTCAGATCCGAATTCATAAAAAAGTGCACCAAACACTTCAATGTGATCAGACTGGTATGCTTCCTTGGATGTGAAAGCCAATCTTAACAGTGATAAATAATATTTGAGAAATAAGATACCTCTGAACCCAACCCAATCAAAGGAAGAGAAGGCAAACATATTCAGTTTGAAAAGCATCCCAGTATGAAGTCCAAATCTTTTAGACAAGAATGATGCAAAGTCATGCAATGGATTTTTTCTCGTTGAGCAAAAGTATTCAACTAATCCAACATGTAAAAGATTCTGACTTCAATGAATGGCATTAAATTGGGGGAAGCATATCAGGATCCAGAAACCAGACAAATCAACCTAAACAATTGGATCACAGGCCATTACATCCATGAAGTAAAACCATTGAAATACTTGATATAAACTTCTGATAGCGCAAAAATTTGAGGCTTGTCTTAAGAACATAAATCTACATCAGTTTATAAACATAGGGCACCTCCAAAAAAATTAGAAATCTTCCACGATGGATATAACCTTCACCAAGCCAACCACACAAGCGCCAAATATTAGAGTTATCTCACCTTAAATTAAGTGAAAAAAATAACTTCAATCCACTAACTGAAGTGCCAAGGAACTTTGAAGTATTTGGGCACATGCGTAAATGGCAGAACCCCATCCGAAACATTATATATATAATTCGGCAAAAACACAAATGAGTGCGAACCCATTACGTGAAGAAAGGATCTCAGAATTGAAAAAAAAGTTCTAGCATTTTTACTACTCACCCATAAAATAGCTAGACTTCCAGAACGGAATGTATAAAATGAGATTGCTAGAGCCACTAAGGTGTACCATCAAACTGTCTCCTACTAAGCATTCAAGAAATTCATGCTGTGTAGAAACCAAGCGTGCAAGAATTGTCAAAAACAGAAAGATCGGCAATACAAAAGAAAAAGCAATAGCAAATTTGTGGAGAACTTACTTATATTCACACGTCAAGGCTTTGTTTTGAAAGAGCTTCAGAACCTGAGGGGATCCATTAGTAATCCTACAAGAATAAGAATAATTAATACAAAGAGAGATAGCATCAATTAAATAAGACAAAAGGAGGAAGTATAAAAGCAGCAGAAGTAGGTGGCAAACATACTTTGCAAGCATTGGCTTGATGGGTATGCCAGGAACCATTGATAAAGCCATTGAAGAAAATTGAACTCCTTTCTCCATTAATTTGGGTATTAGTAAATCCTAATCAACAGCAAATCAAAGCATTCAGGGCATTAATGGTTTGAAGATGCTATAGCTAATATTTTCATTCAGAAGAATAATCAGACAACTCATAGATATTAATACACATTAAACAATAAAAGAAGCTTTTATCTTCATTGACAGCATTGTCAAAACCAAACAAATTACAGAAGGATAACATGGTGCATTATGATAATACAATATCATTCACACATAAAAATTTCAATATTCAATCAACACCTTTAAAATGCATATGCCATGCACTAGTACATAGAACGAAATGCTTACCAAATGAGGAAGTATGTTATAAGCGTCAACGACAGCTGAAGAAAGGCACTAAGAACAAGAAAGAAAAAGAAATTTAATGCAATAATCAGAAGGAAAAAGTTATTAAATGGTACATTGGACAAAAGGTAGTGTAATAGGAATCACATCTAAATAAAAACATTGTTCAACCAGAACATGGTGGAAACTAGTAGTTGTTTTTCCCCAGCAAGTAAAAGCCACGTCAACAACATTTCTTTTGAGAAGTAAAATCTCATGATTTCTGACCCCAAAGAAGGGAACATACTTGAAGATGATCCTTCAAATTTTCAACAGGTCCTTCACTGGAGGTTATTACAATAGCTTGTGCTAATGCAGGCAAAACAGTTCTCATCATCGCTCCAATACGCAAATTTCTAACCTACATATAGAATAAAGATCAAAAGACCACCACCGTACTATATGCATGATCAGCAGAAAATTAACTACACATCATCTCATGTAGATCATTCTGTATGATATTTTCTAGTGCAGATCATATGATCTCCTTTTTCAATGCATATGGAAAACTATGAGTGTGAAAATACAATATAATCATTCACATAAACAGGATCTCTTCAAGAGACCAACTCTGACTCATACATCACCACCCTACTCATCCTCATATTTGGCTAGCTATTCCTAGATAGCATACCCATGTAGTGGATACTGATAAAAGATAAAGTAGCATCATTTCTCACTTATCCTTCATTATCTTTAAAAACTTCTTGGTTTATCATGTATATTACCATAATTGTCCTCACCCTTAAGAGGCTAACTCACACTTTATAACCGGAAAAAATGAAAAAAAGAAAAAAGAAAGGAAAAAGAAAAGATGACTAGGGTGCTGGAACACAACCATGACACAAAAGCAAAATACTTTTATCTCACGGCCAACACATTAGATTCCAAGTTAACTAATAAACATCAACAAAAAGGTAACGCATTAAATTTTCTACATCTTGATTCTTTTCACATCAAGAAAATCAAACAAACTATTAACACCAGTTATAGCTCAATGCAGAATCAACTAGAACTCAAAAGATTAATCTTTCAAGATCAACCAACTGTGCTAAAAGATTGTGACTTAACAGTATAAGAAGAAATTTCAGATAAAGCATGCCATACCAAGGTCCTGACAAGAAACTTCATCTCCATTTCTCTACATGAACGCATAAGATTCACTATAAGGTTTTTCTTCCGAGCTGTGCTTCCACTACCTGTTTGTAAACTGATGAATTGTACATGAAAAAATGGCAGAATCCATACTGGACTACCATAATCTTTAAAAAAGAAAGAAAAAAAAAATTTAAACAATAAGACACATCCGAAGATACAAAAAAGAAAAAAAAACACAATCTGCTTTTTAAGGTGTATACAGAAAAGAAGTTAATCTTGCTAGAAATCTGTCAAGGAAAAATAATTGACATGTTTCCATTTTGAAGAATGTTTTAACAACAGGCGTAATCTTATAACATCTGCCACACACCAATGAGAAAATGAAAATTTCTACCACGACCTTAGCAAAATTAGAATGCCCTGTCAAATTGAAGATAACTAACCAATACATATATAATTTCCAGCAAACCAACTGTCACCCACTGGCTCCACCACTGAATACAGGGTAGCTCATGATCAAGTATGGAGAAAAGGGGAAACCAGAATAACACTACTCGACCACTAATATTCACTTGTTGAAAGTGATATAGTGAAAATATGATTTGCTGACTGTGAAATTATGCATATTGTACCTTATCTTTCGAAGAACAGAATAGACACCTCGAACAGTAAGCCCAGCATGAGGAGCAAGTAGTGGTTGTGTTGTTCGACAAAGCTGAGCAACATCACCTAATTAAGTATGCACCAGTTTAACATGAATTTTTAAACACAATCATGATCCAACCTTGTAAAGAGTAGCATATAGCCATTAAGCAAACAATAAACAAAAGTAATTTTTCATACCAAGATCACCTAGGCTGTTATACAAGTCACGCACTCTAGATTTGTTTGTCCCACAAGCATCTTCCAATGCTGCTACAACAATGCTACCACCAATATTAAGTTCCTGTGCACACAATCGCCCAATGCCTTCCAGTCAATAAATAAAGGAATAAATTGATTACCAATAAGTTACCGAGATACACTTACTATTACCACTTAAGGTGAATAAAATGATCCAAAATATTAACATAGAAATGATCCATGGAACTCAAACATGTGATCGATATCAACTTTAAAATCTAAAACAGCAGTATATTTAAGGCTTCTGACTCTCAAGGGTCAACAAGAGGAAGGGCTAAAAATAATTCAAAGCAGACAACCTTTAAGTGTGAAAACGACAATTAGGAAGAAAGCTCTTTCTTTCTGGTAAGAATTTGGAAAATAGAACAAAGCACGCTGAGAAAGAACATAAAGGAAAACCAAATCAAAATCAAGTACTATGAGGAAATAAACGGTGTGGATTCATGCATATAAAGCCAATAACATGAGGATGTTGACCAAGGGAATGGAAATATGCCAAGAGAGGAGAAAACTTTACGAGGGAGACAGATAGAGCAGGCAACAGCACAACAATGCTGAAAGCAACAACAACAGTAAAACACACTAACCATGTTCTCATGGTCAGGAGCAATCTTGTTGGTACACAAGTACACAGAAGGTAACACATCTTCTGGAGACAAGGTCAGCAAGCTGCATATTGAACAGTAAAGTGATTAAATGATGACACAATAACTTTCCATGTGCCACAAAAAAGGCTAATGTTGACCGATTGTGGAGGTTATAGATTCTGAAAAGATAGCAAAAAAAAAGGACGTATATTTTTCCAGAAAACAAACCTCCTAAACATATTGCAAAGCATCGATGTAGCTTTTATTTTACCCCTTTCTTCCTCAAGCAGATTAAAACATCGTGCAAGATGTAGGTATGGGGCAGGCTCCCCCTTTTTCCAGCAAGCTGGATAAAGTCAATGATACACATTACATATAATAACTCTCCTACATAAATAACTCTCTGTATAAGGAAAGAGAATTAAGACAATAACTAGAAACCAACCATGCTCAATGGGAGAATATTTTTCAGGCAGTAACGATACGTAATTCACACCTACATTATCTGTTGGTTGTACAGTTAAAGATGTGACAGTCTCACATGTCAATCCCTCTAACGTCTGAGCACATTGGTCAGAAGAGCTATTCCCTTTTGACGGTTGAATCTGGAACTCATTAATTCTCTCTGACAGGCTGACTTTTTTCTCCATGATACTACCACCAGAATTGTTAAAATAGATATCTAGTGCCACATTAACATCTCCTTTTGTCTTCTCCAAGATCTCAGCAGCATGCCTTCTTAATGCGTTGTCACCATTCACAATCTGAATAAACTGATCCACCTCGACTTTGTATCTCTCAGTACAGTGATTTAACATCACAGCATCATCATCATGAGAATGCCCAGATGCAGCTACAATCTCTTCAGCTTGAGAAACAGAAGGGACTAATTTTTGGAAAAACTTTGTTATAGTATGCTGTTTTGGCCCATTTGACTCCGGAATTGTTTTCCTTTTAGCTTTTTTGCTTGTTTTATTTTCAGGAGTTCTCTTCCTCTTCCCTGGAGAACTTCCACTCTTACTTGGGTTAATAGTTCTTGGTAGCTTAAGCCTTTCTCTAAAAGATATATCCTGAGTTTTAGAAAGCATATTATCAGGACAGCATTTATAAGGCAATCCAGATTCAACTCCACTTAGTTTAGCAGACGATGCAAATAAACCTTCTGTTGACTTAGCTGGCAATTTGCACTCTACTAATTCTGAGTTTGAGGGAGATTTACATGCAGAGGATATGTTTGAAGCAACTTGCTCATAAAACTCAGTTTCATGTTCATAAAACTGGGAAACCGCTTCAACTACATTTCTTCCTGAGCTGTTGAGTAAATCCAACATCTGACTTCGAGTGACCCAGCTGGGTAAACAGTCACAAAGTTCTTGTGTAGATTCCTCTATGTCCTCTTGATTTACAATCTCAATATCATGTGAAGCACTTCCCTCCTTAGAAAGTGAAGAGTTTAAAACATCATCGTTCTCAATATTTTTGCTGCATTCAATTACGGACAACATATCCTCACTCCCCTGCTTTAACAAAACAGTTGGCGCTGAAGAACCAGCATTGTCATCCTTCCCAACCCCCTCCTTGGCCTTTTGGTGGAAACCCATCAAGAATTCTTCCTTAGCAGCCATCTCATCAACCAAACCCACAAAATGTTTTCGAAGTGCATTTGCATGTTTACCATCAAGTTTCTCCACATCAATGCCCACTGTAGGTATAACACGTTTAGGTTTCAAAAACTTTATGTACTCCCTAAGTTCATCATAATTTGAATGCTCACTATAAGGCACAAGGTGTATTTCAAATGAATCCTTTGTCCTCACCGCAAACTTATTCTTCTTCACTTCATAAGTCCATCCTGTCGGAACAAATCCCACAACCTTAGAATACCCTCTGTCCTTCATAATTTCCTTCATGCTAACAAAATTAGGTCGAAAATACGGCCAAGTCTCGCCCAACACATTCCAACCAACAACATGAACATTACTCTCCGTCTCATCCTCAGTAAACACTCCACACTCCCCCAACCCCAGAACACTCAAAACAGCCATTTTCCTGGCGTTGACATGAATCTTCATCTTACACCTCTGTGAAATTTCCAGCAAAATCTTCTCTTTCCCAATAACATAAGTAGCAACAAGAAACAAAACATTCTTCAACTTACCCTCATTTTCAGCTCCAACTCTCTCTATAACCCCAACAATGTATTCAATTGACTCCTGCTGTCCCGGAAAGACATATTTCGGGTTACAGTAGGTAGTATCCAAAAACACAGCATCAGAACCAATGAATTCACTTAGCAACGGTACCAATTTCATGGAATCAGAATAGCGAAAATCACCGGTATGAACATATTTCTCGAATTTACCTCCATTAACTGGAACCTTAAACAAAAACTGAACTGCCCCGGGACAATGGTTGGCGTCAACGAGGACAACCTCACATCCGTCTATCAGAAACCGTTCGGAGAGGGGCAATGCAACAACGAAGGCCGAGGGGACTTTGAGGACTTCAATAAGAAGGCGGGCAGTGACGGAGGAGCAATAAATGACGCCTTTCGACCAAAAGGGGTTGAGCCCGGTGTAGTGATCAGAGTGGAAGTGAGAAAGGAAGTAAGAGACGGAGAAGTCACCGGCGTGTTTGAAACCGTCGATGATAAAGCGGGTTTTAGGAATGAGTTTGGGTTGGGGAAGTGAGGAAGGAAGCGGGGGGAGGGGGTGGGAAATGGGCGGCGGTTGAGAGGAGACGGTGGTGTGAGCGCCCAGGTAGCGAGTGGTGGAGTCAAGGGTTAGGGATTGGCTTTCGAGCACAGTTGAAGACATGGCGGTTTGTCGGTGGTCATAAGCGGACGGTGGTTTCCAGGAGGGAAATTAGCGGGGACTGATGCAGTTGTTAAGTAGTTTATAACGCGCGACAGCGAGCCGGTTGGACTGGCGCCAAAAGGTTTGGGTGCCGGACCTGTTTTTGGCAATGTTGTTAAATTCGGATTGGATAGCAGCCCGGGTCAACGATCGCCACCTTTTTTTAATTCGCTCACATTATATGTTGTTATAATTATTTTATATTTTTATAAGTTTTAAAAATATTAAAATTATATTTTTGGTTATATTTCAACCAATTATACAAAATATTCCAAAAATATTGGCCTACAATTAAATATACATTTAAAAATTATATATAAAAATGTGAATTCATATCTTAAATATGTTCATTTTTCAAAAGTACTTGAATAACTAAATTAAAATAAATCATACCCAATTTGAGATCTTTTTATTGAGAAAATTGCTTTTTAATGCAAGTTGGAATCACTAATTATAAATTGATAAGATAATATGGATGAAAACTTCGTGGTTTAGAGATTGTTTAGGGGTATGAGTGATTTTTAGTGTTTATATTAAGTGGGTGGCATTTTTTTTATTCCTATTAATAAATGAAAGTTTTACAACTTAAGTATGTTCGAAAAAACAAGAAGGAAAATTTTGAGAATTGAATCAAGTAGCCGAACCAAGTCACTGATTTGGTCGATTTTTTATGATTTTGATTGCTTTTTTATCAAAACTATTTTGTATTACTAACCAACTCGAAAAAAAATGCTTGTTCATGATCGACCGATATGATCTAATGATCCAATCCAGATCTAGCAACAACTAGTTAATGAATATAACCTATTGATCGTAGAATCATTAGGATCGTGTACTCACACGTATTAGATTTTATTCTATTTAAATATGAAAAGTACGATACTTTTTAATGGGATTGTAGGTGTAATCTATTGATTGTAGAATCATTAGGGTCGTGGACTCACACGTATTAGATTTTATCCTTTTTAAATATGGAAAGTATGATACTTTTAAATGAGATTGTAGGTGTAATGAATTCATATATTATAACTTTTTTTTTTTGTCAATCGTCACAATTTATTCTTACTCCTACTCTAATCTATTTTTTAAGGAGGTGATCCAATTGAATCAAGAGAATCGATGAAAACTGAATCACTATCTGATTATACGAATGTGCTACATAATTTAAAAGAAGCCACATTGGTAAGCATGGGAAGGAAGGTCTGGACCATTGACCTCGCATTCCACACGATACGTGGTGTCTAAGTACTTACTAGTAGTGCCACTGGCCATTTGGTCCAGTGGTCATCACCATTAAAGGTGATGCTGGAGGTCAGGGGTTCAATCCCAAAAAAAAAAAAAAAAGTACTTACTAGTAGTTGGTTACTAGGCCTATTGGTGGCTACGTCGCCGTTTTGTGCAGCTATTTTCAGTTGCAGCAGCCATGGAACACGTGGCACTCAAAGTACGCATTGAATCCGTCCACCGCAGATGTCGTCGTACCATGCAAAGTGTCCCACCAAATCGCGCCCAAAACACTTCCCTGTAGCTCGTCCACCGTGAGCTGCAGTTTTGAACAACTGAACCCATCTAAAAAGTAAAAAGTCACGTAGCAGAACCACTCAAGCTTCCTAAGGTTTTGGTCCGTGGTGGACCGGATCCATCTGAGAATTCCACAGAAACACCATGTACTGCCTCATATACTTCAGTCACAGCTCACTCTCTCATCTTCCAATTTCTACTCAAAATGTGAAGAAACCCTCATCATCGTCGTCTTTTACTCCATTAACACCATAAACACGCCCCAATAACACACGCTTCAGTCTCAGTTCTTAGCCATGGCTATACGGAAAATTCTGTCCTCCCTCATCCGCCTTCCGACACGTCATTCTTATTCTCTGCAGCCCAAATTCTACAATCCTCCACCAGCTGGTCACATTCTCCACCGTGTGGCCAACTATGCCGCCTCCTCAGCAGCCGCTACGAAAGCCCCGACTCAGCCGCCTGGAAAGGGAATAGGGAAGATCACGGAAAATTTCACCGGCGCCGGAGCAGTTGGTCAGGTTTGCCAGGTCATCGGGGCTGTGGTGGATGTTCGGTTCGAAGATGGGTTGCCGCCGATAATGACGGCGTTGGAGGTGAAGGACCACTCGATGAGATTGGTACTGGAGGTGGCGCAGCATTTGGGAGAGAACACTGTACGGACGATTGCAATGGATGGTACGGAAGGGCTTGTTCGTGGCCAAAGCGTCCTTAATACTGGCTCTCCTATCACTGTAATTTCTCTCTCTATCTCTCTGTTTTCTTTTTTTCTTAAACCGTTTTGTCCCTCGTACTCAAATAAGTAATTGTTTCATGATTATGTAATCTGTAACTTCGAGTTTCGGTCCTACTTCTTTCTCCTCGTTGTGTTCACGGATGCTTATTTGCAAGGAAAATGCTCACATTTCGTGCTTCCATTCTTTGGCCCGTTATTGCAGGTTCCTGTGGGCAGGGCTACTCTTGGCCGTATTGTGAATGTCATTGGGGAGCCTATTGACGACAGGGGTGATATAAGTAATGTTCCATGCATTAATTAATGTTACTTCTATATTAGGATATGTTTCCTTCAATTTCGTGTCTGCCATTGCATTTCTAACTTGTGGATTTCCTTTTTCCGCTGTCTTTTTGTATTCAATAAATCGATTTACATGAAAAGAAACCGATCACTTTCTCCCAATCCATAGAGAAGCTCCAACCTTTGTCGAACAAGCAACCGAACAGCAGATCCTTGTCACTGGAATCAAGGTGATAATTGCAATCTTAATTGATGCGTCTTTTTTTTTAAATGATATTGATCTTCATGTTAATTTTCTATACATAAAAGCCAGAGAGAAAGACTGTATTACTTGTTACTTTTCAGATGCTTTTTTTTTTTTTTTTTCTGAATTGCCAAGGTTTCATGAAAAGCTGTTTACTTATTCTCTTAATATCTGTAGCTGCTTGCTCCCCTTTGGAGATAATTTTCTATTCCAATTCCCTTATACAGGTTGTGGACCTACTTGCTCCTTATCAAAGAGGTGGAAAGATTGGACTTTTTGGTGGTGCTGGTGTTGGAAAAACAGTGCTGATCATGGAATTGATCAACAATGTTGCCAAGGCTCACGGTTTGAATTTATTTTTAAAACTACTCTTTCTTGTCTTTTCTATGTCATACTATCATGGGTGACACTGACTGTTGTGGTTAATTTCTTTGTGATGCATGTGTTGTTAATTAGGTGGTTTCTCTGTTTTCGCTGGCGTTGGTGAGCGTACTCGAGAGGGCAATGATTTGTACAGAGAAATGATTGAGAGTGGTGTTATTAAGCTAGGGGACAAGCAGGTTTATAATCATTGCAGTTCCCAATTGAAATGAATCTATTCGTTTGTGGTTAATACATAGTTTGAACTGTTAGCCTCATTTTGAAAACCTACATGGATTTTAGAGTGAAAGCAAGTGTGCTCTTGTGTATGGTCAAATGAATGAACCTCCTGGTGCACGTGCTCGTGTTGGGCTTACTGGATTGACAGTGGCTGAACACTTCCGAGATGCTGAAGGGCAAGATGTGCTTTTGTTCATTGATAACATATTCCGGTTCACACAGGTATCCACTTCTTCATCTTCTATGTTTTTGTTCATTTCCCATATTGCTTACAAGGTTATCATTTGTGTTTTTCCTGGTTGCTTCCAGGCTAATTCTGAGGTATCTGCTCTGCTGGGTCGTATCCCCTCTGCTGTGGGTTATCAGCCAACTCTGGCAACAGACCTGGGAGCACTCCAAGAACGTATTACAACCACCAAGAAGGGATCAATCACATCTGTTCAGGCCATATATGTGCCTGCTGATGACTTGACGGATCCAGCCCCTGCTACCACCTTTGCCCACCTAGATGCCACAACTGTGTTGTCTCGACAGGTGTTTCCAGACTGAACCCATCTATCCAGGTGACAAATATTATACCAGGTCCATCTATTGACCTTGCCATTGTTCCTGACTGCAGATTTCAGAGCTTGGCATCTATCCAGCTGTGGATCCTCTAGACTCTACCTCTCGCATGCTATCTCCTCACATTTTAGGTGATGAACATTATAATACAGCTCGTGGCGTGCAGCAGGTTCTCCAGAATTACAAGAATCTGCAGGACATAATTGCTATTCTGGGAATGGATGAGCTTAGTGAAGAGGATAAACTTACTGTGGCTCGCGCACGAAAAGTTCAACGCTTTCTGAGCCAGCCTTTCCATGTGGCCGAGGTTTTTACTGGTGCACCTGGAAAGTATGTGGAGTTGAAAGAGAGTATCAATAGTTTTCAGGTAAATTTGATCTGCTTGCTAGGTTTGACAGCCTCACTTGAGTGAGAAAGAAGTCTATATTGTTGCTTGTGTCAAATTAGTTCATTGAGAATTCTACTATTTTGGATACTTCCGTGGTACTTCAGCATAGAAAGTTTCTACTCGTCTCTTAAATTTTCTTTTTTCTTTCTGACTGAATTCTTAATCTTCAGGGTGTTTTGGATGGGAAATATGACGACCTTCCTGAACAGTCTTTTTACATGGTTGGTGGGATTGATGAAGTTCTTGCCAAGGCGGAGAAGATTGCAAAGGAGTCTACTTGAGCTTTACCTATCCTCTTTCTTTTAGAATTTACTTTCAAATGATACTATAAAATAGCAATTAGAAGTACTAGGAGATTTTGTTTCATCTAATGCTTCTTACCTCATCACACTGCTAATCTTAGATGAATGGAATGAAGTTGGGCTACCTACAAACGGTGGATCATACTCTTTGTTAGTTTGTTTCTGCTTCTTTGATGTGTGTATGCTGGGGGTGCTGGTAGTTTAATTTTCTCAGGATTTTAAGCTGACAAATTGGAGCTTAGGCACCGGCAAGAAAATTCATACACGAGGCTGAAACTGTGGATATCGATTTCATAAGATATTAGTGTTTCCTCTAACTTTTGCTTCATGCTCACCTGCTTGCGTACATCTTATTTATCAACTCTGCTTGTCAAGTATTAAAAACAGAATCAAGCCTTCGGCACCGTCTTGGCCTACGAGGGTATCTCCTGCGAGCTACATTGCACTTCGATAAATTTTTGACAGTTAAATTTTGCTGCTTCAAGAAAATCTTTCACAGATAACCGAGCTAATTTTATTGGAATATAAGACGACTTCATACAACCAGTGATTAGTAATATTGCTTCCATAGCATGTACACAAGAACCATCTTTGTGCAATGGTATGGAATTTCTTCTGAAGAACTAGGATGCACAATTCATTTTCCGCTTGAGAAAGACGAAATAGCTAGTTTCTTTAAAATACCTCCCATCAGACACAATAGGACTCTCGACATACTTTTTCGTGTGACGTTTGAACAAGATGTCCGTTATCCCTTCACCAAAATGTTTCTTGATGAGTTCCCCGAGGATAGCTCTAAGGTGAAGGACGCAGACAGCAAGGTCCGGCTTTACTTGTCTTGTTGGGGCGACCAACTTCTCTATTTTCTTAATCTCAAACAATCCGTTTACGTCAATCAGCGACTTCAGTTCCGATGGCCATGGATAATAAAACGGCAAGTTAAATGAATCCACCATCTCTTGAGTGATGATTCCCTGCAAGTAAATGATGGGTTTCAACTTTCAAATAAGTAAGAATTGAAAGATGGAGAGTTGATTGGGTGAAATTTGATTTAGCGGGACCAATTCCTCACCGTTTTGGCAATGTCCAGGAAACAGGACCCGAGAATGTTAAAATTTTCTCCCATACTGGACTCGCATACCTGGACTCCATCCGGGAATCCAAGTGATACAAGCACCATCAATCCTCCTGGAACGAGCTCCTGAGCTCTCGCGCTCAGGAAAGAATCAAAATCTTTTGCAAACTGAGTTGAATATGCATCTTTAACTCCTTTAGCAGCTCCAGCATAGTGGATTCTGCCCTTGTTCCATGCAGGGGAATTCTTATCCGTCACTTCTTTCGGGATCTTAGAGAGCCAGTGAAGCGCGGTGGAGCAGTGTGCAAAATGTAGCGTAGAACTAGGAAGTAGGCGCCCGTGAAAAGAACCCGGAACACCTGCTGCAAAGTAGCGTCCAGTAGCAGGAATGTTTCTGAAGAGTGTGTTAAAATCATTGCCAACGTGATCGTTAAAGAAGACATGGAATTCTGGCGTCCGTGATTCCATCTTTTGGGATTTGTATTTGTTTTCAACAGCTTCAATGATGTTATGCACTGCACAGAACGTGTTAGGACCGACAGAACACCCAAAATCTGCAACTCGATATGAGTTACTGAGAGAGTATGGATGGTTTCCAACATCAAGATGTTGATCAATCAGTTCATTCGTCAGTTGCTTAGCTGAATCCAGTGATTGTTTCTGCATCAGTTTAAAATTAGATATTACGTTCCTCCCTTTTCTTAATCCAAAAAGAAGAACGTAAATTCGAGACATAATAGATTACTACCTGGTACTCAGAATTTTGAGTGTAGCTGTATGGGCCATCACCGCCTTCCATGGGGTATCTACAGATGCCTAAATTCTCTTGAGCAATGTCTGTGCTTCTGTTCAGCCTGAAGCCTGAGGTTGGCTGTTTAATGAGTGAAAAATGTCAATTGCTTTTATGAGCAAATCATGAGGCAATCAAGCACGGGTTCTTTTGATTACTAATTTGCATTACAATACGATGGACTGATGTCATTTGTTGGTATGAATCTTGGCCATGATATAAAAATGATGCCCTCTAATTAGGAAATGGATATTAAAAAGTAGAACACATGCTGATTGAAGGATCCAACGTTGCAAAGCCATGATATGTCAACCTAAGGAAATTTGTTTGCTACCAATAAAGATTTTTGCATGGGTATCATACGTGAACCACTCCAGTCAAGGATGAATGTAAGATGATTGCAATCAAGAGCTTGTGTCATCATCTAGTGATCATTATAGACAAGAAAGACATTAATTAGAGTTATTTATTACAAGTATCCATATAGTTAGTGACATCTCCTTAACAAAATATTTGCAAAACAATATATAAAAACTTAGCATCCTGCAGGTAATCATCTAGATTGAAGAGGTCACCGCTTAATTTAACGTCTCTCTCTTCCGGAGCAATTGTTTGGCATAGACCTGGTTAACCTAACCTGTACTATCAAAGTTTCAAGTGCTTGTAAAATATGGTTCGAACTTGAACTTGGTTGTCGACTAATATGTCTAATCGACTCAAGAATTATCCTTTTCTGCATGTTAACGTTATCACCCGTCTCACCAAAGGAAGCGTGAAACTAAAAGCTTACTCCTTACCGCGCTTTACAGGCGTTATCCGCGATTTTGTACATGCTGGTATGCTGGGACAAGGATTCAGTACAATTATATTTCGTGCGTTCCATTTAGTCATTGTACACGTTTAAATTTTTGGTGTATAAATACATTATAATGTTTTATTGAATATGCATCAAATATTTTATTTATATACATCACATTTATCCTAAATATAAAATGTAATGTAATTGTACATCAAATAATATAAAAAATATAATAATCGAAGCGAATCGTGCCAAACCCCAACCGCACTAGCCCTTCTCCCGACACGTTGCAATTGTACTGTTATCGGGTTTGTGGTGCCCCATCATAATACCCCAAAAAAAAAATCAAAATAGTAGCACCATAAGTTGACGCAGATAAAGTCACAGAGAAGAAATGTACTTCAATTCTTGATAAAAAAAAAAAAAAAATACCGCAAATTGATACAGGGACATACAGAAAAGGAACTAGCCTTTTTTGTTTTTTTCCTTTTAAAGCAAAGGTACTACTTGATATTTCCTTGTTTTCGTTTATTCTTCCAGTTTCCCATTTGCAAGCTAATTAACTCAATTGCTAGCACTAAAGGCCCGGACAAACCAAAAGTCAAAAAGGAAATATAAAAGAAAACCCCATCTTGACGTTTGTTCAATGCTGGAGGTTGAACATTTCATGAATACATCTATACAGTAGTATGTAAGTATAACGTATTTTCCTGTTAAGTGCGTAACCGTCGTTAAATCCTAAACTCCTTTCCTTAGAATTAACCGCCAACTCTCCCACTCAGAAGTCACTTGATAGTTGCTAAGTGGATATAAAGTCATCTCCTGTTATTTCAATTCTTGAATTGGAGATCAACTGGATATCACGCAACAAGTGGTTCCTACATTCTTGAAATTTGTTGATCCCAATGTCGAATCCAAACTACCATGGAGATCCTACAGATGTTTTCGATATGCAATTAATAGGAAACTTCTTGAGTTTCGCGTCTAGAGGGGATAGAGTTGGACTAAATCAGATGCTAAGAAATGGTATATCTCCTAATGTACAAGATTATGACAAAAGAACTGCCCTTCATCTTGCTGCCAGCGAGGGCCAAGCCTCCATTGTTGAGCTTCTTTTGGCCTACAACGCTCAAGTTAACCTTCAAGATAGGTGGCAGAGGACAGTAAGTTTGACACAGTATAAGATATGACTTTCAAGCTATGTGTCTTTAAAAACTTTCATGAAGCTAAAACAATTGTGATTTATGTTTACTTTTATTCCTTTGTATCATTCGAAGGGAAATGAAGACAACCCAGTTTTTTTAACCGAACTAGGACAGAAAATTAGACTAGACTAAGAACTTGAGCAAATTTATGTGTGTGGAGTAGTATTATCGTTGGCGCGGGCAGTGATTATATAGCCAAGAGATGTATGCCAAGTATTTTGATTGCAGAAACGAAAGACGTATGTTCTGATTTTCAGCCTTACTCAATGCTTCTTAAGATGATTACCTCTGTTTGCTATGAGAGAGGCATTATGAAGGATGAAGGATCATAATCCTCTTACTTTTGATTATCAAGCCTTTAACAGATGCAAGACTGTATGGACATCGAGATATATGCAGGATCCTGGAAGTCAATGGCGGCAAGGACTCCACCAATGATCATTCCATGGTAATAATGATAAATTTGCTTTAGTCTTTTTTGATGGTTTGATAAATAAATTTCGATTCAAGGCTACATGTTTGCATTAAGTGTTTTGTTTTTAGACTAGGAATTGTGGACTTTAACCACAGGGGATATTAACAGCTTTACTATGTATTTTTTGGAGTCCTATAATTGATTCGCATTATATACATTGATAATATTTCTATAACATATAATGCAGACGATCCGCCGTGAAGAAGATTCATATGAGGTGAATATTGACATGTCTGAACTGAAGTTGCAGCATTCGTCAATGATTGAACAGGTAAAGAGTATGAGCAGCAACTGATTGCGGCTTACGGAGCTCCAAATTTGCAATGAATTATCTGATAAATGGGCTTGATTCCAATATCTATTTACTGACTTAGTTCTACATATAGATCTTCTGTATCGGGTATTATTGAGTGCTTGTCTTTGCCTAAGAGTTGGTAATCTTATGCCTGGTGGATAATACTCTGTTCTTATCCCTGCCCAAGCACTGATAATTAGACAGTTACACAAAGAGCAACTGTATTTCAGTTGAAACCCCAATCACTACCACTAACTTATTTTTGAGCTGTAGTGCAATGCAACCTCTTATACATCATTTGTAATAGGTGGACTTAAGTAGAGACTGTGCCTTAAAAATAAGTAAGAATAGTTTATAGTAATGCAGAAAGAATGTAAAATAATCCAAGCTATATATTATTCTTTACAAGCTTTGAAACAAAAATCGTTGACTGCCCATACTGTTTTCTGCGTCTGAATTTCTTCAGAGAAAATTCACATGTTCTTCCTGCTCAACTATTCCTTCAAAGTTAGTTGTCCTGTCAAAGTATGTCTGGCATCAAGTGATGTTTATGGTCCTGTCAAAGCTGTGCTAGTCTTCTATTAAAGTTAGTTTCCTGAAAGAAGTGGTGTTTTTGATTGGTGCTTTCCAGGGTTTGTTCGGTGAATCTGAAAAGGTCAAGTGGCGAGGAACATGGGTAGTGAAAACGATAATAAAAAGACACATATCTCATCCGGTGAAAATGTTTGTTCTTCCACGCTGTCTCTCTTTCCTACTTCTGCTGAACTCGAATCAATAGCTCTTAGTGTGTTATTCACCTTAAATTTGAAGTGCTGATATGATGCCAAGTTGAACTTGATCCAGGGTTTTGTCTGCCAAGGATGACACTCTGCTTAAGGAACTTCGGCATCCAAATATTTTACAGTTCCTTGGATCAAGTGTGCACGATGAAGAGATGATTTTAATTACGGAGTACTTGCCAAAAGTAAGTTTTCAAATACTTTTACAAATCTATGGTTGTTTTTTTTTTTTTGGGGGTTTATTCTGATTCACGAAAGGTTTGCTTTCAGTGAGTAGGATATTTGAAGTGATCTTGATTTTGTAGAAATACAAGGATGAAATTTGATGAATATAAGTTTCCGCCCTCCACAGTGCATTCGGTACTATTGATGCAATTGGTCTTTGGCCAGTCATTCTGTCATCTGGTCTATTTAGTGAACATTCAAAAACTTCAAAAGAGAAACTTAAGACTTTTACTGAATATATTGGACCTTTACTCAACTGAAATATCCTTTAGGTCTACCTTTTGCTGTGAGGGTTGATCGTCTTTGCTGTGTAAGATGTTTTTCTATGCACAATTGAGTTGATGATGAAGGTAGCAAAGTCTGAATCATTTCTTGGTTTACATGTCAGGGAAACATGAATGATATTTTGGCTGACAAAGTTCGTCTTGACGCTCAAACTGCTCTGCGCTATGCACTCGACATTGCCAGGTATTTTTCCTGAAGTCATTCTATGTTTATTAACCTGAAGAATTCCAATCTCAGATGTGACGTTTCATTGATCTTATTCTACATTCATGTTTGTTTGCTATCGTTACAGTTTCATCTTGCCAAATGCATGTCAAAACCCAAAGCTGAGCGTTAATTCTGCTAAATAAATATAATGTTGACAGTTTATTGATTATGTACCTTCCATTTTGAGCATTGAAACGGAACGGGTATCATGTTTTTATGGTTTAGAGACATGTTGCTTGTGAAAAGTTGGCCCTTAAGTTTAAGCTGAGATTTGTTACTTGAATCAATTGACAGGGGGATGAATTACCTTCATCAGCACAAGCGATTCCCCATAGTTCACAATAATTTGAATCCCAGGTAGGTTCGTTGTAGGCTTGTAAATACATGGTGTCTTTGGCTTAACCAAAACCATTTTCCACATGACCCACCTCATCTTAGCTCATCTCGTCAATTGAATTTCACACTGCTCGTATTTAGACATGTTCGTGAGATATTGGCTGAAGAATGTCAAAACATTTCATCATAAACAATTATCTGAAGAATGCTTGATCACTGTAAGTGCGAGTGCTTAAAAGTAACTTTTTTGTCTATCTTACTCCATGAGCGTGGAGCATTATTTCCCTTGAAGCATCTAATATTCCAAGTGACTAGTAACCTAAAGGAAAGCAAGAAGAAAGGTGTAACCCATTTCCTTGTACTACCATTTTCTTGATCTTTCACTAGGACTTTTCTTCCTTATCCCAGGAACTTGTTGCAAGATGAAGGTGGGCATTTGAAGATCGGTGAATATTGGATTCAAATGCTTTATGAGCAGATTCACACAAATCAAGACTCAAGTATGCCATGATGTTTGTTAATAAGATTACCACTCATTGTTCAAGTATTCGACAGAAAGGTCAAGATTGACCATCTATTGCTGTACAGGACAAAATCACGACAGCTTGCGAAGCATTAACATCGCCAGAAACGACCCCAAGAAAGATGTCCAGTCTTTCGGTTTTTTACTGTATCAGGTGAAATTCATTCCCTTTTTATCATCTAATGTGATGTCTTATGATATTTGACAATGATTGGTCCTTTTTCTTGGGTATTCTATGTTATAGGGCCACAAAGATTTGTGAAGTAGATAGGTCTGTAAGACTTATTAAGTCCATTTAGGGTATTATGGTCCTAATGTGCATTCACCAGCAATAAGTCTGAACCCAAAGCCAGTTGATAAACTTGATCAGAAAGGGCATTTTGCAATGACTGGGCCGCATTCGCCTATAACTGTATCACCAAGATGTTATAAGTTCGTTTCAGTTTCCAGACTATGATTGTATTTCATAAACGGCCAGAAAACTCTTTTAAGTCTGGAAATTTGAAACGCATCTGGCACCAGCCAATTTCGAAAGACTCTCCTTAATTTAGGAGAAGAAGATAGCTGTCACTCAAAGTTAAAAGAGTTTTCCATGATTTCTGATTCTGTTCCCGTTTCTTTTGGATGATGGCACTGCAGATGCTTGAAGGGAGGCATGTTAGTAACATCGACACTGAATGCATGCTTGCTGATTCAGAGAAGAAGTTCCATTTAAGCCGTTGTCCCGGACGAATTGTTCAGTAAGTAAATATTATCATAGCATTTAAGGAAAGTAATGACTAAAGTTATAGAATCATTAATCATCTTGAGTTTTCAGTGGGAAGCCATGATCATCTGTTACAACTTACATGGTAGAATTATTAATCATCTTGAAGTTCACTGCGTTTAGCTGCTTTCCAACTCCAATTAAGCTATCGCTTCTATCTGCAGGTTGATAGAGAACTGCGTTAGCGATGATCCTTCCCTGAGGCCCTCATTTGAAGGAATCATAGTGATTCTAGAGGAAGTTTCAGTGTTGCTAGGAAAGGCTGGTTGTCCTGTTTGTTGAGTAAGTTCTCCAATGCAAGATGATCAATCAAGAGTCGGAAGTTAACATGGTAATGGCCCTTGTGTCCCTGCAGATTAGGTTATGCTATCAATCTAAGATATGACTACGATTGGCATCTGAGAAAACCTCAAATTTTTCTCCTCAAGTGTGAATGATTTATTATTTATACACAGCTACAAATTATTACTACCGTATGATTCTCGTTCAGCATAGTATTCGATCGGTTGTTGTTCATCTGAAGATCCTTCTGGTTTCTGCTTGCTAAAGATTAATTATGAGGTTCACCGTCCCTGCATGATTTGATAGACAAACCATTTTTTCAAGCCATCAACGTATTAAAACTTTTTTGGAGGATCTACGTCCATGATCTCCGTTCACCTTCTTTACTGTTCAACATTGTTTTAGGTATATCGAAAATTCAACACGTACAAAGTCTTGTTAGGTTCCCAAAGAAAATGTGATGAACAAATATTTTATTACTGACAGGGAATTCTGGAATAATTAACAAATAAAGTATATGAACCCAGTCCTCAAAAATCATTAGTATAATCCCTTCCATCAGAGAGAGAGAGAGGAACAGCTGTAATTACGATGTTGAAGCCATAAAATTATGCTGCAGCTGTGTAGCCAGCACTGGACTCGTTAATCATAGGTCGGTTAGAAAAGACGAGGAAAATAAAGGAAAAAGGAACCCCAACCAATCAATCAGTTCAAACAATTATATATAATTCAGTGGCAGAGCCAGAAAAAATTCTCAGTGGAGCAAACACTAAAATTTTTTATCTATTCTTTTTCTAGTTTTTTAAGCAAAAAAAATTCACCAACAAATTAAAATGAAAAGCCTTTTTTTAGTTTATTTCAAATGGAACTTTGTAGACCACATATTCTTCTAGAATATTAGTTCAGGAACCAACTTAGAGGACTACGTGATTCTTTCATTTCCTTCATAAGAAAATTTTGAGGGACATTTGAAATTATATCAAAATTTTATAAATATTATAGGAATTTAAGGGGAGCAATGGAGGCCCGTGCCCCCACCTTATATCCGCCATTGATAGAATTTTTCTTGCCAGAAAAATGTACTTACTAAGTATTGACGCATAGCCGAACGTAGCAATTCAGGGGATAAGAGGCTCAAACGGTCATCAGAAAATCCATTTGAGCAGGTTTTGTTCAGTTCCAAAGGATGTAATCTAATTTTTTTTAGAACAAAATTTTGTAAATTTCACGCACAATTTGAGTGTGCGCACCCTAGAAGCAACTGGTGGATCGTCAGTGAGAAGTTGCGACGTTACAGGTAGATACCCGAGTACGGAAACAAATTCAGAGATTGAGCGAGTTGGCAGGTGATTGATTATTCTTATGTTTATTTGTGGCCCATGAGTGGACTCTAAGCTAGAATGGGGTGTAAAGTGTAAACCCAATGAAAAGAACAGGGCAAGCCACAAACATCCCATATTCTGTTATTTTAGGCTGAAAACGTTTAATACAATCATCACCAGCGCTAGCTCTGTCCACATCATGTGTTTTGGGGTTTAGATTATCAATGATTAATGTTTGTCTATCTATTGCTGATAGATTGAACGAATTTATATACTTATGTACTACTACAAATTATTGGTGAATATCCCATGTTTAAACAATGAAATAAAGAACGCGAAGCTGTTGTCGTTGTTGTTGTGCATAGGGGTGAGCAAATTCGGTACGTATCGAATTCAAATTCAATTTGGTAATTTGAAATCGGGTATTTGGTTTGGTACAAAAGCGATATTTACCGAATTCTAATATGGTATGAAATAGGTAATGAGATTATGAATTTGATAATAACCGATTTCGAATTCGTTTATAAAGAATTTGTTTATAAAGAATTGGTTTAGTATTAGTATATACTACTAATATATTATTATATTATATAGGTAAATGCTATTAATAATAGTTAGTATATGGTATTATCATATACTTATGATAATAATAATATATAATGATGTACAATATACTATTTTAGTATTTGTTAATTGTTATATGACTATAATAATACAAATATACAACAATACATAACATAACTATAATACTTATTATTTTATACATGACCAGAATTAGATAATAATTAATAAGTATAGGTATAATACATAACTACATTTAAGTATAACTATAATATTTATTATTTTAATTGGGCCGGAAACTGCAATTAAAGGATTCAGTAAATTTTTTTTAAAATTAATTTGGTTAACCCGAATTCATTACCATTTCCGAATTCAAATTCCAAATTAAATGAATTCGGGTATCTCCAATTTGAATTTGAAAGCGGTTTAGATTTTTGTAAATCCAATAACCGAATTTATCGAATTCATAAAATCGAATTACTGAATATGCACAGTTTGCTCACCCCTAGTTGTGCATGTGGTCTCGTAACGGTTAATTGGATGGAATATTTTCATCTCCTAGGGCTGTACAAATTGTACACATGAATGCGGACGGACATGTCCTTTTGGGTGGCTCGGTTGATCACGTACCCTCCTCAAGAAGTATTGTCCATCTTCCCTATCAGAGTTCGAGTCCCAGGATTAACGTGTCCGAGGGGATGGTGCCTCTCCTCTCGAGCCGCAGGAAAATTAGTCGGGTCGAAGGTCTGGATAACCCTCTGCGTCCGGGAAAAAAAAATGCGGGGGGACAATGATGGATTTTAACAAAATAAGAACAAAAAAAAAAGAAAAAGAAAAAGAGAATGAACTTCTTTTTACGCAAAACTGAAGTTGAAAATTTCTAGTAGAATGTTCTATCAAGGGAACTAATCAACCAAATTTAAATTTGAAGAAAAAGGTGAAAAAAAGCATCCAACAAATTACTCAGTTAAGACTTCGAGTTGGAAAGTGTTTTAGCAACTACGCCAACATAATTAACTCCTCCTAACTCCATTAACTGTTAACTTAGCACCACCAAATGGCACCGCGTCCGAAAAAGATGAGTTTGGTGAATTTGCTTTAGGGTACCAATTGCTGCGCTGTCAACAAGTCATATCGAATGTTTGGGACATTGCTAAACATACGTAAGCGGGCACGCTAACCATTTATCCACGTTTCCGTGGATATGGTACAGCCAATTATTGCTTCTCAGCCTACTATACTTGTTAGACGAGTACGTAGAGGCGTCAATTATAAATTAATTAAATTGATCCATTAAATTCGTCCATCAATAATTGTCCAGACCTATTCATTAATTTTGAATGGTTTTAAATAAGTACTCAATTAAACTCATTTAATTAGTGGATAGTGGATTAATTTGACTCAACTTTTAAATTTATTTAAAAATAATTATACATTTAAACTCAACTTTTAATGAGTATTAAGCAAATAAATTTGAATCTCTTATCAATCTAATAATAATAAAATACCGTTACTTCTTATCAAACAACACGTTATAAAAATAAAAATAAAGAAATAAAATGTTAAATGACTCATAAATGAGTAATTGAGCATCCATTTATATCTATTTATTTAAATGAATCTGAATGAATTAATTTAATTATATCCATTACATAATTATGACTTACCTAAATTTGGCACCTCTTCGAGTATCAGGGTGTTCCAAGTTAGAAAATTTTGACTGGTTTTGATTCTTTGAATCATTAATCACGACTAGAATTTTGCAGGCGAGTGACCAATTCTGTAGTGGATTGATGCCCGGTTGAATTAGTGGCGTAGGGATGAAAAACATTTTGTTTTAACAGAAGTAGACAAAAGTGAAAAACACAAACCAGAAAAAAAAAAAAAAAAAAAGAGATGGGCTCCACGCGCAACAAAAGTAGGAGTTATCCCATTTCAAGAAAACTAAAGGGGGACCAAATGACCGACTGGAATTATGAGCCTTCCCATCAATTTCTTGATTTCTTGCGCACATTTTTATATTCTGCTTTACCAGACGCGGACTGAACTGATTGTCAACCATAACTATACACACACAATTTATACAACTGGCTCAAGGATATTCTACTCATTCTCCCGCAGACTTTTTTCGCGTCCTACATATATACGGGTACACATTATCCCTCCCACCGTCCTCGATCACCCCAAAAAATCAAGTCTTCTCTCAATCTCACAATTAAACATATTTTGTTCTTCATCAAATTCTCTCAACAAAGTTCTCAACCATTACCAGTTTACTACTGGTTTTCTAGTGCATCTTGATTTATAATATGGGCAACTATGTATCTTGCACCCTTTCTGGGCCTGCTAGCAAGCAATCTCGCGGCATAAAGATTATTTTCCCGGGTGGCGAAATTAGACACTTTTACGAACCGATGAAGGCAGCAGAGCCCATGTTTGAAACGCCCGGATTCTTTCTTGTGAATACAAAGTCTCTGCAGATAGGAAGAAGGTTCTCTGCTCTCAATGCAGACGAAGACTTGGAGATAGCCAACGTTTATGTTATGTTTCCAATGAAAAGAGTGAATTCTGTTGTCACAGCGGCTGATTTGGGAGCTTTGTTCATCCAAGCTAACTCATCTGCTAAAAGGGTGTCCCTGAAAAGAGTGAGGATCTTGCCGGAATGCAATGCCCCGGCGGCGCTAGAAATTGTGCAGCCTCAGCCTAAAACCACTGAAGCTGCAGTACCCAAGTTGAATTTGGATGACATTGAAGAGTTTTCAACGCCTGAATTCAGGCACAGATTGTCTATGTGCAGATCAAAGAAGCCTTTGCTAGAGACTATAGCTGAGGAACCGGTTTGCTCAAGATGAGAGAGATGCAGTCGTGACTGAAGTCAATTAATTTCTCTTATGTTTTAGAAAAGAGAGAGTTTCTTTTGTTTTCTTTTTTAAAGCTATACATACTAATTCCATTTATTTGTAGCGGAGTAGCAGAGTAAGTGTAGTCTATGGTGAAAAACAATTCTTCATTCGATGAGATTTGAAGTCAATCATGAGTAGACGCGAAGATTTGGTCTCCATGGTTACCCGTTTGTTCAATCTGTAATATGATTGTCTGAGAAGTATCTCCATCAAATGGCATGTAGACCTTCTTTTTTAGTTGTGGAATTGTACGAGTATCATTGTCACTATAAAAGTTCTTCATATTCATCACCGAGATACCTTGCCGGTTTGGGACTGCATATTATAGAAATTTCGCCATTAATTATAGTGAATCGGTTTAGTGTGTGCCTATTTCTTCCTTTAGAATTAGGCTGTTGAAAGTCCGGGATTTCATAGGCAAATGGCTTTGAAAATGATAATGCATAAATACATGAAATCATTACCATCATTAAATAACTAATTGACATGGAATGGGAGCTACAATAGGGTGGTTTCAACGTATTAGAGGTTGGAAGGTACTTATGCGATAGTATACTAATGTACTTGCAGAATTTTAATGGGGATGGCATATAGGTACATTAACTTGGAACTTCTCAAGAGCTTATGATATCTAATGCTAAAACAATTTCCATAATCTAGAGGGATTAGTGGTCAACTTTTGTTATTAAAACTGACTCCATTTTGTTATTGCAATACATCGAGGATCCGGCCAAGTCTCCCCAAATGGTGCAGGCTATTGTGGAAGATATCTTATGTTTATGTAGTTTTTTTCTCTTTTGTTCGAATAGTCAAGGTTAGTAGGAAGACTGTAGCTAAAGCTCATGCTTTAGCCAATATAACCAGAATTTCATAATGCAAGATTTTATTTTTCTTCTCAAACAAAAAAAAAAAGTCATATGCAAAGATGGAAGGTTTATTTTCTCTGATTTATTAAAAAATATATTGAAAAAAGTGTTTATGGATGATTTTTCTGTGCTGGATTCTGCTTTTGATGTTTATTTACATAATCTAGATCAAAGTGTTAGAGAGATGCGAAGAAGCTAATCTAGTGTTAAACAGGGGAAAATGTTATCTTATGCTTATAAAAGATATTTTGAATTAGGACAAAAAATTTATAGTAAGAGAATTGAAATGCATAGGGTTAAATTTTAAATAATTGAAAGAATGCAACCCTCTTATAATGCTCATGTCAAGAGCATAAATGAATGGGATAAAGGTAAAAAAAAAAAAAAAAAAAAAGGTCCTAACTAATAGTGTCAACAAAAATTTTATAATTAAACATGACAACAATTTCAGTTTTAATTGAATTACGTCATAATTTGAAACTATACTAGAATAAGAACTGTTTAGTTTCACAAATAAAAGAATCATGGGCATTAGTGCCTTAACTGTGCAAATTTAAAGTTTGCACGGAAAAATTAGTAATAAACCGGATCTTGGAGGGCCAAAAATGAATTTTGTCCATCTTCAGCCTCCAACAAAGGTCAAAGGTCAACTTTTACAATCGAGTCTGGCAACACTCCAACTAGGAGTTTTATTATAGTCGCTTCTCATGGGTGTCATCATCATAATAACAATCTGCAATTCAACCATTTTCCTCTTCTTAATTTTAGGGCTTTTTCTCCACTCATTCTCTGTTCTACACAGCCACTACTGCGTATGGCTGGGATCAGACTTCAGCCGGAAGACCCTGACGCCTCACAAGCTCGACCGCCAACTTCGTCTGATCTGATCTCCGACGACGACCGGTCGGTTGCTGCGGACTCTTGGTCGATTAAAAGCGACTACGGAAGTACTCTTGACGATGAGCAACGTCACGCTGATGCCTCCGAAGCACTCTCCGTCGCCAATTTCCGTGCCGCCTCCGACTACAGGTTATTAAGTTATTTCACTCGTTTTTGCTTCCACCTATATGTGATTAGAATTAGATGCTTGGATCAATTAGCTGGGGGAAAATTATGCAATGCGGGATGTTTGAAATTTCTGAATCCTCTTAATTAACGAGGCTGATACACTTCTAGTAGTATGTGCATTTATTGTAAAATTCGGTTTTTCAGCTCGGTTAGTTTTATTAGGTGATTATCAGGATATAGTTCTTTTCGTTTGTTGAGGTTTTTGATAGGATAAATTTTAGTTCATAAAGTTCAAATTTTGAAGTTGGATATTTTGGAAAATGTTCTGTGTTAGAGTAGTTCGGACAAAGAGGAGCCTGATGCAGAAGCAGTTCAGTCAATGTTGGGTTTCCAGAGTTATTGGGACGCTCAATATGCAGATGAACTAACAAATTTTCGTGAACATGGCCATGCTGGTGAAGTTTGGTAAGCATTATCATCTGCTTCATAGGTCATTAGCTTTGACCAATAAGGCATCAGCAGAGTTTTTTTTTTTTTTTTTTTTTCAATTTCCATTTTGGATTACTTGAATTAGCAACCCTAGTGTAGTATGTCCATGTGAACCTGGATACACATAAGACGCACCTCCATTTTATCACCCGTAAGACAAAAAGAACAAAAGAAAAGTTGGGAAATGATAGAGGGTTCAGTCTTCTCCCCAGTATTTTGTTTTCAAATACTTTTTGGGAAGACGTTATGGTAAAGAGAGTTGATTTCTTGGGCAGGTTTGGGGCTGACGTTATGGAAGTTGTTGCTTCTTGGACAAAAAGCTTATGTGGTGAATTTTCTCAAGGTCACTTGTCAAACCACGTGGATGATTCCAATTGTGAATCTGTTGGTCAGCTTGAGAAGGAACCTTTTAATTGGAGCGTGCTTGACATTGGGACTGGAAATGGGCTTCTTCTCCAAGAGCTTGCCAAGCAGGGGTAATATTGTTGGTCTTTCAGAAGCTATTTATAGTCTGTATCAAGTGCTAAACCAGGGGCATTACAGTTTTGGAATACCAAAATTTGTTATTTTCATAGTTGTGATTTGACCTTTTTTTAATACTTGTCGAAGTAGGAAGAAGCAGGTCGGAGCATTTGCCTTACAACAGTGCAAAACTCAGTTTATCGCTTAAAAGTTTGACATTTTCAGTGAAGTCTTTAATGCTGTTTTACCACAATTTTCCATCCTTCCAGGTTTTGTTCAAAATCAGAATGTACTCTTCGTAATTTTGTCTGAAAGTTGTGGGCCCCACGGCTATCAAATCTCGAGTCTGCTATTGGTTTTGGTTCAACTATTTTGAGAATATTTCTTATTCAGACTCTTTTTCACCAACATTTGTTCATATACAGAAGGGTTGGGACAAAGGGAGAGAATGACATAGACGCTGAACAGCAACCTTGCTGGCCTTTCCTGATATGGTTACACAGAAAACCTCTATTTTAAGGGTTATTTTTTGAAACATTCCCCACCAGTTTGTATATCGATCTTGATGTGTAATAATCATATAAATTCAAATATTAAAAATTTCTCTGTGTTTAACATCCAGTCTCTCTACTTAGAAACATAGTACCATCTTGTAGTTTATTGTTCAAGGAGTTAGTACTCAAACCAGACTAACCTGGGAACAAATAGGAGAAAACATGGACCTTTGTCTTAACGGATGCACAGAAAGGGCATAGGAATAATGAATATTGTTTCTATGTATGACATGCAATCCAGAGAAAATCTGCATGATTATATAATACATGACATCCTAGAAGTGACTGGTTGGGTCAGTTCCCCCAAGTTTGGTAAATGAGGGTGGGTCTAAGGTGGCCTTCTTTAGGTTCTTGGTTATCAAAGCAAACAGTTCTTTTCCTGAAACGGTCAGTGCTCAACATGTCTAACCCAGAATTAATGTTCTGTTAACGAATTTAGTTGCTTTTTTTTTTTGCAAGACCTTGACTAAAACAAGAAGGGTAAATAGTGTAATTTTCATAAAAAAATGAAAGCTGTAGGAATTTAACCTAATTCTTGAGTTGTGGGGCAATGTCATGTTGTTTGTGAAGTAAAGCCAAGGAACATGGTTGCATAGGTCTTTAAAACTTCTCCTTTCCTCAGCCCTTCTGGATATGATGGTACACGTGTTGAAGGAGTCTGGGAGCCGGAATCTATAGTTATTAGTGCTCTGTTCATTTCTGATGAGCCTGAATGGCAAGTTATCTGATGATACTCATCACACGTTTCTTTGTAAACAAAAGTATGATTTTCTGAGATATTTTCTATAGTTGTCGACCGCTATCAATGCGAATGAATCAACAAGGAAGGTTTGCATATTTGACTTATCATTGAAGATTCACTGTATCAATGAGACTTTGTTGCCACGTCATTAGCATGTGATCTTTTTTATTTTCTAAGCTCTGAATCAACTAACATTTGATGTTTTTGGGTTTAGGTTCTCTGATCTTACTGGAACTGATTATAGTGAAGGAGCCATAGACCTTGCTCGGAGCCTTGCGCATCGTGACGGTTTCACTAATATTAAATTCTTGGTATGAGAAGTGGTTGAAATTTAACATAAAAGTAACTTATCCACCACTTTCAATGCTATTTACTTTTTGTCACCTTGTCAGTGATATAGCTTGTGAAGAAAATACTCCATATTTTGTCTTTAGATGATTCTCTTTAACTTTTCTTTACATCTATGGTAAATGTTGTCTAAGTAGGTAAAAAGGGTGAAACTCAAAAGCTTGACATAGAAGTGGAACATCTTAAATTGTTGTTGGAAGGAGCTTGAGATGGGGTGGGGTGTCTTTTGGCTGGAGACATGGTTGTAGCAAAATGTGGTACTCTGCTGATTGATGAGGTCTTAGACAAGGATAGGTTGGTAACATCATAGACTGCAAGTATGATTGCTTGGTTGGTATGAAGTGATGCCAGTTTGGATGAGCACTAGGTAACTCGAGAAGTACCCGTTGAGTTGGTGGTTGCACCAAGATGCAGTGCCTATTCCTATATGGTGGGCAGGTGATAGCTTGAAGTGGTTGTGGGGTGAAAATTAAAAATTCATTATTTCGAGTGGATGTTTATGATTTTAAAATGTAAATCTTAGATGCTTATTTGAAATATTTTCAGATTTTATCATGTAGATTTTATCCTTAACACGTATTCTGTACAACACACTAAGTACATTATTCTTCTCAACCTGTTCTCTTTAGCTCTGCAGTTAAGCCTCTCTGTTTTCAATGGTACAGGTTGATGACATTCTTGAAACAAAGTTAGACAGGAAGTTTCAGCTTCTTGTTGATAAAGGCACTTTAGATGCCATTGGACTTCATCCTGATGGTCCTGTGAAAAGGTATTATGGACGTTTTGAAGGTCTGGCATTTATTATGTTGTCACTTGATACATGCATTCAAGAGAGTCCCCAAGTTGTAGCATCTCAAAACCAACCAGTGACTTGCAGAGTAATGACAAATGTTTTGTGGGAGAGGGAATTGTGCGAGCATCAAGTTTGATTCTGTGGAAGATTTAGAGTAAAGAGCTAATTATACTAAAAGACAGAGAGAATTTATACTTTCGTTGTTAGTGCAGTTCAAGTTCATTTATTGAAGGAAAAACAGATTATAGAAAAGAGACATTTTAGGTGGTCTGTCGCCATCTGCTTGGCGTGAATTACTCTAACCTTGCTGAAGATGTTAAAATTTTTTTCCTCCGATACTCAAATGTGTCATCTTTATTAGGGCTATTTAGGATTATTTTGCACTTTTTCTTTCATTTTCTTTTTAAGCTGTCTGAAAATAATCATGGTATCCTTGTATGTCTCAGTAAATTGATTTTTATCTACTGGAATCCTGGTTAGATGTAAAAACTACAGAATACTATTCTATCTTTGATTTCACCTCCCCTCTTTTTTTCAAGGATCATGTACTGGGATTCAGTATCAAGTCTTGTGGCTCCTGGTGGATTATTGGTGAGCTTCTCTGTATTGTTTCCAACATACTAATTCTTGTCAAGTCCAATTTGCTTGAATGAAGCTAAACCTCTTACCTATTACTCAAATAACTATGCATGTCTTTGGTTTCTGAAAGTTCTGCTTCTTGTGCAAGTGATTATCTTCTGAGCTTTCATCATATCTTCTTCTCTTATTTCTCATGGTTCCCAGGTGATTACCTCCTGTAACAGTACAAAAGATGAACTGGTGCAAGAAGTTGATGCTTTTAATCAGAGAAGAAATTCACCGTCCCAAGAGCTAGGAGCTAGTGGAGACCAAGAGGTAAATAGAGACCCCCCTTTGTTCCGCTATGTTGATCATGTTCGCTCATACCCAACATTTATGTTTGGAGGATCAGTAGGATCACGTGTTGCTACCGTGGCATTCCAAAGGAACTGAATAATTGAGTGTCCGTAATTTGTTGAGTTAGTTTCTTTCTCTTTGAAGGAATTCCATGTTTCAATGAATGTGTCTGTGACTTTGTCGAGGATGCTAATTTATATCAAGATTATTGATGTCTCTGCTTTGCAATGTGAGGCATGTCAGGGTAATACAGATTTTTGGACAAGGTAACTTTAGTCCAAACAGAGAAGGATTTGTGCTCCGATCCTCTTAAGGTCATCATGACGAGCGTCTTGTTTTAGTCTATTGCAAGTTACTGATTTGTTTCCTGACTGCGATGAAGTTGCGCTTCCTAGGGCTAACTCTTTCCTCTCTGGATATGTATCTTTAACCGGTCGCAATATGTGGGTCTTTTAGTTGTTGTCACGAGATTACCAAGGAAGAAACACGTGTTTTGATCTATATGACCTCCATTATCAATGTGTCCTTAAGGTGAAATCAATGTTTTGAAACTCGAATCGTTAATTGAACTGGTGAGGTGTTCAGATCGAAATTCAATCGATCGGATTGGTTCAATTATAGTTCAATGAATTTTTTAAAAAATAATTTATAGAAATATATATATGTACAAAATAAGACATGCAATAGATTAATTTAAGACTTTATATGACGAAAAGTTTAATATTTTCAAAAAATTTGAATTTTCACAAGTAAAAATTTTAAATTATACGTTGTAATAAATAAATTTTATTTTAATCTCAATTGTATTTACTAAAAATAATCTTAAATTCAACTAAAAAATGTCACAATATTCTAAAATTATACAAAATTCACATCCATGAGAATTAGACATTATGAGTTTAAATTTTTTTTAAATTTTTAATTCATGTTTTTGGCATTTAGATATTACAACTTAAAATAAAAAAGTTTGAAATTTGGAGGAAGTTAGGAAAATAGAAAACAGATATGCAAACTTGATAAAAGGCAAAAAATGAAAAAAAAAAAAAGTGAGTGGATGTGACATTTAATAATTAGTGTTTAGGATTAAGGAAAATCTATTCGTATATATATATATATTTCAATTTAATAGACAAACAAAAAATTGCTAGTTCAATGGTTTAATCCGATTCGCACGATTCGCATGGTTCAAATGATTCTTATCGATTTTTAACTCCAGTCAACCTGAGATATGAATCAGATTGGAACTATGATAGGTTCACGGTCGAACCGGCCGGTTCGATCCGATTTTTGGCATTTCCTCTATGACTTCCATCTGATGTAATGTCATAAAGGACGGTAGATTCACTTTTGTCTAAGAGAGATTGAATGCTGCGATTCGTTGACTAATCCAGTTACGTCATATCTCATTCGTCCGGATGGTCTAGTCCTGTTACGCCATACTATCTCATTCGTCAAATTAAGCGTAGAAACGTACACACACGAATTCATCAATCCTACCACCATTTCAGTAAACAACTCTCAGTCATGGGTAGAACAGAACACGCGTGGTCCCTTCAGGGACATCCGATGAAATTGGAACGATACAGAGAATAGCATGACTCCTGCGCAAGGAAGGATGAACACGCATGAGGTAAGCCAAGGGAGCTGGTCTTGGTCAAAGGAGCTTCCCCTGCCCCGTAGCAACATGTCTAACAGAATCAAGAACAGCAGAGACATGCTGCTGCTGATGGAAAATAACCTGATTTCTAGTCCTCCATAACTGATACAACACAGCAGAAAAAAACCAAAAAGAATTGGATGCCAGTGCTCGTAAAGACATCTCAAATCTGCATCCCAAGACAACCTGCCATTAACAATTGAACATAACAACTGCATCTTCTGCCAAACCATGCTGGATATTGGACAATCAAAGAAAACGTGTGCCATGGATTCATCAGCACCATTACATAAAGCACACTTATCAGACTCTATTCTAACTGCACTCTCCAAGCTTTTAATCTGTCCTTAGGCAGGCAATTTCCTATTACACAATATCCAAACAATAAAGGAATGTCTCGGCACAGCACCCTCACCCCCGCGCCAGCTTCAAACAAGGAACTGTGCTTCCAGCTGTCCTGAGTTCTGACATGGCTGATTGAACCGCAAACTTCATCGGAGCGCTGGCTGGCCAGTACACCTTATCCTTGCTGCTAGGACTGGGATTCTTTCGGATCCTTAATATAACTTGACCAATAATTGAAAGTAAAGAATCTACAGATTCAAGAACTAAGTCACGGTGCCTCAGGAACCTCACAACAACGCATCATGGAGAATTCAGTAGACCAACAATAAATAAAGGAATGAATGAATAAACAAATTCAACTGTAATCTTCTTCTCCGAGGATGTGCCAGTCAAGGGTTCATAAATCACAATTGATTCAGATGAACTAAAATGGAAGCAAGACAAAGACCAAGAGTTCCACTGAGGATTGTGAGACCAAACGTGCCGCCAACGGTGCTTGCAAGCTCAATATACTGGAAAGGCTCTGGTGGTCTTTTGGACTTGTTGCATGGTACTACTTGCGCATAATTCCATCCAAACTTGTCAGTCTGATAACATCTTTCCAGTCTCTCCTTCATCTTAACCTCTGCAATCCTGTTCATCAGAATCCACAGATTTGCATCCACCATACCATGGCTTGATCTCCCTGCTGATAAGATATTAAGCAAACAAAAAAAATTTACTGCAGCACTTTCTTGACTAATTCCCTTTCAATCAGAAGATCATATACAAATGTATGATGGGAAAAATGACAAGCATTTGCAGGTACTCCTGCAACCAAAAATCAGTTCAGGAAAATGATACTCTAAATTTATTACCTTCATCTTCATGTCTGTGGGATCTCACCAGCAGAGATGGACGAGGCCTGCTTTTCCGGTATGGCAGCTTTAGAGCTAAAATAGCTGGAGAGGAAATTAAAGCCATGCAATAGCTTTGGAAACAGATATGTCTCCTTAGTTCTCTAAAGGGGTATGCAGTTGACCTTTATCATCAACTAGTCAGCAAATGATGCGAATCATGGTTGCGTAGGAATATAAGCATAATCAAGAATCAATCTAATTAGTAATTAAGTCGAGCTTAGCTGTATACGTAGTTAGCTTTTGCTTTTCCTGGCTAAAGGAGATTTTGCGAATTGTTGAAAGAGCAGTCCACAGGCGAAAAATGAAGCCGTTGAGTTGTATGCTGTTTGTGTTACTACGTCCTTTTCGCCTGCTGGGATAGTATATTCTTTTAAAATGTATTTAATACCAATTACTTGATCAAGATTCAGGTTACCAAGCACGTAATCAATGGACCATTATTAGCTACATATTATTAATGAATTTTGGAATGCACTGAGTGGGTCTCTTTTTTTTTTTTTTTTTTGTTTAATCACTAACCATTAATATTAAGAAAAAAACCAGCAACTTAACGGGTGTGATCCATTTGGTTGAAATCTAATTCTGACAGATTAAAAATATCTGAAGGATTGAATACACAAGTTCATGAACCGAACTTGACCAGAAGTTTTCGACAAGCTCACCTACTTCAGGACAAATTTGGTCCAAAAGGCAAAATAATCACCGTCTTCCCACAGGTTAACTTTTAGGTCAAACTTGATACAAGCGGGGAGTAAAAAATTTCCCTTGGTGCCGGCTCAACGTCTACGTGATAATTTATAATTGATGCATGGAGGTAGAGCCGTAGAGGTACTGCATTAGATCCTGTAAGGGACTCAAGGGAGAGAGAGGACTCCCTGTATTAGATCCTGTAAGGGCAAACCAAGGTGATATTCAACCTGTATTAATTGCGCTTATTCTTTTTATGCTTAGTTGGTCAGCGCTTAGAGTTCATTAGCGTAAATTACGAAACTTCATGTGAATCCTTTTTTTTTTTTTTTCTTTTTTTTGGTGGTAAGACGTGTGAATCTATTGCTGGCAGTAATCATAAGCAACCAATGCTACCAAGCGTTAAACTCGATAAGCCAGATTTGACTTCTGAAGGGTTTGTGAATGTCGCAGGAAATAAAGAATTGCAAAGTTTAGAAGGTCTTCGTAATTTTACAATTTGGCCACATGGAGAAATGCATGGATGCATGGTCTTCGTAATTCTGTGTTTTTCTCATACCTGTTCCATACTGGTGGAAATCTGACGGAAAGAAAACTTCTGGTAGTAGTACTACAAATCTGTGTTTTTCTTTAATTTTTGATTCAGGACATGGTGTTTATCCATCCATCATCACATTGAACGGAAATTGATCAGCCTTGATCATCAGCAGCCAAACAATGCCGACTAGCAATTGCTGCCTGAAATAAAGTAATTGCACCAAGTTCCAGAAGCGACTTTATAGTATACCCGCCTTCTAGTGAAAAAACAAAACCAGCAATTCAAATTGCAATACAGACTAGTAGTGGACTCGCGCTTAGAAACGTCGCAAAATGTTGTTTACTCAGCAAATTGGTTTAAAGAATAGATCAAGGCACTTTAAAAAAGAAAAAATAAATAGAGAGAGAGAGAGAGAGAATGAAGAGAGGCAATTAACTAAGACGATGAAAACTTGGGATTAAACCGCGTCCCAGCTGCCCTTGTTCGATTAACATTGTCCTGTCCGGTCTAAGTTTTGACAGATGCTTTGTTTTCTAGTCTACAACTATAATCTTATTAAGGCTTTGAAACATATGCTATAACTTCATCAAGTTCAGTTAGCTAACATTCAAATTACTTTTGGTAGAAGGAGGTATAAAGCAAGCCATGTATCTTAGCAAAAGTACATTCAAGCTCCATATAGAATTTAAAATCGACAATTCATATCCTCATAGAGAGCAAAATTACGAACAACGCTTTCTTCTCGTTCGTTTCATTCGAATTAAATAGGTTGGTCCGAATTCGACTAAAGTCTGTGGAAAATCGAGATGCATGTATCATTCATATAAGCACAAACCACATTTCATTCTAAAAAGGATGAATATACATCAATCTGTCTGCATTCGCATTAGAATTGTTAAAAACATTAGTGGTTTAAGTGAACTAAAATGGACACAAGACACAGGCAAAGAGTACCGCTGAGAACAGTGATCCCAAATGTGCGGCAAACAATGACTAGAAGCTCAAGAACATCATCAGATTGCGTCATTTTATTTCGATGTTTATAGCGGTCGGCAAGTGCTGGTGCGTAGCCACCATTCCAACCAGCATGCTGATAATGAGTGTCATCACCCACATCAAAACACCTCTCCAGACTCTCCTTTATCCTAACCACTTCCATTCTATCCCTCAGAAGTCGCAGATTTGCATCATCAATGTGTTTTTTTGACCTTCCTGCCCAGATTGAACAAAGCAGAAATGCTCGATCAGTTTAGTTGATCATAAATCTTTTAAGAAAAGGAAAAAGAGAGCTACTTAATGTGATAGTCAGAAAGTGGATTTAATGCTCATTTAATTTAGTCACCTTCATCTCCAAATCCTTGCTGGGCTCTTACTTGAAGGCAGTGATGAAGAGTACTCCTGCGCCTCTGATCAGGTTGCCCCATTGTTGCAAAATTAGTGGTAATTCTTGAAGAAGCAGCCATACTTGGTTCTGACTTCTGACTATGATTATTTTCTTGCTTACCAAGGATGGGCTACCAGAATTTCTTGCTCGATCAGTGTATTGGACGATAATGTATAGAACAATATTTGCGTTATGTCCGGTCCTGTAATCGGTAGGAATGCTCTATTTCATATGTGCTTATTTATCTGTATGTAATATTTATATATACAATTGATGGGAAAAAAAAAAAAGAAAAAAAGAATAGTAGTAGTTCGTGTTGGTCGTATCCGTCTGAACAATGACAATGAAGACGCGTACGTGTTTCTGGTCAAGACTCGAGCATGGCTAGTAATAGGACAGTTTCATAGGAGATTATAATAAGCAACAATTCTCTTGGCAGCGGCGGCTTTAAGAAATTTGAAACGTGATGATCTTATGCCTGATGAACTTTTGCTGTTTGGAGGCTTCTTATTTGTACTCAGCGGGAGAACTACTACACTACTTCTTTTTTTTTTTTTTTTCTACGGAGTAGATGTTCGGATCAATCCTTATGGGGTTCGACTAATCCCACTCCGGCCCTGGAGGAGAGGCCCCATCCCCCGACTAATCCCACTCCGGCCTGACTAATCCCACTACTTATTTGTTTAGTATGTGGCCAAGAAAAGTGTTAAACCCTTCCTCGTAAATTCAAAATTCTCAAGATAATTTGACTTAATTGTTTTGGTTTTGCTATTGTGCTGTTTGAAAATTTTCTTGTTTCTCCTGCCGTTTCTAAAAACATATTATTGATTCAAAAATCAATTGGACAAAATGTTTGGTTCAAAAAATATTCAAGAAGACGAGCAATTTGAAATGAATATATTATTGATCAATTTTTCCTACTTTAATCCCAAGGCCTTCTTGATAAGCCAAAAACGAATGCCATATTATATGTTTTTGGACCTAAGATTACAATTTTATATGCATTCTGACCGAGGTTGTTAAGGCGTCACATTGTAGCTAGTAAGGTAGTAGCTGCTGATTCAGTCAATCTTGTCACGAACCAATAGTCATCAGACGTTGTTCCGCTGTATTAGGTTTCAGAACTTGACAGAAAGCGTTTTGAATACAAAAAATGCATATGACAGAAATTTATTAAAACCATCTCATCATCTATTATACATAATGATCCGTCAACATATATAGTTACACTTGTCCTCCTCCGGTCGAAATTGCTTTTGTTTCTCTCGTCTTTGAAATTATACATATATACCAGAGTGGTCTAATAATTTAATACCAGGTTGATTGAGTAGCGCTGCTTCCTCCCACCTTCCTCGCTCATGATCCCATGTTTCATGAACCTTTTAAAAAAAAAAAAGAAAAAAAAAGAAAGAGGATTAACAGTTCATGAACCTGCAATTGCAGTACTCTTCCGTACTTTGATTTGGTCCTTTGTACCCGTTCTCTCTAAGTTTTATTCTAACTTTTTCCCGCGGAGGAGCTTTGGACTGTTCAGGCCTTGATGAGTTGGCTACCATAGTATCATTCGAAAGCTTTTTAAGGACAGACATACTCAAGAGCACCTTTTTCTGGTTAAGAAATAGACTAAAATAGGAACATGTTTTCTTTTTTCTACTTACAGAACCTTTTTTTTTTTTTTTTTTGAATAAATGAAAGATTTTAAATTCATGATCTTTTATTTACAATTTATCATATCTTATCATTAACTCGACGCTTCCCCAGAACCTTAAGTAAACATAAGAAAAAATAAGGATTTTTTTTTTGTCTTTGGAATTGGTTCTGTTCCTGGCTTCATGCCCTCGAACATGCCAAAACTCTGGGCATATTTTAATGCCTATGCATTTTTCTACCAAAAAAAGGGTCAAATTATATTAATTTTACATATAAAACCTTACACCTTTACCTCTTTTTTTTTCTCTCCTTTTCAGCGTAAAAAGGTCATAACACCTTATGACAGGAACTTCATTTTCTTGTCTGTTTCACTTGTTGCCCCAGAAATAATATAAAAAAAAAAAAAAAATTTACCTCAAAGACGGTTTGATTAAGGCTTTCATAATTGGGCCATGAGTTCATGAATCAAGGCGTTAACAAAATTTGGCAACCCTCTTAAAATTTTGACCAAAAAATAAAATTAGTCAGCCCAGTTGAGTGAAAAAAAAAAAACCATCCGTCAGCTTGAGAGCTTCCCAAAAAGAAAACACCCGTCACCAGAGAGGCCCAAATAAAGAGTTGTACCACAAAGGAGGTAATACTGAAGCCCAGGTTGCTTTTAGTGTTTCGCAATTTCCGAAGATGAAAGCCCCACGCGGCATCATTTGCGTCCACAACTTAATGGACGTCAGCCGTAAAAGCCGTCAGCAAAATAAGCGAACTTTGATATTATCAAAAACAAAAACTAAAGAAAGGGAACTTTGATTAATGCGGCAAACAAAACAAATGTTGGAGACTTTAGGATTGAGATTTGAGACTCGGAAGCTTCTCGTAATGCAGGAATTGGACAAATGTTGCATGCATACGTATTTTTTGTTATTTGGATTTTTATTTTTTGTTTTATAATATAATTTAATAAATAAATGTTATATAATTAAAATGATAATGAGAGTGTCATTAATAAAAATGGGAACACGAATAATACTCTTATTCCCAATCATTAGCCAACAAACAAAGAGCAACAAAAATTTATGACTATTTACTATTTACATTTGCCTTCTCTTTGTTTTGTATAAACTACTAGTATGGCACTTTGGAAAAATTTAATTGGCTAAGAGGGATTTTGATCTTGAGAGAGGGAAAAAGAAAAATGAGGTGATAAAAAAAAAGAACTCACTACAATTATTATAATCCTGCAATTAATTTTTGTTTTTTCTTGTGAATTTTGTGCTTTCACAAAAAAAAAAAAAAGTTTGTTTGAATAGCCAGTTTTTTGATAAATTTTCATTAAATCATGAACATGTTTTATAATTAGATATTTATGTTGTTCAATCATAATTTTATCTCACTTAATTACATAAAAAATGATACCGTATTATATTTATTATATGAATAATTTTCTATCCAAACGCACTCTTGATTGAAGGATGATTTAACTATGATACAAAATTTTTGACCTCATTCTACATCAAGTATTATGAATTTATGATACAAATTTTTTGACCTTTCTTTTGTGAGAGTAATTTGGTTTATTAATATTACAAAATTTTGTTAGGCCAAAGGCCATCTATGTGATTTTTGCAAACCGAGGGAGTTCGAGAATAATTTAGACAAAATATCAGGGGAGGAGTGTGCAATTCAGCGAGAATAATTATTCCAACCCTAGAAATAGAAGCAACCCTCCCGTATCTTGGCCGCCACATATCTGCTTTTGCCTATTCTTCTTCGATCCTCAGCCTCTCTCTCGCCGCTATATATATAAAACCCTAGCTCTCCTTTTCTCAACCTAAATTATCCGATTCTCGTTTTAGCTCTGCCCAAACCTGCTAATTTCTCTGCAACCTTCCATTTCTCGAAACCGCTTCGGGAAGCAAGGGATTTTCTACGAATCGGTAAGCCCTCGCCCCTCCGCTACAGCTGTCGATCGTATATATTAAAATTTTGTTCAATTTTGTTTGGGTATGAATGATTTTTTATTTAAGTTCTTTTGAATATCTGGATCTCAGCTTTATTGATCGATTTAGGAAACTAGGAACTTATTTTTTGTGAACCGATGCGTTTCCGTAGCTCTTTTCGTGGATCCATGTTTAATATAATTGTTTTTGGTGATCTTTTGTTGATTAAATAGTCGTGGATCTAACAAGAGCTTGGTGATCGAATTTTCGGGGTTTTCTTAGCTTCATTAGTATTTTAGGGTCTTAGTAATTGATGAGGATGGTTTGCCGGTGGCGTTAATTTAAAAAAATTAACAATTCAATCGCTTTTGACTGTGAATGGTATTCAAGCCTCCATGGCACGGCGTTGTTTCTGATCTCCATTGCAGGCAGGACATGTTTACTTTACTAAACATGGGAAGATTAAGAAATAAATCTTTAGAGTTTGAGATTTTTTTTTGTAATTAATGTCTCACTTTTTTTTTCTTTTGCTAAGCTTTCGTGGGCATTTGTTTTGTGTACGCTGTTTGCTTTTCTTCTTGTTCGTTGCACCTTTTTTATATTTGTCTTCTGCTTTTTTACCATCAACTTGAAATTTCTTTATTGTTTCCATAAGGAATTGCTCAGGATGCTCCTTTTTTTTATTTCTCTTAGGTCATTGTTCACATTTTGGAGGGCGGTAGAGAATATATGTTCTAATTTATCTTGCCATTGCTAAATAATATAGAATGCATCTGATTTTATTTGAAGCGTTTTGAATGTTCATAGATACATTGTTATTAGCTTTGTGTGTGTCTCCTTATTTTGCATTGTTGCCCATTATACAGATTTTCTGATGTAACTAACATTATACTTGTTTGTTCATGAAGCTTATA
The DNA here is from genome assembly GCF_036785885.1 of Coffea arabica. NCBI lineage: Eukaryota > Viridiplantae > Streptophyta > Magnoliopsida > Gentianales > Rubiaceae > Coffea > Coffea arabica. The sequence continues at coordinate 7,566,315 of NC_092323.1, read as the reverse complement.
GTTCCATCTACGCACTGCTGATATCCAAGTTTGAGGTTTGTCAAAGTAAAATTTCTTTTATGTCCGAAGAAGCCGTTTACTATCTGGGATCAATTGGGTTGCTTGGCGAGTATTGTCCTACGTCAAGGAAAAAGAGTAGAGATTTTCTTGAAAGGGTTGACTGCATGCATCTCTGGTCATTTCACACTGAGTTGTATGATTGCAGCAGAGCGCAAGGTTCCCTTGTTCTAGAGGATCAATCTTGGTGTGTTGAAAAATCCTTGGAAGACGCATACATTTTGAAATCCTGTAGCTCCTTCCTGTGATAACAAGGTCAAATTTCATTATCTTGATCTGAAGAAAAATGGCCTTGCAGAATATTGGTGCCAGCAACAGTGACGATGCCTTCTACCGGTATAAGATGCCCAAAATGATCACAAAGATAGAGGGCCGTGGGAATGGCATCAAGACTAATATTGTTAACATGGTTGAGATTGCCAAAGCTTTGGCCAGGCCAGCTTCCTACACAACGAAATATTTCGGTACAGAGCTTGGAGCTCAGTCCAAGTTTGATGAGAAAAATGGAACTTCACATGTCAATGGAGCTCATGATACTGCCAAACTAGCTGGCCTTCTTGAAATTTTCATTAAGAAATATGTTCAATGCTATGGATGTGGGAATCCTGAAACTGAGATTATAATCACCAAAACTCAGATGATCCAACTTAAATGCGCTGCTTGTGGATTTGTCTCAGATGTGGACATGAGGGACAAGCTTACTACCTTTATTCTGAAGAATCCACCTGAGACAAAAAAGGGATCCAAGGACAAGAAGGCACTTCGGAGGGCTGAGAAGGAGCGGTTGAAGGAAGGTGAGGCAGCTGATGAGGAACTGAAAAAGCTGAAGAAAGACGTGAAGAAGAAGACTGCTTCTAAGGATGGACCAGTGAAAACCAGTTCTTCCAAAAAGAAAGCAGGTGGTTCTGACGAGGACCATGGTTCACCACCCAGAGGCCGCACTGTTGAGAAGGATGAGGAGGAGGATGATGATGATGTCCAGTGGCAAACAGACACGTCACTAGAAGCAGCTCGCCAGCGCATTCAGGAACAACTGAATACTGTAACTGCTGATATGGTTATGCTGTCCACCGATGAAAAAGAGAAGAAGCCCAAAGCTTCTGATAAAGCACGTGGGAGTCCTAAAAGTACTTCGCCACTGTCTGAGGAACTTGCAACTACTGAGAATGGAAATAATATCCATGAAAGACTTGTTCAGGAGGTGAAAGCCCTTCTAAAGAAGGGAGTTGCAGCAAACCAACTCCACCCCTCCTTATCATTGCTTTCTGGTTCAGCTCAGGAAGTGATGACGGCTCTCTGTGAGGCGCTTCTTGATGGTGTTGAAAAAGGTTTTGCAAAGGAGGTTGTCAAAAAGAAAAGCTATTTTGCTGCAGCTGTTGCCCAGGATGAGTCCTCACAGTTGCTGCTGCTTCGTGCATTAGAGCAATTTTGCATGAAGTCAAACTCTGCTGCAGTAAAGGAGGTGGCTCTGGTCTTGAAGGCATTATATGATGCTGATGTGTTGGAGGAAGAGTATATAGTGCAGTGGTTCCAGGAAGGTCGGGCTGGGAGAAACAAAGATTCAGCGATTTGGAAGAATTCCAGACCTTTTATTGATTGGCTCCAGAGTGCTGAGTCCGAAAGTGAAGAAGAATGATGTTATTGACACTTGGTGATACCTTTAGCGCGTTGCTTATTGGCACTTGCAATGGTACTTGCAGTGTGATGGTGGTGTTTTATTACTGTGTCCTCCTAGCAAGTGTTGCTTGTAGGTCTAGCGTATGGGTACTTTACCTGCTGCTTTTGTGGAATAAGCTTAGAGTCTTGTTTCTTGTTGGTTGTTATTTGCCGTATGTCCTGCTACTTCTGAGATCTTGTCATCTGAACGATGTCTCAGATATTAAAACTGGTTTATTATCTGCCAGCTGCCAAAATCTCTTTTTTGTATCACTAGCTATTTATGTAATCGGGAAATTTGCTTTATTGCTTTGCCTACAATTTTTATCCTATAGGCTAATTTAGGTTCGTCGGTAATCCGAATGTCATGGCACGGGTAACGCTATGAACACTTCATAAATTTTGGGGAGGGTTTGGCTGTATATGTGGTGTGTAATCAGGTTGAAATTACGCGTGAACATGCAGCTTTTCACCGGCACTTGGTATTTTGTACATCATGTGCGATGTGGCAAGCTAGAATGAACTGGTCTACTCCTTCCAATAAGAATTTGTACTGAATGGAAGTTTCTGGACATGTTGATCTTGATGCTTCAATTAGTTGGCGTTTGTATTTTATACTTTGGAGTTGAATTTGGGTATATTCCAGTCGCTTGGCGAAACCATTGATATGCTGCATTATTTTTCACTGCCAATTGAAATAGTAAGCAAATGCATTCCACGAAACTAAATGCGCCTGAAGTGCATAACAACCCCTTGGGGGTGGCGACTGGCGAGGGGGCAGAATAAAGGCTGCAGTTTAAGTAAATTGAAACCGGACTTTTCCATGGTTATATATCGTGGCAAAATGGTCGCTTTCCTCTCCGCCTTTTCCAGCTACTGAATAACTGATCATTACAGTCAATTTGGATCCCTCAAACTTCACTATGAAAATGGTGGAGCATCGCATTTGCATTGCTATATTGTTGTTAGACACGAGAATGTTTTGAAGCGTTTCCAGAGAGAATTTGAAAGGTGGAATATCTGAATCAGACTCGAGCTGGTGCTACAATATGTACAATTTGAGCTACATTCTGAGCTTATGCCTCGCAATCTTCAATGTTCAGTCCTAGCGCCTTCCAAGAGGAAGGAATGTGCATTAAGCCAGTAACCAGACTGGCTTTCCATAAAACCATGTCAATGCCAACAAATTGCTAGATCACAGGACGGACATAGCACCTCTAACAGGAAAGACTTTCTTTCAATGTTTGGTGCCGTCCAACTGTTGCTAAGAGGTAATGCCCTCCAATTATCAATAGCCGCATTTACCACATGTGAGTGAGATGCCGGGGTGGCTGGTGTATTGGTAATCCATTTTCCTCATTTGATGTGGGAAGGGGGGAGTTTCGAGAAGCCTAGCAACGGAATAGAAAGCCAATAAACACCAAATTAGCAATGCTGGCAATGAACCGCACTTTTACATGATGCCTCCGTCACTTGAGAGCATAAGATGGAACTAAAGTTGAATGGGTCATTTATTTAGGTCATTTGGGTCATCAACTTCAAAACATAACACATGCTTTATGTTTCAGAAGATACTATTTTCAGAAATATGGATGTTAGTGTCTTCAACTCCAACACAATATGAACTTTTAAGGGAGGCAGGAATGCCTACTATATATGCAGTACATCGAAGGTGGTATTGCTATCATATAGTTCCATAGCAACTGGAAGGGAGAAACAGAAAACTGCAGGAACAAAAGACCATTGAGCTTATTCAACTGAAGAAAAACTGAGGAAGTCCCAACTCTTTACCTACCTGTTGGTGTCGACAACGCTGGACAGCAGTAAATGCTTTCACCATTACATATATCGGCAACAGAATCCCAATAGTTCTCAAGATTACTAACTGAAAAAACAAGTACACAATCTCCAAGCATCATTCTGCTAAAAAGAGTTTGATTCTTTTAGTTTTTCTCAAAGAAAAAAAAGTGCCACACATGACACAACTCACCATGAACAGTGTCAGTGAATACTCCCCAGCACCACCAATAATGATGGGTAATGTATGCCGTAGCACCAGGAGGACTATAAACTGCACATCATCAAGAAAAACACTACCAGGTTAAAAACAACTTTAGATGCACCTCGGTGAGAGTTTGAGGTTAATAGCATAACATTCAATGAAAGATTGAGAGTTTGAGGTTTAATAGCATAACATTCAACGAATGATTTGCAAGCTCAACTGCGCAACTTCAAACTTCACACTTTTCTTATTGCACCAAGTGAACAAGAGATGGATATATGCATCAGATAACAAAGAATCCATAAATTTGGTCAAAAGTGCTGAAATTCATGGGAATTTCAATTGGCTTGATGAAAATCTATTATGAGGCACAAAAATTTCTAGAGGAAGTTCATCCTTGTTATATTACACCGAAATTGCATCAATGCTGTCTACGAGTCATAGCAATGAATCGATCTTCCATGCAATACTGGCTAAAGTTGGAATAACAAACTACATAAAGTTTAAGACTGATCTAGCCTTTTGCAACTTGCAAGGGCCAACATGGCAGACACTTCTACTACAGCCCAGTACCATCCCGAGTAAGGACTGATGCTTTTGAACTTCAAAACTTTATCAAAGACCCATTCTTTGTGCCTTCCCCAAGTATACAAAGGGTGCATCATCTACAATAAAATTTGACCACTAAGAAAAGCTAGCATGCCTTTGCCGTGTAAAGAAAAAAATAAACTAGAGAGAGAGAAAGAGAGAGAGAGAGAGAGAGCTTACAATTATGGCAACTATGCGGCAGCACATCAAACTTCTTGTACTGGGTGATGGATGTTCATCAAAGTCAGGATCAAGGAAACTGCCATCCGCGGAAACCATTGCTATAAATTCAGTATTAGGGAGGCCCCTCCTGGAAATCTCCCAGCCACTTTTGGGATAATTCCTTTATTTATCAGTTACATACAGGGGACAAAACCTAGCTATTCATTATTGTAGAAGTACAAAACCAAACTTGAGTTCTATCTACTTCCAAGAACGAGAAGAGATACCTGAAGTTCCTCACAATTCCAGCATAATGAGACAATGGAGATGGTGCTGTGTAACCAGGCTTGAAACTCTGCAATCTCGCATTTAAAGAAAATAAAGCTAAATTCAAATCCTCTTGAGTTTTAATAGCTAATAAAAGCCTCTTTCTTTCTCTTTTTTTTTTTTTTTGGCTTACAGGATAAGTAGATTACTGACAAACAAATGAAGGCAACTAAGAACATCAGTACCTTCCTGCAAATCTCACAGACGGTATCCCCCTTCTCATTGCACCACTTTTGTACACATCTGCGGTGAGCGTACTGCAAATATATATGTATAACAAAATGTCAATAGATATAGGAGAAAAAAAGGACTGTTGGATATTAATTGACATGGACCTACAAGACAAGAAAGGGAGACGAAGAATTTGTATGCTTCAGCAATGTGTTTATAGGCCACAGGCACTATGAATTTGTCCAAGAACTTGCTGAAAGTCTTAAGTTTTTTAAACTTGGGCAATTGTAAAATTACCATGGTGCCTGGAGAAGCAAGCTTGCTTCACATTGGAGAAGATGCAGATATTTCTGGTCCCAAGAATTTGACTAAGAACCAGAGATATTTTTGGCCAATAAACAGTCGAGCAATGTGGCCAGAAAATCCAATATGTGCATTGCCACATTGCCATCCTCATGCTCATAATAAGTATGAGAATAGCAGGTTATAACTACTACCAAACGCCATATAAATCAAATTATTTATTACACATCTATAAGCTTAAATAATCAAAACTGAATCCCAAATATCCACCACCTCCAACCAAAAATTAGACGTGTTTCTTACAGTGAATCTATTAACTACATTATTAGATCCAACCCTTCAAGAGTGAGACAGTGTCAAAATGCTACGGAAATTTCATGCACCTCTCTCAAACTTCTGAAAAGATTGTACTAACTGACCTTCAAGCTGCCAGAGCATGAACAAGGGACCTCCATGCATGACTCTTCATCTTCATCATGGCAAATCCTGCATTCCACCAATTTCTTTGGTAATGACGTACCTACGTCAGTATCCATCCTAAGGGGAGAAAATTTAGCAACATTATCTTCATTAGCAACGGATGACAGATGCTGCAACCGGTTATTAGTCTGGATAGCAGCTTCAAGAGTGGATTCAGTTAGCAACCGATCTACTAGCAACACAAAATGGTCCCCCATCCTTTATACCATACGACCAATTTCTGTGAAAAATTTTAGAAACTTCTGGATGAAAAAAAGCATACACTATTAGGGAAGCCCTCCTCGCAAGAACACCTTCTCAAGTAAAGTTCTGTAAAATCAGCTCAAGGAATCAATGCTGCATAAAGAAATGAATGAAAAACCAGAGTAATTAAATGACTAAAACCAAGGGGCCCAAAAAAAAATAATAATAACAAACGTAGAGCGTCATGCTTTTTGGAAGACGGAAGTATGGGCATTATGCATTCAAATGGAAATACCATGAGCTGCATTAAATCAATGTGGTCCACCAAACTAAAAAGTTCAAAGCTACACCATGAAAACTAAGAGAGAGACTAGGAAAAAGGAAACAGAACAGAACCCATGTCGCAAACAGCAATAGAAAGAAAGAAAAACAGCAAATGCTAAATGAGAAATGATAAACCCAGATGGGAGAAAAGCTAAATGAGCTCAGGCAATATACTCCCAACTTCAAATATGCTCATGACAACAGCCAAAAGAGGGCTCTTTGCAACAAAGAAAACATTAATGATGAAACCCAAATTGAACTAATGAGGTTCCATCACCAAATATGATATAAACGCAAGAAAAAATGCATCATTATAGAACAGAGCAAACCGGACAAGACAGGAATAAACCGTAGGATTAAGGGATGGGAGAAAGCTTAGGGGAATGGTTTGGCATTTCTGCGAAAGTAGAAAGGTCTTCCTCTTCAAATTAGTCATTCCTTGCTTTATAGTATGGACATTGTGTGTTTTACTCTTGCTTTCTTATTGAATATTCGGTGTATTATTTGGAAGAAGCAAAAAGATGAGGAACAAAAGTGAGAGAACAAATTAAGAAAGTTGCTGACAATAACGAGGAGTTTTATGGTGATGATGTGGGTTGAGGCTGTACTCCATTAGGAGACTCCCAAATTACTTTCATATTTCAGGCTCCTACCTTCATATACATGGCACTAAACAGTGAATACTACAATCAATCGGTATATGTACACTTTTGATGGGCGGCGCACTTCATGAATTTTGCTGGAAAGTTGGAAAGGCCTAAGAGCTAGCTAGATTACAAGAAAGGAGCAGTTCTAACTACAAAAGAGCCCATGATGATTCCCACGATCCCTCTTCGATCAATTTCCCCGGATTCTCCGATGGATGGTTCTCTCGTGGGTTTTGCAGGCAGTGGTAAAGTGTGTCTGTGTGAGTTGAGTCGAGGCGCAGTGACGGAGCCAGGATTTTTGTTTTGGGGGGGTCAAAATTTTTTCCTAATAAAATTATCTTAATATATTATGTTCAAAATAATTTTTTTTTATTTAAATATATGACATCTAAAAATATCAAATATTAAATTTAATTATAAAGGTATGTCTATTCATAAATATGCGGTATAGTCATAACAAAAATTAACAAAAAAGATAACTTTTGATTAAATATTTTATAACATCACAAACCATCCAATTTGCACATTATGAGAAGATGCTCTCCAATATGTCACCTAGGCAATATATATATATATATATATATATATATATAAAACCATGTAATATAAATGTAACTATTTTCAATTGAAAAAAGATAAAAGTTATGTTAACATAATTTGAAATTTCAACATCTTTTCTTAGAAGTAAATTGAGCTCTACGCTCTTTCATAGAATTAAATTCATCTATACTTGAATCACTGCTAAATTTTTTAGCAACTTCCTTTTCTATATACACAGTTAGACAATTATTCAAAAAATTATCTTCCATCTTGTTTCGGAGCTTTGTTTTGATTATTTTCATAATTGAAAATACCTGCTTTGTAGTTGCAATTGATACAAGAAGAGTAAAAACAAGTCTAATCAATCTGTCAATAAGAGAATATCACTGATTTTCTTGTCTTCACCAAGCCTTGACATAACTCATGAATACCAGATAATTCTTGCAATTCAGGATGATTTGGAATGTCGAGCTCAAAATGTTGAAGTTCTATTCTTAGACGTACTAGTTCTTGCTTTTAACAATTATGAATTGGGTCTTTTTATTCTAATACATCACATTGGGTCAATTTACTATGGAACATCAAATTATATGTTTAATTTTTGAAAGTTAAATAATTAGTAAAATAAAAAATAAATAACTTTTTTTGAAGAAAAAATTAATTCAAAGATGACTAATTCATATATATATATATATATATCAACTCTCATAATATAAACTAAAATTATAAAAATTTAGGGGGGGCCAATTTTACTTTACACACATATTTACATATTATGAATTAAAATTTTCAAAACTTAGGGGGGGCCATGGCCCCCCTCTGTCCCCCCTTGGCTCCATCATTGCTAATGGAGCAACAATCTATATGTATATAGGATGGTTAAATCAAATTGCTTCTAACTCTTCATTCATTTTTTTTTGAATTTTAATTTTTTTAAATTGTTATATATTATTTTATATCTTTTGAATTTAAAAAGTAAAAGGTGGCATAGAAATTTTTTTTTTGTATCTACGCACCCGCCCCAAGTAAGTGGAGCCTTGAGGCTTTCTTGATGGTCAACTATTTTGGGAGTTATTGATTAAGTGGCATAGAAATATGATTTGAAATCTATTAATGTGAAAGTAAATGAAGAGGAAAGAATACCAAACCTACTAAAAGAAAAAAATTCTATAAGAATATTTTACCTAGTAATCCTAACTAAAAGGACAAATTATATAGAAAATAATATTTATTGGTCATGAATTTAAAAAATCAGGAATAGTACTATTCATGAATCTTAAATTATGAAATCACTAAATAGAAAACAAAGTACTACTAGTAGATTAATTATATTGACCCAAAACTATATATCTATTTAATTTGTATGTATCATATCCAAATTATATTGACCCTAAACTATATATATTGTTAAGTATATTAATAAGTATATAGCATTTTAATTTGTATATTATTAAGTATATATAAATAGAAAACAAAGTACAACTAGCATTTCAACATTAAATAATATTAAGTATATATATATATATATATATATATATATATATATATATAAGTACATATATTAGTAGATTAAATCTTATATACAGAGATAACAAACACAGTACTATCAGTGTAGAAAGGTTAATCTACATTAGTATTGTTTTGAATTGAAATATTATGAAACTATTATTGGGAGATAATTTTCTAGGAAAGATAAGTATGCAAGGCATTTACGTCTTCTGACTCGTGCACATTAGGTAGGACATAGCTGAAAGTAGACTGTAAGTGAATTCAAATGATACCACGTCGATCTATCCAATGCATTATGATGATGGCGTGAAATCGAACCATCCATTAGGAAAAGTTTACTGTAATAAGGGGCAATACCGGGCCAGCAAACTAATCAAGAGGATGTAATTTTTATGACGTTACTGTTTAAGTGTAAATGGCAGAGACCGCAATTTATGACTATTTATTTTTTAGCGATTAATACCTGATACGAACAAAGGAGATACATTTCGCATTTTAATCAATACATTACCATTTTTTGACCACTTACAGAATGAAAGTGCAATATTTACCCAATAATTTGAAGGAAATAAATATCATAATTTGAAGAAGCTCAAACGATTGGGCCGGCCATTAAACGCAATGGATGTAGAGTAGAAACAAATTGGACTATGCATTGCAGGTTCAACCCAATCGCGCACGCACAAAACGCAACCTTTAAATATGCATTATTAATCAACAAAACACACGCAGCGAGTGGCCCACATGAATCATCCTGCCAAAAAAAAGAAAAAATCCCTCGCAAAGCAACTCATGAAGATATATATATGGAGGACAGTATAATATCCGCACTCTGAATTTACCAGCGTAGAAAGCGCCGTCGAAACTCCTCCCCACCCAAGATTAAATCTCATCTAGGCCAAACAGTCTACTACACAAATTTAAAGACATGATTAAGATCGCGACCGGTCTCTAGAATAGCCAAAGCCATGCTATTATTGCCAAGTAATAAGAATATTCTATTGCTTTGATATGCTTGCCATATTTCTCAGCATGCTCTAGTTCTGCTGCAACACACGTCCCCTCTTATAACATTACTTTTGAGTCTCTTCACCGTGCTCAAGTTCAAATTTGCAGTACAACATCTAAAAATCAGCAATGTAACACCCCTCAATCTTTGCTATTCTCAGCTGAGTTTTCTTCCTTTCCCAATGAAACAACCACCTTCTTTAAAATAGCTTCCGTTGGCTGGTGAGAATTTTCTACTGCCTTTGATATGGCCTGCCATTTCTCGCCATGCTTTGGTTCCGCGGCCACACACCTCTTAATAACATCTTTCTGAGTCTCTTCATTCCCGTGCTGAAGTTCAAATTTGTAGTATAATGCCCAAAAGTCACCAATATCAGGAGCAAGAGTAACTGCCCTGTTTAGATAACTCCTAGCCTTGTCAACCTTCCTTTCATGCCAAAATAACTTTGCCACAGCAGCGAGGACATGAGGATTCTGCTCACACTTTTTATAAGCATCGGAACTCCTAGACTTCTTTTGGGGCCGAGGAGCCATCTCAATGTTTGCAGCCCACAGAATGCCGCTATTGGGGCATTCTTGCAATGCCTTGGACATCAATATTTCAGCTTCCTTCTTGTTGCCATGCCGGGCTTCAGCCCGAACTGCAGCAAGCCACAGTTCAGGATTCTGAGGATTCTTCTTCCTGGCCATTGTTAAAACAGCTCGAGCTTTACTGAGACCATTCACCTTTTCCTCTAGATTAGCAAGTGAGAGCCAGAGGGGAATACAATTTGGACAGTGCTTAAGACCTGACTCGTACGTTTCCTTTGCTTGCTCCAAATTACCCAGTCGTTCCTCCAGCTGGCCTAGCATTAACCAGAGTTTGAAAAATGAAGGGAAGCTCTTGAGCCCTTCATCAAGCAGCCGCCTCTCCTCCTCTGTGTTCCCTAACTCTCTCTCAACGATTGCAGATTTCATCCAAACTCTTTCTGTGCCTCCCCTTTCTCTTGCTTTGGCTAGAAGCATCCGTGCTCTCTCAGGCTCGTGATTCTCAAACTCAAGTTTGAAAGCAGCGAGCCATATCTCCTCAGAATTAGGAATTGCAGCATAAGCTTCCTGAAGAATGGCACGGGCTGCAGGTACATCACCAGCAAGCCACTTTTCCTTGGCCCCCATTAACCAGAGAACTTCAGCGTGTGGTATATATTGGACTGCCTTACGCAACAGTGCATCAAGAGATTCCCTGGTTCCGTGGCTCTTTTCAAGCTGTGCTGCTTTCAGCCATATACTCTTCTTAGTCAGAAACACAGTGAGGGCATGAGCATAAATTGCCCTCGCTGTTTCAATGGAACCTCTCTTCTTGCACTCTTCAGCATCAGCAACCCAGGTCCTCTTTCTATCTTCTTCCTCCACCCCAATCCCGATGGTATGACGGATAATAGCTTGGCATGTCACAACAGAATTAGCCCGTTCAGCGGCCTCGGCCTCTTTCATCCAAAGTTCTCTGTCAATCTCCAAGCCTTCTCTCTGTAAAGCCCTGATACCCCTTTCTATGATCTTTCCAACCATAGAAGTATTACCATTGGCTTCCTCCAACTTGGCTGCAGTAATCCATATAGCAGGTTCTTTAGAAAGCTTCTCTCTGGCCTTATTAAGTACCTTCTTTGCGTTGTCATAAGTTTCCAGCCTAGCAAGAGCAAGCCACAACTCCACATGCAATGGGCAACACTCCACAGCCCGCTGGAGTAAAAGCCTCGCATCCTCTTCATTAGCAAGCTCCACAACTGCCTTCCAGAGCCTAACAGAATCTGGAATATGTTCAAGACCCTTTCTTAAAACCCTACTCTTATTTACATTATCATGCTCCAACCTTGCAGCCTCCAACCACAACTTAACAGAATTTGGATTGGCCTTAACTCCTCTTGCTATCACTGCCTTCGCGTCTTCCGGATTAGACAACCTACAGGCCTCCACCCAAATATCTTCACTTTTGGGACACTCCTCGCAGCCCTTCTTAATAAGCTGCCTGGCAACCTGTAGCTTTCCAGCCACCTCCTCCAACCTCGCGGCAGCAATCCAACCGGGCGGATGCTTAGGGTTAGAATGTATCACAGAACTCAGCAACAGCCTAGCCTTCTTAATATCAGCTATATCAGCATCACTATTAATCTTCAAACTTTTCAAATCAGTCAAATAACCCTTTGGATCAACAACAGTTTGCCCAGTAACAGAATCTGAAAGCCTATCTAACTTGAGAGACAACACAGTACCTCTCCCTTCACCAACGGCAGTCAAATCCGTAACAGGGGTCTGACCCCATGGAGTCTCTGTCCCACCAGCTGCCCGAGTCCGGGGATCCAACGCTGTCACGTGCTCTTGCTCCTGCCTCGCCTTTTCCAAAAGGGTATCCGGAACCGGGACGAAACTCTCGAACTTCTTCCTCTTATTTCTCAATGAATAATCCCCAATTTCCGGTATGCTGTCCCATTCTTCAGCTGACAGCGTGTGCAGTTTCCTCTTCAACCCTGCAAATTGCTCAGTAATCTTGGGGTTCGACGCTCGATATTTCTCGATTTCTTCCTTTAACCTAGCTTCCCTCCTATCCTTCCTCCTCGAGTCCATCCTCTTATCAATCGCCTCCCATATAGCATCGGCCTCCTTATCCTCGTCGTCATATTCAGCCGAAGCAAACAGCCCAACGTCGTTTCCTTCGAACTCATCAAACTTCTGATTCTCATCGTACCCCTTCTCTTCATTCTCCTCTTCCTCCTCTTCCTCGCCGGGCCCGCCTTTCCCTCGCCCCCGGCCGACTCCAGCAGCTCCACCAGAGCCGGCACCAATGGAGCGATCGGGTAAATCAGGGGCAGCACGGGCCGGGCCGATATCAGAACGGGTGGTGAAGCCCGTGGCACCACGGCCCAGCCCGGCAACATAATTAGTAGGGGGTTTCGTGTTCAGGAAGTCAAGACGGTTCTTCGGCACCGCGGGGGGTTGCACGCCGCCGAGTAGAGGGACGTGTAAGGTGAGTGTTGAAAAGGGAGAAACGCCGAGGAGAGAGAGTAGAACGCCGTCGTCTTGGGGTCTTGAAATAAGGCGAGGGGAGAGGTAGAGGCGTTGGAGGGGCACTGGAAGGTGGAGCTGGCGTTGGATTTCACTGGTTAGGGTTTTGAGGGTGGTGGCGCAGGGGTTGAGATTGATGGTTAGGGTTTGGTTATCGGGCGTTTTGATGAACACCATGACTGTGCGTGAAGTGCGGGAAGAAATTAGGGAAAAAAAAAAATCCGAGGTTCGATCCGAGGATATTATTAGACCATAACTAGACAGGCTGTGGTTTGGGCCGCCGACTTTTGCCGGTTTGACAAGTGAATGAAATCTTTTTATTTTTCTCATATCAGAATTGGCTTAGAAGAAAATAGATTTTGTGATTTTTTTTTTTTGACATCATTATGAGGTCTTGTCTTCTTTCTCTCTAGACAAAATGACTAACGTACGTTATCTGGCCTACTATCTAAGTTGTCCTCCAGGAAAAAATAAATAAATAAATAAAAGTTTGGCCAACAAACATCATGAATGAGAACTATCATAAACAACAACGTTGTAGCGATAACTGTGTAGTGGAACAATTATGAGTTTGAAAAAGTCCGCCCCCCCCCCCCCCCCCCCCCCCACAAAAACGATGACATCATGAGTGAAGAAATAAGTGTGGGTGTCTATTTTTCAAAGCCATGATATAGATGAAGATAAATGATCCTCTGGCCATTTCATCAAAACTTGTGGTTTACGATCGAATCCAAGACAGAATAAAATGTGCACAAGAATGTAGGCAATCAGCCCAAATAAGCAGTGCCAGCATCAATGCTATGCTGCACGGTAGCAAGTATTAAGGCTGGAGGTTGCAACTTGAACAACAGGGTAACAAGCTCCTCCCTTGCTAGCCACTTGCACCCAGAAGAGCGGAGATGCACAGCAGCACTCACATTCACACGAAATCAGTGTAGCAGATTAGATGAGTGCTTTTCTTCCAATCTAAAACAAACTTCACTACCTACCTAGATGCTAGCTTGCAAGATTGTGGTGCAGAATTATATGTCCATCCCCTATTATTCAAAGAGTGATAAATTGTATAGCCAGTCTTCTTTTGGTCTATAAGTGAGAAACAATGCAGAGGCCTAGAAGTCACAACGTTTTCCTCGATCCCCCCTCGGCTTCAGAAACAGGACAACCAACTTAACTGGTGTTCTTATCCTCTGTTAACTAATTCTAATCCCAAGACAGATTAAATTTCAAGGGGTTTTAGGAAAGTTTCACCACCTACTAGAGAATACTTCCTAAGGAGAAGGTTCACCACTTCGGCAAGCATAGGTCTCTACAAACTGCTTCTCTCAGTTACTTTCTGATGTCAAACCCAAGGGCCAAAGTTCATACCCGCAATCATTAGGTTATTCGCAACTAGTGCAAAAGTGTAAAATGCATTCATCAATAAGACCATTTTGATGGTAAATTCAAATATCGAACAGATTAAGTTTCAGACAATAGGGAGAGAGCATTAGATTGAAAAGTGGCATGAATGAGGAGAGAACACAGAAAGCAAATGGTCAGACATATGTTTTCACTAATTGGTTCTATAGTAAAACATTTCTTTCAGCTCCTCGATATGAAGCTTTTTAGATGAGTAATCAATACAAGAACCACAACAGTTTGCAACAAATTCAGCCACAACAACATATCAAATATTCAAAGCTGCTTTGCGCAAAGGCTCACAATGCATAAAGCAGAAAGGTTCATATTATACTTCAACATTATAAAGTAATAGTTTGAAGTACAATATGATGTATAACGAAATTGAAAACAGAGCAACAATGTGTTGCCAGAAGAGTACTGCCGAAGCTTCACTAACAGCATATCCCCTCAAGCTAGCAACTGCTCCAAATAAGATGGCACTTGGTGTTGTGTACTGCAATAGAAGCACAAATATGTACATTTGATCCCCATGGATAACAAAGTTCGCTTTACCAGCCAGATAAACTACCCCAATCCCAATCAACGGAAGTACTAATAGTCTTGCAACAATGATGCCAACAGTTGTTCGAATCCCAAGCCTAGATTCATTGTTATCTGTACCCTCTGCAAGCATAGCTCCAATACCCAAGATCACTGCAGGCACCAGTGGTGCAGCCATCATTTCTAAACTATCTGTCATAAAATTAAGTGGGGCATCATCACCATAAACAACAGATTTTATGGGTGGAACCATTCCAATAATAAAAGCCAAGATTGTAGCAATCATCGGTGGCTGAAGAATTTGGCGCACTGGAGTTTGTTCAGCAACAATTCTTATTCTCCTAACCATCCTTGGCTCTGCCAAACATCTAATAGATTCTGGACTCCTGGGTTCTCCCTCCTCCAGAGAATCAGGATTAGGAAGATTACTTTCTGAAATGCTCGAAACACTTGTAAAAACCCTGGCAATAAATGGTGTTTTGCAGTGCTCGGTTTCATTCTCTTCCATTCCAGGCCACTCAGCTTCCACAAGAAGCGGCCTGCTAAGATCATTGGTAGACACGTGTTCCTGAATCTCGCCCTGCTCATCCTCAACAACCTCATAATAATCCACTGGGGGCTCCATCATGTGGTAAACAAGGGTACAAACAAGAAGCGCTGACACCCATTGGGCCAAAGATACATAAGCCACTCCTGTCCTTTGGCATTCTTGACCAAACGGATTACTGGAACTATGGCATACCGATCCAACAATAGCAAGTGGCAGATTGCCCGTGTTCCCAAATGCTGTCACAATTACGGTGAATCTAAAAAATTCCGGAGGCGGCCTGCAAATGATTGCCACCAAGAACCCCAAAACACAACCAATGGCAGTACTAATAAGCACATTTACAGGTATAAACCACCATAGCGTGAAATTCTTGAAAGTAATCGATTCTCCCAGCTGAATGAATATAGCACAAGGCAAAAACAAAGCAAAAACAAGCTTACTTAGAAGTTTGAATGTAGCCTTTGGAATAAATTGTGTTTTGGGATGGGCAAGAATTAACCCAAAAATTGTAAGACAAAGGAGTTTCAACAGCGGTAGCACTGCACTAAGAAAAATATATTGTTCTTTGGACCTCATCTTTGTTTCACTTTCTCCATCTAAAAATACCATCTTTAATAGAAAAAACTTCCCAAAAATTTATCGAAGACTGTCCCGTCAACAACTGATTAGAATTCTACTCAAGATTGAAATTTTACAGTAACGGGCGTGCTAAATCTTCTGGTTCTGATGAAAACAGCAATATAGAACAGAAATGACTAACAACACAAATGCAACCAAACTTGATTCGTACCTTCTTCTCCAGGCCTCACGCTAAAAATTCAGAGACAACAGCAAATATTTCAAAATTAAGAGATTCAGCTTTCAAGAAGTAGAGTTTCTTACGAAGTTTCATGAACAGAGAGACGGAAAGAGATGCAGAGTCATAGGGCCGAGGAGTCAGGTGGAGAGAAATTAGGAAAGGCCGCCTAGTTGGATAAGCAGAAAACCAAACTCTGCCTTACGCAAAGTTGCCAGAGTACGATTAACCTCTGGAAGCTAGATTTCAATCATGGACAATCAAGAGCAATTTACTCGACGAAGGTGGGCGCGTGATTTATAGGCATGAACGAATGGTCCAGCACGAACACGTCAGACCTTGACATTGCATAGTATTTTTTTTTATGGTAATTAATATTTATTGTGCTTTTCACTCCTCAACTATTTTCAGTGTTGCACTTTGTGTTACAAATTTTCGATTATACGACTTATTATCTTTAATTTATAATTTATTTTCAATTTGTTACAATAAATTAAATTTTGACAAATTGAAACAGATTTTAGTCAGATGAGTAGAAAGTCCTTCTGACCCCTATTATGATTTTGTCCCTAACATGTTCTTTTATATCACCGAAAGGTACTTATTGTACATTTGTTTTATTCATCTAAAGCTAATAAAGCACTTTTTTTCCCTTTAGTTAGCAAAATTAAACCCAACTCTATCTCTCTCTCCCTCTGATCCAAAAAATAGAGTACTAATAGCTTTTGTTGGAATTAAAAATAATTTGGAAAAGGGTATTTTTTTTAAAGGGTTTTACTAGTGTATTTTTTTGCTTAAAAAAAAGACTTTATTAGCACATTTCCTCCCAAACATGAAGGCAAAAGAATGGTATGGGTTGAATGAGTCATGTTGCCAATCATTTACCTAATGAATTTTTCTCTAATTTAGATAAGTGTAGTGGGTTGCAAAAATAAAAAAAAATGTTGAAGGCAGTAAAGAATAAAAGTCTAAGGTTTTGGGAGCCAAGTACAATATAGAATTAATTGAGGATGCAAATTGAAATTAATCCTATTTTGATATTTGGTCATAAAAAGGACGCGTCACTTCATTAGAATGTAATTTACTCTACAGTGTACAGACAAGTAATACAAGTTTTCTACCTAGGCTATAGAGTCCTTGCAATATTGCTCCTTTTTTTTCTTTTCTTTTTTTTTTTAAAAAAAAAGGTCCTTGCAAATTCTCTCCATATAAAAATGCAAAGGGTACTACCAGCGTATAGATAATCCAAACAAAAAAGGTAATAATGCAAAGATAGTAGTATTGTGAGAAATGATGAGAATCATTTTAGATAAAATTTGTAGAATTCAAACATAAGCGTAAATAAAGCGGCAAAGGGGGATGTTGAGTTTAATTAGTTCACTCTAAAATTGGCCTTTGTAATTATATTATATACAAGTCGGAGTAGAAAAGGATTTAACTTGTCTCCCCACAACTAGCTACTGGTAATTACTCTTTCCAATCAGCATGAAGGATGTAGTCGAATTTTTGACAAAAAATAAAAAAGAACCTTAGGCATTACTTAGGGATGACAACGGGGCGGGCACCCCCGCGGGGGTCATTGAGGCGGGGGTGGGGGGGGAATTTTTTCCCCCTCTTTATACCCCCGCCTAGCCACCTGTTTGAAATATATATATATGTACATAATTATATATATATATATACTGATATTATCAATTACACTACTAATTATACATGTCTATTAATAAAAATTATTAATTATTTATCCTAAATTTATTAATACATTTATGTTAAATTCCTAATTACACTTAATAGAATAACACTTTTTTCTAAAAAAAAATACAATAATAATTTAGTGATTGCATTTATATCAAAAGTGAAAAGTTGATTATTTTAGTTATATTTGTTTTATCATATTAGAATGTATTCAAATAACCTTTGTTTAATTATTTTTATGAGTTTCAATTGTGAAATTACGATGAATAATAATTTGATGATGTGTTGATATTTTATTACTTGATTATTTACTCAAATTTAATTATAATAAAATTATATAATAAAATTTTTTTAATTTCACGGATGCCCTCACGGGGGAAGCGGGTCGGGGTGGGGGATGGGGCGAGGGCGGGGGGAATTAAAATGCAATGGGGTGGGGGTTGGGGGTGGTGTCCCCCGCCCCATTGCCACCCCTCCCCCAACCCCCGCGGCCTCGCCCCCCTAGCATTACTAGTGGAAAAGCGTTATAAGGTGATTTTGTAACGTAGTGGTAACAAAATGGATTTGGGGCAGGGACGGTCATCAGTATGACCGTCCCTGCACGGTTAAGGGCCAAGATTTGCCCTCAAAATTTTGTGAGGCTGAGATTACACCATGTAACTCGATTTTTCGCGCCAAGTGTGGGGCCCACCACTATCTGTTGTGAAAATACATCCTGTGAAAAAAAAGTTACGCGATGTACAAAGAAAGTTACGCGCAGTTGATAATGACCAAAACCGCCTGGGACGGTTGCACCTGCAACCGTCCGTGCCCCGAGTCCTAACAAAATGGAGTAGTAGTTGTTTGATGATTCATTCTGTTTTGTTTGCTTAATTAGTTGAGGAATGGCGACGTTGTCCGAAATCGAACGGGGGTCTGCGTTTCCGTGTGACAGATTTGGGCCCATTATTTGAGTCTGCTAGAATTAGGCCTTGTCAATCGGGCCTAATGAGCCGGGCTTTAATGAGTTCAAGTTCAGCTCATTTAATTTGAATCATTTTCGGGTTTCGGGTTATGAATTTCGAGTTCGTAAATGTGAAACTCATATTCAACTCACATAATATTCGGGTTGTGAGCCTTAATCGGGTTTAACCCAAGTTCACTTATTACTCCTTAATTTTCTTAATATAATTACTATAACTATTAAGTTGTAAAACTAATTTAACATTTACAAGACTATAATATTAAAATTAAACATGAACAAATAATAGTTCTTAAAACGTATATAAACCAAAAATTTTTCAACAATATTTATATTTAATCCATTTAAAATGCATGAAAAATAGTAATAAAACATGCGATCATAAGCAAATACATCTTTAAAAGTTGAAACTTTTTTTATAATCTTGTGATTTAAATCCAAATATGCTTGATGATTTTTGTGTTTGCAGACCAAAAAAAAATCAACCAATATTATGCCAATACAAAAATTTACTCAACCAATAAGAAAAATTAGAGATTTAGTTATGCATTACCAATATTGGCTCTCAAGAAAGCTCATGAAAGAGTTTTTAGATGTATTTTTGTGTTTTGTAATTTATGTATATATTTAGTATTTAGTAATAATATATTTGGATATATAATTATACATAATATCAAAATATAAATATTATATATATAGGTAATTAAAGCGCCGGGCCTATATCGGGTTTGAGCCTAATAAGGCTCAAACTCGGCTCACATTTAATTCGGGCCTAATTTTTAGGCTCAGATTCAGATCGATTCACTAAATGATCGGATTCATCGGGCTTTCTATCGGGCCGAGCTCGGACTGGCCCACCCCATTGACAGTCCTAGCTAGAATCCGTACTCAAGTAGGTAGAAATCAAATTGGACGGTGATTTCTTGCAAGTTGACGGAGAAAGACAAACAGGTAGTTCATCGTTGGATTGGACCATAATTCTTTTTTTTTTATTTATTAATTGAGACTTATCTACTTTACATTTACTCTTATTTGACCTTTATCACGAAGACATCCAATTGGGTTGGACCACAATTCTCTCGTCAGTTTTTGGGGTGGTTGGTGATGGCATATTGGTGTTACAATTGTTAATGCCTCAATCATTTAAGCCCAATCACAATCAAAGAACACGTATCCGCGTGCCTTGAGAAGATGAAAGCAACTGGTTGTCTCCAGACGGCCCGAGGTCCTAACTGACTGCAAACAGCTTCTTGTGACAGCAGCTTTCTTTGGAGCTGACTCATAGAGTCATATATAGTTGTGCTTCTCCAAATATGGTGAATTGTTGCATTAAATGCTATCCTGGTAACCGGAAGTGAACAATTGCCTTTTGGTATGGTTGTGGAGTTACCTTACATTCCGGTTGTGTATATTTGCTAAGGTTGAACGATAACCTTACATTCAAAGGATGAATTTGGGTAGTTCAGGATCATCCACCCTCAATTCTCTATCTAGGCCTGTCAACGGTCCGGATCTAAACTCGGACCCGGCTCAAATCCGTGAAATTATTGCGGGTATGAATAGGGATTTAATTCCGTTACCTGGATCCGAATCCGGATCCATTTTGTCAAACAAAAAAATGAGTCGGATACGGAATATAGTATTCCGATCCGTATTAGACCCGGATCCGGATATAAATGGATTAATAATTTAAAATATGTATATTTATCAATATAATTTGATTAGGGTGATATATTTGAGTAAAGTTAATTTGATTTTTTTTCTTATTTGATTTTTTTTGTATTAGTTAGAAATCAGTGTACAAATATATTTTTTTCTCATTTTTATTAGAAATTAGAAATTTTCATAATTTTTTTTCGGGTAGACCCGGACTCGGATCCGGAACATAGAGTAGAAGGCCCGTCGGGTAAACGGGTAGAATCCGGATCCAATTTAATATGCCGGGTCCGAGTTCGAAATAATGAATTTTGGCCCAAACCCGCCCGTTGACAGGCCTATCTCTATCCCATGCACTTTTCAATCCTGAACACCTGCTCAAGATAAACTCCCAGATGTGGGTAAAATATGAACAATAATAAATAAAAAAAAAAGATGCTCGTGTGACTCCTGTGCAGCAGAGTAGAAACAACAGCCTGTATCAACCACTATCTGCAAGCCGCCAACTAATATATATATATATATGAAAACGAATTTGAAATCAAAATAGGAATTTTGAATCACCAAATTCAAGAATTCGATGAAATTGAAATTTACCGAACTTTGAATTTAACAAATTCGAATTCAAAATTGATGAATTTGAAATCGAATTCGATCGAAAATTCTGATACCAAAATTCCGATTTCAAAATTTCCAATTATCAATTTCGATTTTGATTCACAGCCTGCCAAGCCATCCCTGGAAATCTTAGTCGCCACTTACAAGCTAACCACAGTATAGAGGCATGCGGGGGGACGTGTTTTTTTACCTCGCAGAATGTCAAACTGTGGAAGTTTACCCCGTGAAGTAACTAGCTTCTTCAAGGCTGATTTGACAGTGAAATTACCTGTTGCAGAAGGCAACCAAACTGCAGCATCAGAAGCATCTCTTAAGAGGCAAGGAAAAAGGAGCAGCAGCCTGGACCAGGTGCAAAAAGCTAATAAAGAAATATATATTACCCGAAAAAAGTACATTATACTTAGAGGTGGCAAATCAACTCACTTAATTAAATTTATTCATACCCGTTCATGAATAGATGGATATGAGTATCTTAAATTTTTGTATATGGGTATAAATGGGTTATCCAATAATACCCATTTATTAAATGGGTATTATTGGGTAATCCATCAAACCCAATTAACCCATTTAGAATTCTCTTCCCCCCAAGTCTCTTCTTTTCCCCCACCCATTTTTTTTTCAATTTTTTCATTTTGTCATGATGTTAACTACTTTTGTTTCATTATTATTATTATTATTATTATTATTTGTTGGTTTTATCTTATTATTTTATTTTCTCTTAGTTTGTTAACTTACTCATTTTTCAGCATTACTAATTTATGATAAATTTTAGCCTATTTTCTTATCTTTCTAAAATGAAATTTTAAATTTATATATGAAAAAATGTTAGGGTTCAAAATTTTTGGATTAAATTTTTATATTAATTTTTATAGTACTTAGTTCAAATTTTTATATTCTTATTATTCAATTATTAAATAATAGGTAATTTTGTGACATAGAGTATAAATGAAAAAAATTGGTAATTAAGTTTATTGAACATTATAAATAAATATTTAAAACTAATGATGGATACAAAGAGTGGTATAAATTGATAACTTAGTTTGCAAAAATGAATTTAAATGAGTTTACAAAAAGTTACAATAAATGGGTTATAAATGGGTAATTGGGTTACCCAATTTATTTTTTGACTTACCCATTTATACCCATTTAATTAAATGGGTATAAATGAGTTGACTCACTTATATCAATTACCCATTTTACCCAACCCAAACCCGCCCAAGTCACCCATTTTGACACCTCTAATTATACGTAACAAGACGTCAGTGTATATTTCCTAACCCAATTCCAGTTGCCCCAGTCACACGTACTACAATTTTAATTAGCAAAACAAGCTTGATTTGTGCTGGTTTATTAGTGACATAAACCGGTTTTGCATATTTAATTAAATAATCGTATGAAGCAAGTTCTGCTGATGAAAGATTTTTGTTTCTTTACGCTTACGGGTGGTTCAGACTTTTTAAAAACGTAATCGGCAAATCTAAATATATTGGAGGAGTCCGAAGTTAAATAAATGCCACATGAATAAGCAATATATATTGCTTCAAAAACAAAAAAAAAAAGCTATACTAAGTTATAGTAACATAGACTAGAAGAATATGAACTCTGGAGCTACTTATTACTGAAAAGCCACCTAAAACATGGATCTAACTATTCTCAGCCTAAGAAGAAATCAAAGTTAAAACCATTATACTGGTTCCAAAGCATCTGGATAATTGCAGACTAGATGCAACAACATCAGGGAGGATGGAAACCAGAATCTAATAATCCCCTGGCCAGCTCTACAAAATTTACCAGTAGAACGTATGTTGAAATTGGCAAACTTAAAGCGAGAATAGCCAACATCCCTAATGCCATACTTGGTCTCGCGTTCATTAAACACGACTGTAGCACTCCTACTGCTTCAAGAACATCTTCATTGTAATGACTTGCAAAGTATTTCTTTTCCCACCCCATCCAATTTGAAGGTGGTTGATCATGGCCCGACTCTAACGTCTTCATTTTCTTGATTCTCATTCGTAGAACGATCATGTTCTCATCCACGAGCTTGCCTCCATAATGAGCATGGTGGTCATCCTTTCTTGCTTTGACGACAACATTTCTTGTTAAGCCCCCATGAATTGTACAGCTAAAATGGTTTTTCGTCAAAGATGGCCTAGGAGGAAGCTTAAGGTAATTAGAAGAGGAGGCCGCTACAGCCATTCTCTGAGTAAATTATCAGAATCTTTATCAGAGAATGTGAGAGCTTGGGAAGGATCAAGCGATCAAGTGATGTTTATAAAGGTTGAGGAGCTAGAAGAGGTTTCTTCTTGTTAAAAAGGGGTTGTGGAGGAGTAACTTGTTTTGTCTTAGACATGAATGGTTGCGTCAACATCGTGGCCGTGTGGGACGTCTGACCGTGTAGCCGCAAGTCGCAAGAAATTGGCATAAAAATGGTACTAGATGAGATAGGTGCCGTGACACGAACAAATTGCTTCGACAGCAATTCTTCAGGGCTTTCCCTGTGCTGCTGTGCTTCTTCTACGACAAGCATTTGGGCAATAATTTGATAGACTGCTACATTACATGCGTAAAATCTACAGTTGATGGCCTTCGTTGAAGTTGCTTCAAAAAGAGCCAAAGATAAGGAAAAAAGCACACGAACACAAGAAAGGACATGCAGTCGAATATGACGAGCGAATCAAGGCTCGCGTGGTGCCAAATTATGAGCTTGCTTTCGAGAATGCTAGTCCCTTTTTGTGTGAATTTCACCTGATTCATTTAACATCATCAGCCCTTCAAGAATAGGAAGGACATTCGAAGGTGTGAAATTTGTCCCATCATAATATATCAGGCCTTTGTCTGGGACAAAGGAAAGTCACTATCTGCTCCAATGAGAAATTCACTTCTTCCAGGAGGCATCATTTTGAAGCCGAATCAAGCCTTCAGAAATTCGCAAGCAACAAGGGACACGGACTCTGCCTTGCTACTTAGCTGCTTTAACAGTTTATAAGTTCTCCTGTGTCTTGACTAATAGCAGTAGCATATTAGATGGAAAGATAACCAGTCACGCAAAAACCTTCGATGCAAGGAGAATATAATATCAAATTACTAGTAATCATACTACCATTCAAGCCAAACAACCAAGGCTACTTGCTCGGAATTTGGACTGGAATTGATACAATGCTACGTCTAGAAACCGTTATAGAATATATATATATATATATATAAGTGCTGTCCCGGCGACGCAGATCTCAAATCATGCAATTGGTGTTTACCAAGCTAATAAGAACATAAAGAATCCCAAGCCTAAACTCTGAATATTGCATTACATTACATGCGTGAAACATAAACTTGTGGGCCTTAATTGAGGCTTGCTTCCAAAAGAGCCAAAGTTCCGTGGTGCCATGTTATTCAATTAATCATGAATGATATTTGACTTTCCTTGCAAAGCTAATCGTCCTTATTCAAACAACTTCTCCTTAATTTATTGCACAATCATCAACTCCTCAAGAATGAACTATTGGAGAATTTTGTGCCGACATGATATCAGTTTCTTATTTGGGACAAGCAAAGGCATTATCTGCTCCAAGACAAAATTCATGTCTGGCAATGGGCTTTTATTCAAATCTAGATTATGATCATGTTTTTTAAAGTCAAGCCGTACACAAAGTAACTGCTTCAACAATTGATGAGTAGCCTTAGCATCAGCTTACTAGGTGGAAATTGTGCAGTCACAAGCAAATATCCAAGAATGCTATTGCTCAGAATTTGGACTGATAAGTCAAATTATGCTACTTCCAGAAACTGTTGGAAAATATAAGCTAAACCACTACCCTGCTGAACCAACTTTCAGAGTATGTATTTGATCAGTACCAACCTGATAACAACCAGCTTGATTGACTGCTGGTTCTCAGCAGCATGGTTAGAGACAATGAACTATGAATTCAAATATTAAATCTTTGGCTTCAAAATGAAATAAAAGATAACTCTCAATCCCTGCAGTTTAAGATACAATTAATCCTCATTGCTTATCCTGTTTGCTCAAATTCCTTGTTCCTTCTTTTTCTCCTACATCCCCTCAACAATGATTTCTTGGCAGGGGTGATATTCTATATGATGAAAAATTTATTTCGATCGGGGGTGGGTCAGTGTTGTGAGGTTTTGCAATGGAAGATATGATGCATGCCATGAATAAACATTTCAATCAATAAAGTTGCCTACAGCAGTTCTATTACAGCCTCATGGTGCTATGGTCTTCAAAGCTTAATCAATGAACTTCTGAGGTAAATATATTAATTTGTTTTCTATAACCAGCCAAGCATTATGTAATTTTCGTAAACAAAAACATTAGTAGACAAGACACCAGACAACGAAGGATGAATAGAACTCTTCTTCACTACGGTGAAAGGAAATAATTTGTATTTGTTATCTGTACACTGTCCCAGACCAAATAATCATCTAAAAGCTAACAATAGTTTGAGTTACTCCAAGATGCATACCATCAAAAGATCAAGGCTTTAATCATCATATGAAGCATGTGGTGCAGCAGTACAACCGGGGTCAAAGGGGTCTTCAGAACCACAGCAATGCCAGTATTGAAAGACCATCCCAGAGTCTGGGGTGTCCATAGTTCCCCCAGTATATACACTCTCAAACTTCCTCTTTGTTTCTCCTGCATAAAAGCAATAATAAGACTGGTTCTATTCGGCAAATAGCCATTGATAAGGATCCAGCAAAGACACTCTGTTGAACGAATAAAACGAATATCATGACTAAGCAGAAGCAGAAAAAAAAAGAGCCTTTTTTGGGGGATTGTTCAGCTCAGCATATTAAACCTTGCTTTGGGGATATGTATCAGTAAACATAAGGTCAAGGCTCCCCAAGTATTCATATCAGACTGTGGAGAACCTAATGGCATTGCGTCATTGCAACACATTCTTTAACATCTTAGAAAACCGGATTGTCATTACTAGCATTAACCAAGTTGCTATCAACCTTATCAAACAAGATGACTTGTCACACAGAGAAAAGAGCGGCCTCAGCTAAGCAGAACACAACAATGGAGATTGTCACATTCCAACACCAGTGCATGTAAGTAAACTTTAAGAGGGGAAAAGTAAAAAAAAGAAGAATAATACGAAATTTGAAAATATGTATGGAAAGCGTACCTCCGAAATGAGCAGTGTGAAAACGGCAAGCACGGGGGTGATTGAGCAAAGGGTCGAATTGGGTCTTGCAATTTTTGCAGGTTCTAAGTACATTCTGGGATTGCTTTTCTGAGCATTGGATAGAGTATTTTCCGGGCAATGGCTTCTCTGAAGTAAAATCTCGGTCTGACCTCAGGAAAACAAGAGTCTGATGGATATTTCTTTGGTTTCCACGAAAAAGAGAAAAGCATGTTGGTGCAATTCCTATTGATAAACTGTAACAGGATCCTCCTCCTATTCGGGTTCTCATTTCGTTTGCTCAATTTCGAAAGAAGAGCAGTGGACTGTTAGCTTTAAGGTAATTAGGGATCGAAGGAATTGGGACAGTCGAGTCGACAGATTATTCTTTGACTCGGTTCACAAACATCCAAGAGGCCAACACTTAACAATTTATGACCACTTGGGAAAAGTATCATTTTATTTTATTTATTTATTTGAACTCCAAAATTTTGCATAGGGATAAAAGACAGAATACTCGAATTGAGCTTATGTAAATTTTGGTTCATGAACTTACTAAATCAAATCTGAACAGAGGTTGACCCTTTTAATCTAGACTCATTATTTATAACTTTAATGAATTAAGTAGCTTGAATTCGATTGAAATAATAATGAAACCAAATTCGACAATAACTTTAATGGCTTTAAAAGCATTAAGCCATACTTACAACACTTCATGGTTTCGCTTAAGGCTCAGCATCTAGTCAAAAAAAAAAAAAAATGGTGAAATCAACATTATGCCCTTTTAAAATTTTATCATGGTTATTATTATTAATGCATACAATTAGGCTAGCACAACTTTGATTTACTTTTAAGTTAGTATTAATCTGAGCTCTCGAAAACAAATTGGTTAGCATGATTTAAGTGCTCCATTGAGCTCAAAAATCAATTAAGTCAAAATTAACTCTAACAAATTTCAGGGGAGCTAGCTAGGCTCAATCGCATCAAAATCAAGTTTGACAAATTTAAGTGAAACTGGACTCAATTAGATCAATACTCGATTCGCTTTTGGATTTGCAGAAGTTTGGGCTTGATTAACCTCCTTAGCAACCACCCCACGGCTAAAGATTTAACGACGTAGTCTTGTTAAAATAGAACCTAAAACGACAGATCATTTTGTCCTCGCCGGCGCATGGTCCGGAGACACCAAATCGAGCCTCCAACGCTTCACGGACCATGGACCCAGGAAGAAACCCAGGGTCTATCATCATCTTCTTCTTCTCCCCAATCATACTTCAGTTCTCCAAAATTACAGAGCCCCCGAATTTTTGTTATGAGCCTCTCTATTAATCAACTTTTCATCATTAACATATCATTTCTTTGATAAAAAAAAAAAAGAGAAGAAGATGGCAAACATCAATAAAAACGAGCCCAGCACGGCCCCACTGCCCGATCGATGGTACAATTTAACCCTAGGCTCCTCATTCAAAGACCACCAGCCTTCTTCCAAGTTCTGCACTTTACGATGTAATCCCACCATTTAAATCTATATTTCTAATTAGCCACAAAAGGTATTTCTGGGTTCTAATTTTTTTTTTTTCATGTGGCAGATGAATTTAAACCCGCATCAATTGATAAGAATCAACCGGGAACATTGCACAAGAACAAGGACAATAGAATTACGGTTGAATTTCAAAACAATCAAGCAGGGAAGCCCAAGGTCACGTTTGAGGGCAGCAGTGAGGATTACAAGGAGAACGACGCCGTTTTGTTCTTCGACGGTGAGTCTTTTCGGCTTGAGCGTCTCCACCGGGCGGTCAAGCGGCTGAGGCATGTAAGGCTGCCTGGGGAATCTGCGTCTGCTGCTGTGGCGGCGGCAGCGGCTGCTGGTAGTTCGTCGGCTTCAGGTGGACCAGCTGTTGAGGCTGGCTCGCCGCCTGTTGCAAAGGGGAATAAATTGCCTTTCAACAAAACCACAATTCCGGCTGTCCCGGTGAGTCTATTTATTTTGATAGGGGATACTGAGATTAGAATCAGACGAAAGATGATTTCTTTGAGCTCGACTTTTACTTTTCTTTGGATAGTATCGAACTTGAATTTTGATGAGGAGGCTAAATTGATTATTGTTTATTTCTTCTTTCTGGTAGTGGTAAGGACAGCTGAGTCTTGTTGTCCTATTTTTCTCTATTAGTTTTGCTATCTTCAATTTGTCTGGAAAAATAACTATTGAACTCAGCAGTGATCTTAGTTTACCGGGTGAATAATTTTGTTTTTTTTTTATTGCACCTATCTTTTCTTTTGTTTATGAGCTCATCTGGAATTAGACATTGGGAATGAGAATAATAAGTCTTGAACTCTACCTGGGAGCAGATTTTTGCTTGTACTTGTCGCTTTGGGCGTTTGATTGAGTTGATTTTGTGGAGAATGTGTCAATATAAGGATGTTCTTCTTGCCATATAAAACTTTATTTATGGAATGAACCTTCTTGTCATTGCAACTGAATATCTCACTCTCTTTCAGATTGTCAACCAGTATGTGCCTTTTTGAAATACTTTCCTCTACATTTTGCACCGGAAACTATATGTGCTTGTCTCTAGTAAAAGTAAACATGTGCAGAATTTGAATAGGAGGATAAAAAAGCTTACTGACTGTGCTGATTGGAAATGCTTTTAAACACCGGTGAACTAATGCTAATACCGTATAATCACTCATGTCTTGGCAAGAGAGTATACAATTTGCTTTGGTCTGCTTTCATCTTGCTACGAGAGTCACATGTGACCTCTGAATGGTTGCCTGTAATAAAGCTGATTCAACAATTTTTATGCAACACCTTCTCCATACACACTTTCTGGGATAGAAGGAGATGGTCAGTGGAATGTGCTCTTAGTTTTGCTCGAATACTGCTTCATAAAGCTAATGCTGTTGTTTCGCATGCTTGTACAGGTTGAGGTGGAAAGGATTGAAATTGGAGGGTTCAAAAGCTCAGGTATATGTTTTCATATTACACCCTTACTAGCTTTGATTCTGAGTAACCAAGGTGTTGAGCGTGAATCAGAATGAGTGCATGTAAAATTATCAGAGCAAGTTTAAAGTGCCTGTGTGAAACTCTAGTGAGTTTATAGTATGTGTTTGATAACGAAGTGTCTAACTTGGGATATGGCCTAAGGATGGTGGAAAGGGATGTAACTTTTTTTGCTGTAATATGCTTGTCTATGATGTTGCTTTTCAGCATGTGAGAGGTTGTTGTATGTATTGAGAATTAGCTTCCCGACAGTTTAACTGCCTAGATCATATGTATCTAACAGATATTGTGTTCATTTACTAGTTCAGGTCCATTATCTCTATACACTGAGATCATTGATGAATCATTCTTAGGATTCAGAATGATCTTTCTCTTTGGCTTTTAAGATCTGCCAACTCACCATGTACATGTGGTCAAATTATCCTGCAAATTTTGACGATGTTCCAGCAATAGAGAGATCTAGATCTTTTCTTTCTTATTGGCACCTTAATCGCAAGGTCTATATATTTTTTTAATGAAAGTTTTAGCAACCATGCATATACTGGAAATTTTGCTCCATAAGACTAAGGATGGGAAGAGGGTAAAAAGTGGAAAAAAATGGAAAGGGAGGGGAAGAGGAAAAGGCTAGTCAAAACAAAATCAATTTTGGAGTATATGAACTCATCTAATGAACTTGATCCCACCTTACAAAAGACCTGAGATAATTGTATTAAAACTGATATGCATCCTTTTCTTGTTGCATCGTCTTCATAAATGGGCTGAGCCAGTAAAAAGCCCTGGTTTTAGATAATAAAGGCTTCAAGTCACAAAGCACTTGAATAATTGTTGAACTATGTGAGAATGCTGCATATCGTATTGAAACTTAGGTTATACTACTTTTAGAGTGCTTTTGTCACCTTGTACCACTGGATCAGTAAAATTGCCCCCTCCAATCCTTTTTTTTTTCCCTTTTTGTCAATGCCCCCTCTGATGTTGAAGCAGATGGATGTTTGTTTTTATAGTAATGATCTAGCTGTTGAGCCAATCATTCGTGGTGCTTGTGAAGAACATGAGTTGAAAGATGTATATTGTTTTATTAGCAAATTTAGCTTTAATGGTTTTGCAGACCATGTTTGTTTGAGCCCCATGCTTCTACTAGAATCCTTGGTAGTTGCAGCATATTTTATGATCAATGCTAGTGAGTCATGTGATAAATCCATCTGTTAATCAGACCCTTGTATTTTTGTTTTAGCCACTTAAAATTTATTCATATTGCTGGTAGAACATGCCAGGCTATGTTGTTTGTAGTATGGTGTAAGTTATTGTCTTATTTTGAGTCACTGCAATTTTTCTTTTTGGTTGTAATCTGCTTATGTTGTAGTCACTAATTAATTTCTCCCTAGGTGCAGATGCAAAACCCAGGAATGAGAAAGTTGATGACCATCCTCCTGTTCAAGAAAATGAATCAAATGCATCACCTGACAAGATGGATGATCTGGTGGAACAATTGGATATATTGAATGACGATGATGATGATGTAGCAAATGGAGGAAATAATGACGTGAAAGAGTGTCATACAGGAATCGATATTAATATACCGCATCAAAATGATACAGATGATGAGATAGCTGATGTGGATGCTAGTGATGATGAAGCTGATAAGGGACGTAATGCTGCAGAAGCCCTTCGAGCACAGGTGAATGCAGAGGAAAGGGAGGAGCAAACTTCAAGCTCTAGCGGTAGTAGCGGGAGCGAGAGCAGTAGAAGCGGAAGTGGGAGTGGAAGTGGCAGTGGGAGTGGGAGCAGCAGTAGTGATAGTGAAAGCAGTGACGATGACTCAGTTAATTCTATTTGATGATTGAAAGTTGGCTATTGATAATGAACGCTAGTCGCTGCAAACGTAGGAACCACTGCAGACATTAGCAAGGTTGCTTGTTGGGTAGATGTTCTGTAAAACTGTATGACGGGTACTATGCTGAATGGCATCTTCAGAGTTTCGAGAGGAGGCATCTTAACCACTAGGATTTGGGGTGGTAAAATTTTGTCTCATAGTTTTAATTTCGTTAATTATTTTCAGAGTGTTGAGCTTGATCCAAATTATGTGCTGTCGGACGAGTTACGCTCGGTGCTCTGTCAAAAGCAGTGGAGGAGAATGTGATTATTATATGTAATCCCAATGGTTTTAGAATTCAATGGGGTGTATGTATGGGACTTTATATTTGTGCCTTTGGTTCATGTATAGCTACAATCAATTAAGCTCCACAAAAGATGGATACATCCCCAGTCTTACGAGTCATGTTCATTTTTCAGCGTAAGCATCATATATCCATACACATATGGGGTCTCGTAGCATTGCCCTACCCAATGTGTTCAACAAATTTGCCCTACCCTACACACACACACAAAAGAGAAGATGCGTTCGGACAAATTCATCACTGCCCTACCCCGGCCATCTTGGTGCACCCAGAAAATGTTATTACATCTCCGGTTATCAATGAAACGGGCAGAATTTGAAATTGTACAAGACAAGAAGAATCAAAACCAAAATTCTACTTATAAAGCCCTTAAAAGCAGAATCTTGATTTGGATGAGCAACTTTAAATCTTATATGGTGTCTTCCATAACACCTGGAAATAAGATAGTTACAGTTGTAGCCTCCTGAGTAAGATTTGCAATTTGTACAACTTCTATTTCCCAAAGTGCAAATTCGTACGCAGGCATCCATCAATGGCCAAAACTCCGTACTTCGGAGTATACACGAGATGCACTGGCATGCCTCATGACTGAGTTGGCGCTTCTTCTCTCTGTTCTGTGCCTCGGCCCTCCTCATTTTCACCACCAACATATCCATTCTGGAAAATTTTCTCTTCTGAGGGCAAGTTCTTCCTGGCTTTCCTACTACCTTCAATTTTCCATAAATCCCACACCCGGGTTTTGGGTGGAGGTGTGGCATCTATAATCGGTGCAACTAATCCTGGTTTGCCATCATCAATCACTGCATCAACTAAACCATACTCCTTTGCCTCCCAAGGATTCATGAAGTAATCCCGATCAGTATCCACATCAATCTGGAAGAAACATTTACAATAAAATAATTCATTAATTCTAGTAGCTTTATTAGAGCCTATTTCTAGGTAGCGAATGAATCAATGCAACATTATGTTGGAACCTGCTCTTCAGGCTTTCCAGTGACTCTTGATAGTATTTTGTTCAATTTGATTTTGTGGTACGCCATTTCTCGTATCCTTATGCTCATCTCTGTTGCCTGAATAAATATCATGTGTACATGACCAATCAGTGACAATAATGTAGTTGGTCTTAATTCCTTTCGTGCTAGCAAGCCATAATTTTCAATGACATGACTAAAATGTTACTTTCAAAAGTGAAATATTCAATAAATGCCATGAAGAAACCCTCCTGACCATTTCCCCAATATGCTAAATAGTCAACTGCTATCAATTCTAAAACTTATATTCCCCACCCTTAGCCAACCCACGCAACTCCCCACAGTTTCATCCTCCTGCATATCAAATGAAAATCACAATCTTCATGCATAATAAAGTGTAATCCTGCGGATCTTTTCTTTTACCCTATAAAATAGCACACTTTAGTGGTAAAGAAGCGCAAATGATTAAATAAGTAGATGCTGTGGGGGAACATCAAGCCAATAAATACAGATCATACTGAAGTATTATGGATTAAGGCTTTAATTGATTTCTACTAGCAATTTGTGAGACACAAGTAGGAAAATACAAAGTCACATAGAAGTGAATGAGAAATAAGCAGTATATATCATGAAAAGAAGGAAAAAGAACAAGAGTTTATGAATCCTGTTAGGCTATTAAAAATGAACGAATGTGTTTGACGTTCTATTCACTCATATATCCCGACTTTCAACAAAAGTTTACTGTATGTACAAGAGTAAGCTTCATATTGTGGATATATATTAGGGATGGAGACATTGAAAAGACATTACTAGCAACAGCAACAAGTTGAGAGCACTTACTTTGCCTCCTGCAGTTCCAAGAGGCTGGTGGATCATCACCCTTGCATTTGGCATGCAGAATCTCTTCCCTTTACTACCACATGCAAGGAGAAATGCACCCATGGAAGCAGCAAGCCCCATGCAGATTGTAGAAACATCAGCCTTGCACAATTTCATAGCATCATATATTCCCATACCTACATACAATGGTTATCACTGTCACAAGAACTAGCCCTGTTTATAGAGAAGATAAGAGAAAATCCATTCACTGAAAGGTAGGCGTTTTGCTTAGAATCTACACAATTGCCAGCCACATTAGACCACATGTAATCTCATAGTGCACGTTACTTTGGATCGACCTCCAAGAGGAGATGATTACTCAGCAATTTTTACAGGGAGGTGGGCAAAATTTAAATTCATTTTCTAGCATTCATGTGGACCATATATAACTTATAAGAACACATTACACTTCTGATATTTAGAAAATTATGGAGCCAACTGTTTACCACATGCCAGATGATTCGTGCGACTCTAAATGCAGGCATCTTTCTTTATCCTAGGAATATATATTCAGTAAGATGTTCCTCTATGACCCAGGCCCTGTATGCTTATTTGTCAAACAACTGAACCACAATGATCATCAAGAAAGTTATTGGGGTGATGTACAACAGAAGCAGTAATATTGAAGATTCAAAAACATTTGAAAGGAAAAGATTCAAATTTCAAGTGTATGACCAGAGAATATATGCGCCAATACAATAACTGCTAGCATTTTAGAGTATTGAGCAGAAACTCAATAGTTCTGCTAAGTTAAATTCATAAACTTCTGATCGAATGAGAAGAAAACAGCTTCCAAACTACCTATATCCAGGCAAATTATACCTGAATGTATTTACCAAAGAAATGAATCCTGTGCTTTGTAGCTTAAATTGAAAACAAGGGTAAAGATGGTACCATAGCGTCAGTTGCAACAACATACAATAACAGCAACAGTAATGCACTTTGCAGATGGTGGTTCAGATGTTATTTCTACAGAAGAAGTTTCTATACATGAAAATTTTGCTAATTTTCTGAAATCAATTCTCCTGTAAGAAAAGGAAACCAGTTGATTCCAAGATTGAGAGCTGTTGTTCCATAGAGTGACCATTATAGTTTCCTATCCACATTTATTAAGTTGCTTTAGATTGTTATAAAAATAGGCTTATTATCGAGCACAGTCTCATCAATATACACAGAGCGAATTGCGCGAAATGTCACTAAACTATTTCAAAGTGCCGGTTCTGGTCACTAAACTTTTTTATTAGCGCGAAATGTCACTGAACTAGTAAATCTATACCGTTTTGGTCACTCCGTCTATTTGTGCCGTTAGGAGAGATGGAAATCAACTTTTTGAGGGGCAAATTTGTCTGCACAGCCTTTTCCTTGAAGCTTTTACATAATCAATGGTTCCTTTGAGCCTGGATTTTCCAAATTGGCTCCGCGTTCAGCTTCCGACGAAGACCCATTTCCACAAAATCATTTCCACCCTCAGCACCACCACAATGTCCATGATTTCCCCTTGGACGTAACTGGGGTAGTCCCAGCAGCTAAGCACGATGAGAAGTCGCAGCACACGCCTGCTAATACTAAAGCCTATCCGCCTGCTAAGGGGGCTACACCTCCCAAGCCTGAACACAAACTCAAACCCAAATCCAAACATCATCCTCCCCGTCCCTCTCATCCCCACCACCGGCTGTGACCCATTTCCTTTTTTTCCCCTTTTTAACGTTTGAGAAGGGGATTGCCTTCCTCTTGTCTTTATTTTCCCTTTTGTCATACACCAGAACTTATTCAACCTAATTGCTTCTTGGGAAATAATTTTTATCCCATTATGCAGAAAAGAAGAAAACCCTTTTTCTTATTTAAGGGTTTAACATGGTGGGTTTGAAGTTTAACTTTGGAATCTGCTTCTATGCGGAAGTACAAAAGCTCCCTAGATGCATTTGCTCAGATCTTGAAGAATGAGGCGGATGGGGACGGCGGTGGAGAGCTTGAATGCGCTCGCTGGATCATCGGAGCTCAAAATCAAAGCCGCACCGGCTCCGCCTCCCGCGGCTGTGGCCGCCAGCAACAGTTTCGCTCTGGCGCGCCACACCGATCTCGCCGCCATTTTTTGGCCTTCATTTTTAATGTTTTCCCCCTTGTCCCGGCCTTTTGATTGGCTTCGGGTTTCTATTTAGAACTCCGAGACAAGGGGGTGGACAGAAGCGAAACTTCCTCTATTATCCACATATCTTCTGACCGCCCTGCTATTTTTATGCATTTTTACCTTGTGGAAATGTGTTTTCTTTTTCTTGATCTTGGTTCATCTTAAAAATAACAAAAATTGGCTATGGAGAGACGCATAAACGACCCTTGGAATTATAGCCACCGTTGCTTATCCTGACAATAATCACCCTTGGAGACTCAGAGATTCCAAAATAGTTGGTAAACCCATCTCAGATTTGGGCACAAAATCACAAGAGTCTAATGGAAAGTTCAACTTTGAACATGAAATATGCATCTGTTAGAATATGGAGTACCTTCTACAGCAATTGTGTCAATCCTGAATCTGTTAGGTGAAATGCTAACTGGACTTATTTATTGCATTGGTCAACACGGGAAAGACGAGAAGGAGACCTTTGTTAGTGGAAGCACAGTTTACTCGTATGGAAGTGCCCAGGCAGTCATTTTCCAGATTATGCCAAGGTCCCCACCATGAAGACTGGCTTTCCATCTCATCCTTTATTTACGGTTGGGAAAGGTAAGTAATGATAAAGGGTGTTCTTTGTTACAAATGGTGAAAGAGGGAGGAGGAGGAAGAAGAAAGAAAAAGGGAAAGGAAGGAGAGTGGAGGTGGAGGTGATGGCGGTGGGTGGCAATGTAGGTGATGGATGGTTGTGGGTGAAGAAGAATGAGGGCATAAATTTTTTAACTATTGTGTAGACGAAATTACCCCTCAAAAAGTTGATTTCCGTCTCTCCTAACGGCACAAATAGACGGAGTGACCAAAACGGTATAGATTTATTAGTTTAGTGACATTTCGCGCTAATAAAAAAGTTTAGTGACCAGAACCGGCACTTTGAAATAGTTTAGTGACATTTCACGCAATTCGCTCATATACACATTACCATCTATTATATATGGATGCTAAAGACAGTTGTGCAACACAAGAGTACAAATGTAAACGGTTGGGAATAAAGAATAAGCATAGACCTACCAGCAGTAACAGAGCCCCCAGGCGAATTGATGAACAATTTAATGTCCTTTTTATTGTCTTCAGCATCAAGAAACAATAGCTGGCTAATGACAAAATCTGCAGTAGCATCGTCAATCTGGAAATGGAAAAAAATTAGGACTAAAACTAATCAAACTCCAGTATGAACTATATCCTCACGCCCCAAAGGACCATGCACTCAAACTGTACTTCAAGTCAAGCAACATTATTTGATTATAAACCAAATCTCTTACTTCTCGACCCAAAATAATGCCATGAAAGTTTTAAAAATTCAATCTTTGGCAAGAACTTAGGAACAATTGCAACTTAAGCTCACATAAATGCAAATTAGTCCATGAATCCCAAAAAACGATAAAAACACCGAAAGAAGTTGATACCCGACCCCATGTCGAAAGGCCAAATGCTGACAAAAAAGAAATTGAGTCAAAGACTGAAACCTGAGAACCCAAGAAAACAATCCTCTGGCGAAGAAGCATATTGGTGGTATCGAGTTCTTCAAATCTGGGCAGCAAAGAAGGTGCAGCAGAGTAATTGGAGATATCCCAGTTGCTGGATAAATTATTTCCGGAGCTAGCAGCAGAAAAGGCCTGCTTTGATGCTCTAACAGAAAACCCATTTCTTATTCTTCTACTACTTATGCTCTTGGAACTAATATTCTGCTTTATTGTGCTTACAGTTGTCGATGGAGAAGGGACTAATTGATGGAATTGTTTTGAAAAAGAATTGTTTGGATGGGGGAAAGTTGTTGGCATTGAATGTGCCGGGGCTGTTGTGAAGCCAAGACAACCCCTTTCCATCCTTTCACAATACCCTTGCTTGCTTGCTTGGCCTGCTGCTTTTGTTCTCAAAACTCAAAACCAAAGATGATTGGGGAGGTAATTTTAGCCGAGGTCCTCAGGTTCAGCCCCAACACGATATCGTTTCTCTCGCTTGAGCAGATTAACAAAAGTTGTCCCTGGCATTATGTAAAATTATGTATGAGTTACCTGCATTTACAATTAAACACAACAAACCCTAAAGTAGACAGTGCCATGCTTGTGAGAAAAAAAAATTCTCCTGCTTAGACAGCCTATGATTTATAATAACGTTGATTTTTATTTCTTCTGTAGATTTTTATATAAGATTTGACAAGTTCTAATACACAATTATATACCTATAAAAAAATAATAAGAATTAAACTCCTAATTATAATAGTAATTATAATAGTGGAACGAATCATATTGGCCCTCATATCATATGTCTATCCACACACTAAGTTTATGGTTATCATTTAATTATCTTAAAGCGAGAGACGAGTCATATGAAAATACAAAAGATATGATGCATAATACATAATTTAATATAATAATTATATAAATTCATCATAGCACTTGGTCCTAAAGCAACATGTACTTGTTTGCACGTCTATAATTTAATATGACGGGAATTTTTCTGTTTGAATAAATTATATATTTGAACTTTGTATGATTTCTATTGTTTAAGTATTATATTTCATTTATAAGGTAACGAGATATAAATTAGGGGTTAAACATAAATAAATATAAAGTTGATATCAAATTGGCTTGACATAAGCCTATTTTCACTTGAGATGTAAACTTGTAATAACCAGATAAATTACAAGTTAGCTAAATCAATCTCGAATTTTGAAATGTTTTTGGGCACAAATGGGTACTTGTGTGTTGGATGCTTGACTATGTAAAAAATGAAGTGTCAAGGGACCAAAATCGAAATTCCCTCAAAAAGCCAATGAAAAAACAGAACGATAATTTCAATTTCACGCTCATCCCCTCAACCAGTGACCGGCGAGACAGAAGATTGGTAAGGTTAAAGAAGGGAAGATGGCGAGATTCTCTCTGGGAGATGAAGCGGATGAACGAGAAAGGTCCGATCCCAGCAGCAGCAGCTCCAGACCCACCCCTAAGAGGCAAAAACTCACAGTCTCGCCGCAACCCCAACCATCCCAGCCAGCGGTGGATGCACCTATACAAACAAATGATTTAGTTCAAGTAGTGGAAGGGGACGCAGAGGAAGAGGAAGAAGAAGAGTCTGAATATGAAATTGAAGCCGAGGAAGAAGGGTCTGAGTACGAAGACCAAGAAGAAGAAGACGATGACGAAGATGACGACGATGATCAGGAGGAAGACGACCGGATTCTGCAGCCGCAGCCTGAGGTAAACGGGGACGGCAATAGAGATGGGCCCATTTCCGTTACCCTTACTGACCCGGATGTATTGGATTGCCCTATCTGCATTGAGCCCCTCAGCATCCCTGTTTTTCAGGTAATTTTCCATTTTTTCCCTAATTCAAAAATTGAATTACTTCGAATTATCAGGCATGCTTAGTATCGTTGTTGCTGATGCATTTTGATCAAAGCCCAATTAGGGCTAGCTAAGATAATGGATCAACTTTGAGGTACCAGTAGTTGCGAAAGTGTGCTGCTGTTTTTTTCTTTCAACAACCGGAAGAAACACACACACACACTAACCTAAACCTATTCCCAAAGTCCACCTCAAAAGCCGGTAACCAATGAGGGGATTGATGTATTACAATTTAAATGTATTTGAAGTTGACATTACGAGTGGATAGGAGAACTTTAACTCTTGGCGTACTTAGTGGTTGGAGTTGGAATAGCAATTTCGAGCTGAATGTGTTCTTTGTGTCACTTCTGTTCTATTGGTCCTTGGGCTTTGTATAGAATTGTAGGCTCTGTATGTTATCTGGAGGGTGGTTTCGGGCCGAACTCATTGGAATGGTGTTGATTGAATGCCATGGGTAACGACTACAATTGTAATAAAGTTTTTAGTTTGGACCAAAAAAAATCATAACTTGTATATGAGTATATCCTCTCCTTGTTTCTTTGTGGATCTAGTTTTGCATAGAGAGGCTGTTGCTTGCAGAAAACTCAGGAAGAAACAAAAGAAACTCAAAATCCCACTTCCACTCTTTTACTAGGTTCTGTATCAAGTTTGCTTCCTGGATGTATGTATTATGGACACTGAATATGCAAGAATTCTTTGATGATTTTTCTACTTGGCCAGGATAGTGGCCAATGATCTTCTGAGTTTCCCTATTTGCCATAACAATTGAATGCATAAAAGGTCATGTACTTTGTTTCATGTTCAAATTCTTGTGGACTTTGAGTTTCTTACCTTGACAGCATTCGAAATGGAATTAAATTTGTGGGTGGCAGTGGATATTATCTGTTGGTGATCTTGAGGTGTTTTGATTCTGTTGCTTTAGTTATGTCCCTGGTGCAATGGTCACCGTAATATTGTCTACAGTGTTTAATTTAGATGTTTTTGGCGATTGTGATGCTAGCTGGTAGCACTATGTTAGTCATGGTAAAAATTGGTTGAAGTGCTTCAATTATTATGGCCAGTTGGACAGAATTGTCGCATCTGCTTATGATTAAGTCCCAATCGGGTGGGATTGCTGTTTATAATGTTTAGTGGCTGTTGCAGTGGAGGTCTATGTGGGGGCAAAGATGATATTGGTGGTCAAAATGTTGACT
Source organism: Coffea arabica (assembly GCF_036785885.1). Taxonomy (NCBI): domain Eukaryota; kingdom Viridiplantae; phylum Streptophyta; class Magnoliopsida; order Gentianales; family Rubiaceae; genus Coffea; species Coffea arabica. The sequence continues at coordinate 7,526,226 of NC_092323.1, read as the reverse complement.
TACGTGCTTTAGGTAGTTTTGTTGTTTGTTGATTTAGTTTATCAACTCGATTTTCACAAACACAGCATTAGTTATATTTTGTCGTATTGTGGACAAGGAGTGTGGATGAGAATTCAATCATTTGTCTGTATTTATTACTTTAGATTGTAAAAGGAGTGTGGACGTGGTCTCTAGATTGTGGGTTTATGTTCTTAGGTTCCCTAGATCTTCTTCCTAATTTGTATTCCCTTCCCAAGTGGATGAATTGCAACTGCTATATTGCTTTGTCAATGACTACATCTTGTGCGCCAGCCTGCAAGGAAATATTTCAGCTTCATGTGATTGGTTTAGCTTCTGTCTGTTTGCATCATTATTTGAATTTTCTGTATGATTTACTAAAAATACGTCAAAAACCTTTTGCCAGCTAGCTGATAAAATTCATTTCTCCCGATTCCTCTTGAGAAAAGCATTTACAAATGCATTGATTGGGATTGTTTTGACATTTGTAGTGACTAGTAGAACTTCATTATGGATCTTTTGGGTAATAATTTTTGTTCTCGTGGACTCGTAATGCCTGCAAATTATCTTTCAATTAAAAATGTTTGCATGCGTCAAGTCTCATTCTTAAGCTGCAATATGGGATGCATTCTTTTTTCATATAGTAAGATAACATCTAAGGTTGTCAGTATGGTTAATTGTTGTTGTGTATTTACCCAAGGTCCTTCGAGAAACTTCTACTCACATTTTGTATTACAAACAAAAAGAATTATGCATAAAGTAGTCTTACTACCTGGCTGAAGCTGCAGATTTAATCTGTGTAATTGTGTAATGATTATGCATCTCACTCCTCATTCTTGTCATGTCCTGCAGCCCCATTTTTTATATATATAGTCTACATATATGCAAATTATTAAATTGTTAGCAGGCATGTACAAGGACAAGGACTAATGCGTTTTATTTTTCTGGACTACAATTCAGTGCGAGAATGGGCATATAGCATGCAGCTCTTGCTGCTTAAAGATTCGTAACAAGTGTCCATCCTGCTCTTGGCCAATCGGGTACAACCGATGCCGAGCCATTGAGAAAGTGCTTGAATCGGTGAAAGTGTCATGCAGAAACATTAAGTATGGGTGCACGCAGATGGTGAGATACTGTAATAAGCATGAACATGAGAATACATGCATTCTTGCACCTTGTTCATGTCCTCTTCTTGACTGCAACTTTGTTGGCTCTGCCTGGCAATTATATTCACATTTTAAGCTAAGACATCCAGCTTCTGGCAACACTTTCCTTTTGGGCAAGCCCTTCTCTATTTCTTTGGAGAAAAGCCAAAGGTCTATAATTCTTCGAGAGGGTGATGGAAATATTATCTTTATCCTGAATAACTTCAACGAACGACATGGAAGTGCAATAAATATTGTTCGTATTGCACCGTTAGGATCAGGTACTCGGTTTTCTTATGATCTTACTGTTAAAGACGGGGATACATCTATTAGACTGCAATCTTCCGTAGAAAGCATCCGAAAGTGGGTTGATTGCGCTCCTGCAAAGAAGTTTCTTCTGGTTCCATGCTATTATACCAGTAATTGTGGACAGCTTAAGTTGGACGTATGCATACGGGCCGAACAATCTTGTTCTCGCTCAAGTGGTAATAACATGAAGTTCTTGTTTACCAGGGCTGATTGACCTCACTTCGTTAAAACTTTCTAGTTTAGGAAAAGAAAAGAAAAGAAATTCCATTGTGATGCTGTACTATATTATTAACGTTATGTGTAGTTTTTGTGCATTGGAATGGTAGGGAGGCTGTTTATCCTTTTCATATATATATATATATATATATATATATATATATATATATATATATATATATATATTTTATGAGCATTTCCATTCATTTTCATCGTTGACCTATCCTCCAAACGGTTGGATAAGATTTCATCGTTGACCTATTCATGTTTTCACCGTTGGACAATATTTTACTCTCTGCAAGAAAAAGCAAAATATACCTTTGGACCATCAACCCGGCAATTCTGCAGCCCGGGCGGTAAATAAATGAGCCAATATACTCGGCAATATGGAAATTACACCTTCCCTTTAATTTATTTGTGACCTTCTAGGTGATTGGTTTCCCCTGTTACTGTCCCAGGATGAGATGCTTTGCATGGGTGGGAGCTTCAAAATTTGGATGATCAACTTTTTATAGACAGGATGGCGCAAGCAAGCCAATCCAATTTTGCATTGCACCCACATCTAATAATGCTGCTGGTGTATAACATTCTTATATATGCCGGAGACTAACCCGCAACAATTTAGCCATCCAATCCATAAAACTCGATTAAAGAGAACAAAATATCCAACTGCGCCTAAGCCTTTTAAAAGTTGATCTACTTGTTACCCAGCTGAGAGAAGGGGAAAAAAAAAGAAGAAGAAGAAGAAATGTACATCTTCCTTGACACGTGTGGAATAGCAAACCGGTCAAACCAGTGGGTTGGGCGACCCATTCCCTGTTCACGAGCCTGGACGGAAATACTTAAACAAAGATAAAAGCCAAAGGTACAACCAGATAAAGCACATCAACTGAAAATGGCCAACTAAAGTGCGGCTGTGGATGGTACTTGCTAGTTACTACCAAACGGCCATTAGAGGAACCCAGCGCCGGGCGAACCAACCATCCTAGACATCAACGGCCATCTTCATTTGTCGAGTTCGATGAAACCTAGCTTTCTGAAACCCACCATAATTATATCAACACTTCTGTCTGAATCCACTCCGGAATCTGTTGTTTTGTTATTTCCGAGGAGGAGTCTGCTGCTACGCGGCTGCACTTGATTTCACCCGCCAACTCCGCACTCATGACCACTTTGGTGGGTAGTATGATTTCCATGGAATTTCTTTTTTGAGTTGTTCGTATTTTTTGTTAATGAAATTTGGATTTTGTCGCATGTATATACCTGATCAAAGCTCCTAGTCCCCTAGAATTCACCCACACTGCTTCTTATGTGCCTGTGAGTGTTTCACTGGGTACTTTTTCCCGTTAATGTGTTTTTGTTTCTTGCTTAATCTTGTGAATTTGAATATCAAGGTGATGCCTGCATTGGTAAGAAATTTGCAAAGGAGTAATTCTGTTGTGCTTTTATGGGGATCTTTTGTGGAGGCTTTGTTTAGAGAGTCATGAAATTGGCTGGGTTGTACTCTTTTTGTCATCTTAGTTCCATCTATATTGCTCTTCTGATAGATCATGCACGGCAACTCCCAGAAATGTAGTTATTTGCTTCTCATATGGGATATGACAATTTATGCTGGTTGTAGCTTTATGTGTTTCTGAGTGTTGAAAAATGTCAGGGAGCTATGGCCCCTTTTAATAGCCACTGCTTGGTTTCCAGTATTAGTTTTTGAAAAATTTGGACAATTTTTCGACTATGTTTTAGGTGGTTATATGCTTTTCTTTCTGTTACTTCGAAAGTAGCTGCTTCAGCTTCAACCACTCAAATTTTTTATATTCCTTTTTATTTCTCATCAAATGGATGGCATCTTCTTCTGGAAATCCTAGCTATTCTTAGCATGATATTGGGAAATCTCATTACTATTACTCAAACAAGCATGAAACGTATGCTTGCATATTCGTCCATAGGTCAAATCGGGTATGCAATTATTGGAAATCAAATGGATTCAAGTAAAATATACTCGAACGTATCAATAAGTGAGACCCATACTGCAGGTTGTTTCATGTCATAAATAAACTCGAACACTCAAGAAATCCGTTGGGCAGGCGGATTCACATCTTTTATGACCAACGCAGTCTTCGGTTCTTGGAGCCGAAGCAATTTGTTTAGCTTTACATCCGTCCCAAGGTATCATTTCTAATACATCGGTCGGGCAAGCTTGGACACATTGAGCACACCCTATACACGTATCATAAATCTTCACTGAATGTGACATTGAATCTATATATTTTGGAAAGTCATAAATTTTCCTTCAGCTTTTTTCAAATTAGCTTCCGCTATTTCAAGAGTTTGCTGAGCTTCTTGTGGATCAATGTCATTACCCTTCTCTGCATCATTTACTAAAACAACGATTTCATTATTGCCTATTTTAGCAAAACCACCCATAAGAGCCATCGTTAACCATTGGCCATTATGGCGTATTCTCAAAATGCCTATATCTACAGCTGTGGCAATAGGGGCATGGTTCGGTAATACGCAAATTTGACCACTATTAGTAGGTAAAATGATTTCTTTTACTTCTGAATCCCAAACAATTTGATTAGGCGTCAGTACACAAAGATTTAATACACGTTTGGGAAAAACATGTATACAATACATGGGCTCTTTTTGGGTTAGAATTGGGATCGTAATTTTGTAGTGCATTTTATTGCCATTGAGTTGACATTTTTAGCCTTTTAGGCAACAGCTTCTGTTTCATCTTCTTCATGTACTTATTTTCTTGTGAGGCGTACAGTATTGTTTTTCATGTTGTACTTTTACTTTACTTTATTCTTTTAAGCACTAGTGGGTGTTCTTCATGAATGATACGCTTTGTACCCTAATACAACTCTAAGGTACCAAGTGAAGCAGATCTTCTTATGGAAAAGAGAAAGGAACCAGAGAATGGAGGTTCTGAAGGGAGTAGGAAAAAGAAGAAGAAGAGGCAAGTTAGCACGCCCCGCCCTGCCTGCTCTTGGGTGCATTTCAGGTAAAGTTTTCACAACTTTGGCCTTCAATGTTTCATTGTCTCCTTATATTGTTTCTACTGGTGTACTAACATTTACATGGAACTTGTTAGCCGCGAATTTATTAAGGAGTATAGTGCTTCACATCCTGGATCGTCGGGTCTGAAAACAGTGAGAATCTGGCTATATTATGTCATCATAGTTTTCTTTATTTAAATTAGGAATGTTATGTTAATTCATGATGTGTGGCTCATTTCAGGCCACAAAAGCTGCCTCAGATGCCTGGAAGCTGATGAGCCCTGAAGAAAAAGAAAAATACACTACTCGTGCCCGTGAAGTGTGGGATAAGTATTTGAGTGCAAGTCCTGCCCGGGCTCCTAAACCAAGACGGCAGGTTACTCCCTTTTTTTTTTGTGGAGTACACTTTTCTTGGACTCTTTCAATTGATGAAGAAAAATTTTGTCCGTTTCATGCAGACCAAACTGGTTACAAGGTGCTCCCCTGGTCGTTTATTGAATGTAATACAGCGGCTAACGCCAGAACAGAAGGCTTCTGTGAAAAGCATGGGATTTGGTAGCATCCTTGGTTTAAGATGCCGAACTCTTAGGCGTAGTTTGTGCCTTTGGCTATTGGAGAGATTTAACACCATGAGACGTAGCTTGGAGATTTGCGGTGAGCGCATACCTCTAACTCCACAAGATGTGGAACTTGTCATGGGATTAGCAGCTAGTGGAAAGGATGTGGTGAATTCAGGTCCTGATGATGTAATTTTGGAATTGCGTCAAAAATACAATGCCACCAATCGTGGGATTTCTGTGCGCCTTTTAGAAGAGCGATTGGCAGCTCCAGAAGCGGGAGAGGATTTCAAAAGATCATTTGTTCTTTATGTATTAGGCACTCTTTTGTGTCCTACTGCAAGATTGGATGTTAGCCCAACATTCCTCCACTTTTTGACAAATGTGGAAGTTATCCATCAGTATAATTGGGGAAAGTTCTTGCTTGACCGGCTAGTTCGTGAGGTAGCTCGCTATCGTCAAGGGAAGCAACGTGCCGTTGGTGGTTGTTTGTTGTTTCTCCAGGTGAGGATGTTTGACAATTAAAATAGAACATCACTTTGGCCTCTTATACTCAAGTGCTTAGCTTAACTATTTAGCCTTTTGCAGCTTTTCTACTATGAATGTGTCGCTGTTAGAGGATTGCATGAACTGGCCCCTGTTTCTTTTCCTTGCTTATACTCTTGGGGTGAGGAAGAAATTAGTGAAAGAGAAAAGCAAGAAAAAGAGCTTGGTGGTTATGGTGCAGGGGAGGTACATGACATTTGGTGTTAATTTTTTTCGTTGAAGGGGGTGGTACAATGATTAATTGTTATAAGTCTCGACATTATGTTGCAGATTGTAAGTCTATTATTCACATGCAGGTGGTCTGTAAGGAGAGAGGACTTGGGATGGGACTACTTGGGTACAAGCGCCAAGCTGAGATCATGCCGACCAGGATTATGGCACCTGAGTTTGATCATTGTCCTGCACAGGAGCAGGATGGACACTTGGTATTCATGAAATCTGTCTCTGAATTTGGATGATATGTTATTTTTACTATATTGTGTCCAGTCATCCAGTGTATTCTTCCATTTCTACAAATGGTAAATTAACTTATATGATATTTGTGTCATAAAAAATGGCAGGTATTTCCCATTTTTTCCCTTGCGGTTGAACTACTGAGTCTAGGATGATTCTTTTGGGCTGTGCTTATCTCATCTTTTCCTAGATGTATGCATACAACTCTTTATTTGATAATTAATTTGAAAGAATAGGCTACTCTCTGCGACCTTGGTGTACCTTTCATATTTTGTCTTATTCCTGAGTGAACTTCTTTTTAGCATAACACTCAGCATTGACTACCTTTCTCTACTGTAGCAGTATGACTTCTTGAGCATAACTTTTTATCTTTTGGTTAAACATGGAAAACACTGTAAGAAGCAGACAATATAGGACCATTTTATCTTTTTTTGTTCAACTCTCAAATCTTATTGTAGTTTCAGAACCTGAATGTCAAAATTTTTTTCCCCTCTAGTTTATTGGCGCAGGTGTAATGTGAGGAGTGCAGCTATAACTGGGGAGTTACAATCATGGCTTCCTTAATGTATTTGCAGATATGGATGCTATCTTTTATGCTATATTGTCTATGCACTTACCTGAATTGCTGTCATTATTGTTTTAACTTTCTCGACAAGTGCCCCAAGTTCTGCTTACCTCTAGTTTAATTTTTAGACAACTGACATATCTGGTACATGATTTCCAGCAATGTATAGATGGTTTCTGATTGACTTCTTATTTACATCAGGAAAATGTGCCAATTAATGACAGAGAAGGTACTGCAGTCAGTGGAGAGACTGCTGTCGCTGATTCAGTCAGAAGAGCATGTCGAAATGTGGAGTACGGATGCACAGAACTTGTGGATTATGAAACGCGGAATGACCATGAAGAGGCCTGCATATACACTCCATGTGCCTGCCCCCTTAAGAACTGTGACTTTGTTGGGTCCTCTGGGCAGTTGTCACTGCATTTCAGCAGCAAACACTGGGACTCGGGAAGACGCTTTCAGTATGACTGCCCTCTTTGTGTTTCACTGGGCAAGAATGAGACACACCTTGTTTTGCAAGCAGAAAAAGATGGTGTTCTCTTTCTCCTGAATAAGGGGACAGAAAGCATTGGGCATAACCTCGTGATAACTTGCATTTGCCCAAGCTCATCTAAGGAACGATATTTTTATGATCTTGCATCAGAAAGAGGAAGCAGCTCTCTGAGATTGAAGTCATACACACAAAATTACCCAGGCAGGGTGGAAGGTTCACCTCCTGTGGACTTTCTTCTAGTTCCCTTTGCTTATCTCAGCTCATCTGGGCAGCTAGATGTAGAAGTTTGCATATGGAGTTCAAACGGTCCAAGTGCTGATTGACCAATGTAGACGTTATAAATCAAGCCAGCTGTCAGTGCTCGTCGGACCACTCGGTCTAGGAATGTTAGTAGTGGGAAATTGTACTCCCAGAATTTGTAAAAACCGTGTAACACTTACCGGCGGACATATAGTTTAGTACTCGGCGAGAACTCAAAAGCGAGTCATCTAACTTGGTAGCGCTGGTGGGGTCTTGGCTTGGTTTTTGTTGGTTGACGATTAGAGACAGTAAAGGCGGCAGTTTGATTGCGATTTGTAGGCACAGCTTCACAGAATTGAGCAGCCATAGTTAGTGTATGGTACATGCTTTTGTTCAGCTTGAAAGAAAAAATCAAAGCAAAGAGTAAAGAAGCCATTTGACATTGAAATCTCCTAGATTTTTCTTACTACTCTTCTCCCTTGTACATTTTTTCCAGCAATTCAAGCTCTGTACGTGGATGAATAGCGTTGAAAATGACAATAATGATAAAGAACAGTAGAAACTGGAAACTTCAGAAAACTGAATCGCTCTGGCCGTCAGCATTGAAATGCAGTTGTGCGAGAGCGAGTGGCTAACCTTTGCAATTTGTAAATTTGTATCCTGACACGATATGGGCCGTGTATAGAATCAGGGTATAGGAACAAACGAGGTTAGTTTTTAGGGATAATTTCAGAAACCTCCCTTGAGATTTCTAACAATTTTACCAGTCTCTCATGAAGTTTGCAAAATTATAAAAACCTCCCTTGAGGTTAAGGTTTTAAACTTTTAAAAACAAAATTAGTTCAATTAAAAAAAGCACTTTAAAAATAGAGATGAAACTTTTATTCCAGTAAAAGAATAAAAATAATTAAAAGTTAGAAATAATTAATAAACACATTTTACCACTGAAAAAGTTCAAATTCAAATAAATTAGACAATACAAATAAGCAACAAAACTATACTAATGATCACAAGATTTAGCAAAACAGACTAGTCTTATCTTTTAATATGATGTTTGTTATGATTCTTGTGATTTTAAATAGCAAAAATTTTGAATTTTGAATTTTGTTTTTATTTTCCCTCTTTTTTCCTTTACTTTCATGAAATTACTTACAACTGTCATAACTTAAAGAGTTTCTAATTGTTTAATCGTTAGATATTAGCAAAGGAGAAAGGAGGGAAAAGAAATGCAAAATTTAAAAATTTTTCTTTTCAAAATCACAAGAATTGTAGCAAACATCATGTCAAAAGAGATGACTAGTCTGTTTTGCTGAATCCTATTATCATTAATATAGTTTTGTTGCTTATTTGTATTATCAAATTTATTGAATGTGAACTTTTTGAGTTGTAAAATGTGTTTATTAATTGTTTCTAACTTTTAATTATTTTCATTCTTTTACTGATACAACTTATATATATACATAAGGGGTATTAATGGAACAAAAGTTTCATCTCTCTCCTTAAAGTATTTTTTTAATGTTACTTTTTCTAATTGGACCAATTTTATTATCAAAACCTTAACCTTGATTTTGTAAAATTTAGGGGAGGCTAGTGAAATTGTTAGAAATCTCATGGGAGGTTTCTTCAAGTATCCCTAGTTTTTATGGTAGATTTATAAGTTTTTTTTTTGTTAGTAGTAGATAATATTATGAGCTCTTGTATAAAGCAAAACAACGTTCCATATGGTTTAAGGTGACAAATCGCCGATTCAATTGAACCATGTGCATGAATTGCGAAGTCACAATTTCAGTTGTGAAATTGTTCGACCGGAATACTAATTTACAAACTGGGGCGGGGTACTTCAGGTGCAGGGTGATTAGTCCGGCAAAACTGGGATACACTCTGTATTGACAAAAAAAAAAAAAAAAGAATACTAATTTACAAACTAAAAAAGACTGCCAAGAAAAAAAAAAAAAGTTACGGGAAGGACCAGGGCGGGTTCACTTTACTTGCCTCCCCGAAACATCGGTTACCGGTCTGCGATATTGGGTGCAGGACTGTTGGTTCTATTCTTTGTAGATTAATCCTGGAAAGCCCAATGAGTCCCATTTGCAATATGGTCCGTAAAATCCCACGAGGAACTTAGCCCCATTGCCCAGTTCTGAGAACATCAAGCAGCTGCAATCGGAACCTGGAAGAGCAAGAAAGAGGAGGAAAAGAAGAAGATGATGGTATTGATATGGTCCTCTGCGATGATGCTTCGACGCTTTTGCTGCTTCAGCACTAGTGCTTCTTCTTCTCTTGCATCTGCTCCTTTTTCTTCCCTTAACAAGAAAAGGCGTCTGGTCTTCTTGGGATCCCCTCAGGTTTAATACCCTTCTCTCTTCTCTTCGCTGCCTGCTTTTATAGTTAATACAACTTACAATGCCTACGTTTTGTAAATTAGTTATTTGTTCTCTAGGTATCTGCTTCGGTTCTTGATGCTTTATTCTCTGCATCTTCTGCTCCTGATTCCCTATTTGAGGTATTACTGCTTTATCTTTCATTATTCTGTAGTGTAATGCTTGTGCTTAAGTCATTTTGTACAGTAAATTCTGCTCAAAAAACATACAGAATTTTTTGTTGTAATCTTGTTTTCCTTGAAATTTATGTGACCTGCTGAACATTTACAGTAAAGGTACGACTTGTAGACATTTTTTCACCAGTCATGAATGTTAATGGTTTGTAGCATCAGCTATATTCCATGACCCTTAATCATGAATCATTCTTTTACAGTGTTTGGTTGTTGTTTCACAGTAGAGTATTTGAAGCGATAGAGTTTTAAAAAATTACAATTTGCACAATGCAGCAGATGATATAGCAAGCTTCGTCTTCTTTGTTGATGTTGCTTTTGTTGAAGTTCTCTTACTGATTATTTTAGCTTCTGCTTGTAGAAGTTCATATTTAATTTCCCAGTTTGTCAAGTGGAAATATGGTTTGCTGGGTCGTTCATAATTATAATCAATGGGAAATTTACTGCTGTATCTGGCCTTAGGATTCGTACTTCTCATCCTAGTTTTTCTATATTTCCTTGCTCTTGTTAGCATTGTGTATATATTTTTAATGATGGTCTGATAGGCTTTGAGGCATTCATGGCAATTGGAATTCGCTAATCAATATTGATTCTTTCACTTTTTTTTCTTTTTTGGTATTTGCAATGCTCTAGGTTGCTGCAATTGTTACTCAGCCACCCTCTGGGAGAGATAGAGGAAGAAAGATCACGCCTTCTCCTGTAGCACAGCATGCTCTTGACAAAGGCTTCCCCTCTGATTTGATATTCACACCTGTAAAAGCTGGTGAGGTAACATCTTAATACAGTTATGCAGAAATTTAATTATCTTATAGCAGTTTGCAACAAGTGCATCACATTTGTACTTTTTTGCGCACATAGGTAAATTGGGGGCAAATGATAACCATCCAGGTTGCAGCCTTTTTTTTCTGACGATTCTGTATTGAGGGTGTGAATGGTCACTTCGCAGCATAATTTTTAAGCCACTGCCAAAGTATTAGGAGATAGTATACTGTCGCATTTGAGATTTTTTGCTCTGGGAAGCCGATTAAAAGCACTGATGGATCAAGCTGCCCGATACTGACAACTAAATTATTATACATAGATCGCCATTTCTTGGTGATTGCTGCTTGTACTCCATTCTAGATTCACTAGCATACAAAAATTTAGAATGGCATTCTGCTCTTTCAAAACATGCCCAGAGGGGAATGCCCATTTACGAATGAGTGAATGAAAGGGAATAGAAAACTTTTTGCAGTAACAGACATCCTCAGGTTAATATTTAACAATGAACTTTGTCAGTCAGATCCTTTTTTTTTTTGGTGGCTAAAAAGGTTTATTAGGGGTGGTCACTCGTTTCCATGGACAGGGCCTGTTACCAGGTGCACCAGGGCTTGTACTGTTTCATGTAGATAGCCTACCAACCAATTGGCGAATGCTTGATGCTTTTGTACTTTAATGCGATCCATGACTTGTACAAGAAGCACCTACTTGTTACTGGGAGATTTTCATGTAGAAAGTTAGAAAATTTTGTAGCTTGGACAGTGGTATTAGCAATTCTGGCTGGTTAGAAAAACAATTGAGGAGCTGTGATGTTATACAACTGTAGATCATAAAAAGATGCATACTTTTTGATGAATATATTTGGCATATTCAACATCTATGGGTTTGTTTGGATTGAGCATTATTTACCCAGTTTTATTTGTTTACATCATCATTACAATTTCCAATACACCTTTTTATCTTTCCAATTACCTTTTTATCTAAAATACATCACATCACAAAAAGTGCTACAGTAAAAATATCCCAAATAATCCCAAATAACTTACAATCCAAACAAATATGTTGCATTGCCATGAAGACCTTCAGTTGATTTCCCGATTTCCCTTTGCTATTGATGCTGTTGAGCTTAACACTTCTGAAGGAATGCCCTCCTTGATAAGAGAACTTACCATCAACTTTATTTTGTTTAGGAATCATTTCTTGAGAATTTCAAGTCTCTGGAGCCTGAACTTTGTGTTACTGCTGCATATGGGAATATTTTACCAAGCAAGTTTCTGAAGATTCCATCATTGGGTTAGTAATCGTGATTTTTCTGTCAGAAATCCCGTTTGTATTAGTTGTTATCTCAGGTTTTTTAGAAGTTTAAACATCTAAATTGTGAACGCCATGGAGAGATGTATACCAATAATTCCTTGAAAGTGGCAAAAGATGTGTACTTTGACCTTTGGTGGAATGTTGATGTCAAAAGTAAGAGAAATTAATACTTATTTTATCATTTAACTGTCTATCACAACTTTCAGAAAAGTCCCCTTTCTGGTATTTACATCTGACAAAAATAAGAACCTGGAGAATAAGTCGAACAGATGATGGGTATGTGAGCATGGTTGAAATCAAAATTTTGATAAGATGAATGTCTGATTGTTGAATGATAACAAGAAAAGAGTATAAAGGAAAAGAAGACAAGTAGAGAAGAGAGTATGTCAAGCTAGATTTAGGGCAAAACAACAAATGGTGGAGTAATAAATCATGAGATTGTGAAATGGTAAAAAGTTGCAACTACATATAATAGAAGCAGAGAAAATAGACTGAAATGGTCAGAAGTTTAACTAGTAAAATGAAGAAACATGTTCACTATTTGTAAGTTATTACAGTGATAGTCCAGAAGCAAGGAGAAATGTTTTAGTGCTGTCCCACGATAGTTTGGCACAAAATATTTTTCCAGTTCATTTATTGCATCAAATCTGTAAATTGGGGAATTTGATTTAAGCTTTTTCTTATTCAAATGCATTCTTGTAGGGACCGTAAACATTCACCCAAGCTTGCTGCCTCTCTACCGTGGTGCAGCCCCTGTTCAGCGAGCATTGGAGGTTAAGTTTCTTAGACTTAGACTTTGACTCTGACTTGTTTAATATTTAGACATTTATTAATCATGAAATGAATTTTGTAACAGGATGGCGTAAAGGAAACAGGAGTGTCACTAGCATTTACTGTACGTCAACTGGATGCTGGACCTGTTATTTCTTGTCAAAGAATAGATGTAGATGATCAAATAAAGGTACTAAAGTCTTTCTTCTTCCTTCGATTTATGTCATATAAGCTCCTCATTCTAGTGTCTTATGAATCTATACTCTTTCCCAAACCACTGAAAATCATTAATGTGTCGTCCACGACTGAAAAAGATCTTGAGTGTATGTTATATCTGAATTGAAGTAATTCTATAAGGCTAGCATATACTGCTTTCTTAAAGTCAGCTAACTTTGTACTGATTCGTTTGCAGGCAGCAGAGCTACTTGAGTTATTATTTGCACAAGGTAGGTGTTGTGCATTCCTTCTCCTACTACTGCTTTGCATTAATATTTTAAGTATTCATCTGATATAATACTTAATAGATTTATGCCACTTTGAGATCTTTGGCATATCAATTAATATTTCTCAGGACTTTAGTGCAATCTGGACTCTGTTAGTTTAGCAGTGAGTGGAATGCTTAGAGAAATTGGCTTTTGTTCTTTTAGAGAAATGGGGCTTTTATTTTTCTAGCCTACTGTAAAAGGTATTGGTGACTCATTAGTTCTTGGAACATTCAGGATCTGAACTTCTGCTCCGTGAGCTTCCCTTTATTTTTGATGGATCAGCTAAAAGAAAAGCAGAAGAGCAGGATGAATCTAAAGCAACTCTGGCTCCAAAGGTGAAGTTTGTTTAACATCCCTTAGTTGAAATAAGTATGAAGTAACTGAGGAATAATCACAAGAATATCAGATTATTTACAAATTGTTTTGGAGTTGATACCCGTAAGATGTGCATCTGATACTTGCAGCCATTCAAAGAAGTTAAGGAAAGTAGTTGTTGAATTGATTTCTTTAGAGACATCGATCTTGATATTCATCTATTCTCTCTCATCTTGGAGTAACTGACCTGATTTCTCTCTTTGCCAACTGATGAACAAAATGAATTTCAATAAAGCCCAATTTGATGCTGCTACTTGATTATTAGATTTTTGGATTGAATTTGATCCAAAACTCGCAACAAAATTTTCTTATGATCTTGTCTAAAAATGGTGCAGGTCATATCCTGCAATTTTTATCCCCTTCATTTGTTAATGAGGATTACGCTGCTTAAATTTTTGTATGAGTAGCCTGTTGATTAAATTTGCATTTGAGATTATATACTTGTTTTTCTTCTGGTTGATTCTTGGGACATATCTTACCTACATATGAATATTGGGTTACTTTGATTGCTCGATACAGATAACACCCAAGGAGTCATGGCTATCCTTTGATCAAGAAGCTATAACCCTTCATAACAAGGTATTGGTTTGATCCTCATGTTGCTCCTACTGTATAATCATGACACATAGTCTTCTAGGTTCGTGCATTTGCAGGTTGGCCTGGTACCAGAGCTAAAGTCATGATTGTGGATCCCCAAAACGGTCAGTCTAATACTACCGAGCTTAAGATTATCACAACAAGAGTTTATAATGGTGCCAAAGCTCAGAGTGGGGATGCTGATGATGTGGTTTTCAACAAAGGTTCACTGATATTCCCATGTGGCAGGCAGACGGCACTGGAGGTGGGAATTGTCGTTAATTTGGTCTACTTCTTGCAGCCATCACAGTGATTAGCATCTTGTATCATTGCAGGTGCTAGAAGTGCAACTTCCAGGTAAAAAGGTGGTAAATGCGTCAGCATTTTGGAATGGATTGAGAGGTCAGAAATTGAAGCGGATATGACTACAGTTGCTGAGCAGCAGTCCATGTAAGTTGTGAAGTAGACAAGGAAACACATTGAGTTCTATCATCCTTCCTCTCAAAAATGAAAATATTGTTAGTTTTAATGTCTTTAATTTTTCTTAATACATGTGGAACGGAGGATTCTGGTGTTTCCGTACCAAAGGGATCATTCTTGTATTATTGTTGTGCACCGAGAACAGAGCATCGCTATTAGTTGGTTTGTGCGTTGGTCAGGTACAGCCCCTTCTAAAAAAGATTACCGTATTGTGATATGAAGGACTGGACCTGCTGCACCAATGGAGGGAAAGATTGAAGAAGAGTTCGTTTTCTTCCCATTTCTTAACATTCACCTTTTAGATTGGTTGTTCTTCTGGGCTACGAAAAATGGATCTAAAAGTCCCCGAGTAGAGCTCTACTTGTAGTTTATCCTTGAGATAATATCATTGGAATTTCTTCGAGGACTGACTCTCACGGGGTACTCAGAAGAACCCTTCAGGCTCCTCTTTGTCCTAAAAGGGGAGTAAGAATGTCATTTGAATTTTGTTGTTTATGTCGCATTCTGCTTCCTACCAAATTCTCTCTTCTCTTGTTCTGTTTGGTCCCTCGAATCCTTTAATTTTGCATGTAAACAAGGTGAAAAGAGGAAACGAGCACTTCTTACGAATTGAGTCGTGCCTTCCCCAGCAATGCCTATTGCGGGGTTGGCCATGTACAACCTACAAAAGCGTGAGTATTGAGTAGACGCGTTGTTGTTTTGGTTTGGGGTGCAAGCACACCATAAAACTATTGATCTTGATGGGATTGATGAAGGCTAGTTGGTCGGACACAAATGATCGTTCCTTTTCTTCCAATGGCCCCCGCCCGCATCATCATGATTGTGGCTGAACGGGCGGCTGGTAAAAGTTGTCCTTGGGTGTACTTTAAACAAGCGACCAGTTAAGCAAGTGTTTTGTGCATCAGGCTAGCTACACTTTGCCCTTAATTTGTTACTGATAATTTTGTATTCTAAACGTAAAAACGCCCTTCAATTCCGTACTTTGTAATGATGAGATGATCAGAAAGCTGAAAATTTTCTTGTAGCTAGTGGGTGATTGGAAGAGTGCCTGCTTATATCAATCAATTGAAGAAGGCTTCATCTGATTAGGCAATGAAGTCATCTGTGAGTGAGTGATATAATACATATCTTCTTTTTATAACTCCATCAAGCCGCAAATTCGAAAGAGAAGAGAGGTGATACACAGTCTCTAACATCAGGAAGGTGAAACTGAAATGACCATTAATATTGCTCACAAAAATCTTGGGACTGTGGATGGAAATGGAATCATCACAAAAATCTGGGGACTAAGCAATCATTGGTGGTCTTCCTTCACTTATATAAATAAATAATGGGAAAAAGCAAAGTCACTCACACCCATTGAACGAAAATGAAAGCAAACACAAACGCACTTTACACCATTTTCTCGCTAACACATCAACATAAACAAATGAGCAAAATCCAAAAGCATTCTTGCCCACTCATCATTCCCCGGCACTTGTTGGCATTTGCTTTTTCTAAAATATACTCTACTACTTAACACTCTATCTGTTTTTTTTTTTTTGGACTCAAATAAACCGTACTCCTCCTTCGTCTGCTCTCTCATAAACAAATTTCAAGCCTCAAAGGCCTTAATTCGTGGAAGATTTTCACGCTTGAGGTGCAGTCTAAGTAAGATATCTATATAATTTTTCATGAATTTCTCGCCTAAGATATTATTCATCTCAAGAGGCATTAGATGTATCTGCTTGTTCTCGAGCGTTCGCAAAAAAAATAAAAGAAGTACATACTACTACATAGCTAAGTAATTTTACATCTCTAGTGGCAAATTTGCAAAAATTAATAAATAAATAAATAATTAGGTAAATAAAAGTTTCAAAAAGGCTCTCCACACCCGAAAGTGTCAGAGCTGAGAGTTTGAAAAGAATATCATTTCCTTTCGCCTAAATCCCAAAAGCTCTTGGCTAGGAGCTTCTTGCATAAATACCACCTCTTGCAAATAGGTATCAAAGACTCGCAGACCAGCCCACTCATATATCTGACCATTTCTTCTCGATTCTCTCTGGGGTAGCTTTGCTTTCTTCCATATTCAGTGGAGAACAAATGGGGGCTCTCGACTACCTCTCAAACTTTTGTACTGTCACCAGCACAAGAAGAAGCAAGAGGAAACCAATGCAGGTAACTGCTTAATTTTCTAGGGAGCACCTGCGCGTCGCGCGCATAGTCAACTTCTTAATCGCTTCTCAGGGTTTTAACATTTACGTCTGTTGTTTTGGTGCTCTTCTGTTTCACTTAACGGACTGAATGATGAGGGATGTTTGCTTTTGTCATTTTTACTTAACCAGACCGTTGAGATTAAAGTTAAGATGGACTGTGATGGATGCGAAAGAAGAGTGAAGAATGCTGTAAAAGACATGAAAGGTAAAACTACTTGCATTGCACTCTTTTTTTTTTTTTTTTTTTTATTTATTTCAGTGTATCCAAGGAAAACATGTTTAGCTTCTGCTGCTTCTGAGTTATGATGCATCGCATTGATGCAAGTCAAAACCTCAGTCAGAAGAAACCAATACGAAAACTTCCTCTCTCTTATCTTCAATTAATGCATTTGAATTATTTTGCACATAGATTAATGAATAGTGTATAATTCTTGTCATTTAAGAGATGTCATTAGTTTGCTGGGGTGCTTTATTCTTTTTCTTCCTTTTTACTTTTTCTGGTTGATTTTCTTTTCAACTTTTTTGGTACATTGTCAGTTTCAGATTCACACATGCAACCAACATCTATTTTCTCTGTTTCCTTTTTGTGGAATGACTGCTAGTCGTAGCTATTTGATTTCCTATAAAGTATTGGCGGATCTCTTGGATCACTCTTGATGAGTTTCGAGTGTAATACAAGGCGATCGAAACTTTCATCAGGATGCGTTTCGCATGTTTTCTTGCAAGTCAGTCAGATTCGAGTGTATCAAGTAAAAACCCTGCAAAAACCTTTCATTATTAGAAAATGCTCAAATCCAAATATGCTGGGCTCTTTTCATCGGAAGAAGATGAAGGGCGAAGATCGATCTGGATAACTACGGATAGAATGCAATCCAACCACTTTTTTATGTTCAATCCATTGCCACTTATTTATGCCTTTCATCTGCCCTTTATACCAAAAAGTGCATCCCGTATTAATGGTGGAGGAGAACCCTTTTTTTAATATGAAAATTCGGACCAATATATAGACTAACCTTTTTAGCAAGTTGATCAATGTTTTCATTAATTACACCTCCACTAAAGATTATAATTTTCTTGTTACATAACACATACTCCTAAAAAGCTTGTCAACCGAAAACAATATATTTATATTTTTTTCGTCAAGCCGAAAACACACTTTACTTCGTAAGCTTGTACTTGTTTGATATATATCAACTAATTTCAGATGGTTTTTTAGGTCTGAAAACACTGGAAGTAGATCGAAAGCAAAGCCGAGTAAAGGTGAGTGGCTACGTTGATCCAAATAAAGTATTAAAGAGAATAAAAGACACTGGAAAAAGAGCAGAGTTCTGGCCATATGTCCCTCATAACCTGGTGTTTTACCCATATGTAACTGGAGCCTACGACAAGAGAGCACCTGCGGGATTTGTGAGGAATGTGGTACAAGCTGCTCCTCCCCCAAACGCAACTGAAGAGAGAATCACCTACCTTTTCAGTGATGACAACCCCAATGCCTGCTCCATTATGTGATTATTATCAACAGTTAGTATAAAGTGCCCCGTAGACCTCAGTTTCCTTCCCTTCATTTTGAACTGTTTCTGAGTCGTTTTTTTTTTTTCCAACGAAGAGGCTTTGCATATTACAGTACCTGATCAAATATATGTACTTTGTGTCACAAATCTGTGACACAAAGCATGCAGTATTAGCTACTTCCACATAATTTCAACTCCCCAAATAATTCATCGTGGATCAATTATCATATATTTTCGGTTCTCCGGTCGCCATATAGTTTGTACAGGATGAAGATATTACTTGGTTTAAGCACGAGACAAAGTTCAAATTAATAAAGAAATGCATAACAGCAGATGAGATGATGATTATCATATCAACCAGCTAATATTTTCTTGTGTCAAGTTAATTGAATTTCTCCTACAACATCAGTAGATAAACCGAACTGAACTGAAATTGACCTCCATATCAACAGATGATATGATGACCATAAGTCAAAATCTATTTTGTCGGTTAAACCTGCTCATTTAATTACACTGTCAAGAACCAGTATGATAATTGTATCTATACAAACTTGACACCCTCTCCTTAAAACAAAATTTGTAAAAGAGATAACTCATGGTGGCCTTCTGTACGAGGGTTTCTCTCCTTAATCGTTTAAACTCTTTACACGAATCCAATGTCGATAAAGTCCTTTGTCTATCATGTGTTGAACCACACGAGTATCTAATTTTAGGAAAGGGTTGAACTTATTCTAAGTGGAATATGTTTGTGGCAAATCAACGCTAATTGTGATGTTAAAAGCGCAAATCAATTCTTGTGGCAAATAAAAGCAGTGGCGAAACGTGGAGAATGTCAAATCAAAAAAAAATTTATACTTGGAGCAAAGGAAAGAGTGAATCCAAGACATTGCTTTAGATGGGTAGCTGCTCTCAAGTGGAGGAATAAGATTCTCGCCGCCCTCAACCCCTCCAAAAACAAAACTAAACGGGATCCATGATTTCTTGCTTAAAAAGGAGTGATTAATCAACGATTGCGTAAAGAAAGATTGGTGCGACGTCTAACATGGCTTTGCCTCCATTAACGACAGGTTTCATGCTTCTCGCAAGTCTAAGATCCTTTTTCAGACTGCTCCCATTTTGAGTTACTTAAAAATTGGTACTCGCTAATAAACATTACTAGGGTGTCTAAATAAATCTCACTTTGTGAACACCATTCCAAAATGTTTCATAGTTTGGTTTGCCAGTTTTTTGGGCATATCACTTGAGGATCTTATTGCACCTCTTGATTTTTTCCCTCGCACAATTACAGTTTTTTTTTTGGACGGAATAGTGGCATCGCGCCGAGACTGTCGATCTTAGATTTCAAGAATCGGGTCCCAAGTTACGAAAAAGAAATGAGAGGTGCGATAGTAAGTTATCTCAATGATTGAGATGACAAGAAAATAGTGATTTATTGAGCAAGTTAGTGGCATAATTCAAGTAAAAATGGGAAAAAAAATAACTATCAAATGCATGGAATTGGATCCCAAAATTTGTTTTCCATCAATTTTCATCAAGTTGTCATGTAAACATATAATCAAGACCTAAAGTTACTTCTTCAAATAGAGCCGTAAACGAATCGAGTTCAGCCCAACTTTTGGCGTTCCGCATTTGCGCTGGAAAAATAGTTCAAGATGCAATTTTCCCTGGTTAAAGGAAGTTTCGACTTCCGAACGTAGAGTGAAATATGGAGGAGTGAATGTTTGACCAGCCCGCTTGCCCTCAGCTAGCCCGATGTGCTCCTGAATCATCACATCAGCCACAGGGTAACATAAAGTTCCATCGAATAAGAAAAAAAAAAAGAGGAGGGCAACAAAAGGTGGTTGCAATTAACGTTACGGCACAAAACTGTAATCTAATTATTTATTACCTTTTTATGTCGCGGAATGTCTAAGTTCCTCGTGTTGCTTCAGCTATCAATGAATTTTGGCCAAAACTAAGACCGCATAATACCATAGTCGTTTTCCCTAGTAACAGGATGATGTGAAACGATCAAGGCATCAGAATCAGAGAAGAATGTAGTATACAGCTTGAATTAATCAATTTATTACAAAAAAGACACAGGCATCAGTATCTGAAACAACCATACAAAAACAAGCTTGAAACGCAACCTCATTCAATGCCTTTGTGAAGAAAGGTGTTAGCTTCTAGCAAAATCCAAGGTTTATCTAACCAAACCTCCTTTTTAAAACTTTGAAGGCTATAAAGAAAAAAATTCTCCAAAATGGAATTTTGACGACCCATATTAGTCAAGGCCTGTCGGAGGAATTTTACAGTTTTGACAGATTTCCAATCAGAAGTGTGCCTGAGTTTTCAACTTGGTACTCATCACTAGCTAGATTCCCTAATGGCGTACTACTACTAATAAGTAATAATTTGGGGTTCTTGGTAAAGTTATACCTGCTTCCTCTGCTTGGCATCCTTCCTTTTCAACCAAAAATATTGAGAGTGTGTTTCCCTAATCTCTGGCTTGGCTTTAATGTGACTACGAAGATTGAACTGTGTTGGTGATATAGATATGCAAACTGATTACGCCCCAAAATCTTATCTCAAATCTTTGGTAAGTTTTTGGTTTCACTTTTCACTTATTTGAAAGACATCTCTCTTTCTTGTTGTTTGAGTTCGGATCCAACAAAGAAATATTTTTCTTTACAGCTCAAACTTCATAATAGACCTGCTACTACCTCTGACAGATATGATTAGGGATGCGTCTGAAGTTTGAAATCTATGAATTCGTTAAATTTAAGTGCTGAATTGGAATATGAAACAAGTCCTAAGTATTTGATATTTCTTGGCTTCAAACTACCCATAAACCGGTGATGTTTATCAACCTGACTACCTTTGTCCAAATTACTAATTAATGGTACGTATTAGCAAACGTCTAACAGGGTCTCCACTTTCGTAACCAACAATCCATAAATCTAAAGCACCGCCGCATCCTCTTGTTTTACTTTTGCACTACCAACTTAATTAAATCAAAGTGGCCATTTTTCATAACCACTTTTTGGACCTACAGCTTCCAAAAAAGCGAAAAAAGTTAATCAACTTGCTAACCGACTTATCCTAGTGTGATTAGTATAATTTGATGTTAATACCTGCAATAATTTATCACTGTGAAAATGCCTTCCACGAGCAACAGTAATGGTCAGAGGTCACCTCAAAAAGAGACAAGAAATGAACGAACAATCTGGGATCCGTCTCAAACATGCATAGATAGAGGATTTGGAGACGTCTTCAGAAGATTTTGTGTGTATCTTTCTCTATTTTACATCATTTGCGCCGCTTAAAGTCAAATGCACATATTAACAATGCGTTTTCTTTAATACTACTTGATAATATGCTTACTGACAAAGTATTTGTGTCCTACAATTAGGCCAAGTTTGCCAACGGATGGATGTCAAGGCAGATATTTTTGCAGCCTAAACATTTTTATTTTTATTCAAACAGTGCTGGGCATCAAATTAAAGAGGAAAGCATCTATACCTTTCCAACAAGAAAAAACTTGCTCAATGATAATGTACCACGCACACACCAATACGTGAGAAATGGGGATGTTGGTAGAAGAAACATTTATATGCTATGAGTTACTACTGTAGAAGTGGGAAAGTGGACGGGGGAAAAGAGGGTTATCCTATTCTGCTGTTAGCGTGAAGTTAAGCCTATCATCAAGAATGAACTACACTTTGACTGTAACAAAATTTTCCCAATGTCATGGAACAAGAGTTCATCATCTTTCTTTTGTTTTTTTTTTTTTTGGGGGGTTCGTCTTCTTCGTTGTTCTCTTTTTTCAATATCAGACAATGTATGCAAAAAAAAAAAAAAAAAATGCTACGCAAGTTCTCAAATCATGTGAACTTCCCAAGAGTACATGTTTGAAGGGAGAAGAGGGTCCGCCATTTTCTTTTCCTTATCCTTGTAATTTAAGGGATGTGAGTTTCAAAGGAGATAAGTGCTTCAATGCCATGAAGTTTGTAAGGTTAATTTGTATCCCTAAATTGAATACTTGGGACTAACTACACAAAATTAGTAATGTTCCAAGTCTTGCAGGACTAGTGATTCATATATTATGGCTCTGTATATCCACATGAACGATCCTAATTCACAAAATTATTGTGTTTGGATTGCATTTTTCGTCATTTTTCATGAAAAAATTACTATAGCGATTTGATATATGTAAGGGAAAAAGGTGATAGGGAAATGTGATCACGAAAAACGACAATATTTTCCGACGGAAACAAGCAATCCAAACACAACGTTTTACTCTATAATGAGTTCGGCTCACATGACTGGTTTTCGATAAAATGAAAGAAAGTGGATGGATGTGTCATTTGTCAAACGAAATTTTGGGTTGGGTCTGAATGATTCCAAAAGTGTTTTCCAAAATTTCATTTTGGGCTTCTCGTTCAACTATCCACATCAGCTCCTATTCTTGGAATGACGGCTCAAAAGAGAAGTTAAGCCTACTTTCCTCTGATTTACAGGCTTGATTTTTCATCGATCGATTTTCTGCCTAGTAAAAGTCCAAACCTAGGGGCCCATATAAAAATGGTTTTATCCAAACTGAATTTTTTCTCTCTTCTGTGGGTACTTGAGCATTGATTATACAACCCGTATAAAACTATCAGGGGATAAAAATGCTGGACCAGGGAAACGCATCAATGGCGTGGCGCCAGGTCCAAGGAAGAAATCAACTGTAAAGTTGTACTTTGTTACTAATAAATAATTTACTTTGTTCATTACTTGCATAGAGATGATTTTATCAACGTTTCACTTTTTCTCCTCTTTTTATTGAGCATAGAACCTTTTTGACGTAAATCATTAACAAATGTTGTATGGTCGGCATGACAATAACCCATTTAAATTGCTAATTTTTGGAGTTTTAATAGCAAAATAGACTATAACTATTTGATATATGTGAAACAGAAAAACGTTTGAAAAATGTATTCACAAAAACGCAAAAGTTTTTGGATGAAAAATTGCAATCCAAACAAGGTTCAAAAATTCTTGATGATTTTCTACCTCTGCTCCTATACCCTAAAAGCTAATGTAATGTAAAGAACATTTAGTATTTATTTAGGCTGAATAGAAATTGCATATTGTTGTGATCTGATGATACTTCTGAGAAGAACCAATATACCCTAAAGATGGAACCAAGTGGCTCAGTCCTCACCGTGCTGCTGCCTCAACAAAATTGCAGCAGAGGTGAACTGAAACATGAGATACGCCTGTGCCTGCTAGACACTGAACTGTCTACAGGATAGGAGTCATGACCATATAAGTACGTACGCAGAGAGGCTACAGCCGGTCAAATCACAACTTTTTAACCAGTCTTTGGTTCTCTCTTTCACACACACACACACACACTGGCACTCGAAAAGAAAGGAAGCTAGCTGTGGTTGTATTTAAAGTCTACATGATGACTTGATGGTTTTGCATGGTAGGTACTGGCTGGAACTGGAAACCAGAAACATCCCTTTGTATCATACATATGGTCTGAGGTCTAGCTTTTCAAGCAAGAATCCCAAAAGCAGGAAGCATCAGGCTTTATAACTTCCAACTTCTTTTTCCATATCAAGACAAACAGACTACCTACAACTAATGATCAATATGTCTAGGAATGAGGAATTTCAGCTGGTTAAAATAATGGTGACTATACTTTCAAAACGGCTTCTTCACTTGATCATTGCTTTCTTTCCCCTTCGGATTTCTCTTGCTAACTAGAACTTATCGTCTGCAGTCTTCTTTTTGGTTACTAAGTAAATTCTTTCATATTTGTTGTTTTGCAGACGCATGTTCTTAAAGTTCAGATTCACTGCGATGGTTGCGCCCGGAAGGTGAAGAAACTTCTCAAGAGGATTGAAGGTATCAACTTCCACTCCTAGGTTATTAACTGCATTACACATTTCCCTCTTCATCTATGCATCTACTGAAATTTTCTTTGTAACAATTGATAAATAAATAAAAGAAAATAGAAGAACACCTACCTGCTCAAATGCCGAAACGTAAAAATGGGAAAGATTATTGGAGCAGTAGAAGATTGCCCGTTTTCTTGTTCCAGTTCCTTTTTTTTTTTTTTATTTGGGGTAAGAATAAATAACTAAGTAAAAAAATAACAGGAGGAAGAACAACCACCTGTTAAAAAAGACAAAAAAGTGAAAAAAGAAACTGTTTTTTTTTCTCCTCTGTTTCCTGTAACGATGAACTTTACAACCCATGGCTATTTCGAGTAGTTGGTGCTATCAGTGGAATCTTATGTTATGTGTAGTCCATAATCCTCTATCCAAAATCAGAACTGCATTAGACTACTATTCTTTTAAAGATTGCTGTTTTCTTGTCTGTAAGCTTTCTTCTATATGAATGGATTGGATCCTGCCTTCTCCTTTTACTTATTCCAGGTTGTACCACAAGGCTAGAGCATCAACCGTACTAATCAGAGTTTATATCTAGTTACTGAGTGTTGGAAAATGTTTTAGAACTTCGTCATTTGCAAAATATGGTTGACAGGACCCTGTATTTCTGATCTGATACCAGTTTCTTCATCGCTGATCTGTTAGTTTTAGCTCCCAATTCTTTGGCTCTTCATGAATATAAGTCTCCTATTCCTGTAACTATACTGCACTACACAAAAATTTATATTGTATTTTTCCAGAATCTCTTCCTACCCTGTTTCAAGTTCTAGGCAACTAACACTCCTCCTATGTGACAATGCTTATGCTAATAGTTCTGTGGGTATTTCAACTTCTTGTTTATTGTTGTTTTGGGTCTTAAATTCAGGAGTTTACGTAGTGAGCATAGATTGTGAAGAGCAGAAGGTCAAGGTATCAGGAACTGTGGATTGTGCAACATTAATCAGGAAGTTGATGAAAGCTGGAAAACATGCTGAGCTTTGGAGACCAAGGACTAGGCAGTTCCAAAGTCTCCAAGAATTATCCAATTGGCCTCCAGATGGTGCTTACCTTCCAGATGGTGTTAGTGCCTCCAATATCCAGCCCAAGTTGGCCTCTGTGTATGACAGGGGAATTGATGATTGGGCTCTTGAGAGGTATTTAGACGAGAATGCTGGAATCAAATCTTTAATGGGTGAGAACAACAATAGGGCACTGGCAGTGGGGAATAATGCACCTCTTGCTTGGAACGGAGATGTAGTACCTGATGTACAGAGCCTAGGAGGAAAACCGAGGCCCACGGATTTTCCAGATTCTAGCAAGTATGCAGGTGCTTTTGCTGGCTATGAAGATAGAGGATACCCTGGACTCCAACACTTGCAATCACTCCCCGCTTATGACCATTATTATTCACCATTCATGATGAGAAATAACATGCAGCAGTACCACTACAAGCTTCCAACTCCAGTGATAATGAACAATGCCATCCCAGATATGCATGCCAACTACAATCCAATGATGAATGATATCACTTACCTGCATCAGACTCAGGGAACTTTGAATCCTGTATCACCCACTCTTACTCCATATTCCTGGAATTATTACTAGCTCTAGGATAAATATCATTTTATGAACTTTTGTTGTTTAAGTGCGCTCATCACTCACTACTGTTGGAAGAAGTGACTTTGCGATTGAGCAAAACATCTATTATGTCACTGAAAGTTGTGTCATTTAGCATCTTTAGTTTTTTTTTTTTCATCCTCACCTTATTTATATAATCCTATTCTATTGTAACCTAAGAGAGAGCCAGGCAGAAAATGTTTCAGATGTTACGTCATTTACATTTATATTTATCCCGGTAAACTAGTAAGAATTGAGAATCAAAGTCATCTATAAGGCACGATAGTACATTATTCACAATTCGAACTTTAACACTGATGAACTAAATAATCTATCTTGTCCTGAATTAATAGGAAAATTTTTTTTTCCAAACATAAATAGTGCAGTTGAGTAGTACAAATATTAAAAGTTTGTTAATATGACTCGGGACAACAATGAGCATCCCTGGATATGGAACAGTATTTAGATCAAGATAGGTAAAGGCACTAAGATGCATGAAAAAAAGAATTTCCCAAGAATTTACATAATGTGGTGGTAAAATGAAGGCAACAATTAACTAGCGCTTCTGTGCTTTCCTACGTCTAGATTGCGCCTTCTGCCATCTCTTTCTCGGAACAAACTTGCTCTTTGGTTTCAACTTCAACTCCGGCGAAAACTTGTAGTTTGGATCCCTCATTTTAGCTTGAATATCCTTGAAAAACTCCATATTCAATTTCTTCGGCCCCCCTTGCCTAAGTTCCTCGTATTCTGGTCCTGAAACAATGTTCTCGAATGCTGCTATCAAAACGTCCAAATCACTCATCACCTCCCAAACATTAGTGTACCTCCCATCTGGCCCTTTCTTCAGCTTCTTCAATGCATTCTGAAGAGCAAGTTTCCTGGCTTGTTTTCCAGGTGATAACTCTTCAGGTCCTTCCTCATCTTTCAATGCCTCGGACAGTGTACGATATTTCGGTTTCTCCTCGAACTCAAACAACCTATCTATATACTGATCACTCCTCTCATTCGGGTAAGGCTCTGTCGGAATATCATCGTCATCGTCCTCTTCACTACCAGTCCAAAGTGTCTTCTCCTCATCACTTCCGGACCACACGCTCCACAGTTCATCACTGTCATCAGCATCAATACGATCAGAATGCTCCTTCGCTCGTTGCTTAGCCTTCTTGATGTCTTTTTTCAGACGGCTATGATCATCTTCCTTATCGCTTTCGTCATCTTCGCTTGCTGTCCACAGGCAATCCTCTTCGTCGTTCATTTGTTTTGCCCAAGTTTTTCGAAATTCCTTGGACCCCGGAACTTTACCGCCAAATAAATCGTAATCTGAACGCCTCCCACGAGCATACGATCTTGCTGCTGCCAGGAAAAACAAGAAAATTTAGGGCCAACAAAAAAAAAAAGTTCAACTTAGAAATTGGTCATCCTGAGAGGCACTACTAGTGGTAGCTTTCTGTGGGAAATTTTCACAAATAGGGGGTAGGTATAAGGTGACCTTGCTTCTGGAAGTGCGGCATGGGGCAACGACAGCCAAAGTTAACGACAAGTGAACCGGAGTTGGCAGGAATAGACTGCAAGGCTGCGAGAAATGGCGACCGTAAGGGCGCTTGCGGTGTGATATTGAAGTGGCAAGGAAGAAATAAAAGGCGGGAATAGGGACGCCGGGCCATTTTTATTTGGGCTAATACCATTTCGGAATTCCGACCGGCGCTGCCAAATCAGATGCGTACACTCATTCCCCAGAGTGTCCTTAGCATTCTGCCGCGACGGAGGTCTTTCGGACCTTTTTTGCCTTTTTGTCGTTTTATTGCTTGCTGATCCCTTTTTTTTTTTTTTTTTGAGCTATCTCTTGTATGTTGGCTTATTGCAAATTTACTCTCTGGATTTTCTTATGAACATTTGTTAGATGATAATTAGTCGAAGATCGCATAAACGGATGTAACCAAATCGAACTTCGAATCTAATAGTTATTCCTAGTTTAATCGGTCAAGTCTCATAGCTCTTTAAAACTGTCATTTCTCGCAATTACAAGTTCCAACTGGCACAAGCATAAATCATATACCTGCAAGGAGTGGCATGGAATTTTAACTGCATTCCGGTTTGGATACCGTGAAGCCCCAACCAAGAAAGTGAAAGTAATTTTCAAACATTTTCAATTACTGTGGAGCAAAAGTTTTGGGAAAGTCTCTAAAGCATATACCTGTAGATTGTATCCTGTCCTTAATTTTTGTTGAACTAGTTATCTCCCTTTTTTATTTCATAGTTCAAAGCATGATAAAAACAATTTCTGCCTATTACTCCCTGTTTATCGAGAGTAGTCCAATTTCTGAGGGAGCCAAGTCTGTAAATATTTGTTTACATACAAACGAGTTACCAGGAAAACATCCGAAGTCAAGGTTCCTCTTTAGTTTCCTATTACTAGAGAAATTTTCAGACTTGATCTTGAGACATTTTGGCTTCTTAGAACCTGACATGTCCCGCAGCTAGCTAAAGAAACTGAGATGGGAATAATCGAGAAAAATTACAGCACTGGACGATTCATGAAATTACTGTACACGCAGTGTAAGTTAAGCATGATAAATATGAGTAGTACAGAAAAGACTTGACATGAAAACATCGCTGAAACTCAAAAATCAGATCAACGCTTCGGAGTACCAGCCTAGGCAGATTTGGAGAGTCTAGCTACAAAAGAAGAATGTACATTGAGATGGTTATGTGCAAAAGTATAGCATGATGTTAAAGCGTTTCAAAACCACATTTTGTCAGTGAAAACTAAAGGCACAAACTGAAACAAGGGCTCACTCGATGCTTTCCTGCAAGCAAGCTTAAAGTCTTTTTGAGTGATTCCAGATGCTAAAGTGATGCACGTTTCGGCTCGCTTCTATGAAACCGGGGCACCATCATTAAATGACTCATCTAACATCTCAACCACCGGAGCAAACTGTGAAGTTGAAAAACATGTTCAGTAAAGATTATGAAAGAATAAATTGTCTGTCTCTGTTTCTTTCGTAATAGAACATAACTACTAGTAGTATGCTGTAGTCCTATCATGCAAACCTCGTCATCATCCTCAAAGTACATCCCATCAACAGCACTATTTTGCCGGAAGTTCCACCCCAGAGAATCCTCCAGCAGCTCTTTCAGTTTTCTAGTCTAAGAATTCACAAAAAGGCAGAACTAAGTATCAACTTGGCTTGAGTTTGCAAACAAACAACTTTTTCATTGTTTCCAAAATGGTGACAGATTAAATATATGTCCATATAGGGTGAAATGTAATAGCACTACACCAAAAAGAACTCCAGCAATTACTGAAAGGCATGAGAATAAAGCTCACATCTGAAACTTTCAACATCTTACACTACAAAAAGCCAATATGTTCTTTCTAATATTCAAGAGGTGATAAGCACTAAGGAGACCATGCATATATTTCTACAAACAATTTACGTTACTAATAATCCTTCATCCATATATTGCATATTGGCCCCATTACTTATACATAAGAATAATTGAGACTGCAAAACACGGTCTTTGTTGTTAACAAAATCAATCGGTTAGCACATAATACCTTAGACTCAATAGTTCTCGTACTATAGGGCATATCTACCTTTAACCATGCATTAACCAATGGCTCTAAGAACAAGTCTGTTTTTTCTTTACTAGCGTCATCAAGATAAGGTTACTTAGCACTGCATTTTCCTTCCCTTTTGGTCTTCAAATCCATACTTTAGTACACTAATTTTTTTATTCAGCAGCTATTCAACCGCTCATTTTAACTCTCTGTTATTTCTCAGTTTTCAGCAAGCCATTCACTTGAAAACCACTATGGTGCAGATTCATCATGTATATTTATTCATATTCCCAGTGGAAATGAAAAAAAGCAGTTTCTACAACGAAAAGAGCATACAGGAATTATTTGTTAATGCGTAGGTAGCAGTAACTATGGTCTAAAACACGTACCCAAGACAAAAGTTCTCCATCCACCACCTGAGCTTCTAGGACTAATGAAAAGAAATCCTGCATCAAATTCAGACTGTGAATACAAATAATCATCCAGTGACGACCAAGTTCACTATTTTGGAGCAGTCTAGCTAATAATCAGTAATACATGCATAATGGTCACAGTGCAGTTAGTCTTCGGTGTGTGGTGATGGAGTTATGATAGGAAATCCCATTCTATCATATCATGTACATTCTGACAAGTATTCAGGTAAACTGACTATAGCACTAAAGTTTGTCAGCGTATTATAAGTCACAAGGTTGAGAAAATTATTGCAGTCAACCACTAAACAAGCAATTAGACAGCCAACTTGCTCAAACTTGCTATCTTAAACATGAATATCCAGACAGATTATGCTTATAACCTGAACATTCTAAAACTCATTCTTACAAAGCATTATTACCATCTAGTCCAAAAAAGAAATGAAGTAATTCTTAATTGAAGAAAACGATTAGAAAACCATAATTCTTAATTGGCCAATGGGAGAACAAGTAACTATATTGAAAAGCATAGATTTGGAACAAAATATGAAGTAGGATCATTGCACATTATCTTGGACCTAAATAATTATGCCTATGGATAGCAAACCTTGCAAAGGTGGTGTAGAAAGCTATCAGCAGATAACCAAGATTCATCCAACAAGGCTAGAGCCCCTTTTTCTGCAATAGCAGTATTCTGATGATCCTTTAGGAATCCATATTTCAACTGATAATAGATGATTCTAATGAACTGCAATTATACAGCATGCAACACGTCAGTGTGCAAGAAAAAGGATAACAACTATGAAGAAAAACATGCATATACAAGAATGCACTCGACAAGTGGTCTGACTGACAAATATCATAGTATATATTATTGAAAACCAATATAACAATAGCTGAAAGTACTAATATTCTCAACAAAATTTCCCTTGGCATGTAGTCAAACCCCAAACATTATGACAAGGATTTAGCAAGCTGTTTCGTGATGCATCCTTAACCACCAAATAATCAAGTATAATATATGAAGAGGATCAAATGACTAACAGCATTACCGTTGTGAAAAGCTGACTCCTCGTCCGTAGAGGCTGCAGCAAATAAATCCAAAATGATTAGAAACTCTAGCAAGATTGAAGTTCAAAATCATTTTTCATAGTCTTGTAGCAAAGAAATTGATAATAATCAGCATAATTCTACAACAACCAAGAGATAATGGCAACAAAAAAATGTTCTGATGGAGTGAGAAAATTTTAAATGCAGAGAGAATTATGTCCTTATATCAAGAATATACAAATTAAAGTAAAAAGATCCCATAATGACAAAGGTGAACTTCATTGTCATAATTGAAGGACAATAAAGTTATTCTAGCACATGATTCACTTGTGATCTTCGATAATTCATTATATGATTTAAAAAAAAAAAGAAGGGTACTTATCACCAGCAAGAGAAGTATTAGTTTTTTATTTATCACATCATAACACTTACAGCTTCTGTACAACCAAGTAAGAGGCTAACTAAGAGCTTCCATTGCATAAATGCTTCCAGTGACTGCCCCATCTGCATATTCACAAGTCAACTTGATAGGTTACATTAGCCATTACAATTATCTAAAAAGATATAAACAAATGAAAAGTGACGAAGATTGATTTAATCATACCAGAAATGCAATAAATGCAAATTGCAGCTCTGCTAGAAGCAAGTCTTCTGTACCACCATAATCTTGCACCAATAAGCTCTCCAGTAGCTGGGTCTATTTAGACAGAGTAGCCATTTTCTCGGTAAGCCTAATAGCATATTCAAGAATCAAGATATTCAGCAAGTTTCATGCTAGAATGATTCAAGAAACACCTTGTCAAGATTCAAACTGGTTAGCTCCTCCGCACAAATTCCTTTGTGCTTGATAAGGCGCGGAATTGGTGTGTAGTAACAACCCTTCCTTTGAGAATTTTCTCCTGGCTCTGAAAACTTACTGGTCTTTAATTGCTCAGCTAAAGCTTTTTCCATTGCTGTCTTGGGACTGTTTCCAATCATGTCAACTTCACATGCAACTGTAATTTCCCCTCCAATTGGTTCTGTGAATTTAGAAAAACAATTAAAGACAGAAACAACAAACTGAATGCAGAAAAACACTATAGATAACAGTTTATTTATGAAGAAATGTCTATGCCTGGTATGAGAGTAGAATTGTCTTCAGTAAGTGAAGGCAAATGACATCAGTGAAATTCTAAATTAAATTTGCCTTATGACTACCCAACATCAATCATCTACATAAATGTACTATATGAAATGAATCGGATCCTACCCAAATATCTGTATATCCAATAACACTGGGAATAAAGATTAACTATGGGATCCAAAATTTCCAGTCTTCTTCCTCCATGTAATTAATTTGTGCTAGGATAATATGACATCTTGATACTGCATTACAC
This sequence comes from Coffea arabica, assembly GCF_036785885.1. Classification (NCBI taxonomy): domain Eukaryota; kingdom Viridiplantae; phylum Streptophyta; class Magnoliopsida; order Gentianales; family Rubiaceae; genus Coffea; species Coffea arabica. The sequence continues at coordinate 7,493,768 of NC_092323.1, read as the reverse complement.
CATTTTTTCCCCACCTTTGGCTGGAGGAGTGGCCCAAGGAGGCAAGATGGTGGGAAAGTGTCATAGGCAGGAAAGATCTCATATTAAGTGAGATGTGAGCACATAGTTTCAGCAAACATAGGGTCCTAACAAGAAGAAAAGAGCCACAGAATTACCCCTACAATGGGCACAACAATGGACCAGTGTAAAGATTAAACTCTTTAAACATGCAAAGTGTCTGAACCATCTACCAAGCTACCTTATATAACCAAACAAGTATGTCTCGCTATGCATTACTTGGTGATATCCTTCATTCTAAATAGACCAGCATTCACATAAATAGACAGATGAAGGTACAAATAAGCTGCAATGCTTACCAATGCGTTCAATAGTGTCCTTTGTGATGTAGTTAGATAATCGCTTCCAATCCCCATATGCGCTTAAGGTATAAGGTCCCAGTTGTCTGTCAAACTCCATTCTTTTCACTGAATCACCATATCTCTCTTCCTGTAGCAGGATACGGTTAATTAACAGACAATGAGCCTAAAGAGTTCATCGGTTTCAATAAGATTAGCTACTTATGGTACCCCCATGAACATTGTCCTCTTCCCTAGATGAGTAGCAGGCAAGAGTACCCCTAAAAATTTCGACAGGCTTTAACTAGTAAATCAAATGTAGAGGACATTTACAAGACGTCACAACACACTGACAGGCAACTTCCATGCATATAAATCACCAAGAAGGAAACGATCCATTTGGTTCAACAACATACCTCTTCTTCTGAGAGTTTGGTGAGCCGTTCTTCATTTTTGTCCCATTTCCGAACAATCACCTGTTATTATGTTATTTGGACATGACACAGATTAGCCCTATTCAGTTCACTTTAACACCAAAAGAAGACAGACTATGGTAAACCAACATTCCAGAACAATATCTCGAACCTATCAGCACTTTAAAAACCGAATACTCCAGCAATAATTCATACAAGATACAAGAATGAAAGACAGCAAGTTATCTCGAAACCTGGGAGGGCTGAGCGTCCACAAAAAATCCAATAATCGGCGAGAACTGATTGCCTTCTCTGCAAACAGGGGAAAAGAATATCAGCTTCTGCAAACTGGGAAAAGAACATCAACTTCATCCTTCAGGTCAATCGAAGAAGTGAAAAAATGAGAACTGTTTAAAAGAAGAAGGGCAAGTACAAAATCACCTATTGGATGCGCTATAGTACACAAAATGAACACCAGGAGGAATCATTTTAATGCCCTTGAAATTCGGACCCGAAGAAAACATCTGCAAAACATATTCAAGCAACTCGAGTCTCAAAGGTAAAGAACTCCTCATCAATTTACCAAAAAAATTAAGAACAAAAATAAAAACAATTAAAGAGTTAAAAGAGCATCAGAGTAGTGCCTGAGTATCAATGCCGATAAGTGTATACTGGGGAACGTCCAGCAGTAGAAGAGTAGCTCCGTGCTTAACCAACTCCAACGCTGTCTGTGGATCCATTTTTGTCTCCGATTAAAAAAGGGTGCTGATTTCGTTGCTCGTAAAGGAAGATTTTTAGGGTTCTGTTACTTCTGGTACAGTGGTACTGGGAACATGATTTTTATCTTCTGCTCGGGGAAGTTCGAGATGGTACTGAGGTACTATTACTCTGGCACGAGTCCAGAAATTTCTAATTCTCATGCAAACCCCAGTTTATATACTGCCGCCAATTTTTAATTCACACTTTTTTCGTCTATTTTCTGTATCATCGTTTCAGGTAAAGGCGTGCGCACAATGTTAGGCGCTCCTGTTTTAATGTTGCGCCTTCTGGTTATCGGTTGAGTCTAGAGAATAAGAATTTAATCGAGCTTGACGAGTCGAGTTGTAATGTAACTCGTGAGTCGACTTGATTTATTTGCCTTGGTCAAAACAGTAAAGCAAAATAGTTCATGTTCTGACTCTACAAAACTTTTGCTCCTATATTGCTATTTATGTCCTTGAGATATGTTCTTTTTCTACGGAAAACTAGGTGAGAAGTACCATGTATCGGGCGGGTGTTTGGTGTATGTGGTTAAAGAGAATTTTTCATTGAACAAATAATAATACATTTAAAAAAAGTAGTCATCAAATATGACAAATCTAATAATAGTACATTCTAATTGTAGCACATACTTGTATATTTTGCTTTATTAATGCTTTTATAATTTTACTATATCCAAAAGACCTCTACAGATGTCAGTTGAAAATTACCAAAGAGGAGACATAAGTTGTTTTAAACAAAGGAATACCCTCCAACTAGTTATTGCACAACATGTTTATATGTCTTTGTGTTAATTGCACAATAAAAATCACACTTCAATTAAATGTGTCTATAACACCATTTCAATAATTACACCAATACATAAGCTTATATGAGTTATATTCGATGTAAAAAGGGTTGCAAAATAATTTCATATTCCAAAAATACCCAAATGTCTTCATAAATCAAAGTTTTAAATGTACAAAAATGAGGGTATTTTGGTAAATATACCTAAATACATGGTGCCTTCAATTATAACAAAAGTTTTAAAAAACTTACACAACATTTCACATTTCCAAAATATCCCTATCCATGCAGTTGAAATTCAAACTTCCCGTTAACCACAACTCATTCTTATATAGTATAAGGATTTTACGATCTCTTTTGAATATTATGTTTTGCTACAGTTCAAACTCTTGAAATTGTTTTTAGAGTTGATATCTCTTTTTACACATCTAACAGAGAATTGATATTTATCAATATGTTCTTAAAAATATATATATATTTATCAGTATGGTACTCAAAAGGCATGATAGAACTTCTCCTTTTCTATAGGTTAAGAAAGTAAATGATTAGTGTAATATGTCCAAAAGTTACATATTACTTGACCAACAAAATTAAAAAATAAAAAGGGCAATTAATATGATATCAAAACTATGATCAATCATCCGGCTGGCAGATAAAAAAGTTTGCACCGACTATGGGACCAGACCGAAATTGACGGCCTTCTTAGTTCTTAGGAAAACATGTTTCAGGCCCGTTCTCACCCATGAAGCAATTTTAGCATGCTCCGCGGACGTGTTACTTCAGCAACTGATTCAGAGTCCCACATAATCCTGCCTGCAACTGCATTGTTAGACAGTTTTTCAGGCGAATGTGATCACGACTTTAGATTAGAATTTAGCTATTCCATAGACAAAAATGGGCTCGCAATCTCAACTTTCTTTTAGTTTTAAAATAGAATCATAACATGCACATTGTTTGGAATGTAGTATTGAAGAGTTGCTTTCAAAGTGAAAGGAGAGAAGGTCATTCATTAATCTCCTGAAAGCTACCCTACCTATGATTTTCTTCATCACCAATCATTTCGACTTGTTCATCTTTCGGTTTTTCCTCATATTCATGTTCGTATAACGTGTGGTAGGTTAGCCACAAAACCCAGTCAGAGATTCCACTGGATACTCATTGAGACAATCAAAAGAGGAAGATTCCATCATGTTCTCGACTTGTTCACATTGGCAGGTAGTGTTCCATCTTGTTTATTTCCAGAAGATCTTTTAGACACTTCATTTATTTTTGTGCTGGCATAAGCCATTCAAGTTTGGCAAGCCTTCCTTCTGTGATATATCAAGCTTACAATTTTTTCTTTTTTACTGCAATGACTTGGTACCGTTAACGGCTCCTGTATCCATCAGAATGGTCCCAGAATAAATCTCCATTCTTACATCCATTCAATTGTATCTTTCTGCCTTGTATTTGGCTTCTGGGTTTCGAATGTCATCTTGACTCTGAATTAACCGAATCTCCAAACTGCTTGATTGGCAATCATATCCAGCCCTTCGATAATCATTTAATGTTCTCACAAGAAGTGCCTGTAGAAAGATAAAACAATAACCTAATAATCAAGTTGCAAAAAATAAAGTATCCAAGGAAAAATGCCTTTTTACAATCCAGATAAGTATTGTACAAGGCTAACATAATTATTTATTTATTTATCCAGCTTTGGGTGTTTTCGCTTGTGTTACGGAGCATCAGCAGTTCATATACCACCAAATTATTAAAATGCAAAAGGTAGCAGCACCTAGATTGATACCTGTAAGCTTGATACAGCCAACTCTGCTGCTTTCTCAAGATTGTCAGGGTATCTCTAATAATATAAAAACAAGTTAAAATCAGAAACAAACAATTATGGAAGAAATACGGTAAAGGATTCGATTTAGGTAACTAAATATTACATTGCTCCATCCAAGTAACAATGCAGTCATTAGATCTCCAGTTCCCTGCAAGAAAGTGATTACATAATGAAAACGAGAGAGCTCTAAATCCAACTTAAGGTCGAAGAAAACAAATTCACAAATGCCGTGACATCTCAAATTTGTCCACATCACCCAGCAGCTCAAAAACATTAAATGTGTTTATTAACACAGAGTTCAGACCAAACAAACAAACATGAACAAATTAGCATTATGGTTCAGAATATAGTTCCAGCACAATCTAGCACAGACCATGTCTAAAGATTTGTATCCCATTCATTGAAAATGGGGATATTAAGGTTTCTCGAACCAACTTTGAATTTATGGTCTTTCTCAGACCCGTCTACCTACAGTTTCCAATGTCTTATAGTTAAATCTTCTAGCAACTTCGCAAACTGGCTTTCCAAGTGTGAATGGTTACCATGAGTTTGAGTTCTTTCTGCGATGAAACAACTCTGTTGTGATCAGATGAGTACTGTTATTTCCTTATTCCTTTACATAGATCAATTAGATCAAAAATCATATTCAGTTACACTTTATTCTCAGTTTTAGTATTCATATTCATCAAGAAATTATGGGTTGTAGCCTCATCCATAACAACTTTTTGAGCAACTCAAGTACTTCATGGATAAACCTGTCAAAAGATAGATTAACAAGAAACTGATGCATACCGTGAAATATGCAGGAATTTTGGGTATCGCAATCTTGAACTGCTCAGGAGGCAGGGCCTATCACAATCAAGTGCCAAGCAAATACGAATAAGTGCATAGTGATCTTACTCTGAACCGCCACATAAAATTCCTAGTGAAGGAAAAATTCATCCAAAGAATGACACCAAGAAATATGGAGAAAAGATAAACTTCCAGCTCTCTACATTCATATTTTCCATCAAGGTCCATAATGAATGAGAACTAGCAAATCGAATAACAAGAGAAATTAACCAGGTTCTCATCCTAAATCACTATAGCATCGACTGGCACAGAGCTATAGACCTTGTACATATCATCATAAAAAAGTCCGTCCTCACCTTCTCTTTTCTATGACTGCCAATAAGAATAAGATTCCCGTCCATGTTCATGCTTGTTATCACAACCTGATACAGGCCAAGAGCTTGAATGTTATAGAATTTTGCACAAAAGATTATGACATAATCTTATATAGATCTTGAGTGGTAAAATATATATTTTTTTTAACACGAAAATACATGCATGTCAGATTGATTTGTAACTTCTTTGTATGTGAATTGTGTTTTAACTGATCAAAAAGTCAATTATTTCTTATGAGTTTCCACAAAGCATAGCTAGTGATTTCCAATTACAAAAAATTACCCCTCCCAAACACAATAAAAGCAGGAAGAAATGGTCAAAGGAAAGGGTAGCATATGAAAGGCATTAGACAAAAGCCCTACAGTGGGTAACTGACTACATATGCATCAATAAATGTGTCCCTATGGGTGGTTGTATACATGCATAGAGACATACAACACTCTTGATGAATTTCTATAAACTGATAAATTCACACAATTTCAAATAGACATACAATAAAGCGGAGAAAAGAGTGTGTGTCGCTAACTCTTATCAAATTTTGTAAAAGATAATGAGTTTGTTTAGATAGGAAGCTATTTGAAATAATTACTGTAGCATTTTTGTGATATGATGTATGTGAGATAAAAAGATGGTTGGAAATTGTGTGTATGATGCAAGCAAAACGAAATTTGAAATTTTTATTTGAAACTCTTGCAATCCAAACACACCCAATGTTTGTTGAAAAGAGAAAAATCAGGAGAAAGAAATATGCATTACAACAGAATATGAAGTACTGCTCAGGCATTACTAGGATTGAACAATTCAAAAAGAAAGTGCTTACCTGCTCCAACTAATCCATTTAGTTGGAAAGATTTTTTTTTTTTTAAAAAAAAGCTTTTTTTTCAGTCTCTATAAAGCAAATAATGGAAGAAGTTTCTTCTCCAAATTATCATCTCAGGAAAGTAGCAAGCTGTAAAATATATTCTTTATCCTTCGAGCATTCTCCGAAACAAAGCTACTAAATTGCATGTTAATAAAAAGCAACACAACTATGTAGCATGTGTACACAAGTTTTAACAAAGATCTAGATTTAATTCTCTAAGTTAAAGCTATGTAAACCTTTGGGGGTCCAGCAGTGTGTAGTCTATTACAAGCTTCACGTCCATCTTGTTCGGATACAATCCTGTGATAAGCGAAGTGTGCTTAGGGAGTGTAAGGGATATTGCAACAATTACAAGTAGAAAATTAAATCAGACTGCATGCCTTAAGTATCAATTAGATGCGATGATTACCTGATGCCAGTCAAAAGTTCTGCTTCAAACTGATTAGGTGTCAACATTGAAGCAACAGGAACAACCTAAGCAAATGGAGCTTACAAAATATTAAAGCCCAATGAAAGATTTCACTAACTAAAGTCGCAAAAATAATGTGAGAAAGTGAGACCAGTAGGCAACTATTTTAGATGAAATATTCCAGGGAAGCTAAATTGGGAACTATACTAGGTTTTTTCTGTCAGTCACAAATGTAAAAGACTCCTAAAATCATCTTGTCTTAAGAGTAGTTAAACTTCAACTCCATGTTGATACAAAATTTTGATTTGTAACTAGACTATCATACATATAATTGCGCAATACAACCTGAAATTTTCAAGGCTTTCTTGTTTTCTACATCAAACTGCTTATTTATTTCTGACCAAAAGCTGTGGTTGGCACGTTAGCAGAAGTTTGGGCAGTCAGTAGTGAAGACAACATTTACTATATATAACCTGCTATAGCCCTTGAATGTAACGTCATATATAATTTTGAATGAAGAGAATATAAAGCTACCTTCTCACGATACACTGAAACCAGCTCTTGAGGGACATAAAGCTTTCCTTCATCACCCATCACTGGATCACAGACTGACAGAAGATTCCACTTATAGCAAATTGTATACGCTAGTGAAAGAATTGATAATCTAAAGAAGCCACCCTCTTCACCCACCCCATCACAAGAGCAAGCATGACATATCAGTTATACTGCTTTTTAAAGGCTAAAATAACCCAATTGTCTGGGCTGGGCTCAAACCAGGAGAATATAATAGCATAACCAGTATATGAACAGAGTGAAAAGAAGAAGAAGAAGAAGCAGCATTTGACTTACCATATGTAAGTCCGGGGTTGATTGCCCGGAGCTTATCAACAACTTTAAGCACAGTGTTCAGGAAGGAGACAGAACCAATATAACCTACGATATACAGCCAAAATCAGCACACAAACAGATTAAAAGTGAATTCTTATAGCAAAGAGAAGCACAAACATGGACGAATGTTTTTTGTCTACTATCCACAAAACAGTAATAAAATAGCATTTTCTTAAACGGTCAATTAACATTATTATGTTAACTCTTACCACAAACTTTCTTTGTGATTGAAAGTACGCAATCAAACTAATTAAAAGAGCAGATTTAAAGGTTCATAGGTTTCAGCAGAAAAGACATCAATGTAGCTAACGAAATGGATCAGAATCCTGAAAGTTTAGCAACACAACAGATCAGCAACAAATTTTGGTGCTCTTATATACCTGTCAATAAATGTGTATAGTATAACAAATCATTGGCTTCAAGACCTTCTATTAAGTCCCATAGTTGATCTCCATTTAATACCTGCCCCTTAAAAGTTGGGTATCCTGCATAATCCTCAAGTTCATCAAACAAAAATCTAAATGCAGCTCTAGATCATTTATGCCTGAACTTTTACAGATTCAGAAATGACCTTTCACCATAATTCAGGGGTCAGACTGACAATGAAGTGGATATAAGCAGCTTGCCTGTGTGATTCGAGAACTGCACGGAATTGATGGGGTCCACATCATAGCCCAATAGTTGGAGAGGAAATACGGCTGATTTGTTGCCTACATACCCCTGAGCCAAAAAAGTACTAAACATCACCCACGCACCAGTCTCACATTATATGAGCAGCACAAACTAATACCAAGATGAAAAGAGGTACAATCTCATGGGCCACAACTACTGCTTTAATGTACATATCTTTGCTGAATCATGACAAGCTCACGAGGTACAAAACAATTGCTTTAGAAAGTTTGAAGTAAAAATATTCCAAGGACTTCAACAGTTTTACTAATGAAATATAGGGAGTAACGGCTGTTCCACGTCAGATTATGCAACCAGTACACCCAGTTGGCTTGCTGCACTTTCAATTATGTTACACCCGATGCATAAATTTGGAGTTCAGATTTTTTTTTTTTCCCTTTAACTTGGTCTCTGTAGTATCACCATCGTCGTTTACATATATGTCATGAGTAGAATGACCAGTTAATGCAGAACCCAGATAGAATTTCCAAAACCTTTCTATTCTAACGGAAAAAAACAGGAACAAGGATTTCATGCCTCTGACATGCAAAATTTGTACAAAGAACATATATAATTTGGGAAGATTAATCTAATTTTGAGCATGAATAATCAGAGTCAAAGCAATGATGATAATATACCTGAACCGTGTGAGACTGTATACTAAGGACTCTGCCAGTTTCAGACGGTAGAGCCAATGCAAGCACCGGCGGCGCCATTGCCGAAATCCTGAAGCTCCTTAACCTACAAATTTAATCCCAAAACCATCAAAGATACAAAAGCTTGAATTCAGAAGGGGAAGAAAAAAAAAAGTCAATTTCTTCGGGAAACAAAAGTTCACCTGCAACTAAAGAAGCTTGGAAATGGCTCCGATCCAGGGAGATAAAAGGTATTTGCCTTTATCATATGCCACTGAAACTTAGCTTCTCGTCTAGATAATGCATTGATCAATCTACTTTTCCAACTCTTTCAGGTAATATTTATATCTAGCAGATCAGCAAAATGTTGATTATTGAGCTTTGAACTAGGATTTGCGGAAATTGTTGGGTAAGCTGTCGTCTGAGAGACCCGTAGTGGTTGGTAAAACGTGAACGAGGGCAATTTGGTCATTTGAGGTGGGAACATGGGGACAGCCTGATTACAATCTACGCAATTGCTTACGACGTCGGTTGGAAACGGGGTTCCGCTGTAATTAGGGTGAAGTTTCGCCGATGCCGCCACAAGTTTGGAAGTTTTAATTGGAGCCATTCACGAGGCGCCACGAAAAGTGCTCCTGGACTCGAGTTTCATATCTGCCGTCCGATAAGATATCGAGCTGAAGGGGACTTTATTTTTGTTTTTTGCTAAAAAAGGAAATTCTTATTGACCAGATAAATGAAAGAAAAGAAGTAAGGATTTTCTACCAGCTTTGTACTGATCGAATGTAGGGGTGGCAATTTCTGACACGATCCGAAAATACGACACGAATCTAATACGAAATTAATGGGTTTGGGTTGAAGTTTTGGAGGTTCGGGTCAGAATCGGGTCAAACCCGATGAACCCGAAAAGAAAACAGGTCGATTTCGGGTCAACCCGTGGTGACCCGATATGACCCGTTTACAAATTAAAAATAATTTAATAAACATAAAAATTATTTTATCTAACTAAACTAAATCATTCTTTTTTTTCAAAGGCATTAATTACTTAATCCTAAATGAATTTATTTACCTTGTGTGAAGTTAAAATTATTATATTTGGACAAATAATATAATTCATTTTAATTTATTTTATATTTGGTTTGGGATAAAACACTTTTACGGTGTTTAATTTATTTTGGATTTGATTTGAAATTATTTATTTAAATTTTTATTACTTGATGATGTAATTAATTTTGTGAGAAATTGATTTTATTAGAATTTACAGTGATAAATTAATAAATTAAAATTAATTTCTGGGTCATTTCGGGTCGACCCGCCAACCCAAAATTTTCGGGTTCGTGTCAGATATACTGACCCGTCACGGGTTGACGTGTCGGGTTCGGGTCAACAGATTTTTTGACGGGTCGGGTCAACCTGATTGGACCCGAATTGCCACCACTAATCGAATGTATGTAGAATAGGAGTGTACTAGTGTGAATACCCGTGCTACGCACGGTGCTGACATTATTAAAAAAAATAAAAATAAAATGGTGAACAAATAAAGGTGAAAAAATTATACCAACAAAATTAAAATGTAATATATGTTTAACAATAGTTTGAAATATAATAAATGTGTATATCATTCAAGAATTGTCTTTTTTTTTAAGATGGATCCTAAAAAAAAATAAAAATTTATATTAAAAAAGGGAATGACATATTTCTACAAATGAATGTAATTGAATGTTGTTAAAATGAAATACTTACAAATACTAAGCATTCGATTTGATAATCTTGTTTGAATGTGCGAACACTCTTCACACCAATCCACTTTTAGTACGAATGCCAAAATTGGTGATTTAATTAACTTTGTTAAATTTTATGGAGTGCGTACTACAAATGAAAATGCATGATCTTTACATTTTTGTAATAATGACTTGTACTTCGATTGCACTTGAAAATTTTTAGTCCAACGAAACTACTGAAAATTTCCCGTTATTGGACCTCCCCATCCCACACGTCCGATTATGAGCACCGAGGCGAGTAGACTGTAGAGTAACTCACTTTTTTCCAACTTCCAGCAAGTAGCCCACTAGCGCCAGCCACACATATTTGCAATCACAACCCCCCATCCCAAAAACCCAGCAAAACCAAGCACCACTAATTGAAAACAAACCAATAAATGCACTAAAATGCCTCCCATCTATACCTCAAATTGCACTTTAACCCACAAATTTTTATTTTAGGTACTTTGACCGCTTATTGTTATTTTTTTGTGCGAAATTATCCCTCTAATTGCTTTTGTCTTTTTCGATTTTTTCACATGTCGCTAACTGCTTCATTCTCTTTGCTATCACTTGTATATTTAAAATCAATTTTTAATATTAAATAAAAAGGAATCCATTAGTTTATAATATGTTCATAATGTAGATAAATTCTTAAATTTGGAAAAGGGCATATGTTCTTATAGGCTTTTTTTCTTTTCTTTTTTGGGGGAAAATGAGTTTGTTCTTGTAGGTTTTTTTTTTTGGATATAGAATTGTTTTTCAAATATTTTGGTTCTTAGTCCCTACTATGTTTAAACCATCTTTTAATATCCAATTCAATATAGTCTTTTAATTTGGTAACCTCTATAATTTTTAATTTATTCTTTTGGTTTAAGTTTAGTTAGAATTCAGAATTTTTCAAATACCAAGAGAAATCATATTTTTTTTTAGTCACCGTCTTCAATTTCCCATCTAATGACCCTTGTGGTTTTACCGATTATGAATAGGATAGATGATGTGGTTATTAGAATTTAAAAGCTACCGCCATAGTGTTTCTATTCCGTTTTTCTTTATTTCTTTTGGGTCAAGGTAATCTCTAATCCTTTCAAGTGAAGTTTAAATATGATTGAAAAAACAGGGCCTTCAAGTACATTGCCAAGTAGCTTTAATGAGCGAGACTATTGCAGGCCTAAAAATTGAGATTCCAGAATATCACGTTGGTTAATTATTAAAGGTTAAACAGGCCCTGCTCTGATGGTTCGAGTTTGTGTCTTATCATGAACAATAAGTGCAACTAAACTTTACAATTTTGTTTTTCACACACATCGTTTCCACTTTTCATTTTTGCTGAATTGCTGCTGTTTGAGTAGCAACAGCATGGTCGATGCATAAATCATGCCTTTAATGGGTCTTTTGGAGCATGTGCTTGTGATTTTGTGTTTATACTTTATCCCACTGTTGAGTATCTTTGCTTTACGGTGTAACAATAAGCAAACGACCGTTCATAGGATTTTGTAAAAAAATTTCAGAAATAATGAATGATCGGAAAATCAATGTAATATCATTCATGACAAAAAGCAAATCAACAGCAAAACATACTTAAAAGGCAGAGGGGACTGACCTGAAAAATTAAGCTAGCAAGAATATACTTCAGTTCTCCGCAAGAAGGTAGATTTTCGCTGAAGTCGGTGCACATAATCTCTTCCATAACTGCTCACAAAAGAAACAAAATCAATACATTTACAAAATCAATAGAGAACAAAAAACAAATAAGAAACTGAGAGAGAGGGTGAGGGAATTGGGGGTGGAATTCTTTGGAGGAGTTTTAATTGGGGTGGAATTCTTAAATTGGAGGACTTTTAATTGGAGTGAACTCTTAATTGGAGTGGGAAACATGGGAGAAAATGAAGGGGAAAACGTGGAATGATGATTAGAGAATTTGTAGGAGTGGTTGTAGGATGAGTTAAGAAATAGTTGGAGTGGACTCTTAATTGAAGTGGGAAACGTGGGAGGAAATGTAAGGAGAAACGTGGGATGATGATTAGAGAATTTGTAGGAGTGGTTGTAGGAAGAATTAAGAGATAGTGGGAATATTTTAAATTTAAATTTGATTGGTGATAAGGAGAGTTATGACCCACTAATTTTTGTGTATTAAAATAAATACAAAAATTTAGAAAAAAGAATGAGAAATTTAGAAGTCATTGAGAGAGTTTCTGCTAAAAACCTCTTCTTGAATATATATATAAATATACTCGTGTGAATACCCGTGCTACGCACGTGCTGATATTATTAAAAAAAATAAAAATAAAAAGGTGAATTAAAAAAGGTTAAAAAATTGTACCAACACAATTAAAATATAGTATCTGTCTAACAATAGTTTGAAATATGATAGAATGTGTATATTATTCAAAATTTACCTTTTTTCGGAAGATAGATCCTGAAAAAATAATAAAAATTTATATTAGAAAATGAATGATATATGAATAAAAATGAATGTAATTAAATGTTGTTAAAATGAAATACTTACAAATATTATGCATTCGATTTGATAATCTTGTATGAAGGTGCGAATATTTTTCACACCAATCAACTTTTAGTACGAAAGTCAAAATTGGTGATTTAATTAATTCTGTTAAATTTTGTGGAATGCATATTACAAATGAAAATGCACGATCTTTGCATGAATTGATTCGTTGGTTGAATAACCTATCACCATTGTCCTGAGAATTAAGTACGTGCGAAATTCAAAATTAGTGTATTTTTTTTACATAGTTTATAAATAGCATTATAAAAAATAAACATATATCAAGAAATTCTACTTTTTTTGTAATTCTATGAGATAAGAAGTATCACAACTAAATACGAATCGTGCATGTCTGTCATGTAGATTAAGATGCATGTTACTACTGGAATCTCTGATTTGTATGTTAATATTGTACCTGTTTCACAAATAAAATGTTATATAAAATACAAAAAATTTGTTGAAATTAAAGGTACATGAAATTAATTACCTAACAACAGTATCGACCACGTCATTACAATGCATACACACTGTTTTTGAAAAATGACCTTCACATAGTTGTCCATAATTTTTGTATAACTCATAGAACATGTTTTCTATGTTAATGCTCTGAATGTAAGCAAGTATTAGAAAATATTTAACCTAGTAAAAATGAAAGAAAGTATAAGTTATAATTATAACTTTAAAAAATTTGTGCAGTAATTAAATTAAATATAGTAAGTTTACCGTATGCATTATTGTATATTCGGATATCCATATTCTCTTTGAATTTGCTATCGACAATGCTTGTGATATTATAAAATTGCTTAATTTCAACCACGTAACTAACTTTCGAGCACATGTATCTTTTTCAAACCTACAATTTTTTGAAACACATGTTGATAAGAGTATGAAACAATATTTGGGAGTGTTTGGATAGTGTATTATTTGAAATATTATTTGGAATAATTACTGTAGCACTTTTTATGATGTGATGTATGTGAGATAAAAAGGTGGTTGAAAATATAAAAAGATGGGTTGAAAAATGTGTCTATGATGCAAGCGAAATATTATTTGGGATAATTGAGGTATCCAAACAAACCTATTAAAAGTTTGATGTAATGTTACTGATGGAACTCACCAACTGTGCAGGTATCGAGCAAAATATAAATTGTGATTGATATACAATTTGCTAGCTCCAATTGTACAAAGTGATGGTCCTGCATAGTACGGTTATATTCGCTAAAAAACTATTCAAATTATATAGAATATAAGTAAAAGCATTTGATTTACCTATGAAATTTTGTACGCAAATACCACATGTTAGTAAAATATTATTTTTTGTAGCAGACTGATATTATAGGGTTTGTAGTATATTCAATAACTTGATACTCAAATCACTGATGAGGTAAAGTTTGTCTAAATAAGTTTTACAGTGTCCTAACTCATTGCAAAAGAAAAAAGCGCTAAATAGTCCTAATTGGCATCGCAAGTTAGGGCAACGTGCCAGTGGCATCTAGACCTAATTTTGTTTTTGCCAAAATCTAATCCTAATTGGTTCTGCTGTTTCTTGATCATGTCGTATGCTTCCGAATTAAAATTGTATTAAAATAGCATGTGAATAAGCATTTGTCTTTAATTAAGGAGTAAAAAGAATTTAAAGTATAAACAATAAATTATAAACGGTTTATGAAGTAGATTATGGAAAAGTTTTAAATTGAGAGGGTTTAGAAAAAAGAATGAGAAGTTTAGAAGCCATTGAGAGAGTTTCTGTTAAAAACCCCTTCTTGAATACATATAGATATAGATTTCTACATTTAACGTCTGTACCTTGGGTATGGTACTGTATCTAACTCCCTATCTGTACCTTGGGTATTGTACTGTATCTAACTCCCTCTCTTGCTTCTTTGTTTTCTTTTTTACCTTTTCTTTTCTGCAGTAAAGTTCAAATGTTCAATATTTCAGATAAAGGTTGAACATGAGCTTAAAAATAGTAACAACTTTAATTGCATAGAACAACTAAAATTGCAATTAAACTTATGGAAAATAAAAGTAATAAGCAAAATTTCATAGGTTTAATTGCATTAGTAATAAGCAAAATGACCCACTAAATACCCAAATGATGCATTATCGATGTTTAGCAAATCGACCCGAAATTAGACACCCATTCAATCTGATTCTATGTTATATTACCAAATGAAAACCGAAAAATTGGTCAAATTAGGTGAAAAATCGCCTTCAAAATTCAAACATTGAGTTGGAATTTCTTTCACTTCAAATATGTACATAAAAATTATAAAGTAAATTTTATATACACTGTCAGTATATACACTATCACAATTGCATGAATGATACATAAACAAATTTTAAATTTTAAATTCAAATTTTGCACATATATCATATATCTAATGATGATAGTGTATACACTGACAGTATATATAATATTAATCCAAATAATCATGATAACAACATATTATGCTAACTCAACATGTTGACGGTTGAAAACTTTGACTAATGCCTAGGTCACTCTATTGGATGATTTTAAAGCCTCTATCTTAACCACTAAATCAAGGTTTTTTTAGCGTTTGTAAACATGCTTATATAAAATATTTTACAGTTTTATACACATGGAACGTATTTGCTCACCCCATGATACTTTGCAAAACATGCTAAACTTTAATATTCATTGCATAATATTTTATTTTTTCATAACTTGAACCCACAGAGATTATCATTCTTCACTTTTTCAACTAAAGTTAAAGCTGCTTATCTTATCATTATAGTGTAAAAAAAACCTTATAAATTTGCTAAATTAAAAAGAAACAACATATTTTAAATTTTCAGGATATAATACGCTTAACTGACTATGACATAACCAAGTTAAAAAAATAATTAACATCTTAAAATTCATACTTGAAACACTAATTGTCATATTGATATTATGGTTTCTTTAAAATGCATATAGACTTTGAAAAAAAGAAATAAGAGAAATATGAAAGTTTTTCTTAAGCTTAAAAATACAAAAGAAAGTCACCGATAGCAATGTACATGGATGCCTGCCTAAACAAGGTTGGAATGAATGCGAGATTATTATCAAATTTTTAGTATCAAATGCAAAATGCACAAACCGCACGCTTGGGCTCTTCCATGCTCAGGGCAACTTAAGCAAGGGCCTGAGGCAAAAAGCCTGGTCTTATCTTATGAGTGTACTGTTGAACGAATGAGCATCTACAAGGGGCCACATAAGGAGAGAGAGAGAGAAGGAAAAAAAAAAAAGGCACATCCGACATCTGTTTCGGATTCTTTACCCTAAATCTAGGACCACAGTGCACTTGTCGAAAGGCTGAGGTTGTGCAAGTCTCCCACCACCCGAAACCCACGTCACCTCAATTCCGACATCGGATATTATTCCAATCCCGGATTTTGTTTTTAGGGCAAACCCCGAATCCTTCCCATGATGAAGCGGAAGAAGTGGTCGGAGCTGGAAGAGCAAACCCTCCTTACCAAATACTCTGACCTGCTCAATTCCGGCACCTTAGCCAAGCTCAAGACCAGAGAAAAGAAGTTCAAGCCCATTGCAGACCACGTCAACTCCATCCACCATCTCCGGGACCCCAACAACTTCCGATTCAAGTGGACTTGGCGTGATGTCTCCATTAAGGTCCAGAACATGCGGCACCAGTACTTGGGCGTCAAACAGAAGATTAGGATATCGGACAGCGAGTTCAATTGGGACGACGGCGAAAATCACTGGGAAAACTTCTTGAAGTATAAGGAAGTTTTCGGGGATGTTGAATTAGAAGTAAAGGGTAACGGTAATAGTCATAATAATTGCAATAACAGGAGTGATCCAATGCAGGAAGCTTCATCTGCTGGAGGCGTAGCGGAGTTTTTCGAGGAAGAGGGTGGAATGGGATTGAATTTTGGGATTGACAGTGAGGAGATGGATGAGGAGGAAGAAGAGGAGGATGGGGAGTTTGGGGAAGATGTGGTGGGGGTTGGGATTAGCGATGGCGAATTGGGGGCTGAGAGAGGGGAGAGAAAGGAAATCGAGGATTCGGGTTTCGACCATCGGAGGAAATGGAAGAAGGGTTTTGATGGAAAAAGGTTTAGGATGGTGGGTGCTCAGGTGGTGGAGTTGAGGGATGTGGTGTTGAGAAGGGAAGAGAAGAGGAGGGAGAGGGAGTGGACCAGAGAGGAGGAATTGATTGAGCGGGAGCAAAACAAAAAGGAGAAGGAATTGTTGTGGGAGAGGAGGAATTTAAAAAGGGATGAAGATATGGAGATGAGGGAATTGGAGTTGGAAGAGAGGCAAATGATGTGGGAAAGGCGCGAATTGGAAAGAAGGGTCAGGTTGGAAAGAGAAATTGATGAGGAGAGGCGGAGGAGGATGAGGTTGGAGGAGAGGTGGGAGGAAGAGAAAATGGAGTGGAAGGAGAAGATGGTGGGAATGCAGCTTGAACACGAGAAGCAGATGATTCAAATGCATGCTGATTCTTGCCAGAATCAATTGCAAATGTTAGGAGTCATTGCTAGGCTCATGTGCCAGTTTCTTGGGTCTGCCAGCGATGCATTGGGTGGTGGTTTGGGAACTTTGCACCCTCAAGTTTTGCAGAATTTGCAGCATCCTGGGGGCTTGGGTGAAGGCGTGAAACCAGATGCTAATTCACCCTCTGAATTTCTGTAGAAAATTTGCCTCCATGTTCTTGTTGCTGTTGCTCGAATGAGATGCTGCATTGGTCAATTCGTTCGCGTCAATCACTTCTTTGGGATGATACTGCTGAAAGTATTGGTCTTTTCTCTTTGTGAATGGAACTTCTTTTGGTCACAGCATGATATGGTCTTTTTTTTTTTCTCTTGCAAAACGATGCAGTTGCCCTTGGCTGTTGAAATAAAATGGGAAGGGAGGCAGGCAGGATATAACTTTATCTTTGCATTTACTAGATGATTGCATTCAGGACTGCAATTGTGTGATTGGGACTGAGTCATTAGTATGGTGGTTGAAAGTCATTTTACGATTCTGAGCTAGTGGACGCGTTCATTTGCATTACCATCTAGAAATTTGGATCCAATTGGGACTCTAATTAGGTAAATGCTGCTGTCACCTCTTGTATACTTTTAAGAAGTTTTTGTAGCAATTTCTCGTGATCCAATTTGGCCACGATATCTGCCTTTTTAGTTAAAATTAGCAAGAATGATGTATAGAAGTATAGGAAAACTAAGGACAAGTCCATCGAAGGTTTCTTCTTGAAAATCTCCACTTTTGTTTAAACCGAAACGCAAAAGGCTTAGAAGGAAATTCAAGCACCGGATGAATGCCAAAAAATTTTACTACAACCAAATAGAATGAAATGTATTTCTCGAGTTTTCCCAAGAATATTACAACCAAATCTCAAGTTGTCAACCATCTTTGATCTGATTTGATTTCATTCATGATCGAAAGATGAGTAATTCAATAATATCTACTTGTATGCTCTAATATCTGGATTGATAATTAGTTTCGAAAAAAGAGTATAAAAAGCTCGAGGAAATGACCCAAACAACGACCTACAAGAGGATTCATCGTACATTTCCCTTCATTAATTTATTTATAGTTAACTGCACCTTTTGGTTATACTTTTTGAAGGATAGACAGGCCCCACAGGCCCCCAATTTTTAGCACTTTACATCCAATTTCCAAAGGAGAATTGATCGCGCCTCCCGAGTATAGGCGGTCACTAATTCGTTAGATAAGGGAAACATATCAAAAGTGACAGCAGACAAGTAGTTTGCTTTGGTCCAAATGGAATTTTTGTTTCCCACTTCATAATCAAAATCATTACGGTTAAGTGGGACGGAATCTTTAATAAAGTTGCACATATTCACATCTTCTTAATCCATCATCACCATATATGTAATGTAACTACCCCCCGGAGGGAACTTAACTCTGAGTGGGATAATTATTTAGTGAGATTCATTGGTTCATAAATTTTAAGAGAAATGGGCAACAATATTACAGGAGCAGGAGGAAGAAAGAAGGCAAAGGTAATGAAGATTTCCGGTGAAACCTTCAAACTGAAAACACCTGTATTAGCTTTCGATGTGGTTAAGGACTACCCGGGTCATGTTTTGTTGGAATCAGAAGCAGTAAAGCGACATGGGATCAGAGCAAAGCCATTGGAGCCTCAAGAAGAGTTGAAGCCCAAGAAGATATATTTTCTTGTGGAATTGCCAAAGCTGCCCGAAGAAAGAGCGCCAAGGAGAGCAAGGTCTGCTGTTCACATGAGCGCTAAGGACCGGCTCGAGTGCCTGATGTTGTCAAGAAGATCAGGCTCTGATGTTTCGGTTCAGAGACAAAATCCAGCAGGGCCTGTTCAGGTTAAGATGAGGTTGCCCAGAACCCAAGTAGAGAAGTTGGTAGGAGAAAGCAGAGATGAAACAGAGCTTGCTGAAAGAATTGTTGATCTTTGCATGAAGAATTAATTCTTCTGATCAGGAAATAAGTAGTCCTAATTCCATTACCCCGTTTAATGGAAGAAACCCCAAAGTTTGGTTGCCTTGGTGTACAGAGAGATTCACGAGACATGAAGGATTAAGTTGTTAATTTGTTTTTGGGTAAGTTTTAAGCAAATCCTTTAAATTTGTGTTTACTTCTTGATTGGTTTTGCTCAGACATATGTTAGCTTGTTTGATACTAGTTTTGATAAAAACCTTCGAGCCTTCCTATTGCAAAAGGACTGTAGTCTTCGAAGATTTACCACCTATTGTCTTGACAAATTACGGCTTGGCAGATTTCATATTACGTCCTACAATTTTGCAGGCCTATATCCTACGGTTTTTTTGTTTTTCCCCTCCTCTTTTCTCTTTGACATTTTGAGATTTAATCATTGAATGAACCAAGCTAGTTTTTGCTTGGTAGCTGCCACTGAAAAGGTGAAAAATGACCAAATTCATACAAAAAAGAAAAGCGGATGTATTGTGTAATCACTGAATTTTGGCCTCGAAATTGGTCAAAGAAGGCACAGAAAGTGATTTCCGTTTTTGGTACAGCGGAAAAATGATTTCAGGGCAGGACAAAATAGTGGTCGGCAGTAAGAGCCTTTGTTAGTCAGCAGAGAAAAGCTCCATCTCTGTCCAACTACAACTTCAATCAGATTCACAGGAAAAGGAAAATCAAAATCGGTCGACGTTCGCCGAATCTTTTTCCTTTGGCTATGTGCAAAACCAATTCTCAATTAATCAATCTTTGTCTTTTTTTTTTTTTGTTTTTTCTTTCAAAAAAATTACTGGAGCTGAAAATTGACATCCCATAATCAAAAAATGAGAAGAGGCCAACTTCCCAAGTCCCAAATTGTGCCTAATTCACAGACATCTTCTAGATGTTGGACTCGAAAGACTACAGATGTTGGACTTGGGCTCGGCCTTTGGGCTAAAACCCGAAAAGTAAACCTTGACCCAAGACTAGAAACGTGTCGCTTCCAATACGTTTCATGGAATAAATAAACGCAACATATGCAAGTGATCAAATCTACACACAGCTAAGCCTGCAAGTAACACACAACTGCGAACTTTTGAAAATTTCTTTAGCACAGTTAACCCACACCCGGCATCGTCCCTCATGGGTCATGACACTCTTTTATTCTCCAGTAGAAAGGATTAGGCGCAACTTTTACTTTTTAGTAGAAGAAACTATTAGAGTTACAAGGGTTGCCAAGATCAACTAGCCATTTTATTTCTAACACATATTTCTCTTTACAATCCGCATGTTTGCGCCAATACAACCGCCACCAAGAAGGGGAAAAAAAAGGTGAAAAAAAAGAAGACAGGGCGAAGCCCGTTCATGAAACAAGACTACATGCAAATCCAAGTTCCAATCAAAATTGTTAGATTGATTGATCAAAGGCGCGGTGGCAAGACAAAAGGTGACGGTGATCATTTGGATGGCTGAGGAGAATCCGGAATCAAATTCCCATCGGAGTCGTACAAAATCTTCCCCGAGAAATCCAACGGACGACACTTTTCTCCTTTAATGATGGTCTTCCTCCAAACAGCTTCTTCATCGTCATCACCATCTTCATCCTCTTGTCCTTCGTCCTGCACTTTCCTCCAAGAAATCATCTTAGCCAAGAGAAGAGCTTTACTGCTTAGGTTGCTTTGGAGCCTCGCAACTCGCCTCTTATTATCACCCAGTCGGACCGTTTTCTCACCCCGGCGCCATCGTGATTTTCTGGCCTCAGAGCCGCATAACAGCGCAACAACAGAAAGTATGGACAAGACTGCTATTGGCATGATGAGAAAGGTGATTGATGGCGGTAAAAAAGCCGGTTTATGGAAGGGGAATATTCCGGGCATAGTCCTGACCATGGCTGCAGCAGAACCGACTGACAAAGGATGATCAATCGAGACGTAGAAAATATAAATAAATGAAGAGAGAATGAAAGATTGAGAAAGGGGTGATCGATCAAGAAAGGGAGAGAGTAGGCCTGAACACTAGCTATTGGTTCTACTAGGCGACACCACACCACTGCACTAAGCCTCGTATAATGACGTGGTAGACTTTGAAGTTGAATGACTTCCAAAATGAGATGTCACTGTAATATTTTTCTTTTGAAAATTTGAACCGAACCAAAAAAAAAAAGTGTAGAGAGGATAACTCTGAATTGTAATCCAAGAAAAGTGAGGTAGTTATCGGTGAGGACTGAGGAGGACCTGCTGACGAAGTAGTGGTACTACAGAACAGCTAGGTATTTTTTACACAACAACAAACAAACAAACTGTCTAAATTATTATTGTATTTATTTATGGGATATTTATTTTGGGATTTTAATTATCCTACAGTTTTAAAGCGTCAAATAAACAACAATACCACCGTGTTTTACCCGTTTGATTGACTATGTGTTGACGAGATGCGATTTGGCAATCTCGTCCTTCAATAAAACAGTGATTGCTCTTTGGGTAAAAAGATTGATTAATTGACCGAGTCACCTCACCTGACCTCACCTCTAGTGGAGTCCAAAAGTGGACCTCTAGTCAGCGTCAACTCCCGCTTACCATTTAGGCACCGGTCATTGCAGGATATGCATTACAATTTACAGCCACAGTCTGGAAAATCAATTTACTGATCACTCCTAGAGGCACTTGCAATTGCAAGGGAAGATATATATATATATATATATATATATATAGATTAGCAACATAGGCTAGCTATCACTCTGTGATCGAACCCCACACAAAATTGCTGCAATTCGGATGTTTAGGCGGAGTAACTTTGGGGAGATCTGATCAATATGTTTAATGATGAGTTCCATTTAAGGAGTGCGAGAAGAAAAAAAAAGGGTATAAATAATACGATTTTTAATGTGAGTGATTAATCCTCCAAGTCCAAAACAACAAGGACCTCATTCAGATTCTCCTTTCTCCGTTTCATCGCCATCGCCAAAGGTCAGAGTAAGGCTGTAAACGAATCGAACTGTTCGCGAGTAACTCGAGTCAAACTCGAATTCAAAATATAAAGCTCGTTAGCTCGCGAGCCGAGTATATATATATATATATATATATATATATATATATATATATATATATATATTATTTTTTATTTTAATAGCAAAATTATATATATATCTTTAATATTTTATTATTTATTAAGAAAAAATATTATTTTATTTATTTTTTAAAAAATAAAATAATTATTTTTTATTTTTTTGAGTTTGAGATTTAAATTATCAGTTCGTCGAGTTCGAGTTTAATAAAACTGAGTTCAAGTTTAATAAAACTAATTCAAGATTCGACTCGATTAGAATAAAATTCGATTCGACTCGACTCGTTTGCAGTCTTAGATCAGATCATGAATCAAGATCCGTTTCAAAGTTGAAGCTCGTTCAAACTTGCGGGTATAAGTGACCAGAATTCAATCACGCCAAAGATTGAGACAGACTTTTGTTTGTCAATTTGTGAGACAGACTTTGGTTTGTCAATTTGTGGGACGGTAAAGGGAAGATAGGGCATGAGTTGAGAGATTATTCCATGATACCATGCGGTTATGTAGGCTCAGGTAAAATTTCAACAAATGGCAAGCTCATTTTGCTTTCTTTTTTTTCCCTTCACTTTATTTTTTTAATACTAGTCAAACAAGGAAAATTCATAGTAGAATAGTTTACACGAAAACTTTTACCAACACAGAATGACACGACGGTTTTCTGGCTGAAGCAGGTTTCCTTGTGATAAATAGACAGGATGCAGAATATTAGTCTGGTAACTCGATACCTTCAAATTTCTGCTGAAAGGACAACTTATCAGACGACCTTTTGTTTTGGATAAATTCCGATATATTAATACACCAGCTACGGATTAATGGTTATGCATCCTGATCACCAGCCGCAGCATTTTCAATTCCACGACTCATATTTGCTTGTTTTAAGCCCCAAGAAATCCACTGGAGCATCTTCCAAGCCAAGTTGGCTTGGTGGTATTATTAAAAATATTAGTAAAAAGCACCTCACCTCATGCAATTATATATATATATATGGACAAGGGGCACAAACGGTTGCACCGTCTGTGACGATTTGTGCATTTTCCAACAGCGCGTAACATTTTTTACACGTCGCGTAACTTTCTTTACACACGAAGTAACTTTAGATCAAATTTTTATGAATCTCACACATGACTTGAAAATTGAGTTACATGAAAATTGAGTTACATGCTGTAATCTGATCCGCACAAATTTCTGAAGCCACATGTGGCCTTGAACTTTCAGGAACGGTTGTCTGACAACGGGACAACCGTTCGTTCCCCATTTCCATATATATATATATATATATATATATATATCAACTCAGAAATGATTGATCAGGGCAGGGTAACGGGGAGAAGACAAACACTAGCAACAAAATTCATGATCAATCACAAAAACATCATAGCACCATTCATTCATAAAGTAGTACATAAAAGGAAAATTAAAAGAGGAGGGGGAGAAAAGAAAACGAAAGAGTTAGACAGACAAGACAACATTGGTGAAGAAACAGTCCCCAGCTAATAGACTAGTGAAAAAAATAAGAACAGAACAAGACAACAAGTCAACAACAACACCCACATGTATCATGTATGTGACAAGATCAATGTACTAAGTATATCTCACTACCGTCGTGACGCGAAATCTCAAATAGGGATGGAATTTGAGACGGAAGGAAAAACGACGGTGGCCGGATGAGCCATGATGCGGCGGCCCTTCATGTGGCGAAAGCAATAAACCAGAGCACCGACAGGCCACTCCACCAGCGCAGCGGCCGCAAATGCCAAGAACCCGAGCGTCGGACCCACCACCTTGCACCTACAGGGGTTGCCGGCCGTGCCACACTGCACACATATTGGAATTGGAGCTCCAACTGCCATGACTGTTTTCTAGAGTACCTTTTTAAGTATTTAGGAGTGAATAGTGAAATTTACTGATTGGATTGGAGAGCACCAACTAGTAAAACCAAGTAGTAATAGAAACGGATGACCTCTGCGACAGTGCGTATGGTACTGGCGAATCGAATCATGAATTCGTGCGAATTTTGCACCATTTTTATAGGATTTTGGCAACTTGGCTTGAATAAGAGAGACATCATGGGTAAATACCTTGGCGGTGGCATCGGGAACAGGAACAGGAACAGGCCAGCAGGGGTTCTACGTGTGGCTTGTTGAGTGCGTTTGTTTACACGTGTTTGTTTCCAGTGGGAAGTTGACACGACGCCATTGCTTCTTTTATCTTGTAAACTTCAACTGTTTGTTAGGTAAGTAATGCAGCTCACTCAAACTGGTTTCCAGGAACAGAAAACGTGATTCCACGAATTTAAACCTGGGCTTCAATTTGGGCTAAGACAACAGGCAGGGAGAAATGAATAAGACCGGCTTTTAGGCTGCCCTAAAGGCATGAGCCTGCAAAGATGGCCCTTTCTTACTCCCAGCCCTTTCTCCTGACTGGCCCTGTTCCAAAGGCATAAGCCTGTGTGTGTGTGTGTCTGTGTGTGGAGCTTGGAGGGCAGGAAGGCGTCTTTTCCGGTTTCCTTTTTCCCCTTTTAAAAGCAAATGAGTTGATGGGAGTTGAGCCTGGAATATAACTATTCCCATCAAGTGCTGATCAATGACACTATTGATTACTACATTTTACCATCATTTAATTAGTTGTAACTACTCCTTACACGAAGATTAAATTTTTTTTTTTTACATTATTCTGTCTTAATATTACTCCATGCTGCCCTCAAAACAAAGATTACTCCACACTTTTTTTTTAATAATAATAATGGCTGAATAAAGAGTACTCTGTAATAAAGAGGAAGCTTTAAATTTTCTTCCGAAATTAGCTGTCAAGGAACAAAAACTAGTTAATTTACCACGTGTTGGAGGGATGAGACCCTCGAAAGAATTGTGGCTCAAATCTAAAGCAACTAAATTTGTCAAGTTTCCGATACCCGGTGGAATTAAGCTTTCAATCGAGTTCAAAGAAACATCGAGTTGTGCTAGTTGTGTAAGGTTTACTTGAGAAGAAGGAAGCTCGCCTTGAAGATAGTTGAAAGATAAATTGAGATAGGTGAGTTTAGAGAGTGCACCTAGAGTGAGAGTAATACGTAAGTTACTAAAAAAATTACATTAGATTCCACATAAAAACTGAATAAAACCTAAACAATATTATTGTAAAAGTTGTAAAGCAATACACTGTAAAGGAATGCAGCAGGTTCCCAGTTGTTAAAGAACAAATGAAAGTGCACAATTTGGGGTGCGTATTAGATTCGACCCCGTTGCGTCATGTACAAGTATTCATTCTGTTTTCAACAACTCGTTTTTGGAATCGATCCAACCATTCCAATCTGTAAAAGCCAAGCCAAGAAAGTTCTTCCCAACTCCATAAATTACGATACCTCATTCATGATCATTAAATCAGCCAATAGCTAAGCTATGGGAATGGGATCCACGAGTTTGACGGGTCAGGTGGTTTGCTTTTGGCCTCCTCCAAAACTTCACACCACACATTTTATTAGAGGCTTTGATCAGCTAGCTGCTAGAGGAAGTACGTGCATATTTACCTGCTCGTACCTGCAGTAGCTGATTGATTTCTAAAATGCCAAGATACGTGAGATGCCCTTTCCACTTTCCAGCACAGTGAGATGATGCCAACAAAACTGTAATTGGCCATCATCGAATCCATTAAGGGAGAAAAAGAGACATATATATGTTTGTGAGTTTCCTCAAACAATTAGTACGTATAATTGAAAGAAAGTTGAACTAATAGTGATAATAATGCCAACGGCACACTTTTCATCGATCTAGTAGGATGTATGAAGCACCACGATTGTGATACTAAAAGTTTAACAGCAAAATTTTGTGGTCCTTGAGAATTGAACATTCCGTTTTAAGACGAGCAAAAACACAGCCAATAGCCTGATATGCCACACATTATTAGATGCGAATTGTATTACGTACCCCGAAAGGGCAAATGATTCTCCATGCCATTCCATTCCATTCCATTTGAGAAAATGGAACTTATTCTGAGGGGGACAACTTTAGTTTATCATGTCGTAAAGAGGAGATGATCAAGTCTAGAAAGGTCCTACGTATTTACAGCAGCCACATGCAATTCGCTTTCATGCACGCCTTCTATTCTACTACCATAACCATACCATACCATAGAAAGAGGCTCATAATTACTCTAACAAGGGTGTTTGATTGCCGCCTCTCTTGTCCATGCAGCAACCAAAGCTGCCAACGCACACTTAAACGCAAGCCCCCCACATCACATGCAGAAATCACCCCTCGATCGCTAGCTAGAGTATTTCTTCATATTCAAACACCTAGCTCTCACCTTTCTGCTTCTTTCGTACTGGTGTGTCATATAGCTTCCACTACTAGCTAAAGCTTCTCTCCTCTCTTCATCATCATCTCCAAAATTAAAAGGGGTCTTTTCAATGTGTCAAGGGAATCGAATATTAAATCATATGAAGTTCATTATCCTCCTTTTAACATTGGTTCCAACAAGTGCTATTCGTCATGAGAAGTTCGATGAATCCACGGTGCAACCCATGCCTGAGACGAGCATAAAATGTGGGGAGTGCCCGTGTGTAAATCCATGCACTCAGCAGCAGCCACCTCCGCCGCCACAGATCACTCAGTATTGTCCTCCACAAGTTCCGCCACCGCCAAGGTTCTACTACTTTTCAGGCCCTCCAGAACCAACACAAATAACACCACCCTCTCCAAGATTCACATACGTGATAGGCGACCCCCAAGACAGCTTGTATCCAACTGATCCCTTTAATCTGGAGATCTACAACCGTGCCACGCGTGATTGTGGTGTCATCCTAGGACTGCTTCTTCCCATAATTTTCGGATTGCTACAGATATTGGCCTTTCTAGGAGCATAGAAGTACTAGAATTTTTTCTAGTAAGTTTCTAAATGTGATCGTTTACTGTCTTCTGAAAACTGTGGCAAAGGTACTTTTTGTATCACAAGTATGCTGTACAATTTTATTTTATTTTTTTAATACTTTCGGCTCCATTAAACTTAGTCACACTACATACTTGTGGTCAAGACGGATAAAAAGGCCAAATTAAGATTCGAACAGCTGCGAGGTAGCATTAAATAAATTATACTTAACCATGGAGTTTACTACTCTCAATCTGTCAGTCATCTGATCTAGCTCGACTGGTAAAGTTCCAATTTATCCATGAAGCTCAGGAGTTCCCTTTTTTTTTTGTGATTTAAATAAATATGACATGCATGGGAGGGGTGTTAATTTAGAAGCATGGAGTAATGCGGGGGATTTGAACCCATAATTTGTAAGTTTTTGAGTCTCAACTTTAACCAAATAGATCAAGGTCTCCTCGGCCGACGACAACAGGCCGGTGTTCCTATATTTCCATCGAACTCTTTTGTTAACAGAAACTAGTCTCACACTAACTCAAGAAGAAATCACGTCCCTACTGAACAGATTGTGCACGTTACAAAATCTCAATCACGTACGATTTCATCAGGCACATACAGCCTACCTGCTACTTAATCTTTTGTTTCCAATGAAGTGTAGTATTTCCCTAACTTAATCTGGTGAGATGCCATGGGCTGCTGCTCTAGAATCAGAGGCTGAGTCCATATCTAATAGTACAATATTGATTTATAAAATTGAAAAATCCGGCTCCTAAAAGTATTTAGTCCGCATGCAGATGGTTTATGAAAATCGGGCCGGAAAGGAGGGATTGGGGAATCTGATGATAATTAAATAATGCATGTAAAGTCAATTAAAGGCCTTGATGATTTCATGAGTGGGTTGATTCCTTTTTAAATGTCACCAAACTTGTTTATAACACGGCCGTATAAGATTAACTAACGAATCCCACTAATCAAGATTGTTTTACAAACTAAAATTTTGATTAATTTGGTTCACATTCACGCCACGGGAATGTAGGAACACCGATCATCATCAGCGACAGGTCAGGTCAGCCAAAATGGTCTGACATTACCAATTATTGCAACAATCATAGGTTGCAGGGAAGCTCTCCTTATTTAATACGGGCAATGAAGGAACTAGTGCTGCCATGGCTGCTCTGACAGACTGGCAACTTCTGAACCTTTCAATGCTAATCAGTATATTAATAGTAAGCTGTGCTTGTGTGCTTCATGGAAGTTGCATAGTTGGTCAAACAATCAAATAATTCACCAAAATTCCTTTCTGGGAAACGTCACAGGAAAAATACTACTAGAAAATCGTGGGTTTGCTGCCTTAATCAGTTCATACTAGTTCGTTTTGGTAGCGCCCTTGAAACCCAGTTAAGCAATTGTCAACTTTAGATGCCACTGACGGAGTGATCTTCTGGTGGAAATGAAATGTGGGGAGTAGTCCAGAAGCCTGAATGTAAAATCCCGAGGAATCAATCAACTTTTCTTGCTCTTTCTCACTCCAAACAGCATCTGACCCCCCCATAATCAAGAAATATGACAGTGAAAACAATAAACAAATGTAGCATCAGGCCGATAAAAGGACAGCGAAAAAGTAGTGATCATAAGGGAAAGGGGAAAAAAAAAGTCAATAGCTCCAAGGCATCTTACGAGTTTATAAGCGGAACATTGTGACTTAGATTATTCTATTTTCCTTCTTTCACCGCATAGCAGAAATGAAAAAAAAAGAAAAAGAAACTAATACTAACACACACCATCAGTTTCTTGGTTGGCCGGGTCTATGAGAGATCCAAGAAGGAATAAAATCAAAATGATAGAATTAAATTAATGACTGTTGCTCGCTCTGAATCTTAACTTGTATATAATATCTTATTAGTAATTATGTAGGAATTAGGACTTCATCAAAAGCTTATGGCAACGTTGATAAAATTCGTTGAAAGATGTTTACAAGACTTGTGTGGACTAAAGTAATACGGAGGTATCTTTAGTTAGCATCTTTTGTTCACTAAAGTAATAAGGTTTTACTAAATTTGAGTATTATGGAGAAATTTTACCTTGGTTCAAACTAAGATAAGATACCACAATGTATCAAATAATAATAGTATTGTAGAGCCCATCAATTTTACATGAGATACCATCCAAAATCAAATTCTAAAGCTCGTCTATCTAATTAGCCAAAATCAAATTTTTTTCTTTCTTTTTTTGTGGGATGGTAGACCAAAATCTGATTTGCCCAAAGTGTTTGAATGCTTCAAAGCCCCTTCAACTACAACCCAAGAATCACCAAGAGTTTGATCATGTCATGACCGTTATCAGAAGATGGATATAAAATTTATTCCATAGTCAGCACATCAACATCAATTGGGCAGGTATACCCTCCCTGGATCTCCTTATTTCCAATGGTACTTCCTCTCACACAGTCGCAAAAAAAGAAGGTTAAAATTTTGGACTGGGAACTCCTTCTGTGTGCGTGTATATATATGTGTGTATATATATATATATATATATATATATATATATATATGTACATGGATGACACTTAGAAATCAAGGAATCCACGGCCAGACGTTGCTTCCAAAGTCTCCAATTAAGTAACTCAATTATTCCAACTAACTATCGTGACAAAAGCTTACACCTTTCTCAAACTTCATTCCACATTTGCATTCCTCACTCCTCACTGTCCCAAGTCATCACTCACTTTCTTTATGCACACAATTATGCTAGTTTTACTACCGGAGTGAGGAGCCCTCTCTGTTTCCAAAATGCACCCATTGGCCATGGCCAAAAAATTCTGCACAATTCTCCCTTTGATCACATTCTTGATTTTACTCATGAATTCATCGTCTAGAGTGGCTGGTCAAGGACTGTATGCTTCTCCTCCTCCGCCAGCTTCCGACTGCTCCTGTCTTACTCCACCACCACCACCACCTCCTCCTCCATCTCCTACTACAAATTGTCCACCGCCTCCTTCACCACCTGTGACAACGACTTCTCCACCGCCTCCTCCTCCGGGGTCAAATTACTACCCTCCATCCTACTATTATCCACCTCCACCAGGTGGCTACTGGCCGTACAACCCTTCACCCTCTATAGACTACAATTCTCCTCCCCCACCTAATCCTATCTTGCCTTATTTCCCGTATTACTATCTCAATCCTCCTCCACCGTATTACTCTTCTTCAGCAACTATGCTCAATGCTTTTCCACCGTTGACCTGGGTGATTCTGAGCATCATTTTACAATATTTACGGATTTAACTGAACCCTGCATGACAACAAAGGTGGTTCAGCTTGCTCTGATATTTTTTTTTTGCACAAAGAGGAGTCTGCAACATCAATTCGGCAGAGATCAAATATCCAGGACAACAATGCAGCACAAATTACACAGACGTCAATGAATAGGTAGAATTATTATCTACTCTCGAACATCATTCTTGGATGTAATTCAGTTTAACTCCGCAGATTAAGATTGATTATGTTTAAAATGTGATATTACTAGTCATAGTAACGGTTGAAATTTATGCGGATGATTAATTAGGCATTTGAACCATATCATTAATTTTCTCCTTTTATGACAACTTTTCTAGCCATCGGTTGCAACTTGGAAATGTTGAATTCTGGCACAACACAGTCATGACAGAAAGTTCATATCTTCTGTTTAAAGAAAAAGAAGAAGAGAAATCTCATCTCCTTCGTCGCATTATTTCTTGTGTTATTGGGATGTATTTCTATAGTTATCTGTGTAACTTTCAAACATCAACACCCATTTTTACTTGTATCATTGATTTTTTTTTTTTTTCCCTTTCACTACTTTATAGTTTATGGTAAATTACCCAATTACAAGATATATTCTTCTCTTTCTGGTCACACTTCATATTCGGCTAACGTAGCCAGAAAGTGATTAGGTGCGTTTAATTTCTGTGGGGCTAATGATACTTATTATCTTACCAAATTAATGACGTATTGAAATGTAATTATCCTATTAGCGTCACAAAACACCAGCATTTGTTAACAATACCTACCTGTCATTTGTGTCCATGAGAGTTGATACTATGATATGCTAATATGTTAATTGATTGAGAATTACGAGTAAACTAATGAAGCAACAATTTGGGAAGCCTACTATGGACCATATGCTTCAATCCAAAACCGTTGCCATCACAAAAATCATTCAGATTTATGGAACCAAAACGGTTGCCATCACAAATGATTGTGATTTAAGACTAGTCATTACTACAATGGTCATTAGTGCAATTTGGACTTGGATTACTACAACGGACTGAAAGGTGGCCAAAGCTATTATTTTTTTGTTGCCAAATCTCTGGGCCAATTGGGTCTTTGCCTGTTTGCTGCTCATCATTTGTGATCAATAATTTGCACATTACATTACGATATATTTTTGTCCTAGCAGTCTTTCTTTCTGTTTATTAATCTTTATAGGAAAGCCAAGGGAGAAAGAACATTCACAAATCATATAATAGTCTTCGGGCAGAATAGACTGACAGAGGCAGCATTTTATTCTGAACAGTTTTAATGTTTCGGGAAGACTTTTCTGGTCAACATTTTTTTGGGTTTCAGCAATCAGCACTAATTTTTAAAAGATTTGTCCCCTTTAATATCAACAAAAATGACTCTTCACGAAAATTTAAAAAAAAATTGCCATTTATAGCTTAATCGGTGTAAGCTTCTTGGTTCTTAATAACTCAACTTGTCAAGAATTGAGCTGACACTGGGCAAGTATAATAGTGAAAAGTCAAGCAAAGCAACGGCCGCCTATTCTTCCACGGTGTTTGAAAATCTTCAAAATGTCACTAAAACAAGATTGGAATGAGAAAGGAGAGGGGTTTGAGAGTCCGATCAAAAGTAAACGCTGCAATCTGCTGTATTGCGTCTTTGTTAGAAAAAAAAAAAAACCATTAAAAATGAATTTTGCATTGTGATTCGGTATTACAGTGGGTCAGCGCTGGTTACTCTTGTCTCAACCGTATTGGTCAAACTGTATGGAGAAACAAAGTTGAGAAACCAGATCTGACAAACTTTTGATAGATTAGGAGGTACTCTTAAAAGTTGAGTAAACAAAACTCAAATATTTAAAAAACTTAGTAGCTACCTAAAAGTCATTTGTTCCTCCTTTTCGTGATTTCAACTATTCTGGTTAACGCAATTCAATAATATGGGGCTAGCGGCAATCCACTCCCATTTAATGAGAGAACTTCAACTAACCACTAAAATGACAAACAAAAGATGTCAAGGGTTGGCATTTTGTTTTCCTAATAGACAGATATTTTTGCTTTTCTTATTTTAAATAAAAATTTCAGTTTAGTTGTTCTTTTCCTTTGGGAAGGAGGGCTTCTTTCGACTGATAGGTTTCCTTCTCAGACAAATGATGCAGCTTCTATCTTTCTCCTAAGTTTAGGACAGAATGATACAAAGGGTCGCCATTGTAAAGCTTAAATTAACATAGTATAAAAAATGACCAACCGAAGGTCAAAAAGCTCAGCCATTCAAAAAATTCATAAGGCCGAAATCCAGAACCTGGATAAACCGTATCCCTGTCCTCGATGCCTGAAGTTTAAGACACCCGCCATACGCAAGGAGAGAAGATTAAAGGGCTTGACTAAGCATGCACGGAAAAAATGAAGATAGTTTTTCACTAAACTTATCAAAGTCAAACTGTAACAGAGTGTAAACCACGCACATATTGGCGGCTGAGGTTCTTAATAGCTAACTATCGATTGCAAGAAGCAAAGAGGAGCGTAATTTTATAATCCTGCTGTGTATAAATATAATATAGCTAACTGTCTATAAGAGGAGCGTAATTTTATAATAGCTGCCTAGTAAACCACCGAGTTATTCAACATATCACTGGTTGGAAGGTTATCCTATTTGTCCACCGTTATAACGCAAGTAGTGCAGCAATCTAAAGATTTGATCGTCTTTCTTCGCCAAATTGCAGTTTCAGGGTCAAATCTCAGCTCCCATGTAGGCCAGTAATGTAAATCCTGCTTCAGGGTAAGTACTCGAGGCTTCCCATTTAAGTGTACTGTTCTGACACGGACAAACTCACCATGTTCCAACTCCTGTTCAATTGGTTTATTAGATTGGCTACAACTACTACTTTAGGAACCAAAGGTAGAAAAGATTCAAAAGGTAATAATAATTGGATGACCACAGTAAAATCGAGCTAAAATGTTACATGACAGTTGGAAATATAAGATAGACATACCTTCGTTGCGTCAACAAAAGCATCCAAATCAGGAGTTCGTTTCCCGTTGACCTCGACAATCCATTGGAGAGCATACAGACCATATCGATGTACAGGACTCCCGTGACACCACCTGAAAATTTAATCAACACGTTGTAACCTTCCACGTTAGAATGTAACTGGAAAAAAATAAATGGCAATCCCTACTTCTGTTAGTCGATCTTCATAATTTACAAGAATTTGGTAGTGCTTCATGCCTAAACCCCCACTGCTACTAGGTGGTGGTGATTCTCAAAAAAGAAAAAGCAACATGACATGCTGTCCCAATCTTTGACAAACAAAGGTTGTTAAACAAGATTTGGCCAAGGGTCGGTAACAAAACTCTATTGAAAGCAGCAAATACAATTTGCTTAGACAACACCCATTCACGTCACTCATGATTTAGCCACCAACGAGTGCAGCCTAAGTTCCAAACAAACAAAAGTGCCTTTGTGTTGTGAACTACAGAGTGTGTTCTCTACAATAATGTCCATCAAAAGCACATCCAACTTTGTCATGGAGTAATGTTCTAAGAATGCTGAAGAAAATCCCATCATGAAAGAGCCAGCAATTAATCCTAGTCCTTTCAAACTAATCCCTAAAGCCCTCACCTGGCCACATAAACACCATGGCCTTCTTCAGGAAGAAATCCAAGAGCACGCACCGCAGGGTGGGGATCTTGGACTATACATCCACACCAGTTTATCACACGAGCGGTTCCATTCCCATCTCTCACGTCTGTTCCCACAAGTAGTTCAAGCTCATGGCCCTGCAAGACATTACAACACTCTCTCAGTTAATTTATACATCGTTCTGTTGCCTAAATATTGGGAAAGGAAGATTATCATGAAAACTTGTCCACAAAAGCATAAGAGAGCTTAAGTTAGCTCCTGTCACCCACCTGACGGAATATAGTCATGCTAAGTCTCCCATCACTATTATCACACTGGTCTAGCGCTTGGCAAGCATCTTCAATGTCATGAAAGCATGTAACAGGTACTTTATTGATTGCCAAAACCATGTCACCTTGTTCTAATAGACTTTCAGCCCTTGACCCAGCTAGGCACCCTTTAACCCTCAATACTTGACGTCTAATAGGATCTTTTTTCACAAGAGCCTAAAGTCAAAGTTCCAGAATTCAACACAAGTCTAAACAAAGATCATAACATGAAACAAGGAAAACCTCTCAGATGAACAGCATACCTGGATCCAAGCATCACTCAATCCAAAACTCCGAGCTTTAGAAAGTAAAGTAGGGTACAGTTCAACTTCCAATATCCTTACAAGTGGCATTGGTCTCTTCACACCATTTATCAAAAGGCGAGGACCATCACCACCAGATATTATCTTATCAAGGACCTGACTGATAGTATATATGGAAAGGCCCCGGACAAATTGATGATCTTCAGATGAATTGCATCCATATTTGAGCTAGAAATAGTAACATAAGAAGGATAAGAATATGTATAACAAAGACTTAGCAGGGAATAACTGAAGAGTATGAACCTGAGTTGAAAAGCTTCCCCATACAGCCTGCACTCTCCCAAGCTCATCAGTCAGTACACCAGAAAATGTACTCCCAAAATCTGTAATAACGTCAAAAATATTATGCCACAGCAGCTCCATATGAAGACTAAAGAGAACTGCAACAAATGCACATCAAAATCTCTTTGTTGCTCAAAGCACTATATACAATGCTTATTGCATGTACCAGTATCAAGTTCAGTGACTTCCATATTGGTTGCTCTGTAACGTGGACAATCAGCTGAGCCAATATTTAAAGCAGCACATGGATTGGTGACAAAGGATTTTCTTGAAGTTGCCTGTAGGCTTCTACTCAAACCCACGAGATAGACAGGATCTCCACGGCGAAGCGCAGGTTCTGCAGTCAATTTATAATTAAGAAAAGTTATTCATTTTCAGGTCTTAACTTTCCAATACAATTTGCATGCAAAAAAAACAGGTTCTCCAAAGACATGACAATTTTACTTACCAAGTCATATTCTCCAAATATTTTAAATATTTGCTTTGATGCCGAGCGGCATACAAAGATCAATTAGGACATCCGCCAAAAACATGATTCACCAAATCCAAGATTTACAAGTTAAGCTTGGTTTTGAGCTCTTTAAACTTATTATGGGTGACGAAGGATTAATGTTTCCGTTGTTGGGAATGTCGTTTCTCCTTCAAAATCATCACCAAACTCCTGCTTGTGTACATATAGGGACATTCCCCTTGTTTAAACCACTCTTAACAAATCCCAGCAATGATGTAAGAATCCCCAATTTCCCCTTCTATGAATAAAACAACAAGGCAGGAATTTTATCTGTAGCTTAAATGTTCTTGTCTTCCTAGAATCAAAGTATCTTTGAAATATAACAGCATATCCTGGAGGATGTGGAGAGATAAAGACAGACATAATCACAGTAGGACTGAAAGAAAAAGTTTACCTGGATGGAGCTCAGCAGCACGAACCATTGAGATACCAACAGCTCCCAATGCAGAAGGGTCGTACGCAACAAGAGCAAAATTATGGACAGGATGGAGAAAAACCACCTATAAAGGGCATTAAGCAGTTAAATAAGAATACGTCTATCATTTTTCTGTTTCCTACCAATTAGAGATATACCTCTCCAGGTATTTCCATTGGAAAAGCAGCAAAAGACAGCATCACATCAGAAACAGATACTGCAACTGTATTTTTGTCAACTGCAACTAATCCCATCGTTTCTGAATGATATATAATAACACCAGTTCCAAAGAAATGTTGTGAGTGGACTCCATCTATCATACAGGCGGATGGCACATGAACCTGTTATTTTATAACCAAAAATAATGGTTTGAAGAAGGAAAACTTAAAAAAAAAAAAAAAAACCAATTTTTGAAACTCTCTCGTAAAGTGTTATCAATCTGCAATAACTCAACTACATTTCTATTACTGGGGCAAGATCAATAAAAGAAAAAGTACCAGCAAGCAATTGTAAGAACTGCATCAAATGAAAAGCAGAAGTCAACCACAATGCCTAGAAGAATATCCTGGGATCCTACATTAGCCCACGGTTACAATGTTACCTTCGCACCATGATCCAATTCTAAAAGAAAGGAGATCCATTTAACTTTTTTAAATGACTAACACAGAGATTTGTGTTACCAAACCCAGCCAATACACACGTACACGAGAGGAATTGCAGTACTTAAAAGATTAGGAAGACATGAACTTTATGGAGACTCCCATTTTGTAGCAAATTAACAACATACCATTGTTAACTGCATACAATACCAAAACACAAACAGGCAGCGGCAGTTACTAGCATAACTGAGCTTTATAGAATCTCAAGGGATGGTTTTCTCTAAGTGATACACTTTTTTTTGGAAAAGTATAGACATCCTTCCTTTGTGACGACTTCTCCCTCTATGATTTGCTGCTACCACTCAGGTGTACCACATGAGCTATTCAGAAGATCATTAAAGAACCTGTGCACTTTTTTCACATATTATTCTTTGACAAGTTACCTCAAACATTACAAGTGTGGGCTCTATCACACGTTCAGCAACTGAAGCATTAGCTGCTACAGCAGTGGAACCTCGATAACCTCTTGAAACTGCATTATCAACATTTCCAGAGTCCTCCAACCTTTCCTCTCTAGGCTCATGTAAAGAATAATCCACTATTACATTTCCATCAGCAGATCTTTCCTCCTCCACTCTCCTTTTCTTTGTCCCAGCATCAGATTCATCCTGAGAATGTCTTTCCTCGGCAACCTGTTCATAACTAGTTTCCATGCTGGTAATGCCATCAGTTGATTCCAGTCCTACAGACTGATGTATCTGCTCCATTGGACAAATTTCGCCTGTGCTTGGAGATAATGTATGGTTTTCTATTTCTTGCACACGATTGGAGACAGATGATGAAATTGGAGCGTCAGAATGCAAAGCTGACTTTGCTATCCATAGACCTGAGCTGTCATCACGCTTGTATAGCTGAGGTGGGGCATACCACTCATGGCGGTCAATTGTGACAAGGACAGACTGCAGACAAAGAAGTGTAATTAAGTTACTGATCAAGTAGATAAGAGACAGCTACACATGGTTGATGGGAGCACACATGCATTGAACTGTTTTCATGGAATAGAGAGAGGAATTCCGTCAATTATGCACATCTTACACGAAAAAGGAATGCATTTTAATATAGTTTGAAGACATGCCTATGCCAAGCAGTTTGCCATGCAATAGCGGGATTTGCAGAATAACTATTTTTCCAGAGAAATTTAATATGCCTAGAATTAGTTACACTAAAACATTTTAACTACCAAAGAGACTTCAAAAACCACCATTATCACCTTTCTACGATGACGATCCCCATAGGTTATATATTCCAGTGGCACTCGTGCACCC
The DNA here is from genome assembly GCF_036785885.1 of Coffea arabica. Lineage (NCBI taxonomy): Eukaryota > Viridiplantae > Streptophyta > Magnoliopsida > Gentianales > Rubiaceae > Coffea > Coffea arabica. The sequence goes on along the minus strand of NC_092323.1, from coordinate 7,455,736 downwards.
CTAGACAACTTTGAAAGAATAGTAATGAAGTCCTCAAGCCTTGATATATCTTCACCTGCAAACTTCTTAATGATAGCATGTCTTGGAACTCCAGCTCTGAAGAGCATGTATCTGCAATTAAAAACAGCAAAAGTAATTCTTTGCCATGAGAAATTACTGTCTCAATTGTCACAAGTGACATGTCTAGACTCTCCATAAGGACTATCAGACAGATTCCGTATTAGCTGCTAAAATCCAGATTTGCTAATATTAGACAGACTACATATTAGCTGCTTAAATTCAGGTTATCAAGCTCCATATATGCAAAAAAATAAAATTGCATACCCTGGTTCTGCAACATAGACAATGCCACAGTGAAAACGAAAATTTCTAGCCTGCATAAAGAAAAAGAAATTGTATGGCATGAATTCACAGTATTGAAGAATACCAAGTCCAAGCAACCAGAAAAAGTAGACAGGGTGACTACATGGTTGAAATAAATTGGTCACTTTTGTGGATTTTGAATTACAAGGGAGCCTGATACATCTCAAGTTTTTTGCTTTTGCATATAAATTCTGATATCATTCGCATACAAAAGTTCGATTGTGTATAAATTATGAAACTAATAAAACCATTAAACAATTTGGAAAATACATGGAAATTTCAGGTTTCACATATCCAGTATTTAAAGAACAGTTCAGAAGATTAATTTCAGATGTCATGAGTAATTGTGATCAGGATGCTCAAACTCTTCTCATACAAGCTTGTGGAGCAAGCAAAAGGTTGACAGCAGGTATCAAATTTACTCCACTAACAAATCTTACAATTTGCGAATAGCATGTCTGCGTATTCATGCATCATACATGAAAATAATTAGACCGAGCACATTTCTGTCAGGATAATTAATGACTAAGAGTGCATTGTAAGAGGTCATCTAGGAAACCTGTTGATAAGAAAGAGGGTGTATCACAGCACCACTGACTTCCAAGAAGTAATCTGGGGTTATGGAGTGAAGATCTTGAACCTGAGATATTAATATAACAATGAGACATACAAGATAAAGGATCAAGCAAGCCACTTTAGAAGTGCCTAGAAGAGCCAGTACAGAATCATATTAAGACTGTAATAATCAATAACTTAATCCTATTATTATTCTGCCATGCACGAAACATAAAACCCAAGAACCCAAAAAAAAAAAAAATTGGAATCCATCACATTGAGGAATTTAACCAGATCTGTTTGAACTAAATACTTCCAACCATTCAAGATGAAATATTTTCACTGCCATGCTCATTGTAGATGCACAAAAGCAAAGGCAACAGAGAAACTTCATCAAGGTTAAACTTCTCAGGATCATTGAAATGTAAAGCCAAGAACAAATTTGTGAACTGAGCACCAACTGAAGATTTGTTTCTGCGACAATCTAAAAATATAGAGATCATGACAGGAAAATCTAAACCATGAAATTAGACAACAATATAAAACTTACCACCAAGTTCACGACGACTGATTTGCCGCCCCTTTCAATTTGAAGTTCAACTTTCTCGTTGACACTGTCGTCAAATAAAGTCTCCATCCTCAGGAACTGGGTAATTACCTACAATATGTTTCCAATGTCAACAAATAATTCAATAGATGATCAACTTAGGCTTCACTCATCAAAAAAGGCACTAAGCCACTGCTTTTAGATCTAAAGTCCAAGATCCATAAAATGCGTCCAAGTTTTCAATCAAGGTTACACAACCATTACAGATACTCAGGTATCAAGATATCCAATTTTAGCTCCCAAAGCTCATTACTTCCACAAGGCTCGAGCAAGAATCATCCTAAGCTAATAGAGACAATAGCAAATATCTTGCAACTTTAGCCGTATTCTCTATGAATTTGATCAAGAGCAAAAACCAAAAAAGCTATTAATCACTTCTAGGAGATAAATCTTAAGCTTTCCCAGAAACATAATCTAGAGCACCAAAGACTAACAAGCCCAGCTGGATTCAAAGCACTTAAAGATAGTGCATCAACAACCACGAGATCAGAGGAACACGTACCTCCCCATTCATACGAACAAGTACATCACCTGGCTCCAAAAAATTATGAGCTGGACCGCCTGGTACCTGCAACAGACAGGGGATGCTCAAAGGTAGATATACAAAGAGATCCACAGGATCTTAAAATGCCAAAGGAAGAAAGATATATACTTACAACAGAATCCACGACTAGCATTCCAGTTTCCCCAGGAGGAGATGCACTGCGCACCAGCTAATCCAGTAAAAGGAACAGTTAAGCATTGCTTAATCTAGATCTGCGTTCAGTTGTTTGCAAAAACCCAATAATGCACTCCAAATATACCTGTTCTGTTTCACTTTGAAGACCAAGTCGACGTGTCTCATCAAATCCTTTATGTGAAAATGTGACCTAGAAGTATAGCAATTTAACCCACATCATTCCCAGAAAGTAGACAGCATAACATTCCCAGATAGGAAGAGAGACAATGAGACAGAAAATCACCACACTCAGAGTTCAACATACTCATAGCACCACTAGCTCAACCTGATAATAGGTGCAACACTAAACCATTATTCTAATTATAAATGTTACAAAGTTTGAAAGAAGAGACCAAGCTTCAAGTAGAGAAGTAGAAAACAGTGGTTTGGTTTGTTAATATTAGCCAGTATAAGTGTAGACAAAGCAGAAAATGTTAGCCAACTATCTTTTCTATAGAATCTTAAGCAAAAGGAAGTGGAATGTTATCGTCAAAGAATTTCATTCAGAGTACAGGGCATTACTTTTAGCATGACCCAGTGGAAAGGAGACATCTATCTTAAAACAAACAAAAGTTCATCCTACAGGCCACAATTTGTAGTTGCCATTTAGCATGTGAAGATGCAATATATCCATAACCATAAAAACAAGCGGATAGAAAAGCCATTTCAATTTTCTGGGCTTACTTTACTCTTAGTGATTAGTAAAAAGCAACGTAACATCCTTTTTAATCTCTCCCGTACACAAGTACCTTTTCATGAGACCAATAACAAATTTATCCATCAACTAAATATATCTCAAGAGTTCCTTGAAGGAATGTTCCAACCGTCATCTTACTTATTCACGAAAAAATATGCCTGCGTCAGTCACACAAGTTTCCGGCAAAAGAATTGGCCATATAAGAATTGGAACATGAAGACTTAAACTTGAATTACCTCTCTTCTTGGAAAAAGATATACAATCTCTGAATAAACATATACCTTGAAGATAATATAGTCTTCAAAAGAATATTAAATTTCTTTATTTAAGCAGATGCTAGTTATGCTCAAATAGGAAAAGTCAGCAGAAATGTTGACTTTATTATGCTAGTTATGCTAGTTATACAATCTCTCTTCTTGGAGAAAGATATACAATCTCTGAATAAACATATACCTTGAAGATAATATAGTCTTCAAAAGAATATTAAATTTCTTTATTTATGCAGATGCTAGTTATGCTCAAATACGAAAAGTCAACAGAAATGTTTTTACGTCAATCCTAATGCAATAAACAGATTTAGGAAAAACAAAGACGTTTCATGATCCAGCACATGTGAAAGTATACTTGTTTTTGTCCATGAAATTAGTGGGATCAAAGGCCTAAAGAAAAAGAACCAACAAACCTGAAGCGTACCACGAGGAATTGAAACTGCTTCCCATTTTTCTGAAAATGAATCTCTTCCTTTTTGTAAAAATTTCAATGCCCTTACCACCTGTCCATGAAGAGCAAGAGTATGTCATCAGGTGAACCATTCCTACACACTATTCCATCAAAAGGTTTGATGCATATGCATCGACTTTGAGACAAGGCAAAAGGATTAAAGAGGCTACATGAATTTACGAGCAATAGTGATCTAAGATGATTTCATGACATGTACAAATGTATCCCAGTCGATTAACCAAAGGACTAACATTCTGTTTGTCCCTAACACAAAATTGAGGAATATTTGTTTCTCCTTTAAGGAAGAAAAACAGAGGATGCCCTAGACCTAGGATTACAAGCCATCAACAAACAATCCAAGAAGTAGAATGACTTTGAATGTACTCACTCGTTCTAACGGAAAGAAAAATGCCGAAGCACTTGATGACTTGCTCCCTGCATTTAAGGCAACTGCTCTGCCTTGCCAATCAATCACGGGCGAACCACTTGAACCACCTTTGGTCCCTGAAGCAGCCTATGGTAAAGAGCAGAAAGCACAAAATATAACACCATCATTTGACAAGTTAACAAAACCAAAGGTTAGAAAAAGAGAGAGAGAGAGGGTTCAGGCAAAAAGATTCCAAGACACTAACCAAATTTCATACACTTCATTGAGCACAAACCAAAAAAGTCAATCATTAAATGACATTATAAAGTCAATCACAGACAAGTTTTACATGGAAACCTTATCTCATGGATGAGTTCCAAAAACTTACCTAATGAAGAAACAAGATTATTTTTTTGAACAAGCTCTTTCACTCATATGCTAAACCATGATATAAATGCGGGACAGCATATTGAAAAGTGGCAACAATTTTTATCATACGTACTGGGCATGGTTTCCATATAGACTTTCAGCCTAGTGGTTTGAAACCACAACTTACGTACAATATACAAAGTTCACATTTTGCTACAACAATTTAGGTTTATCACTGACATCATCTCAATTACAACATTTTAAGTTCCCACGTTGGCAAATATCCTACATCTTTGATGGAACATTGATGATAAATGTTTCTCCGCATAGTTCCATTGCTTCATCTATCTTTGTTTGATATCAGATATTCAATGCATTCCAAAGTTAAGATTCATGAATTTTGCATCTTTTCTGAAGCTTACCTCTTTAATAGAACTGGCTCCCTTTATGCTCTTACTAATTAGCACCAATAGCATTTGTTGAAAAGTATGACAAGATTACAGCAGAAAATCTAAATTTGATCACCAGAGTTTCTAGCATATGATGCTTCTGCATCTCTCCAAGTATTAGAGCAATTTCAAAATCGACAAGCATTGACAAGGCCCCATTCAAAGTGAAAGCATCTTTAGCATCCAATGCAATTAGATTAAGAACAGATAATTCCTCGTGCATGATTGCTTGCATTCAATATGACTATACTTACTTGCATGTAGAATGTGTTGAAGTCATTGTAGCCATCTCTGCAACAAAATAACAGCTATCATTAGTAAAAGATAATCATGCAAAACATTAGCTTTATGGTACTATAGACAGCCACCCTAAATCAAACCAGTTCACATCAAGAAAGAAAATAAGAATTACACCAAATAAGGATATATACACCAGATACAAATTTAATCAGCAACTGAGAGAATAAAAAATGAGAATTTGACAACAATAAAAACATTCTTCTTTCTTGTTAGCTAAAGGAAAACCCCCCAAAAATTTATAATAATAATAGATTAAAAACTGTAATAGATAGGGATAGCTAAGCTCGTGACTTCCAACCTAGCAATAGCACTGGAGATATCTAAAGACAGAGATCAATCACTATTCTGAAACATTTTTGCGAGTAACAAAGCTATTCCCCATATTTCAATCTGTAAAGAAGAATGGATATACTCCTGTGATTTGATTAAATAATATATAAGGCATACAAAAGAAGCATTTTCGTTCAACCACACTAGAGGTCACTACCTTGACTAGGAAGTGCAACAATAGGAAAAATGCTACAACAGAAAACGCCCTAGTATAAACCACATAAGTCCCGAATTATAATGTAAGTGTCAAGTTTATTATTTACTATAAAAGAGGAAGAGTGTTTGACATGGGAAAACAAGACTCAGCTGAGGAAAAGTTTTGGACGTGTAACAGAAGGTTCCACAAAGTGAAAGAAAGAGCATCTTAAAAAGGATTGCAACCAAAAAAAGTGTTATAACAGAAAAACATGTTATACCAGTTCAGAAGCTCAAATAATCATCCAAATAAAAAAAAAAAAAGTGTCTCAGAAATTCTCCTACATTAAAGGCAGACCTTAACCATTCAAATTCAATCATCAAAACAGGGAACACATAACAGGAGATACTAGCTTACTGATGTTATTTTAGATGTTTGAAGAGAAAACACAAGTAAAATGAACGCATACTTCTTGTAATGAGGAGCATCTCTATCCAAGCGAGCAAGAGTACCAGCTAAAATGGACACCTGCAGTTCACCCGCAGGGCGGGGGGGGGGGGGGGGGGGAGGAAATAGAACACACTCAGTTATACACCTGTAAGAAAAGTAAGGGGTAATAGAAAGAGAAATAGGATAGACATGGATTTTTCAAGCCAGAAACGATTTTTTCATATTACATGAACAGATAGCAGAAAGACAGTCAATATGATAGGAAACCATAATAGCAAGTTTGTGTTGAGTTCCACAATTGACGGTTTACACTAAAAAATCAACTGAAATTGCTAATGCACTAATATCTAAGCCATCAGCCTTGATGTTTCTAAATCATAGGTCTTGTTAATCAACGTGGCAAACTAGCAGTTCATCTACCAATAGTAGCAGGAAGATGCATTTGCAGAGAATTAGCAGGGAGTGAATACTATTTATTGATGCTTTAATACACCATCTCTGAAAAAGAAGGACCGTGTCTTTTTGTTTTTCTTTTAATTTCCCTTGACCAGCTGCAAAATGCTGCAGACATGGGAAATCAAACTTTTTCTGACTTAAATATAACATAGATGAGGACAATCAGTGTTCCTTCTTCAAGACATGCTTGAGTGTTGTTGAGTACCCTAAAAAGACAAAGTGTTCATGGCAACCTAGCTCTTCAAAATCACAAGGAAAAGAATCTATGTTGCCAAATTTTCATGCTTAATATTATAGCGTGATGCAGTGATAGTCCTCATAAGTATAAGTTTAAACATTGGTGGAGAAGTAATTCGTACATCAGTTTTACTCGTCAGAGTGACATGATTAAATAGTGCCACTTACATGTTACTTTGATACTTAAGCTGGACTAGATTCATACTCATCCTCCTATTCTAGAAATGGCATACACTTAGAAAACTTATGGAAACTTGGCTAGGAAAATAAATAAGCAAACAAATATTAATATCTATTTTCAGGTCCAATTTTGTCAGTCTTGGAGTACTATAAATCCAATCAGTACATAGAAAGAGCGGAGTACAAAACTCATTAACCAACCTTTTCTCCACTATCATTCCCAACAACCCTTATCTCCAGTCCAACACAAGCAGCTTCCGGTGCAAGAGGGATCTCCTCATAGCTCAGAAATTGAATTGCCCCAGGGTCATATTGAAAGAAGCCAAAGTCATGTACCTAAAGATGATGGATCAATGTCAATACAAGCCATTAAGGGATGTAAGTCAATAAATTTCAGGCAGTCATAGCAGCCGCGAGATGAGATTTTATAATAAATGAACTTTCAAAAATACTTTGCATCAAGCATATTAAATTTTAGCGGCAAAATAGGATCAGGAAAATCATGTCCTTGGATAAATAAAGCATACAATATATAGCACAACCAAAAGTAAAGACGATCAAAATAGTATACAAAAAAGCTGATAAAGACGATGCAACCATAACTAAATAAGGCACAGGCAAGCAAATATAGCAGATAGTATGAACTATAGCATTTAGCGATATCCCAAAGCACCCGTTGAACAATAAAAGGCTGGCACAAGTCATTAACAACTCACCGGGTCCCTGTATATGGGATGAACAGGTATCTCTTCACGATTCACAAACATTGCTTCTGCTACCACAGGCCCTACAAACAATAGCACAGTTCTTCTAAATTTGTTTAACTTTATTAAGTTCACTGAATAAATAAATAAATAACTTCAGGCTGCCGAAAGAAAGCTTAGCATTACCTGGTTTAACAACATGTCGATTGGTGAGTATAATGCCGCGGCGTTTATCAACAATGAAGCCGGTTGCATAGCTGGCGCCAGCGGACTCAGTATCAAATGCTCGACAAGCATTAGTACGAAGCACGACTACGGCCGGAACCACCTTATTAAGCGCCTTACGCCAGTCCTCTGCAGTGGCGAGGTTCTCTTTAAACGGCGGATCGATCTCCATACACAGCTCCTCCTTCATCAAACTTGCCGCTTCCTCCGATCCCAATCTCTCCATTGAATCCCCCATTATTCCCCAAGAATAAAAACCCTAACTTCTCTCAACGCTGCATACAGGTCTGGACAAATTAATTCTAACTACTAATTCAACCAAATTATCCTGGTACAATAAATTACACGCATAAGTTATCACCCAATAAGTGCGTATTCCAACCAATAATGGAGTCCGGCGAATGAAGAAAGAATAATCAGCCGATCACCGGCGGGGAGAGGGGAGGCTGAAGCGAGAGTTGGCTGATCGGAGCTGACTTGAGTGACGACAGGATTATTCAGTAATGACTGGGGAGAGAAATAAATAACTCATCGGTTTGATTGATTGATTACTGTCCTTTTATGGGGGCTTTTATAGAGGTAGGCACGTCGAATGACTGAAAAGTCCCTGGACAAGATTTTGTTAATTTTGCTTTTTTTTCTTTCTTGGGTATTTCCTTTATCTCCCATTGGTCAAAATATGTGACCAATTTCCACAGCGATAAGAAGGCAAGGACGCTATGGTGATTCTTTTTTCCGATAAATTATATCCTACGTTTGCTCCTATTCTAAATTAAAGGGGAAGGGAGGGGTGGATGAAAAGTTGTCAATGAAAATATCAAAGAGGACTAAATCATGCTCGAATCAAATGGGTGCCTTTACACCTGTGTTTGAAATTTTTAAGACATTCTGAACAAAATATAAGTTAAATGATTGAATCACTTGACCTGCACCTAAAGCTTTCTCTAGTGGCTAACTATTCTACGCTACAGTGATTGGTGAAGCCAAAAAATTAAAGATGTAAAAAGATCTTATAAGTTATTTCTGCAGCTAGGTCTTAATTCTTAAACTTGGCGCCTCCATCACCATGACATCAGCGTTTGGATTGGAATCATAAAGAGCCGTCAATTTATACTCTTTTTTGTTTGGAGGGGAGGTTAGAAATGAAATCGAATTATTGTAGACCATAGATTTTTTTTTTTTTTTCTGAAATGATAAGTGGTTTTATAGATTAACTAAATTTTACAGTTTCAAACAAAGACTCGAAATAGTACTATACAACCAGTGCACTATGTCATCGAGGAAACCAAAGTTCCTCATCTTGAATGATGCCTAATGCATAAGCGCTAATCCTATTACTAATATGATTATAATCTTTACTAACTAAACAAAAGGAGCACGTGCGGAACAAAAACTTCAAACTATGGATATCCTCCAACAAGATAGCCAAGCGCATGTCCTGAGTTTTGCTGTGCAGAATGAGATTGAGAGCTTGTTTCTTATCCGTCTGGACCTCAATTTCACTCCAATTCTACAATGCAGCTTTGCTCATTAGAAGTTTGACAGCTGCTATTTCATCAATGACCTGGTTTCCTATGCTTCTCTCGTGCATTGCCTAGCCTCCTACAGGTTCTTGGTTGTCCAAAGACACTGTGACCCCTATTCCTATTTGAGGGTTGTTTTTCATCTTTTTTGTAGCAAGCCTCAATCTCAATGTGCCTTCATTCTCTTCATGTTGCTGTGGGAATGTTTCCTGAGTTCCTGTTTCTTCTGTGCTCATTCTTGATGCCTTTACTGTGGCTTCCTTGAATTCCAGCCATTCCTCCTGAGCTTTTTGTATTGTTCTCATTGAGGGGTTGTTTTGCATTGAATTCTTTCTCATTTCTACTTTTCCAGATCTGCCAAAGAATATTGGCAGTTAAGGAAAGGTGTTCATTGCCCTTTCTTCTTGATTTTGCTTCTGCAACTGTGGTCCACCATCTTCTGAAGCATCCCTACTGGTTCATAATTCCTTCCCATTGGATTGGGGCTATCCTCCATACTTCTTTGACATAGCCGCAGTTAAGCAATGCATGTTCTATTGTCTCATTTTCCTCTCCACACAATCTACATATTGGATCACCTTGCTTGATCCTGCTGGTGATGATAAGTCACTCAAATTGTGAACATATATGAAGTGTGTAACCATGTACATTGTCCTCCCTAACTTAACATTGTTCAGAATCATGCACAGGTACATAGCATGTTTTCATGACTCAATTTCTCACATTTAGATGAGGTGTATCACAAGTCACCAACAAATTTCTTGCTATTACAATTTGTTCCTTTATTGAGATTTTCCTTCCATCTTCCATTTAATGTTTTGGTCGCTCATTGAAATTTATGTTTACTATAATATTTTCCTTTAATTATACGAGTATAATGCATCTTTCTTTGACCTAAAAGTATGAAGGAGTTTTTTAACAATTGCATATGGGCACTTGTTAATGTACTTATTGTCCTTTTTGTTTTCCAAAAAACTGGAAATTTGAATCCCTAATATTTGAGATTTCAACCTTAACCATTTGACTAATGTCCCGTCGACTCAACTCGGTATCTCGTCATATTTGAATGTAACAAACTAAATAATCCCAAAGATCCGGTCCATTTACCTAATTTTAAAGACAATCTTAGTAGTCATTCTTGACATAGGATTGCATGTTTTCAGACCTTTCATCGTTTAAAGCCCCAATGCTCATGTCCTCTTTCTGTCCGTCGCGTCGCCCATGCTCGCGACTAAGAGACGACAAAGGTAAAGAAGACAAAATATGACTCAAGAAATGACAAGTTGTTTGCAGAAAAATTCTGTGATACGTAGAAAATAACAATCCAAACTAAGAGACGACAAAGGTGAGTAGACTGGGAAGCAGAAATTGGAAGATACTGGGTAAAAAACCTCATATTGAGTAATAAACAAATGTTTCACAAGAAGATCCACAAATCATAACCAAAACAGTTGAAGCAAATAAAGCTACAGACACTAAATACTTTTCAAATATTTACATGTCCAAGCCTCCAGGGCAAACAAGCCTTCATCCCTAGCTAGAATTATCAAAATATTTTCTGGAAAGACTGTTGCGAAATGATCCGCCTTTCAAATGCTCTTCGAGCGGCTTATCAGTGTACCTGATCAAGTTATAGACAAATGCTCCGAGTATGGTTCCGATAATTGGTCCAACTATATAAACCCATAAGCCTTTATAAACATGCTTAACTATGGCTGGACCAAAGCTCCTTGCTGGATTCATCGATGCACCCGAAACTGGCCTGCACTCGAAATATTATCCCGTTAAACTCGGTCGGTTGAACAGTTTTCTTCGTCAAGATAGAAAGATTTTTATACTGTTCAAATTCAAATAGTACAGATTACATACCCTGCCACGAACACGTTTAGCATGATGGTCATTCCCACTGTGATTCCTGCCAGGTTTCCTATCTACACATTTCAAAAATTCAAGAAAATTCACTCAGGAGTTTGCATGGACATATTGAGAGTATTGAACTTTTTCAAATGCTTTTCAAAACCATACTTAAGTCTTGCCTTCTTTTTTTTTCCCTTTTTTTTAGAATGAGATTTTGGATTCTGAGGTCATGTTTGAATTGTATTTTTCTGGATTTTTTGTAGAAAAATTACTGTAACAATTTGATATACGTGAAATTTGACGGTGATCGGAAAATGTGTTTACGAAAAACGTAGCAATTTTTCTTTTCCAACTCTTTTACAAGTTCTGAATGCGCCCCAAGTCCTCCGCCACGGAGTCAGTAGATGAGATCAATGTCTAATGCAAAACGAACCTCAGCCGCACGAAGAATATATATGTATGTATACATATGGGGAGGATTACCGCTCTACTGTCCGTGGCGACGCCGGAGATGACGAACATTAATAGGAAGGAGATGATAATTTCTATGGCAAGAGACTGTCCATCGGACCCAGCTGGTACGGTACCAAAATAATCGTCGGAAGCCACATCGAACATCAAAGCCAATGTGCAACTGGCCAGAGTCGAGCCCATCAATTGAGCCAGAATGTACAGAGGCACCTGAACATTGTGGATTATTCACGATCAAATAAATAAAAATGTTTAGAGGGAGTTGCGTTAAAAGTAGGTTTCAATCATATCCCACAAATTTGAAGATTGAATGGTCTAACCTCTCTCCAGGGAAACCCACGAAAGATGGCAAATGCAACTGTGACAGCAGGATTAAAATGAGCCCCAGAAACATGACCCACGGTGTAAACCATGACCATCACTATCAGTCCCCACGTCACGCAAACGCCTGGAAATGTGACGTTGCCATAGATTTTATTCACAACAACTGAGCCACACCCGGCAAAAATTACAAAGTAGGTCCCAACCACCTCTGCTACAATCTGAGAATTGCAAAAACCATCATGTAATTGTAAGCAGGGGAAGCGAACATTAATAATTTATTGATTTTACGATGTCACGCACAGGAAAATAAGGTACGTTAACAAATATAATTGACCTTTTGCAGGATGATAATGATATCTTTTGATGAGAAAAAGCCCTTGTGATAATCGTATTCCCGCTTGTTGCTTTCAACGCCTTCTTCCATTCTTGAGATTTCCTCCTCTTCAACTCTATCAATACCGGCAGCCATACGTGGGATTGTATGTATTGTTTATAACCTTGCAATCCGCGATCAGTACAAGTTGTAAAGGCCGGAAGAAATCATGCAGTTTTGAAGGATTATGTAACTGAGAATTTTGCGGGATAAATATAGATGTTTAGGCAAAAGATTTTCGTTTAAAATCCTATTCAAGATGAGGTGTACAGTTGGATAAGGTTTTTAGGAGATAAGTTGCATCTAATTATAACTAACAAATACCCGTTAAAAACTGAGTACTATACAGCTTATATTACTTACTATTTTTAAATAGAGAGGTGCTATTTACACTCCATTTTTTGCTATTTACACTCTCACTATTTGTTTCATTACATACAAAACTATATAAATTAAAATGATACTAAGGGTGTGATCAACAAAAAGTGGGATTGCAAATAACAATTCCGTCTTACATAAGATTAGTTGTAGTTTGACCAAATCCTCCACAAATTAAGGCACTATTTTCCTTTCTTCAAAATAAAAATTAAAACAAGGTAAGGAAAAAAGCCCATGCTCTAACATATAAATGTTCGGATAAATGTCATTATACACTGATAACAATTTTTACAAAAATATAATGCTCATCTCTTTTGCTCAGTAGGAGTATACATTACATGTTTTTTTTTGCTAGCATAAGTGGGAGAATTCGAATCCAACCCATCCTTCTTCTTTACATACATGTCAATGGTGAAACTACATTGTTATTAGGTTTCCAAAACTGGGCTCTTAAGTAAATGAACTAGTTTCTTGAGCTACGTGTGTCCAAATTGTGTGAACTAATCGACTGATCCGTCTCCTAATAAGAGATGAAATGGTTGAGGTGATTACCTGACTGCAAACTTAGGAAATTAGGTAATTAGAGCTGATTGATTTTGAAATTGTTCTCATCGCTTTTCAGATTCCTGGTGTTTTGCTTTTCAACGCCTTCCATTTTTGAGATTATTAGTTCCCCTTAAAGTTTATCAAAACTGGTCGCCATACTTGAGACTGTTTATAGTCTTGCAACTCTTTGAAGAACTGGGTAACTTGATTTTGATTGATGGAGTTTCCATTTTGGATATAAATTGAGATGATTTAGGCAAAAAAAGGAAAAAAATCGTTTAAAATTTTAATGAAGGCAATATGTACAAGTGGATAAGTTCCATAACTAACACATATCTCTAAATTTTAAAAAAAAATTAATATTTCCTACACTGATAGTATATACACAATCAACGTTGGATGAATGACAATTATGCAAAATTTGAATTTAAAATTTAATTTTTACACATGTGTCATGGATTCAACAATGAGATATTTTTAAGGTTCAACATGTGTCATGGATATGCACTGTCAATGTATATAAGATTTATTCATTAAAAAAATGGATAAATTATCTTTTACGTTCGTGTAAATTAGTGTTTTATCATATAACTCGTCTATGGTTTAAAAATCTATATATAATCCCCTCATGATTTGGACTAATGTGTCACAGTTAGTTTTTTCAATTAAAACTGAGTCAAAAGTAAAAAGTCAAAGTTAAAATAATAAATTAACAAATTTACCTTTTCATTACTTTTTTTTTCCTCCAAACATAAAATAGAATAAATTAATATAAAAGTAGATAAATAAGAATTAGAAAATACCATTAAAGATTTGGTTTAAAAACCTATAATGATATTTGTAGTCAAAAAAGATTTGGGTATTTTTGTTTCTTATTTATTTGTTTTATATTTCCCCTCCATCCTTTTTGTTTCTTATTTATTTTTTTATTTCCCACCCATCTCTTTTGTACTTGGAGAAAATTAAGATTTTGTAGGCTAAATGTAGGTTTTCAAAATCATCTCATTCTCTTCCCTAGAGAGAGAGAGAGAGAAGGAAAAAAGAAAAAAAAAATGTAATGAAATGGTGAATTGTCAATTAGTAGTTTCATTTTGACTTTTTACCATTGATTGTTAGTTTTAATGGAAAAACTAATGGTGATATTTTAACTCAAATCATGAGAAGATTATATATGAATTTTTAAATCATAGAGGGTTTATGTGATAAAACATCAAACCATAGGAGAATAAAAAGTAATTCATCTTTTTTCAAAAAAAAAAAGAATCTCTATCTCATGTTAGTGACTCACCTCCTTTGATATTTTGGATAAGATTACTATGTTAAAGACTTTGCTCGCACGGCATAGCCTTTAGTTACTGCCTAAGAAGGTTGCTGCACCTAATATTCTTGTGCCTACCAGAATTTGTTGTTTGGTGCGATGCATCGTTGGCTATTGCCACACTATTAACGCAGCGCATGTACGGAGACTAGCCACCACGAGAGTTGCCTATAGCCATTATTGAATGTTTCTGGTTGTCATGGACCTTGATGAGACTGGCAGCAGGAAAATTAGAAAATGCAACTTTCGGAGCCCCGGAACATTTGAAGAATAGGTGCAAAGAAAACATTCACATATCATACAAGCTTTCAGTACACGTCGTATGGTACAACACTGGTAGCACACAATACCTACGGTACCAGCCTTTCAAAACTTTCCAGCTTATTGACACTTACCAGTCTCTTGGAACCCGTCAGAATGGGCCAGGACTGGCATGGTTTTATGATATTTTTACCTATCACACAAAAGTTTACATGGGAAACCTGTAATCATAAGAAAAAGTAAAAGCTGACCCATCAAAATTCACTTAGATGAAACCTCAGATGCACAACTAGCCACTGGCAAATCAGCTGGAGTGTATACCAGGGCCCTCTGCTGTAAATGTCTTAAACTCTGCTCCATACTAACTTGTACCATCTCGGCTAGCATCTGCTTGGCCTTCCCTGCTTGATCCTCGCCGTCTATCTGAGATATTAGGCTGGAAACTATGTTCTCTAGGGTGTCTGGTTGAAGCTCAGACCTTGGATAAGGAGAGTCTCTTAGCAACCGCAGAAGCAGTTGCGCTTTTGACTGGGACTTCAGTGATCCTTGAATGGTAAGCTCAAGAAGACCAGGTATTACGCCTTCCCGTAGAATTGGTTCCCTATACTTACTCCGATCACTCTGACACATTGTCAAAAGTGTTCCTACAGCATGTTCCCGGCTTTGAAGAGAACCACTTTCAAGCACTTCTACAACTGCAAGTACTCCACCTTCTTCAGATGTCAATGCAATTCTGCCCTCTTCAAAGCCTACCAAAGATTCCACGAGAGCTGTACATTTTTCAGCTGTTTTTGAAGACTTCTTAGAAGATTTTATCAAATCAACTATACAAGGAACTGGTTCTGTTTGAAGAATTAGGTTTAAATTGCCCGGATGAGTCGAGAGATTATAAAGAGCCATAACAGCATCAACCTTCATTTGCATGCATCCATCTCTTAGGATTTCCACAAGGAGAGGGATGGTCCCAGCAGCACTAATAATTGGCTTATTTACAGATGAAGCAGATAATGTTAGCAAGGCTGCAGTTGCATGCTCCTGCAATGGATGTTCCGACTGAAGAAAACCTACGATGGCCCCAAGAGCACCAGCATCAATTATACTTATCTTATTCCTGCCAAGAAATATAAAATAAATCAATTAGATGCTGTTAAAGAGAAGGAGCCAACAAGACACATATGCCCTGAAATTGGCACCCCTCAGTACATGGCTAAACTGACAGCAAATAAGCAACAGGCACGGCTGAATATATTCAGATGCAAACCGAGGTCATTTAATTAACTGGTGACTACACGACGTATTCGCTGATCAGCATTTCCTTGATTATCAAATTCCTACAAATCTAACAAGGTTCAAATAATCAAATTGCAAATGTGAAGCACGATATATCCTTTGTGCATTGCAGCCCATCAAAAACCCTGTAGAAGGAATGGGAAAACTTCTGTAAGTTGAAGTTTTGCATTCCCAGATGCACTCAATGTCACAAACAAGTATAGGTTCTTCCTCTGGTCACAGCAGTAACATCTTTCTGAGATACACGAAGGAAGCAAATTAACCACTTTGCGTGATATTGAGTTAGACCCAGAGCTGAAATGGCGTCAGCTAGACGCATCGTTACAATCAAGTTGACTGCCAGTTGATTAGTAATTAAAATAGGCTCCTAGAGCTATGAACTCTTTTTGCATATGCAAGCCAACTATAATCTGATCAAGTTAGGAAAAGCAGAGTGTAGCTCACCGATCGACACTACGCTAACATCCTTAAAAAAAAAAAAAAATCAAATAACAAAACTGTACTAGTCCCTCCCAATATCGAAGAAAGAGGTACCCTTTTGACTGACAAACTTAGATAAATAAATTGTTCATATTGCTTTGGAATAGAATTGGTAAAATTCTCAAAGGCCAAGCTTAAAAAGATGCAATCAATTTTTTATTAGAAGCACTAATCCAGTTTATCGACAAATTTCAGTTAATACGCTATTATTGCAGTCTGATGAAGACAATAAAGTTTCCCTTTCTGGCAGAGAATCAAGGCAAGGCAGAGGCTTCACAAACAAGGCAGTGGCCACGAGAAAAAAAGAGAAAAAGTAAAAAAGGAGATCATCAGAGAGGAAATAAAGTAAAGAGGGAGGAAACATTTAAAAAAGAAAGCGTAACATGTGAACAAAAAGAACAATCTCACCTTTAAACCTAACCAATCTGATATTTGAAGCATTAGATCCAAGTCATCCTTAGGAAAGCTTCTTGCTTGAATATGCTTTAACGATTTTTCAATTTTTTCCTTTTCCAAATTCGAGGCAATTTATCATAGTTGTCTCTACTAATCGTAGCTAAGTTTCCCTAATTTGGAATTTACATTAATTTTCAGAGCAAGAAAAACATCACAATATCCAGTTAAAAAAAAAAAAAAAAAGAGGACCATGAAAGCTGAGTATCATTACCTAAGGCAAGTTAAGCTTTATCACTACTGCTTCATACCTTTTTTTGGGCAACCAATCCAATACCAAGTGGAAAAAAAAATTAAAGCAAAAAAGAAGCACAGAAGATGAAAAAAGGTAGTAGCACACCAATATTTACTTTATGTAGATCACTGAATCCCATGGAAAAAAGCTAGAAAGCGACGGTAAAACAACCTTAAAAGGTAAAAATTTCAGAAAGCCCCCCAACAAATTCAGCTTATTAAAAATTACATCCACCCAATATAAACTAAGATGAATGGTAGCAGTAGTAGTAGACTAGTCGCAGTATAAGCGCAAAAAGGTAGTTGGACGTAGTTATCAGAGATGCTCCCCTGTGGGGTTTCTATCCCACATCGGTTCGGGGGGGTTTGGGGTTTGGGTTTATTAAGGTCTGCGGGAGCCTTCAAAAGTTGCCGGCTTTTGAAGGTTTCTCGCAGGTCAACTTTAGTAACGAAAAAGTCTGAGTTTCTCAGTCATCGGAAAAAGACAGAAACCTCGGGGAGGTGATCTCTCCATTTCAGTGGGTGTCTGGGGGGTCTTTACTTCTTAGCAGCGGGGCACCCCTGTGGGGTTTCTATCCCACATCGGTTCGGGGGGGTTTGGGGTTTGGGTTTATTAAGGTCTGCGGGAGCCTTCAAAAGTTGCCGGCTTTTGAAGGTTTCTCGCAGGTCAACTTTAGTAACGAAAAAGTCTGAGTTTCTCAGTCATCGGAAAAAGTAGTTATCAGAGATGCTCACGTTTCGTCTTTGACGGCGAGGTTGAGGAGGGCGAGAAGGGCGGCTTCGTTGGCCTCAACGGAGTTAGCATAAAGGAGCATCTGCACGAGGGGGTTAACGGCGTCAGAGAAATGACGACGGTACCTCTGGGAAGTCTTGGCGAGCCGGCGGATCTCCCTGGCGGCTTCAACTTTTTGTTGTACGTCGTCGGATTGAATGAGATGGAGTATTTCACTGACTTTAGATGGACTCGGACTGCGAAGAGGCACATCTGTATCGGGACTTGCGCCGGCGGTTGTCGTTGCTACTGCTGCTTCGGTAGGAGCTGTAGCAGCGACAACGTGGTGGTTCGGCAAGTCCATTTTACTACTGTGTTCTTTTTATTCGCCCGTTATTTGGGACTTTGGGAGATAATTATTTGTACGCAAGGCCAGTACTGGCTAGTAGGATGAAAGAATAAAATGGATTGGTGAGAGAAAAAAATCTGAGGTAGAAGGGCTGGGACTTGGGGGAATGAATGAATGAATGAATGGGAGGGGCGTTGTTATTAGTTGGTAAATACCCAAAAAAAAAAAAAAAAAAACGTAAGGCCGAGAGAAATTGTGAGGTCGGGTGCCGTGGCGTTAAGCAACAGTTATAGGGGCAGTGTCGTCACCAACAAAAAGAAAATTTGCTCCTAGCAGGGATAAAAAGGGCTAGGGCCTGTGGAGTGGGGGCCGGCGTTAGGTGGGGTACCCTAAGGCAGGGGTAGGGAGATTTTCGTGTTTCAACTGCTTGCCTTTGTCTTTGCTTCAATTGGCAGCTAGGAGGGTTGTGGCCTCGTGTGCTATTCTGCCTTGGGGCAGGGATCGGTTTTAAATTGATCCCGCCTTTATTAAAGTGGATCAGGAAGCGTCCTGGTGAATTAGTACAGTATAATCCTACTTTTTCTTGCTTGTTTGCTTTCTCTTTTATGTGTTCTCAGATACCATCACCCAAGAAACAGGCGGTACTCGATACTTTTTCTTGCTTGCTAACTCAAAAGTGTTAGTTGCGTAGGCGTAGTTATAATCAAAGTGTCAATCATAACCCAACTCATTTATATTTATCCGTTGAAATATGCTGTTCAGCAAAAAGTAGATTTAGATATGTAATAAAATTTGAATGGATAAATCGTGTGAACTTATTTAATTCGTAGATATTAGGTTAATTCGTAGCACCCATCTATGCACCATTCACAAACAATTGGACATCTAAACTCAATTTCGTATGGATGTTAAGCGGATAAATTTAAATCTCTAACTAATTCAATAACAATAACATGTGGTCATTCCTTGTTAAATAATATTTTTAAAAAAAAGTAAACAAAATTTTCAAGTGGGTCATAAGTAAGTAATTAAGTATATCCATACTCATTTATTAATTGAGTATAAATGAATTGATCCATTTTCACCCATTTTATTAAATGAGTACAAATAAATTGATCCAACGATACTCATTATTCATTTATGAGTGGCCCGAATAAGTTTGTGTTGATCCACTTTAACAACTCTAACTTATGATCTCCAACAACTTATGTGCTCATACTAGTTTGTGTTGATCCATTTCCTCCCATTGCATGTGCACAAATGCAAAGCACAATTTGAAAGCTCTAACAAAATATATTGCATCCAAATTATGATAGAAAAATACTCGTACTCTATGTATCATATAGTTACATGGATTACCACTTCTATTCTATGCAGTATATTTTATAGCCACATGGTGTAGTGACATATAGTCGATAACGATGTAAGAAAACTAATCTTGAGATTCACACGACTATTGTTCTTTATACTGCATACTCTACAAATGAATCAGTAAATCAAGTTCAACTTATGCTCCGTTTGACAAAACTGAAATCTAAAGTCTGAATTCATTAAATTATTGAATTATTAAATATTAAATCAAATACATTTGAGTGTATATCATATTCATTGATAAATGAATAGTTTATTACTTATTTTTGAAAATAAGTTTTGCCTAAGAAATGCAATATCACTTAATTAATTTAGATATTTAATTTTTTTTATCAAACGCATCTGAACATATTAAGATCTGAATCCATTAAGTTTAAGTGTTGAATTGACTTATCAGATGGAGGCTTTAGTATTTGCCAATTATAATGCGTAATACACAAATTTATGGTTTGCTTGTACCATACAATCCCGAGTATTCCAACTTTTCATTCATAAAGCGGACGACTAGTTTTTATTTCCCAAGGAAAGCACCCTCTTACCGACGAACATGAAAAAAGAAAAAAGAGAGAGAGAGGTTCGTTGTATTGTGTCTGTGCGTGCGCTATTCTTCAAAGTTTTTAGAATTTGTACGAATTATAAAGTTCAACCTATTCATTGGATTTTAAGATATAACAAATAACCTCCGGCATTAACAAAAAACATTTCATAAGTTGCTCTGTCATTATTTCAATCAATCTCCTTTTTTATTGTTTCTGAACAATTTTATGAGACAATATTGTCTTAACGAGGATAGTTTAAATTAAATTTCTTAATGTTGATTAATCTAAATTTTCTAGTGATAGGGGATTATTTGGGATAATTTTTTGTTTAAAAAAATACCGTAGCACTTTTTTGATGTAATATATGTGAGATAAAAAGATGATTAAAACATGTGTTGATGATGCCAATAAATCAATATGTGTATATAAGGTGCAAACCAAACAATACTAATTCCTTTCTGGAATTGAAATAGGATAAATTATACAGATATATACGTTAGCGTACAAATTTTCATTTAGGCATGAAGCCATAAACCGTGAATTCCTTCTCCTCCAACGGGGTCATGTTTGTCTACGTAAACATTCTAAATATCTTTTCATGAGTGTTAGTCCGTGGCCATAATTTATGTTGAGGAGTGGTGAGGGCATTCAAAGTTCAAAATGTACCAAAACAAGTATGTTAGAAAAAAGTGTCAAGTTTGAATGCTGAAGGAAGGAACCACTGGGCCAATGGCTCAGTGGCCACCAGGGAGGGACTTAAGTCCCTCCTTGAGCTGTTGGTGAGGGTTCAAACCTCACAAGCAGCGAAAAAAAATCTAAGGGTTGTGCCATAATACTTCCTTGATCTAGTTGGATCTGTATACCCACTAGCCCCTACAACAGCCTCCTTAGGCTCCCCCTCCCCCTAGATTAGGATAGAGTAGGTTATACAAATGTATCGTCGCTGACAAAAAAAAAAATGAATGCTGAAGGAGGATACCGTATACGTACTCTGGAATCTGGACCGACATTCATTGCTGCCGTCGGTCGACGTAGTCTTTCCATTTTTGTATTCCTTTTTCTCCTTTTGATTGGGAAGAACGCAGTCTTTGCTGGCATTTAACATGACGGCGATGGAAAACGCCATGCGTATGCTTTCTAAGGCTAATTGAGGACCGGCGTAATTGGCCAATTGAGGCATTTTCCTTGAAATTCAGGGCACAAAATTTTGGTTATTTAGCTTTTGATTTTCATACCTGAGCCTGTTTGGATTGCCATTTCTTTGAAAATTTTGTAGCAAAATTATTATAACGATATGATATATTTATATGGTAGAAATATGATTAAGAAATGAGTTCAGAGAAAAAAATGGCAATCTGCCAATTTCGTAGGGTAAATTTGAAGACTAGAAATGGTACTCTGTGTACTCAGGTAGCAAAACACGTTGTCGTTGCGTGGCCTTCTTTCCTGTTGGCTGAGATATTTAGGTTGGCCTTTCTCCTCTATGAAAGTTCGTAACACGTGCGGTTGTACTTGCTGTCTTTAACTTCTTGTGCGAGGATGATTTTTACTAATCTAATAATGAGCTTGAAGCCTTAATCCACAAACATACTTTTCAGAGAAGAGAAAAATTAAGTCATGAATTGATCTATTGGTTGACAGAAATCTAACACAGTACAGATTTATAAATGCTGAAATGAATGCCCTGTTCTTTTCGTTTTTACATGCTTTAGGCTTTGGCCAAAGCAAAGTGGGTCTTGATTAATTAGACACGATGGCCAGTGGGACCTCTTCATAAAGATTTCGAGGTTACCTATCATTTGGAACTACAATTATTAGCACCTGATTAATGTTGATCAGATAATCGCAAACAAGAATAACGGTGGAAGGTAATTGTAAGAAGGCGGGCCCTATGAAGTATGATTTTGGTTCTTCCTATGTGTTGTCACGGTATAGAGTACAAGTTTCGTCCATAGGAATTGAACATCACATATCTTGTCTCGTGGAACGAGAGGTTAATGATTCAAACATTTTCTCTCACCCAAAGTTGTCACTTAACGTAATTTTACTTAGATCCATATGAGTACGTTGGTAGTTCAGTTCATGTAAATTTCTCTTGTGGAGGGTCATCCCTCTCTAAAATAGATTAGAATACGTGTAAATGATGACAATGAAAAAGGGAAAAAAAAAAAGAGAAAAGCCCTCAAAATGTATGTATATCTTTGGGGAATTAAAGATGTATGAACAAAATATTCATTTCTTGAGTTTCAAGTGATTTTTTTTGCCAACCTTTTGTAGACACCAAATTTTGAATAATTTTATGTAGCATCTGTTTCATGATTTTCATTTTAGATTGCTTGCATTTTAGTTCGTTATTGTGTGTTTTGCACTATTAGTTGTTATGATATTTTAGTTTTATTCATTTTCGCCCTTTTAGTTGACCTATTTCATTTGCTATTTATTCTTGTTTACTTTTAGTTTTAGTTTTTAGTTTCAGCTTTTAAGTTTAAAATTAGCATAGAGTTTTTAGAAAAAAGAAAAGGAAAACATCAAAAATATGTTTTAGTCATTTTGTTTTTATTCAATGCTTTCTTGAAAGAAAAATGAAAATGAAAAATCATAAAAAAAGGAGAAAAGAGAAAATTAAAGAAAAAGAGGAAAAAGAGGAAAAAGAAGAAAAATTCAAAAAAAATAGGCTTTAGTTGGATTGGAAAAATGTAAAAAAGAGAAAAAGAAAAAAGGAAAATTTGTTCACAAAAATATGTTTATTTCTTTAAATTCAATCTTTGGGCACTTTAGTTATTTTTATTAAGTTATTTTGAGAAAAAGAAAATGATGAAAATGAAAAATTAAAAATGGCCATTTTTGTTTAGTTTTTTGTTTAAAATTATTTTTGTTTTGTTATTATTATTATTACCTGGTTTGTGTAATTTTGTTATTATTATTTATATTTTATTTTATCATTTCTGTAATTATCAAGTTGTTTTTTCAAAAAAAAAAAAAAAAAAAAAATGCTCGCGGCATGCAAGCTGCATTTTGCCGCAGCTTGCAAAGGGATCATCGAGCGGCTCCTTAGCTGCAAATACAGGGAAAGTTGCTGGAGTTTTAGGGTTGGGGTTTGCTCGTATAAAAGCCAAGAGAAAGGGGAGCCGCAAGGGGAGAGTTTTTTGAAAAGAACGGCAAAAGAAAAACGCAAGAGCGGAGAGGAAGAGAGTAACGGCTGCAGCAAAAATTTGGGAAAAGAGAAGAGAGTTGTCGGCTGGCATTTTTGAAAAAAAAACCTGTAGGGATTGAGAGTGGGACTAAAAGGATTGAGAGTCAAAGGGGGAGGGCAGAGTGAAAAGCTGAGATTGGAAAAAGACTTGGGCTGGAGGAAACTGCAAAGGAGTTCTCGGCTGTGTGAGTGAAGGAACCAGAGGAGGAAGAACGTGGGCAACCGGGAAGGTTAAGCTTTTTGGGCTGAGCAAGGGCACTTTGTTCATCATCCAAGATTCTGTTTTTTCCTTTTGAAAAGGATAAAGGTAATGCCTTTCACTTGTCTTCTGCCCATGGATTATAAAATCATGTATGAAATGTTGAAGCTTTGCTGCGATGCTGTTTTTGTTTTGCCGTGAGTTTTGCTTTTCTTTTTCTGCACTTATGGGATTGGCAGCACGGTCAGGTTTACTGGATTTGGGGTGAAGTTATGAGAGTTATGTGATTGGGGATGGGCTGTTGTGCAGCTTGACTGGGTTTTCTTTTCCTTCTTCGCATGAGTAGATTTGGTTTGGATTGAAATATTTGCAGAAACTGATTAAAGCTTGTGTCTTTTGCTGTTTTCTTTTGCTGCATTTTCTTCGTTGTTTTCGATTGGAATGGTCAGTAGATAGATTCATGTTTAAAGATGTGTGCGAGTGGATTTGTAGATGATGAATGCCGTGCAATACTTGAGCTGGACAATGGATTTCAGATTGCTAGCTATTCTACATGATTGTCTGTCAGAATTTCGGTAGTCCATTAGCCCTTTGTTTGTTCTTGTTGGTTTGGAGTTAGAGTTCAGTAGCTTGTTGTGAGTTAAAGTGAGGATGTTGGGTTGGAAATATTTAACCAAAGCCTTGTCTATGAACCAAAACTTGGTCTGCACTATGAAAAGAAAAATCTGGTTAGCAAAACCATTTCTGCATTTATTTTTCAGAACTTTGGGACGATACATTTCTATTTTTTCTGGTCATTCGGATTGTGATCATTGTGTAATTTGTTGCTTAGCTTAAGGTTGTAATGTTGGATTGAAAAACATCTGATCAAAGCCATGTATTTGAATCAAAATCTGGCCAGCATCATGAAGTGGAAAGAAAAGCCGTGGCATGTGAAAATTGCAGAAAAATCTTGTTCCTCAAATCATTTTTGTTGCATTTTGAGTTTAAAACCTGTTTGATCTTACTCCTACCTTTGCTTCAAATCTCTACATTTTGATTCAAGTGGAGATACTTGGGTTGTTTGCATGAATATAGATTCGGCCAAATGGATAGGAAATTGAATGAGACTATGCAACCGTGAGTTTGCAGCATGCTTGAGTTTTTCCGTGACCTTTTGCACCAGTTCTCCTATGTTTCTTGTTTGTTTAGATGTCAAATTCATGTCTTGTTTGTTTAGTTCAAAGTTTAGGTGTTAGATCAAGGAAATTTTGGTTAAGGTTGCTTGAATCTGAAATCTGGTCTTGGAATGTGAGGCTAAGAAAGTTACAGCAGTTTCATTCTTCAAATGTTTTGCCCACTTTTTTTATGATTTTGCATGGTTTTTTTTTTAAGTTTCCTATTTGATTGGATGATAGTGATGGTGTAGTTTGCTGCTAGTTTAAAGTTGTGAATTTGGACTTGAAATCTGTTCTCGAAAAAGCTGTGCTGGAATTTTGTTTCGGTTGATGAAGTATGACAGAAATTCTGCAAGAAAAATGTCTTCTACGTGAGTTGCATGCTTTTGCATGAAGAATGTCCAAGAAAATTGCAGCTTTACTCCCTCTAGTTTCCATCTATGTTTCAAGGGCCCAATTATGTGTTTGTTCTTACAATTAGGTCCTAAAACACTTGCATTAATCACATTTTTGCATTTGATTTTTATGGGTCCCATCTTAAGTCATCAATTTTGGTATTTTATTTTACTCTCTTTCAGAAAATTTTCATGTCCTTCTAATTAAGTCCCTCTTGCATTAATTGCTTTGTACATGGTTGGTTTGTCTATGTAAATACTTTAATTGACTCAATTTAGTGTTTAACTTTCATTTTTCATATTTAATTTTGGTTTCATGTGATTATTTGATAATTTAAGTGGTACCTTGACCTTTTTATTATTTTGGAGGGTAAGTTAGTAATTTCACTACGTTAGGGCGTCGCTTCAAGGGAGGTACACTCTATCCTTCATGTGCACTTCATTTGACCCTACGTGCTCCTACGTGTTATGTGAATATGCATGCCTACTCCGCTTTCCTTACCTCCTTGCATGCATTTACTTGCTTTTACTTTTATTTAAGTTTTATGGGGTATGTGTACACCTCTTGGCTTGTAATAGATAGGGCTCGGAGAGCCTCTGGTCCATTTCCCCTTCCCCTTTATGTTTTTATGGGGTATGTGTACACCTCTTGGCTTGTAATAGATAGGGCTCGGAGAGCATCTGGTCCATTTCCCCTTCCCCTTGGTTGCTTGCTTTTGTTGCTACATGTTTAATTGCTTTAGTAGGCTCTTGCATCTAGTCGAGCATGCTAAGTGCTACGTGTTACGTGTTTACGAGCGTTTCGGCATGTCTACTTGCTTTCATAACCATGAATGAATGGAATGGATGAATGTACGTCACCACACTAGTCCAACGCTAGTTGTGGCTCATTATTTCATTAGGAATTCATAGAAAGGGCTAGTCCAACGCTAGACCCAATAGGATTTTTCCTTTGTTTTTCATTAATGCATTATTTGCCTGTTCACTACATATCATGCATTTTTTTAGTTTTATCATTTTGCATGCCCCTCGAACCCCTTTTCCCCTCATTTTAGGTTTTGCATCCCATGCTAGCTATAGGGTTCATTTTGCTTGAATGTCCCCTTCTGATAAGGGAAACGAGCGAGTGTGGCTACTCGATAGCCTTAGCACGCTAGTTTTGCCTTCTAATCAAAGGGAAAATCAAAGTCGAAAAGTTAGGAGTCCACCCCCGTACCCGACTTGTTGCATTCTTCTAGGGTCATACTTTCATTTTTATCACCTACATACTCTCTTAACCACATTTTTTTACATTTCTCAGACCATACTTCATTTTACTACATTTTACCCATCACTTGCTTATTTTCCCTTCACAAATAAAATTCCACTTTACCTTATATATCTATTATTCTATTTTCATACACTTGCACACGAAAAACACTTGAACTTTATACAATTTCACACAAGCACCTTTATACAATTTTGCACACTTGCACTTGCATTTCTTGCATCTTTCATACACTTTCACACTTGCACACTTGAATCTCATTTGCATTAATCGACCTCTATGAGGTTTTCCTTTGTTGGCCGCCACAATTCATGTGGTTTGGGACCAAAAGCCTCACAAGAGACATCGTAGAACTTAGGATTGCATTTTTTTTCCGTTTTGCATTCATCTAGTCATATCCAACGTGCGAACATACATTGGGTAGAAAAATAGGAAAGGTAAGGTTAAGTCGCGCAACTAGCCTTGGCTAGGTCAAAGGGGTGCCTTGGATTCTATCCTTGCCTTCCCCTTTGTCAAACGTGACTCCCGAACCTTTTTTTTTTTCTTTGGCTTACGTGGACTAGGAGTCGTTTTTAAAAGGGTTTTACTACTTTGTCTTTAAAAATTTATTTTTTAGGTGACTTGGTACACCTTAATCATTACCAAGTGGCGACTCCAATTTCTCATTCAAAAACCCTTTTAAAAACTATTTTTTGGGTCGAATCGTCGCTTTTTCAAGTCCCATATTAGACCCATATCTTTTTCAACTCACAAAAATCATTTTCCAATCAAAATTGAATCAAAAACATCTTTCTCAAACCATTTATTTTTCAGTCAAAAAGTGGGGCGCGACAGTTGGCGACTCCACTGGGGACTTCCTAAGTGGGTCCAAGCATTTGACTTAGCCATTCTTTTTTCTTTTCTACCCTTTTTATGCATAGCATTTGGATATTAGGGTTGCATTTTTTATTTTAGGACTTTTTCGCCTCGCGCGCGTATCAAACTTTTCCCTCACTCACGTATGTGTGATTGGTTGATTGGATGTTGTTTACTTGATTATCTCGCGCTTGCATTGCATTTGGGGGGGGTGTGTGTCACCTCTAGAGCCTCGCGTGGTTCTCAACCCTTTCCCTCAAAATAGGGAACACTTCATACGTGCACGTTTACTTGCTTTTATCCCATTTTATTTTATTTTTCGTGGGCGTTTCCCACACCGCCTTGTAGGATTAGGATCGATTGCCTTGGGTAGGCGGCTGGTGTGCTCTGCGCCCATAGCGCTACCTAAGGGATCACTCGAGCCACCGATCGAAGGCCCTGGGAGTGATGACCCTTCGCCTTTAGGTCTGAAGGCTTGGGAGCCGAAACTTTATCGAGTCTAGGCATTAGTGAGCCACAGCCTCATGCATCCATGTTAACATTTTCCTAGGTTAGAGTCAGCCTCACCCTTTTCTAAGTACATTAGGCACGAGAGAAGGGGTTCCACCCCTTTTACTTGTTTTATTGTATTTCTTTTTCTTAATTGCTCCCAATGTGTTATGTGTACTATCAATTGCACTAACCATTTCTTTGTTTTCTTGACTTGCATTCATGTGCCTTAGCAATAAGAGGCCTCTTTGGCACTCTTTTAGTGACTCACCCACTAGATAGCTCACATGTTTAAATTTTAGTCTTTGCACTTAATTTTCAGTAAATACATTTCATTTTTAGACCTTTGCCCCCCGTTGCATTATTTATATCCTTTAGGCCATATTTGTCACATATTTACATCGCTTTAATAAATGGCATCATGCATAAACCATAGAAAGGGAATGCCACATAGGGAATCCCGTGTTTAGGAATAAGCCACATTGTGTCTCGGATACTTAATCCAGTGAGACTTGCACGTTTACATTTTTGTACCATCCAAAGGGGTAGTGCACAAGGTAAGGTAGGATCCGATCATTTTCATGGAGTGATCTTTGGAATATGAGCATCTAATAATCACTTTTTGGCCATTTTATCAAAATTGGTAAAAATCCCTTGCGCGAAGGACATTAATTTGAAGAAATTCACAAATGATTCCTCCTATTGAGACGATAAATAAATTGAGGCCAAAATTTGATTTCTAGAAGGTCATAGACTAATGCACCTCAATAATTTTGAAATAACCAATGGCCGGACATTTCAACCAATCCATTTTGCCAATTCATTCAATAAGTCATCAATTCATTTGACCAATTTACCCTTTTTAGGGTCACTTGGTCGATTTTCAATAAATCATCAATTCATTTGACCAACTTACCCTTTTTAGGGTCACCTGGTCGATTTTGAATAAATCGTCAATTCATTCGACCAATTTACCCTTTTTAGGGTCATTCGGCCGATTTTTGAATAAATCACTAACTCAATTTCATTCGTTTGGCCAATTTACCCATTTTTAAGGCAACCGAGCCGATTTTGAATAAATCAAGTTTCGTTCAATCTATTTGATCAATTTACCCTTTTTAGGGTGATCTGATTAATTTTGGATAAATTAAATTTCATTCAATTCATTTGACCTGTTTCCCTTTTTAGGGTAATCCGGTCGATTTTTAATAAATTGTCAATTTCATTTGACCAATTAGGATTTCAATGTCGAATTTCAAAATGGAAAACCTAGTCGATTTTGAGAAAAGCATCCATTGCATCCAGTCATTTGATCAGTTGGAGTTTTGACTCACTGAGAAAATTTGTCAAAACGAATTCCCATCTTTTCGATAGGAAGTTCGTCAAGGTCAAACCCGTGCGTTTTTGCAAGTTCTTGTCTCGATCCAAAGTGGTCAATCCCTTCGGACGTTGTCCTCATTTTGACAAATCTCTCGTTGACCAAATTCTTTCAAAAAATTATTTTTCACTCAATGAGTTGATCAGATTCATCAGGTATGGTATGGTGCCTACCTCAGAGGATTGCATCTTCATTCTAGGCCTACCCTTGGCACAAAAAGGGCTCCTCCATAGGACATGCATCCGAATTCTTTGGATATTTACTAACTCTTGTCTTTTTCTTTTCCTTTTCTTTATTTTTATTGTAATAGCTAAACGACGGCTAAATCTAAAGGCAATCTTTCAAAATTTTCAGGTAATATTTAAACATAGCTTCTCGTCGAAGCCCCATCATAACGCGATCCCGTAGTCAAGCCCAGAGGAACCGTGTAAACATGAGTTCACAACCGGAACAGTCGGATAGGTCTGCTACTGCAGCCCAACCTGAGACTGCAAGTTTGGGGGTCCAACTGAC
This sequence comes from Coffea arabica, assembly GCF_036785885.1. Lineage (NCBI taxonomy): Eukaryota > Viridiplantae > Streptophyta > Magnoliopsida > Gentianales > Rubiaceae > Coffea > Coffea arabica. The sequence continues at coordinate 7,425,948 of NC_092323.1, read as the reverse complement.
CGAGATGCTTACGAAGTTTGGTGAGATGGCATCTGAAATGGCCGCCCAAAAGAAATTAATCGATGAGCTTATCAGTAGTGGAGTTCAACCCGAGCCTGTACTCGTCAGTCAATCGGGGCCAGAATCATTGGTTATGCCCATGACCCAAGCCACTTTTGCTCCGCCCTTCATCATTCCACCCGAAGGAACTTTCACCTATCCTACCATACATTTGCCAAACACTTACCCTCCTAACCTTTCGTTCTTTCCTACTCACATGCAAGGTCCCCAACCGCAAATCACCTCAAACATACCACCTGAGCCACATACCTTTTATCACACTGCTGCTGAGCCATTCCTACCAGACTATACTGTTCAAACCAAGCCAGAAATGGGGGAATCTTCTGCTCCCGTTGATATAAAGTTGCTCAAGCGTCTCGATCGTTTTGATGAATTTATGAGAAGGAATCAGGGGTTAAACAAGCAAGGAGTCTTGGATTACGATGAGTTTTGCCTCTTTCCAAATGTGCAATTGCCTGAGGGGTTCAAAACCCCTAAGTTTAACAAGTACGATGGAACTGGCAATCCCAAAACGCACCTCCGTCTGTTTGCCAACAAATTGGGAAGGCCCATAGACAACGAGAATTTGCCTTTACGGTTGTTCCCAGAAAGTCTGGAAGGGGATGCCCTCGATTGGTATTCTAATCTGAAGCCCGAAGAAGTAAAAACCTGGATCGACTTGTCCAAAGCTTTTGTAAGGCAATACGAGTATAATTGCGAGCTGGCTCCTACACGAACCACGTTGGAAGGGACAAAGAGGAAGCCATCTGAAGATCATAAAACCTATGCTAAAAGATGGAGGAAAATAGCTGCAACGGTTGAACCACCAATGACTGAAGATGAAATCATTCGCACCTTCATTAAAGCACACGATCCCCCGTATTTTGAGGAAATCTTTCGCATGACTGGATGCTCATTTGCTGCTATCGTCAACAAGCTTGAAGAATATGATGATTTTGTGAAGGCTGGAAAGATCGTTAATGTGTCGGCTCTGAAATCACAATTGGAAGCAATGCAAAATCAAGGCAGCAATAACAAGAAATTCCTGTTCAAAAAGAGGGAAGAGGAAGTTTCATTTGTCTCGAAACAAGGAGTTTCTTTCCGACCTAGATCCCAACAATATCCCACCTACCCCCCCCATTATCCATACCAACCACACCTTCAACCTGTGTACCATACCACTATTAACCACCCGCAACCTCGACCAAATTACCTAAACACACCTACAACACCATTCCATATTTCTCCACATAACTTTCAAACTAGACCTCGCTCTCCTTATCATCCAAGACCCACTTACCCGTCAACCATAATTACAACTATCAACAGACCGCTGGCATCCGAGACCCGGCCCGATATAGAACTTTTACCAATTTAGGTCGGCCCTTGGATCAACTGTATGAGCAGCTCAAGGCCGCGGGGAAAATTGGTACAATACCTCCTAAAGTCTATACTAAAGGAGTTCCCCCTGGTTATAATCCTCAATCTTTTTGTGCCTACCATTCTGGAGCTCCTGGACATTCTACTGTCAATTGTTGGGTACTTAAACACAAAATCCAAGACATGATTGAGGCCGGAGACATAATTTTGAAAGGGAGGGAAGAACAAGGACCAAATATAAGTACAAATCCTTTTCCTGAACACAAGGACACCTTTGAGGCATCCACCTCCAATGACGAAATTTGAAGGTCTTGAAAGAGCTCTTCACAATTTGGATGGCTGACTATCTTCCCTCTCGAAGGGAATTTTGATAAATCTAGGGGTTGTCATTTACTAAAATTCATGAAAACTTTTTCTTGCATATGTACATAGCTTAATGAAAGCATCTTTTGCAATTTGATTATTTGTCTATTTGATTATTGTTTTGATTTTTTGTTAATTCTTTGAGATGGCCAAAGGTGAAGTTATTTGACTCTTTGAATATCACTGTTTTGGAATTTGATGAAACCCTTTATTGAAAATCCCTCCATTAAAAAACCCTCATTGAGAAATTCCTTCATTGAGAAAGCCTTCATTGAAAAATTCCTTCATTGAGAAAGCCTTCATTAAGAAAATCCTTCATTGAGAAAGTTTTCATTGAGAAAAACCATTGAAAAATCCCTTCATTAAAAATCAGTTCACTGGAAAAATCCCTTCATTAAGGAATCCCTTCACTGGAAAAATTCTTTCATTTGAAAATTCCTTCATTGATAAATCCCTTCATTTGAGAAAATCTCTTTCCGGCCAGGTTGGAAGTTGATTGGTTAAAACAGTATCATTAACGATTGATTCTGATTGATGAAAAGGAGTTGAATGCTATGTGCCATGACCAATATTGTCAAAATGCATGGCCTATGTTCATAACAAAAGGGTCCGCCACCGATATCCTGAAGAAGGGAACAAAGTGCTAATGTGATTCAAATTGACAAAGCTTATTGGATGTTCAAGAGGTATTGCCTGGAGGAGTACTCATTTTGGGCAGAGATGGAAGGACAGACATTCCCTCGACCTATCAACTCAGACATGTGTAAGAAATTCTTTATTTGATTATGCAAATTCCTTCTAGGAAATCATGCAAGAGACGAGGCAAAAGTCAGGCCATCTTCCTTTCCAATCAAAACATTTCATCCCTAGTCGTCCCTTTTGAGCTATCAGAACAATAATTTTTTCGTTTGGCAGCCCCTGAAGATTGCAAACCCCACACTGGGACAAATTCATTTTAAAAAGAGATGATTAGAAGGGGAAAGCCCTACACTGGGGCAAATTTATTTTTGAAAATGCAAAAAAAGAGAAAGGAAAAGAAAAGGAAGAAAGAACCCCACACTGGGGCAAATTTAGTTTTGAAGGAAAATGCAAAAAGTAAGAAGAATGCAATGAAGAAAATGCAAAGAAAGAAAATCCAATCAAACTGGGGCAAAATTTTCCTCAGTTTCGTTCAAAATGGGAAATAATTTCAAAATGATGCAATCTCAGGCTATTTCACACCCCTCTCATCAAAATTTGCTTTCAAGCCTCAATTTTTCTTGAAAAACACCTCACCTGACTTCATTTCAAAAGCCCAAAGTCCTGGCTTTCGTCATTTGCGTATTTTCTATTGGGAAGTTTGCTAATCAACTGGCAAGTGATGTCCATAATGCCTTCGCCTAATCTTACAAGGGAAGCGCATTTTACTGATGTCAGCAATCTTCAGTTCATGCTCCTGAGTCGATTATGGTTTAGTTTTTCCATTGTTCCTTAGGTGAAAACCCGAAAGGGCACCTCAAAAGAAAAGGAACAAAACAAAAGAAAAAGAGAAAAACAAAAACAAAAAACAAAGAAAAAGAAAAGGAGTGGGGGCAACCTTGGTGAAAACCCGAAAGGGCGCCAAGGTAGGATTTCTGCAATGAGCAAGCACAAGGAGGAACAACTGGTGGTTTGGTCCATTTGGACTTCTCCTCATTTTTGTCATACCTCTGCCAATATTGAATTCCAGAACAAGGATATTCAGAGATTCGAATATGCATCCTTTGGCCAAAGCTGTGTCATTTTGTAAAACATTCTTTTGCAAATACATTCTTAGGAGACTCATTTTTACCAAATTTCTTGCATTCATGGCATTTTTGTGGAATTTAAGCACAAATAGTTGTGAGTGCATTCTTGTGCATATTCATTTTTACATGACATGTGAATTTTTCTTGCATACCTCATTCTTTATCATTGAACTGTGGTAAATGACAACCCCCGTGGTTTACTCGAAGCATACTTGGGTTCAGTCATCTCTTAAAAAGGGATAAGGCGCAACCAAGCCAATTACGAAGGCTTCGCAATATGGCAAAATGCTTACCCGGTCAGTCTGGAAAAGCAGAGACATTTGAAATGATAAATCCAACCAAATCAAATGCCGCGGCCAACTTTGACGAAGGCATCAAAAGGCTTATGTTTACACGATTCTCAAAAGGCAAGCGGATCAAATGATGGTGGCAATTCTTTTGTTTTTTCTCTTTTGCAGAAAAATTCCATGCATGGACGAAAACAATCACACCTCGCACTGGAATCGGTGTTGGAAGGAGTCCTCTGGTGAACAAAGGCAAATCGAAAATGTTGCAAGTAAATTTGATCAAAAGGTGCAACAGCATGGCGATACAGCAAATTAATTTTTTGGAAAGGTTCTCAAAAGTCAAAAAAAGAAAAGCGAAGAGAAAAGAAAATCATCAATCAAAGATTAAAAATCAAATCAAGTTTCATCTCGGCAGGACCGGGTTTTATCCCGCTGACCGCTTATTTCGGCAGGACCGGGTTTTATCCCGCTGACCGCCAACCTCGGCAGGACCGGGTTTTATCCCGCTGACCGCCAACCTCGGCAGGACCGGGTTTTATCCCGCTGACAGCCAACCTCGGCAGGACCGGGTTTTATCCCGCTGACCGCTTATTTCGGCAGGACCGGGTTTTATCCCGCTGACAGCCAACCTCGGCAGGACCGGGTTTTATCCCGCTGACCGCTTATCTCGGCAGGACCGGGTATAATCCCGCTGACCGCTTTTGATCAAATTGGGACCGGGTTTCATCCCGCCAATCTCGGCAGGACCGGGTTTTATCCCGCTGACCGCCAACCTCGGCAGGACCGGGTTTTATCCCGCTGACCGCTTATTTCGGCAGGATCGGGTTTTATCCCGCTGACCGCTTACTTCGGCAGGACCGGGTTTTATCCCCCTGACCGCCAACCTCGGCAGGACCGGGTTTTATCCCGCTGACCGCTTATCTCGGCAGGACCGGGTATAATCCCGCTGACCGGTTTTTATCAAATTGGGACCGGGTTTCATCCCGCCAATCTCGGCAGGACCGGGTATAATCCCGCTGACCGCTTTTTATCAAATTGGGACCGGGTTTCATCCCGCCAATCTCGACAGGACCGGGTATAATCCCGCTGACCGCTTTTTTCGTTGGGACCGGGTTTCATCCCGCCAACCTCGGCAGGATCGGGTATTATCCCACTGGTCGATCATCATGGCAGGTTCGGGTTTAATCCCACTGACCAATTCATTACTGGGGCAAATCTGTGGATACATTTTCAAATAAAGTCTTATACAGTTTTCTTCATACAATCCCATTTAAATTCCTGTTCGGGTCTACCCCGTTTTAAATTTCTGTTCGGGTCTATCCCGTGGGTCTACCCCAATTTTACATTTCTGTTCGGGTCTATCCCGTGGGTCTATCCCAATTTTAAATTTCTGTCCGGGTCTATCCCGTGGGTCTATCCCAAATTTTAAATTTCTGTTCGGGTCTATCCCCAAATTTAAATTCCTGTTCGGGTCTATCCCGTGGGGCTATCCCAATTTTACATTTCTGTCCGGGTCTGTCCCGTTTTAAACTTCCAGTTCGGGTCTATCCCGTTTTAAATTTCTCGTCCGAGTCAGTCTCATTAAAAGGAGTCAGTCCTCATGTCAATAACAGCAGTCGTTCGAGTAGCTGAAGCCGAATGACCCAGGTAAGTATTTGGTGTCTAATTCTTTGTCTCAAGTTTTTTCAAAACTCAGACAAAGAGGGGCAAACTGTAGACACCAAATTTTGAATAATTTTATGTAGCATCTGTTTCATGATTTTCATTTTAGATTGCTTGCATTTTAGTTCGTTATTGTGTGTTTTGCACTATTAGTTGTTATGATATTTTAGTTTTATTCATTTTCGCCCTTTTAGTTGACCTATTTCATTTGCTATTTATTCTTGTTTACTTTTAGTTTTAGTTTTTAGTTTCAGCTTTTAAGTTTAAAATTAGTATAGAGTTTTTAGAAAAAAGAAAAGAAAAACATCAAAAATATGTTTTAGTCATTTTGTTTTTATTCAATGCTTTCTTGAAAGAAAAATGAAAATGAAAAATCATAAAAAAAGGAGAAAAGAGAAAATTAAAGAAAAAGAGGAAAAAGAGGAAAAAGAAGAAAAATTCAAAAAAAATAGGCTTTAGTTGGATTGGAAAAATGTAAAAAAGAGAAAAAGAAAAAAGGAAAATTTGTTCACAAAAATATGTTTATTTCTTTAAATTCAATCTTTGGGCACTTTAGTTATTTTTATTAAGTTATTTTGAGAAAAAGAAAATGATGAAAATTAAAAATTGAAAAATTAAAAATGGCCATTTTTGTTTAGTTTTTTGTTTAAAATTATTTTTGTTTTGTTATTATTATTATTACCTGGTTTGTGTAATTTTGTTATTATTATTTATATTTTATTTTATCATTTCTGTAATTATCAAGTTGTTTTTTCAAAAAAAAAAAAAAAAAAAAAAATGCTCGCGGCATGCAAGCTGCATTTTGCCGCAGCTTGCAAAGGGATCATCGAGCGGCTCCTTAGCTGCAAATACAGGGAAAGTTGCTGGAGTTTTAGGGTTGGGGTTTGCTCGTATAAAAGCCAAGAGAAAGGGGAGCCGCAAGGGGAGAGTTTTTTGAAAAGAACGGCAAAAGAAAAACGCAAGAGCGGAGAGGAAGAGAGTAACGGCTGCAGCAAAAATTTGGGAAAAGAGAAGAGAGTTGTCGGCTGGCATTTTTGAAAAAAAAACCTGTAGGGATTGAGAGTGGGACTAAAAGGATTGAGAGTCAAAGGGGGAGGGCAGAGTGAAAAGCTGAGATTGGAAAAAGACTTGGGCTGGAGGAAACTGCAAAGGAGTTCTCGGCTGTGTGAGTGAAGGAACCAGAAGAGGAAGAACGTGGGCAACCGGGAAGGTTAAGCTTTTTGGGCTGAGCAAGGGCACTTTGTTCATCATCCAAGATTCTGTTTTTTCCTTTTGAAAAGGATAAAGGTAATGCCTTTCACTTGTCTTCTGCCCATGGATTATAAAATCATGTATGAAATGTTGAAGCTTTGCTGCGATGCTGTTTTTGTTTTGCCGTGAGTTTTGCTTTTCTTTTTCTGCACTTATGGGATTGGCAGCACGGTCAGGTTTACTGGATTTGGGGTGAAGTTATGAGAGTTATGTGATTGGGGATGGGCTGTTGTGCAGCTTGACTGGGTTTTCTTTTCCTTCTTCGCATGAGTAGATTTGGTTTGGATTGAAATATTTGCAGAAACTGATTAAAGCTTGTGTCTTTTGCTGTTTTCTTTTGCTGCATTTTCTTCGTTGTTTTCGATTGGAATGGTCAGTAGATAGATTCATGTTTAAAGATGTGTGCGAGTGGATTTGTAGATGATGAATGCCGTGCAATACTTGAGCTGGACAATGGATTTCAGATTGCTAGCTATTCTACATGATTGTCTGTCAGAATTTCGGTAGTCCATTAGCCCTTTGTTTGTTCTTGTTGGTTTGGAGTTAGAGTTCAGTAGCTTGTTGTGAGTTAAAGTGAGGATGTTGGGTTGGAAATATTTAACCAAAGCCTTGTCTATGAACCAAAACTTGGTCTGCACTATGAAAAGAAAAATCTGGTTACCAAAACCATTTCTGCATTTATTTTTCAGAACTTTGGGACGATACATTTCTATTTTTTCTGGTCATTCGGATTGTGATCATTGTGTAATTTGTTGCTTAGCTTAAGGTTGTAATGTTGGATTGAAAAACATCTGATCAAAGCCATGTATTTGAATCAAAATCTGGCCAGCATCATGAAGTGGAAAGAAAAGCCGTGGCATGTGAAAATTGCAGAAAAATCTTGTTCCTCAAATCATTTTTGTTGTATTTTGAGTTTAAAACCTGTTTGATCTTACTCCTACCTTTGCTTCAAATCTCTACATTTTGATTCAAGTGGAGATACTTGGGTTGTTTGCATGAATATAGATTCGGCCAAATGGATAGGAAATTGAATGAGACTATGCAACCGTGAGTTTGCAGCATGCTTGAGTTTTTCCGTGACCTTTTGCACCAGTTCTCCTATGTTTCTTGTTTGTTTAGATGTCAAATTCATGTCTTGTTTGTTTAGTTCAAAGTTTAGGTGTTAGATCAAGGAAATTTTGGTTAAGGTTGCTTGAATCTGAAATCTGGTCTTGGAATGTGAGGCTAAGAAAGTTACAGCAGTTTCATTCTTCAAATGTTTTGCCCACTTTTTTTATGATTTTGCATGGTTTTTTTTTTAAGTTTCCTATTTGATTGGATGATAGTGATGGTGTAGTTTGCTGCTAGTTTAAAGTTGTGAATTTGGACTTGAAATCTGTTCTCGAAAAAGCTGTGCTGGAATTTTGTTTCGGTTGATGAAGTATGACAGAAATTCTGCAAGAAAAATGTCTTCTACGTGAGTTGCATGCTTTTGCATGAAGAATGTCCAAGAAAATTGCAGCTTTACTCCCTCTAGTTTCCATCTATGTTTCAAGGGCCCAATTATGTGTTTGTTCTTACAATTAGGTCCTAAAACACTTGCATTAATCACATTTTTGCATTTGATTTTTATGGGTCCCATCTTAAGTCATCAATTTTGGTATTTTATTTTACTCTCTTTCAGAAAATTTTCATGTCCTTCTAATTAAGTCCCTCTTGCATTAATTGCTTTGTACATGGTTGGTTTGTCTATGTAAATACTTTAATTGACTCAATTTAGTGTTTAACTTTCATTTTTCATATTTAATTTTGGTTTCATGTGATTATTTGATAATTTAAGTGGTACCTTGACCTTTTTATTATTTTGGAGGGTAAGTTAGTAATTTCACTACGTTAGGGCGTCGCTTCAAGGGAGGTACACTCTATCCTTCATGTGCACTTCATTTGACCCTACGTGCTCCTACGTGTTATGTGAATATGCATGCCTACTCCGCTTTCCTTACCTCCTTGCATGCATTTACTTGCTTTTACTTTTATTTAAGTTTTATGGGGTATGTGTACACCTCTTGGCTTGTAATAGATAGGGCTCGGAGAGCCTCTGGTCCATTTCCCCTTCCCCTTTATGTTTTTATGGGGTATGTGTACACCTCTTGGCTTGTAATAGATAGGGCTCGGAGAGCATCTGGTCCATTTCCCCTTCCCCTTGGTTGCTTGCTTTTGTTGCTACATGTTTAATTGCTTTAGTAGGCTCTTGCATCTAGTCGAGCATGCTAAGTGCTACGTGTTACGTGTTTACGAGCGTTTCGGCATGTCTACTTGCTTTCATAACCATGAATGAATGGAATGGATGAATGTACGTCACCACACTAGTCCAACGCTAGTTGTGGCTCATTATTTCATTAGGAATTCATAGAAAGGGCTAGTCCAACGCTAGACCCAATAGGATTTTTCCTTTGTTTTTCATTAATGCATTATTTGCCTGTTCACTACATATCATGCATTTTTTTAGTTTTATCATTTTGCATGCCCCTCGAACCCCTTTTCCCCTCATTTTAGGTTTTGCATCCCATGCTAGCTATAGGGTTCATTTTGCTTGAATGTCCCCTTCTGATAAGGGAAACGAGCGAGTGTGGCTACTCGATAGCCTTAGCACGCTAGTTTTGCCTTCTAATCAAAGGGAAAATCAAAGTCGAAAAGTTAGGAGTCCACCCCCGTACCCGACTTGTTGCATTCTTCTAGGGTCATACTTTCATTTTTATCACCTACATACTCTCTTAACCACATTTTTTTACATTTCTCAGACCATACTTCATTTTACTACATTTTACCCATCACTTGCTTATTTTCCCTTCACAAATAAAATTCCACTTTACGTTATATATCTATTATTCTATTTTCATACACTTGCACACGAAAAACACTTGAACTTTATACAATTTCACACAAGCACCTTTATACAATTTTGCACACTTGCACTTGCATTTCTTGCATCTTTCATACACTTTCACACTTGCACACTTGAATCTCATTTGCATTAATCAACCTCTATGAGGTTTTCCTTTGTTGGCCGCCACAATTCATGTGGTTTGGGACCAAAAGCCTCACAAGAGACATCGTAGAACTTAGGATTGCATTTTTTTTCCGTTTTGCATTCATCTAGTCATATCCAACGTGCGAACATACATTGGGTAGAAAAATAGGAAAGGTAAGGTTAAGTCGCGCAACTAGCCTTGGCTAGGTCAAAGGGGTGCCTTGGATTCTATCCTTGCCTTCCCCTTTGTCAAACGTGACTCCCGAACCTTTTTTTTTTTCTTTGGCTTACGTGGACTAGGAGTCGTTTTTAAAAGGGTTTTACTACTTTGTCTTTAAAAATTTATTTTTTAGGTGACTTGGTACACCTTAATCATTACCAAGTGGCGACTCCAATTTCTCATTCAAAAACCCTTTTAAAAACTATTTTTTGGGTCGAATCGTCGCTTTTTCAAGTCCCATATTAGACCCATATCTTTTTCAACTCACAAAAATCATTTTCCAATCAAAATTGAATCAAAAACATCTTTCTCAAACCATTTATTTTTCAGTCAAAAAGTGGGGCGCGACACCTTTCTTCCATTTGGGAGGAAATTTCCCTTTCAATAGACATACCACTTTTTATCTGTCTCTCTTTTTTAATTTAACTTTTAATCTTTTTTGTTGGGATTTTTTGTAACACCCTGGTCCATGCAATAGCATTCAAATCTCGATTGCTTTTGTCATTGGAGATTAGATAGATATGGGTTGTCTTTGCAAGCTGCTGTAGAGGTTCCAGAGCAGAGTAAAAAAATAATAATGAAGAAAACAGCAAAGCCCATGCAAAATCAAATACAAAGCCAACTCTGTATTGAGGCCATGCATGGGAGACTCCTGATTTGTAATTAAACTTCGACAATAAATAAAATTTGCATTGAGGCCGTGTAGGAAAGACTTCTGATTTCTAAAATTTGCAAAATTTCAGCATTATCAGTTCAATTAATTGTAGAGCATTGGCGGCCTCATAGCAACTGGGCTCTGTATATTGGGCTCAATGCACTTCACTCAACAGCTAGGACCAAATAAGGCACCAAGGATTGTTGATTTTGCACATCCTTCATATTTCAATTGCTCTTCCATTTAAATTAATTAAGCGATTGTGAAAACTAAATAATTTGAAAAGTGTATTGGAATTTGTGTTGAAAAGCATTTCGAAAGTTGATCTGTGTTTATCGTAGTCAGCTCTCATTTGAATTGTTATTTTTTGAACTTTCAGGGAAAAAAATACACTGTATACGATTTGTTTGGATTGCATTTTTCTGGACTTTTTGTATAAAAATTACTGTAACGATTTAATATATATGAGATAAAAAGGTGATTGAAAAATGTCTTCATGGAAAATGTATTAATTTTTTTTTAAAAAAAAAAATTGCAATCCAAACACACCCTAAATATATGTAAAGTAAAAAAAAAAGTTTGAGAAATGTGGTTACAAAAATCTAAAAATTTGTCTACAGAAAACTCTAGTCCAAACAAGTTAGTGACTGGCTGAGAAATTATTAACCGTGGACTGAAGGTAAGCACAATCTTAATAATTGTAGCTACTTTTATGTTCCTGATTTGACAGTAGCTACTTTTTTTTTTTGGTAAGGCTCAGGATAAATCATGTCAATCAACTTACACGACACACCCTAAATATCTACTTTTGACAGCCCGAGACCAGTAACTAATCCAACGTGTAACTCAATTACATCAAACTTTTACCTTTATGAATTATGAGTCAGACAAGACAACCCTAGCTGCTGCATCTGCATATATCAGTTGCTTTTTTAAATTCCAGTTTAAGCCTCTCTCGTTCCTCATCATACCAGGAATATTAATTATACTACAACCTACAAGCCAGGAATCACATTTCATACCCAGGAATATATAATTGAAATTTTTGAGGTTTATTATCACAACAAGCATTCATCATGTTATTGAACTTTTTGTGTATATGATACTTGCGCCACTACAAAGCTCTATAAAAATCCCTAAAGAAGGCACCCATCGCTTCGTACTCTTTACTTGCTCTAACCATCGCATTGGACCGTAAGAATTCCGGAAAAAATAGCCAAAAGCCTGTAACCATTACGAAACCAACGGTCAACGGCGCCGCAATTATCCGCGGCAACCCTCTTTCGCCCGATAGGCCGTGGTACTTTTTCAGTGCAACCTCAACCACCAAGCACACCCCATGGAGCAGGAAAAAGCAGGAAATCTCCCAAGTCGGCCACCTTCGGCCCATGTAAAAGAAAATCAACTCGTGCATCATAGCAGAAGCAATAAAAGTGGCCAAAATTGCTGGTAGAGGGGCCCATTTTCGGCCCGTGAGCCGTTGAGAAATATTAAGTGCCGGCAGGTAGACTGATGGACGGAGTACACGTGTCACCATAATATTCCATCTCCTTCCCCAGAAGTCTTGAAGCGAGGTGGACAAGTATGGCTCGTCGAATTGTGGCTCAAGTTCTATGCCCAGACTGGCTCGAGCCAGACCTCCAACTATGGCAAGCAAAGTTTCCAAACCAACGTAGATGTGGATAGTGTATACGACCAAGGTGAGCTTAGGGTGAATACGGTCCTCGTAATCATAAGCTTTAAGGAACAAAGGGATGAGTAAAAGTTTGATCCCATAATTCCTTAGTGATTTTAGGCCTTTTTGGGTGGTTTTGGTAGAAGGGTTGTTTTGATGATGGGCTTTGATGGGGAGGCAAGCAAGGGCAAGAAAATGGGAAAGAGATAAAGAGGAATTTGATAAGGGGCCTTTGCCAAATGCAAACATGAGGAGCTTGAAGTTGCAAAGCCAAGCTAAGAAGAAAGCACTTGAAACTCCAAGATGCAAGGTGTGAAGGTTGAGAGGGAGGAGAAGGTTGAGAAATACAACAGGAAGTGTTGTTAAGAGCCTGGATGGTCCCTTTGGGACATTTCTGGAGACAGAGTAACAGTAGCTTAGTGATGCAATGACTAGGAGCCATACCTTGATGAAGCTCTTGATTTCTCCTTCCATCCATCCACTGATTACTTCCATAACTTCCAATCCCATCTCTCTCACGGACTCTCTCTCTCTCTGTGTCTCTGGTGGTAGCAAATATGGCAGTATTTGATAATGTTGTTATCGCAGTGCTGATTTTCTTATACAAGTATGTGCTTAGTCATTTACAAGCAAAATGTTAGCACACCACAGGGAAAAGGCATACTCCTCTCTCCGTAGGACAGTCATAAATATTGAGCATTGCACTCTCCAAAATGGTACTATTATTCAATTGTCTTTAACACACACAACAAAATGAAATATTAATATTTAGAAAAGATTTATTGAGTCTCAACCACTTTTTCTATTGTGGGTTTTGGCCAAAAGTCTTTACTGCCACTTCTCTTGAGAGAAATTGAAATATTTTAGTTCACAATGGAAGAAATGACGGTATCTTTGGTTTTATACTGCAACAAAGGCGCCAACCTATGTGTATATATACATATATCTACCGTATTAGGAAGGAAAATGTCAATAATGGCAACGTCAAAAAAAAAAAAAAATAGTGTGGTCCATATTGAATTCCCAAAAACTTTTATTAATTCATACAAATAGCTTGGACGTAGTGAATTTCTCTTTTATTTTCTTCATTTCTTTCAAAAAATTCTTGATGAATTTCCAATTATAACCTCGTGTATTTTTGCTAGGATTATAACAAATTGACTAACGAAGAAGACATTCTATTATAGCAAACAATTTATTCGTTGTATACATACAGTCAATTCATCATAACGAATATTAGTCAAACCCTGTTAATTACACAAGATGAAAAAGTGCCTGCCCAGATTTATTTCTTACGGAGATTTCACTCAGCATTTTAAATTTTAACCGTGAAAAGTTACCAAGTTCAAAAATCCTACTTCAAGAATGGAAGCACGGGAAAATTGCTGAAATTGGGTTCCTTTAACCAGTGGGTCAGGCTTGTGGGTCAACTCTGATATTTGTATGGGCCAATTTACACCAAATGGAATAAAAGCCCGTAAAATAGCGGCCGACATTAATAAATTTGTAAGCCATCCACTCCGTCTGATCCAGTGACCAACTTAAAATAAACGTGGAATCAGTCCAATTTGCCTTGCAGAATACCAAACTAAGATAGGAAGCAATTGTTTTTTTTTTTTTTTTTTTAGTGGCTTGCTAGGCTCAATCATTTGAATAATACTAGTAATATAATACTTTTTCAAGAAGATATGATCAATTTTCCCCTTTCCTTTACGTTAAGTAATTTTGCATTTAAATAATATGTGCTGTTTCCCGTAAAAGGATTGAAATTAGTTCGGACAACATGAATCAAGAATATAATTACATATTCAGAGATTGTAGTTTCGTACGAAGCAGTCACTCAATACAAGTAGACAAGACATGCACTCACTCAATCATCGGCCATACAATAATGGGAATAATAAATAATAAAATACTCATCCAGATAATTCGGGAATTCTGCTCTGGAGACACATCATCTTATATCTCATCCATATATATAGTTGTACTATTTCTTAATAACTTGCCTGCATGGAACGGATTACAAGGGAAATGGGGCAGGAGCGGTTGTCAGAGACAACCTTTTCTGGCAGTTGACGGTCATGATTTGATCAAAAAATTTTATGCGGTTCAGATAACATCTTATAACTCGATTTTCACATCATGTGTGGGACCCACAAAAATTTGTTCTAAAGTTACGTCGTGTGCAAAGAAAGCTACACCGTGTGTAATCAAAATTACGCACAGTAAAAAATGCACACAACTGACAGAAAAGGCCGCACCTGCTACCATTTGTGCCCCTTATCCGATTACAAGGTGCCCCTGAAATCAAGAGTCAAAAACCACTCAACTTACTATTAGTACTAATTTTTTGGATAAAAAGAATAATTTGGACGTCAAAAAAAATTCTGTGTTCATATAAAAGAACCGCGAATTAAGAGGAAACTGAATCAATCTGAAGAAAAAGCAAACGAAAGACTTAAGAATAATAATTTAGACGTAAAAAAAAAAAAAAAAATTTAGCACATAATTTTCTCCATCTCTCATAATTTTTTTTTTTTTTTTTTGTCAAAACCATCTCTCATAATTGATTGCGTGGTAATTTGGGGAATGCATCGCCACTTTATCTGGGAATGGGCATGTGATCAGCCATGTGAGCATTAATTAAAATTCACACGTCCTACCAATAAATAATAAATAAATAAATTCACACGTGCCCCGTGGTCCCCATTTCTATAGCCCCAGCGACCCCGGAGATTCCTGGAAGAAAATACCCTTTTGCAAAAGCGGCCAAATTAACCAAAACCAATAATAGCTCACTTGACTTGGATATATTTGGAGGTTTTCTTTTTCCCCAAAAGGAAAAAGAAAAAACAAATTCAATCCAGCAAAATAAACCCTTGTTATCGTGTTTTATATTTGTATTTTGATTTTTCAATTACATATATATACGAATGAAAATCAAATTTGAACCAGGTACCATATGTGCGAAATGAGAAACGAGGAGGGTTCTACGATTGCATGAAGCAAGCAGCACATCCAACCTTCTGCCTTTCCTATTGGTTTTGGTGTCACTTTAATTTTTTTTTTTTTTTTCAAAGGACTAAGATGTAGTATATGATTTAAATCAAATAACCTGTATTGTCAAAATATGACTTTCATTTTTGAAGAATTAGGAGGATGAACTAAACACAAATTAAGAAATTTTTGTTCCAAAGAATTTTATAGTAGAATTCCATAACAAATTCTGGTAATGTACGAGCCTTGAATTTGGATGCATGCTCAGGAAACCACACATTTCTATTTCCCTTCCTTCACAGGTCAATGTTGTAGAACAATTACCAGAATTTATCCACAATCTCCAAATTGGAAAGAAAGCAATGCAGTATTCAGATACAGTACTTCTATCCAATCACAATTTTGAGGATCCGTTACTGTGAACAAGAAATTACAAAAAAGAATTTACCCCCCCCACAAAAACAAAACACCCCGCAAAAAAAAAAAAAGAAGAAGAAGCTAGAAGAAGATTCATTAGTCCTTGGTATATATAACTGGACACAAGTTACAGTCCAGTTTTATATGTTACGACTGGGTTGCAGGATATATATTGCGAATTAGCTAATGAAAAGAAGATGAATTTAGAAAAAGAAGCTCATGGTCATGGGTTTAAAAGACAAATGTTTATTTCTTCCCCACGTCATTTGATTTACTTCCAGAATCAGGGAAGAGAAAAACTTGCAGTTGATTTACGAGTTATTCTTCAAATCTATAGTTGCTTTTTCTTCTTCATCTTCTTCTCCTCAATCAATTTGAAGATTCAACTATATATCACTTTGATGAGCTCGAGTTCCTGTCTCTTTGAGATGCAAGGATGGCGTCTATGGCTTCTTTTACTTGAGAAAGGTCGGGAGCTTTTGCACCTTGAGCTGGCCAAAACTCATCTGTAGCCAAAACCTGGAAAAAACCATGGCAGTAAAATAATTTTGTCAATTAAAAATACATTGTCCATCTAGTTTTGTCAGAGCTGGGGGAATATGGGACATGTTGAACAGATATATCGCAAATCATCAGAACTGACCTTCACTTGCAACTGAAGAAACTTGACATAACTGATTGCCTTTTCTAACATGGTTACTAAATCAACCTGCAAAAACATTAAAGAAACAACAAAGGACAGTTCCTAAGCTCACTCCTGCATGGGCTTTGTTCTATTGGCGCATGCACTTGAGAAAATGATTCGGATGGTATTACTTAAAACAAGAGAATATGCAAAAAGCTTTTACCTTGGAGCCATTTGGGACAAGATCTTGTAGTATCTTGAGCCTCTCGCTAATACGTTCTCTCCGATTCTGCAACGCAAACATTCTTTCCAACTTTATACTCAAAAGCAGATTTCCTTTGGATCGATTAAAATTTAGATCTACTTTACAAAGAAGCAAACCTTGGCTGCAACGCTTTGTGGGTCCTTTGATGGGGTTGACTTTGATTTGAGGGCCGTAGTCTTTGTAACAGATGCGCACTGCTTCTTCAATGCTTGTGTGCTCTCTTCCTGCAATATATAACATCAGTTATATAATTAAGTTTAGAACTTGAGTTGTAATTAATTAACCAATAGTATAATTGAGATCAGTCTCAAGGAAAAATTGATGTACTAAATAGATGGGATCATGAGAAACTACCGTATAGGGACGTTTAGCACTCGTGCAAGCCTCTTGTCTTCCAAGATCCTGGATGCTATTATTCTTGCTGGCATTTGCATTGACTTCTGTGCTATGCCATCCAAATGGGACCCCATTACTTGTGGATGCATAGCTGCTGGAGGATTGGTTATTGTTGGAATTCTCCAACAGCCGGGGATTCGGGGTACTGCACCTTGCATTATTCAGCTGGTTCTGGTAATTGAAGTGCAAATTGTCTTCCCAAACTGAGTAATCATCTTGGGTAGTAATTAATCTGGGAAAAGAGTTCTGAGAATGATCAAAACTGAGCAAAGATCCACCCGCATTTGCGAAGTCACCATAAACACCTCTGAAGTTGATCACAGAATTCCCATCCTCAGGTAGAGTTTTTATGCCTTGTTGATATCCTAATCCATCAGAATTCGTGCTGCTTGGACTGGAAAGTGAAGAAGGGCTAGTCACACCAAAGTTCCTGGGGATTCCTGTGGATTTATCTGAGTTGCTGCCCTCTTCAATCTTGTAAAGCCCTGGGAAAGCATTCTGTGAAACTTCTCTAAACTGATCATTTTCATAATGTGGATGGGGCCGAATTAAGCACAAAGTAGACTTTTTAGGTGCATGGTCTTTGACAAGTTCCATAGGTAGAGGGAAATGAAATGAGCAGAAAGAGCTAGTACCCTTGCTAGCTCGGCTTCAGCGAAGACTACTGATGCTAGGTGTGGGAATTCAAACTTGTTCTTACTTCTATTATATAGCAGTGATTTTTCTGGTATTTTTATCAGCAGAAATTCCTAAACAAATGATACTAGTTGAATGAAGCTCAAGAAGTCCAATTAATTGTCATGGGAGCAAGAAACCTTTGGATTAAGTGTACATAGATGCAATAAAACTTGCAATATTTTTTATTCAATCAGTGTATGGGGATTGTTAGCTGGCAGAGGTGAAGACTCCCTAGCCAGATGGAGAAAGAATTAAAAGTGTACTGAAGATAAAAGGGGCAAATCAGCAAAACCATCGGCGGATCTTTCGCCATCCCACGTCTAAGATTCCCTCGCCATTCTTACTTAGCTATATCTCACCTTCAAGAACCTGGACTCTTACCAATTTTCTTGAGGGGGCTTTCCTTCCTGCTTTCCTCTTCACTTCAGAGAGCCATAAGCACGTGGATCTTGGTCATTTTATATTACTTGTTACATTCTGTATAGGTGTTAAGCTGGCCATGGATTGCTTACTTTCTTGTTAAATTTTAGGCACCAGCTCCTGATTGGCATCGCACCAGTCCAACGCTTCTCTTTTGACAAAGGGTAACAGTTGTACTTCAAATAAACAACACACTTCAGTATATTAGTAGTATCTGTATATCCCCTAAGGTGTATGGCTTCTTGGAGTTTTCTGATCAGACATCAAAAGCTACCATCATTTGACATTCCATGCGGAATTAAACTTTTGTTGTTCTTGATTTGCATATATCAAGAATTCGCCGGTTACAACTGCCCAACTAATAGTTAAGATTAGTTGTGGAAGCCTTCAGAAGAAAATTAATTTTTCCTCAGTTGGACAAAAGGGCTACTGGTAAGGAGATAAATAGATGAGATCGATTGATCTAATTGGAACAATATCATGAACACCCGGATGGAGCATTAATGGTTCTGGATTGCTTAGCTTAACTCATCGTTAACAGTCGGCAAGGAAGGAAGTACAGTATTATATCTTCTGCAAACCCGATGAAGATTGCCAACCACATGAGTAATGTTTGTTTTCCCATGGGGAACTAGAATAATCAAAGCTGGCGTGGGAGTAAGAGTAATTCCTTGTCTCAAGGAGGTTCGTTGTTCCTTCTTTCTTGTACTCACAATCACAAGCCATACGCGACAGGCAAACAGTTACTGATATCAAAATCCCACAGGTCACAGGCCCATGTTCATTCAACACCCACATTCGCTTTTATCCAAGGACAATATACATCAGTGATTGATTATTAACAACAGCTAAGAACTTGTTGCATTAATAGAACCTCAAATTCTGAGGTCAAGAATTCCCATTGGATATTTTAGAAGCGGTCACGTCATCTTTTTTTCTAGACATTGGTCAGGAGAAACATGAAGATGGTCATAGAGGAAATGGGAAATTCTCATACTTTCAGAAAATATCTTTTCATATGCCGGATTGTTTTCGGAGGGACTCGAAATTTGTGTAAAACATCTTAATAGTCAAAGCCACATGCATGCATCGATCATGACTGAATATGGCCTCTTTTTTTTCACATTTTAAGATGGAGAGCGCTTCTCGACTACATTCTCAAAAATAGGTAAAAATAATTACTACAAAGAATAAGAAAAATGATAAAGTTTTGCCAATCGGGTTCAACATATAATGGCATCCTTGTGCATGCCGCAGCGTGTGTGGACAGGTTCATCAGATACCTTTCTGATATGATCTCAGCTAACTATTTAAGATTCTGATCGCAGCAGGAACGCATAAAAGGGCCAGTAAAAAGGTTAAATTACAAAGAAACGAACACAGGATGTAAAAATCAGCACAGGAAAATTTCGAGCTGTTTTTAAACTGGGAATAAGAGGGGAACAATAAGAGGAGAGTATAGGCATTTGGACCATTTAAACACAACCAGAAAATCCATAAAAGCATACCATTTAATGCAAGGACCTATACACACAGAGATAACTGATATCCCCACTTCCCTGCAAACCAGTTTAACATATCAAATCTACAGATTATGTTTGTCTAACATGACACAGTTCCATGTCCCAACATGAAAGAGAACTAAGGTAGATCTATCACTACGAAGTAAAGAAAAGGAAAAAAGCTCTTCCAAGCGATGTTGAACTGGAGAAAGCCTAGTTTTGGCGCCATACATCAACAAAACCTGCAGTTAAGATCAAGAAAAAGTTAATTGGAGGAGCATGATGAATGAATTATCCAACTCCATGAGAGACCTTAAATCTTGGCTCACCTAAATAGAAGTACAGCCAGCCTCTCATTGGGCCACTTAACAAGAAGGAATCTGATTCAGAGGTCCTACAGCAACAGGTATCCTGTATTCATAAAGAATGTGCTGATTAAACAAACAAAACTTTATCATGAACTTGAAGACAAAAAAAAAGAGATCTGACTCCATCAGAGATCCACGAGCATAACTGAAGAAACAGGTCTACCAATGCAATAAGACAATCATGAGATATTTGGATCATCATACCTTCACATATATTAAGAATATCAAACACATAAAGAGAGTAAGTTATCCATGCGGGCATTGCGCCGCAAAATACTGGATTACAAGCCACTCGAAGCAACTATTGCCACTTTCATTTTCTAACTTTTCAATATCTCAAGTCATAAGGTTGCCTTCAATAGTCCAGAATTGAATACCATTCATTTCTTTTCCTTCATACTAGCTGTTGAAGGAACTCTGACATTCAGCGACAGAAAAATGATTCAGTCATTAAGTTATAAACCTATTAAGTGAATTGACAGGCCTTGAACTTTTGAATCTTACGCTGCATAAGTATTTATCAAAGATCTCTAAAAATATTATGACCCTCCGCCATGCCTGAGAAAATGAATAGAAGAAAAGCATGCTGAATTGAACAACTTTTCGTCATTTCCTCTTTTAAAGGGACGAAAAGACTTCCATATGCATGTGAGCAGGCTGCAGTGCTTCAAGGCGAAACATATATTCTCTCATGAAAGACATTCCACGGGAGCAAAAAGTAGACATATGCCCATCTAATAAAGGATCAACAAGTAACTTAAACCTGACACTTAGCAACTTCTGATTGTCAACGAAGTAGATTAAGTAGAGCAACAGAGAAGTCTCGGGCAACATAAAAATTTTAAGCACCAGATGGAGCTACTTAGTTCATTACATGCAAAAGAAGAACATACCAAGCATAAATGTATATTTCTTAGAGGACAGTGTCGCCACATACAAAGGTTATAAGAGATAAAGTGCGAAGGATTAACTGGGCAGTATTACTTACTGAGGACCAATTTGCACTCCTACTTTAGCCTTCTTTTTGTTTTTACGACTCCGTTTTACCCCAGAAGTTGAAGAATGCAGAGGCTGTCCTAACACTGGAGGTACAAATACAATGGGAGGAGCAACTACCTCAGTGCTGGTTTCAAGTTTTGGCTTTTTGAATGGATGAAACGGTACATGTGTGGCATGTGTCTTGGCAGATTCAGCCAAGCTAGGAAAGCTGGCAGCAGTTTTACCAACTTGAGCAACTTTTCCTTTACTCAACAGGACACCAGGGTCCTCCCATGCGTTTACAGAGTTCACTGCACTGTGAATGCTGTTAGCATCCCTAATTTTGTTTACTGCTGCATAAAGCTTGGACTTCGATTTGATTATCTCAGACATCACTGTGGCAGATGCAGAATCTGCAGAGTCTGAATAGGCCAAGAAGTCAAACAATGTGCGTAAGAAACACATTACCAGAAGAATTTATAATTTCAGACAAAAGTAAAGAAGTACCTAAAATTGAAAGAATGATGGCTCGTGCTGCCAATTGTTCAGCCTCTTTCTTGTTTCTACCTTTATCTCCAGTATAACTAACACCATTGAAAACTAATGTAGATACAAAAACTGGAATCAAGCCTCCTGGTTGAATTGTATTATACGCTGGTTTCTCTAGATGCATCTTAACAGCATACTCATTCAGGATGGACTTGCAAAAAGTTGTATCCTGAAAAAAAGAAAGAGGGAAAGCAATCAAACTGACATCATGAGCAATATACTAGATCATTCACAACAAAAAGAATTCAAATATATTGGACATCATTTGTTTATTCTTTCAACCAACAAAAGAAGGCCAGGTTACATCCATCACAACAACCATTAGATCAAATGTGTAGATGAGACATGCTTCGGGAATTTAAGCAAGGCAAAAACTCTGCAAGCACTAATTAACACATTGACTTAGCAAGAAATATATGATGAAACCAAATGTGTATCAGCTCATGAATAAATTCAAGAGAATTCTCTTACTACACCATAAATATGAGTCATGCCATCATTATTGCTTTCTTCTAAGGATTTTCAAAAACCATGAAATATCCCAAAAAAGCTAATAATTTTACTCGACTAAACAATGTACATGAATAATCTCCAGTACGTGACAAACTAAAATCCCCTACAGATTAAATCCAGAAAAAAGCATGATCTGCTCATCTTCCAAGGTAAGTCAACTAACACAAGCACATTTAAAAGGATATCTGAAATGGTAAGCTCAATATCATTCATAAAACGGTAAATAACAAAAAAGCCCCTTGTGGTAAACCTAATATACAGAAAAGCCCCCTCGTAGTTTCAAAATGTACAAAACAACACCTCATGCTTTGAACCAATTTGTAAAGGTGATGGAATCCGTTAAAATTAACGGAAATGACTTATTGGAACCTAAAAAAAAAATTTTATACCTAATTTTTAACAAATATACCTATTCTACCTTTTAGCCCCCAATTCTCTCTCTCTAGAAAATGAAACAAATAATTTTGTTGAGCCGTCTTTTGCTTAGTTATATCAGGGCATTTTTGTCATTTCGTCCGTCCACGTTAAGTTTAACAGATTCGGTCACCTTTACAATTTAGTTCAAAACATGAGGTGTCGTTTTGTATGTTTTGAAATCACCGGGGGCTTTTCTGTATATTAAGTTTATCACAGGGGGCTTCTTTGTTGTTTACCCTTCATAAAAATCAAATGAATCAGGATTTGCTTCAATCATTAACTTAACAAATGTAGAACGTCCTGAATTTACTGCAAAAATATTTTTTGCTCCATCCCAAGAGGCCAACAGTTTAAAATAAATGGATAGAGCAAGATGGTTGGGCAGAGGAGCGGTAACAATCACATTAAAATAAGATCTTCTTAAGCAACGCAGAACTGGTGATGTCAAATTTCCTTGAAACAAAATATGGAGCACATCGTATGCTAACAGAGGCCTTTAATACTTAGGAAGCTGGCATATATCTTTTATAACAAACCAGGCCCCAGGCTCGTGAGACTACGAAATGTTGCATCCTATGCTTTTGACAGCTTGTGGTAATGGCCAGCTTGTACAGATTAGAGTTGCACTTTTTTAAGGTATCTATGACGAAAATAGACAAGACAACAGCTGGACTAGATCAAATTCTCTTATGTCACTATTAGAGCTTTAGTGGAAATTGATCAATCGTTTTATACTTGTAACAGTTGCATGATAGTTCATGCAAGATGAGCAGGAAATAACTCATTGGCTAAGACATCATGCTTTAATCAATATTCCTAAACTAAATGATAGAGAAATAATGTACAAGGGATGCTAAAACACACCTCACGAATGATTGGACACCCATCATCCCTCATCTTTTGCTGAATATTTTCAAGAGCAATCTTAGCAGCTTCTTGTTCTGCACTCTTTCGAGTTGGATAATTTCCTTGAGGTGAATAATACATTCCATCTACTAAAACTGTAGCTCTAAACCTTGGTGCATGTTGAACTCCTTCGTTAATAGTTGTATAAACAGGGAGCTGTAAGGAAGACTTTTGTGTGTATTCTTGCAGTCGGTTTTTATACATGAGCCGCTCTGCACCACCTACAATATTCAAAATAAAAAAATACACCATTATAAAGTTGCTCAAATAAGATCCATCATTAACTTATATTTTGCTTTAATACTTAATCGTGAAGGTAGTCTGGCATTAACCCATAAGCCAAGTTTTATCATAACCAAAATATTCAAATTAAATCTCGAGCATCAGAAAAGAAGGCTTAATTCAGCAAGATACACAACAGGTCAATCTCAAACTCAACTGATGGAAATAATGAATTAATTATTAAAAAATATCATACTTTGCATTAAACCATTGAGGAAAGCACGCTGAATTAATCAGGGGCAAGCATTGCATACAACTCTCCAACAAAAGTTAAAAATTATTTGGAAAATTCGGATAATCTTAACTTCACCCGCAAATGCTTCCTAGTAAGCTTGTCTTGCTTTCCTAATAAGCCTTGACTGAAGGTTAATTTCAACAAATTTTCGAAATCCAAGATCTTCATGTAGCATGGTCTAGCATTCTAAAGATTCAAAAAAAGCTTATAGCTCTTCAAGATAAGTACACATATTACAACATACGATACCTGGCAAAGAGAACAAAATTAATCAAATTTCCATAAGGAAACACTAATGGACATCAAGCTTCAATATTTTGAGGTTTCCCTCCAAGTGGACGATAAAGGAAAAACCCCACTTATCACTTAATATAGCCGACAAAAAAAAATTTTTAAAGGAACTGCTGTTTATCATTGCCATTATGAAGGAGCCGAAATGCAAAACCTCCAACAAATCATCATTTTGCAGAGAAAAACCAGTCAAGGTCAGAAACAGTTCAGATCTTTTTTTCTTTCTTCCCTTTTCCCCAGCACCCTGACTGTTTTCAGGTTGCATTTTAATTTTACACTTCTGTTTGCCCCAAATAAACCATCTCAAGAACAAGGCTACATTATCCCACATGAAAAAAAAAAAAAACTAAAAAACCAAAAAAAAAAAAAAAAAAAAAAATTACTGTTGGACGACTGAGCTGCGGGCTCAAGTGTGTTGTTTGCCGGCGGTAGTGGTAGCAGAATTGGTTGTGGTTGTTGGGGAGGAAGTTGAGAGGAAGGGTCAGCAACTGGAAGAGGGAGCTGTTCAGACATGGGTCCAGAGATGATAACAAGCAGCCAACAAGGTTCTGCTTTCCTCAATTCTTGAATTTATGGATGCAACTCTGCCAGTCCCAGTCCCAGTCCCATGCCACCGGGTGTCGAACTGAAGTATTTATTACCTATGTCATCTGATTAAACAATAGGCTATCGGGTGTGGTTACTGAGGACTCGATGTCATCCGATAATTGCCAAATAAAAACCAAGGGGCTATCGATTGTTGTTACTGAGGTCTTGATCTCATCTAATTTGCAGGCGTCTTGCGATTTAATTTTTTCCAACAGCCAACCCATTTTAGTACACGTCTCGCCTTAAAAAGATTTGTGGTGCAGACTATTTGGATTTTCCTTTCTCGCGGAAAAGGCCGAAATGGATTTTGGGGCAGGTGTTTTATGATTATTGAAGCAAGCTATGAAATATGCAGATTTACCTTCCTTGTCTTATGTATATCTCTTTACTTATGTGATTTCCCCCTGTGGCTTAGTAGGAAAGCGCAGGATGATTAAGGGGCACTTACCCTATAAATGTACATGTCCTTTGCACATTTTTATACCCATACATATATATTAATATTAATATAAACGATTAAACCAAGTTTTGACTATTAGTATTAAGATACTAATAGTCAGACTCTCTCTTTTTTTTTTTTGGAAAGAAATAATCAGACTCTTGGAGGAGCATCTTTCATCAAGTTCTACTAATTACCTCAAAGGACAAAACGAAAAGGTAAATTATAGCTCCATTTGGATTAGCTATTTTTAAGAGTGCTTTTGAAATATTTTATTATAACAATGTATATGAAAAATTTTTATTATAAATGTTTTGGAGGTATTTTTGAGATATATTTTGAGGTATTTTAAAAGTTTAAAAATTTTTAAGGTATATTCTAAAAATTAACAATACTCCCACCATCACCGCCACCCCCTCCTCTCTCTTCCGCCTTTATCTCTTTCCCCTCCTTCCTTTTTCTTTCCCTCCTCTCCTCCCTTCTCCTTTCACGCAACACCCCGCCTCTCTCCTCTCCTCCTCCTATCTAGTCTCGATGGGTGTGGTAGAAAAGGGGAAGGAGGAAGAAGAGATGAGAGGAAATAGAGGGAGGGAGGGAGATGAAATAGGAGGAAGAAGGGGATGGTTGGTAGTGGTGATCTTTTAGAGAAAAAGATGGTGTAGATTTTTTTTGTATATTTGGAATTCTTTTTGATATATTGTATGAATGTGGTATTTTTTAAGTTGTTTTGTTTATGTATTACTGTATCATTGTATATGAAAAAAATTATTTATTAAAAAATGGGGAATTCAAACTTGTTTACCCTTATGTAGGCATGTCAATGGGTCGGATCTTACACAGATCCAACCTAAACCCAATATTTTTGGGTACGGTTTGGATTTAATTTCTCAAATTCAGACCCTACCCAAATCCAGACCCTGTGAGAGAGTCGTGGGTTTAGGTAGGGTCTGATTTTCTAGAATCCATAATCAAATCCAAATCCATACCAGATTTTACCCAGAGTCATGTATATTTAATTAAATAATATATATTAGTAAATTTATAAAATAATATAATATTTTATGGCTATTAGATCGAATACAGTAAGATTTTATGGCATCAGAATTTGTATTTACTGTTGATAATTAGGTGATTGATGAAACTCGTGCCAAATTGCTTCTAGATATGGTTGAAATATTAATGATTATTGATGATTGAATTGAATCAAAAAAATGAGTAAGTGCTTATAAATTTTCTTATTCTATTATTTATTTGCCATCGGTCCTTAGTCAAATGACTTTTATTTCATTCACTATTTTAGTGCTGGATTGTGAGACATTTACCAACATTGAGGTTTAAATAAGAAAAGATGTACAAAATTTTATTTCTTTAATAAGACTAAACATTTATATATGTTATGGTTGTTTTTCTTTTTTAAAAAATAATCTTTTAGTTGTCATTGTAATTGGTACAAACTTTTTCAAGAAAATAAGAAAAGATAAATGCAAACAAATGAAATATTGGATATGGATGCAATTGAATCTTTGAAAATATATAAAAGTAGTCAATAATAATTCTTTTTTTGAGTTCACAATATTGCATTCAAGTTGTTGAATGTTAATTTTATTATTTGAAAACAAAAATTGGATGGTATTTATATTATTTATGAACTCTATATATTTTAATTACATTTTTAATTTAGTATGTTCAGAAAATATCAATGGATACCCATTAGATACCCAAATCCATAAGGGTTTGGGTATGAACTTACTTTTTCAAACCCAAAAGGGTTTGGATCTGGATTTGGATCTGGGTCTAACTAAATTAAATAGGTTTGGATCTGGATCAAAGGAATCCAACTCAGACCCTACCTTTGACGTGCCTACCCTTATGTACTTTGTAGTTTAGCACATTTTTCATATAACCCTCCTCTAATGTCAAAAACTATACATAATTCCTTCGCAATTTGAGATAAAGTGTTAAAGTGATGAAAAAGGAATCAATTAAAACTAACGAAATCAATTAAAATGTCAAAAGTACCAAATTTGTAAAGTTGAAAATTATTTATTAACCATAGGAGGTTATGTATATATTTTAAAAATCAAAAGAAAATTATATGGTAAAATACTAAATTATAAGGGAATTATGTGATAAAACATAAAACTATAAGGGATTATAACGTAATGCATAATATATTTATATATTTTAGTCGTTTCAACCATTTTAATTTTAAACAATGGTAGTCTTGACATTTTTCATGTGTTTCGTTACAAAGGATAATTTTCACCACTTTAACACTTGAGTCTGAGACCCTATTTGATAATGCAATCTAACATTTAAATTTAATGTATTCAAATATTAATGTATTCAGATGCTTTTGATAATAAAAAATTGAACAATTGAATTAATTAAGTGTCACTGAATTTTTCAGACAAAATTTGCTTCAAAAAATAAGTGATAATCTATTCACTTATCACTGAATGTGATGTGATATACGCTCAAATATATTTAATTTAATACTTAATAATTTAATGAATTCAAACTTCAAATTTCAGGTAAGATACATTCTTTTACAAAAGCGTTTTCTTGTTGCCCGTGACATTCAGGTACTACTTCAACCACTCAGCTTGGCCAATCAGACTTCGCCCGCACAATATCCAACAAATTTTAAAATTCATACTACGAAGTTGTATTGTGAGGTTATGGCTCAAAAGTCATGACCAATACGAAAATTCAGTGCAAAACATTCGCGTCATCAAGAAAATTAGCAATGAAGTCCTCAATTTTTTTTTATTCTTTTAAAGAAACTGTTTGGCAAAGAGTCATATGCATCATTAGGTTGTGTTTGGATTGCATTTTCCGTCATTTTTCATGGAAAAATTACTGTAGCGATTTGATATATGTGAGGAAAAAAGGTGATAGGGAAATGTGATCACGGAAAACGATAATATTTTCCGACGAAAACCTTCAATCCAAGCAAGGCCTTAGATTTCGAAACTGTTTTTCGTATTGGATTGAAAGAAGTTGTTATTAACAACTAGATTGGCTAATGGCAAGTATTCAATCACATACATTCATATTTTGATTCTAACATATTCTTCAAGCTAAGAGAAACAAAGTATTTCCATTAACTCAGTTTGGATCAATTAAAATCATGGTAACAATCAACTATTTCAATCCATAATAGCTTCATTGCAATTACCACTTTTTTGGTATTCAATCTTTAATGTAATAAAGATCAACAATGAGACCTTAAAACTTTATTATGTGAAATGGGATAAATGAAATTAAATATTGCTCAAAATTTTCTAATGGTTTGGAAAACGTGGGGGGGAAAAAAAGGAAAAAATATTTTCTTTGATGCACCTGGATGGGAAAATCCATTGTGGCTTCTTAATAAATCTTCAGTCAGTGACAGTGCCCCAGACAACCACAAGCAGTCGGACTAGGCCGGAGGGTGCAGTTACCACTTTTTTTTGTCGAACTGGGTCTCCAAATCCAATAGCTATACACAGAACTGAAAAGGGGTGAGAGAGGGGATTTTCTTGAGGAAAAAAGAATAAGTGGGAAACTGAAAAATAAAAGAGGTTTGCACCTGACTCTCCTCTCCCCAGCTCTACTCTACTCTACTCCAGTAGAAGAACGATTGCGAAGATATCCTTTGATGTCTTTTATCCTCTTCATTTATGATTCAGAATTACCACTATGATTTGGAGGAAACAGGGAATTTGTTGGTTGCTGGTCTTCGTGATGGCAATAAACTTGCAGAAGCAATCAAATATGCTGAGGATATGATTGAACGGGGGATCAAATTAAATTCTTTGACAGTGTCCAAGTTAAAGCAGAGCCTGTCAAAAACAGGAAAAACATTAGGTAGGTATATGTTTATTGTATCATATTGTCGCTTTTTGCCTTGACTGTATGCTAGGCGAGTGTTTGCAAAGAAAAGAATTACACTGTATGGGCTGATGAAGTAGTTTCTGGTTATCAATGTATCTGCTCCTTTCTATTCATGGTTGTGCTCTTTCTATACCATGCGACTAGCTATATCGTTTAGTTTTTTAATGGGATGCTGTGGTCAGCAAATGATGTTTAGAGCATAAATGTGGATGCACTTGTATAACTTATCAATCTCAATGTACTAAATAGTTTATCATAAGCAGCCAAGCAGAAGATCTCCTTAATATCCTTGAGTATTGAGCCCTGAGAGATGTCAGATCATAAGTCCAGCATGATGTAGTATGTATAGTTTGAGCACCCAAAGGTTTATTTTCTCCATAAGATTTGCTTCTGCAATTGCCTGTCTATCTGTATGAAAAGTTTGTCTAATTGTTCGTCTGGAAAGACTCTAGGAATGAATGGAATTTGCATCCAAAGACATCTCAAGATTCAGAAGATGTTAGTTGCAACTGTGAGACATCAAAAGCTAACCTTTTGCGCTATCTGGTTTATAACTCCTCCATGTCTTGTTCCTTTTCAACACGTTTTATGGGACACCAAAATTGTTGTCTAAATTTCCGATTTAAAAGCATACTCAGTTGTTGTGATCTTAGCTCTGGCTATCATGAAATTGATAAAGAGCTTTCTGAGCAAAAACTTTATTGCTTAATTTAGAAAACTTTTCCTACATATTCTGTTTCTTGTGATTGAATCAATAATGCGTTCATCCTAGTTTAGAATTGCTAGCTTGTAAATTCTTGTTTATGAGAGATTATGAAAAGACACATGTTGCCCCAACTTTATGTCGGTTAAGGGCTTGCATCACATCCAAGGAAGTTTAACAAGCTGAAATCTTAGCCAATCGTGTTCTTCTTTGTGACTCATACAGGATGCAGTGCAGAATGGCTCTTGATGAGTAAACGATTACAGGATCAAGAGCAAGAGGTTCTCTCGATAGAACTTGATGTGGCAGGCACGGTACTGGTTCTGGAATTTCAGCTGTTTCAGGGCAATCCAGAAGCTGTAGCTCAGTTACAAGATAACCAAGATTTCAAGGGGATGATGTGCTAGTACACAGCATTGTTCGAAGATTAATGAAGTGTCACATCGGATGGTGCTCTGGTAAAGTTTCTGGTTTCCGGGCTTAATTAATTAATTGTCTATTACATTGACTGACTTGGTGCAAATTACATTGACTGATAGAGGGTGGAACTTTGGCCTGGTAATGAAGTCCAACACTAACCCTTATAAATGTCATCAAAATGGATAGATTTTATGGGACTTGATCACCTTTTCACTTATCTTTGCAGCAAGCCGACGACTCTGCATTGGAACTTTAAAAAATTATAGATTACTTCGGAAAAAACAATTAAACTTGCCAAAGCTCAATAATAGATTACGAACCATGAAGAAGGTGGAATATCTCAGTTTATTGAAGTGCCAAAGTTCAATAATATATTACGAGCCAACAAGAAGCTGGAATAGCTCAGTTGGTTAGAGCGTGTGGCTGTTAACCACAAGGTCGGAGGTTCAAGCCCTCCTTCTAGCGAAACTCGATGATGGATTACGAACCACGAAGAAACTCAAATATCTCAGTTTGTTGGAGTGCCAAAGTTCAACAAGAAGCTGGAATAGCTCAGTTGGTTAGAGCGTGTGGCTGTTAACCACAAGGTCGGAGGTTCAAGCCCTCCTTCTAGCGAACTTTGCCTTTGCATTTTTTTGCCCTCCCTCAGAGAGCCAGGGGTACAAACTACAAAAGGAAAGAGACGTGAGCGGCAGGATTCGAACCTGCGCGGGCAGAGCCCACATGATTTCTAGTCATGCCCGATAACCACTCCGGCACGCCCACGTGTTGTTATCCTTCCTGGATTGTGATAAAAGGCATAATATCCTCAGATCACAAAATGGAGCCAACTTGGATCCTTTGGAGCTTTGCCAAGAATAGATCTGGTGGCCCATATCAATAAACAGGGGCCATAAAAGAACCGGTGGCCCAATTCGCTCAAGATCAAATTGCCATTATTCCTCGGCCTCACAAGTCACAACCACGTTGACTCCTTTTCCCGTTTCAACAAGATCTGCCGGCTTGTGCTATATAAACACGCACCAGGAAGCCGGAAGCAATCATACATGATTAATTTACACAAAATTATCACTTCCATACCCTATGGTTATTGACGTCCTATCATTTCGACCAAAAAAAAAACTGTATGATTATTGACGAATAGTTTCCTTAATTTTATGCTTCTTGTCTGTATTACATACTCTAAAGATTTGCATGCTTTTGAGATAGATTTTTTTTTTTTTTTTTTGCTAAAATAGCAAAGGCAAACTGGAGTTGCTGTCTCCAAATATTTTTAGCTGAAGCCTGAATGCCTTTGTCCACGACAAATACTAGTCTAAATCATGGATTATGGGGACAAGAAATATCAACCAGTACGAGTGCATGTGCTCCCTCGTTGCCCAAGTACTTCCGGTGCCTCTGTTGCAAATGCATCTACTGTTTCATTACCAAAGTGTAAAAAATTAATTAATTAGTCCCTTGAGTTGGTCGATACGGTAGAATTGGTGTCATGTCTGCCTGCCAGCCCAACTTCGAACCTCTTCTGGGACATCCGTCCATTGCGCAGGGTTTATCTAGTGCGTCTTACTCCTTCGTGTGATTGGTGGGCTATTGCACCGAACGGTGTTTACCTAGTTGCATACTCCCGGATAGCGGTCGCGAATTCTCTTGTCAACAAACAAAATTTTAATTAATTAATTAAATTGTATATCTGGTTGCATTGTCAGATTTCATTCTGATTAATTTTACCCTCACTTATTCTGCAAAAATGATTGGTAAATTTTTGAGGTCAAGGTGTCCACTGTGTACACTCTCTATACGTACGGTACCGTGGCCACTAATTTGGATGATGTCTGTCTGGATGAATGCTTTTTATGTGAAGATTATGATTAATTTTACTTTGCGCTTTTTAATTTATATTTTACATTCTAAACTTTTAATTTTAGACACATTGTATTATAAACTATAAATCAAACTAAGGAGCATATACACGAGTGCAAAAATTGCAAAATTAAATCAATCCGTCTACCCATATGCAATCGCTATACTCGCACATCACTCATACGTTCCTTAGTTCCAAGAGTTTTAGGATGTACAGTGTGATGCGCTTCAAATTGAAATTTAGGGTGCGAAATAAGAAACGGATACAAGTTAGAAGGTGCAAAGTAGAATTAGACCTTTAAATTGTCCGTAAAAATCTGCAGACTTAGTGCAATAACTATCAAGCTTTGGAAGATCATGTTTGACAATACAATGAGAATTGCGTTGGTAGATTAACAAATACAAACGCAACCACAAATTAGTATAACACCTTGCAGCCATGCATACATAAATAACGTGTAGTAGAGCAAGCACACCCGTTTACGAAAGCTTCATCATCATTTATGAGGGCTTCACCTACCAATAAATAGCCTAAATGGTTGTTTGGATTGTATTTTTCTGACTTTTTTTTAGAAAAATTACTGTAACGATTTAATATATATAAAATAAAAAAATATTTAAAAAATATGTCTAGAAATAACGTTGAAATCCAAACACACCTAAAACTCTCTAATCCCTCCTTTGTTTATAGAATACTCCTTACTTTAGCAGTGTGAGTGGTCGTATTGACTATGGCATCATGCAGATGCAGGACGTATTTTGTTTCAGAAGAAGTCTACGTCATGCCATGCGCCTCATGCGCGTGCACTTAAAAAATAGGGGAGTATTACTACAGGCGCTGAGTGGTTCATAAATTTTGGGCTCAGAATATTTTTTCTTTTTTTTTTTTTCCATATAACTTCCTAGTTATGGGGAGGGAAGGGTCTGAAGAAATTTTGGGATAACTCGAAAGGGACTGAACCACCATCGGATCAGATGGGTGCACTACGCACCTGCCTGAATTTTTTAAGCAATGCCACATTTAATTGTGGCAGGGCTCATAACATATTACCATCATATCTATCTCTTTTTTTCTTTTTGGGTAATGCAGATTTAACAAAGTTGAATTGTTGCTTCACTTTTGCTTATTTGTGCATTTAGCGTCTATATATAGTTGAATTCATCAAGTTTATAACAAATAAAATGTGAGAAGAGTCGACACAATTAATCAAGATTCCGGCAAAGGTGATCAAGAATTGCAAGTATACTAGTGGGTGCGTTTGGAAACAAAATTTTTTTTAAACCTGTTTCGAATGCAAGTTTTTTAGATGTTTGTATAAAACTTTACTGTAGATCACTGTAGAAGTTGTAGAAAAACTTTTGTAAGATAAAAAGTTTTTTTTCCTTTTCATTTTATTTCTTTCTTTTTTCTTTTCCTTCCTCCCTTCCCACTTCTTCTCCCTCCCCCTTCCCTCCACTGTTCCCTCTCCCGAGACTTCCATGACAGCAACTTTCTAGTCTGTCTTTTTTTTTTTTAGCTTTTTTTCTCTTCCATGGCAGCCACCCCTCCCTCTCCCTCCCCCGCCATCTCTCTTCTCCCTTTCCCATTCCTTCCCCAGCTACCCTCTTTTTTTTTTTTTTGCTTTTTTTCTCTACCCCTCTCCCTCCCCCGCCACCCCTCCCTCTCACTTCCCCGCCATCCCTCTTCTCCATCTCCCCTTCCCCGCCACCCTCCCTCTCCCCCTTCGCGATGTGATCTGGTCGCGCCCCTCCCCTTCCCCCGCTACCCGTCCCCTTCCCCTCTCCTCCCCTTTCCCCGCCACCCTCCCTCTCCCCCTTCGTGACGCGATCTGGTCGGGCCCCTCCCCTTCCCCTCTCCCCCTTTGCGATCTGGTCGCGCGACCAGATCGGTCAAAGGGGGAGGCAAAGGCGAAGAGGGGAGGGGGGAGGGAGAAAAAAAAGGAAAAAATTTTCAGAAGGACGCCAACAGATCGGTCAAAGGGGGAGGGGAGAGGAGGAGAGAGGGTGAGGGAGAGAGAGAAAAAAAAGAGGAAGGCCGGAATAGTGACCGGCGCCGGAAGCGGTGGTGGAGGTGGTGGCCGACGGCGGAGGATGTGGTGGGTTGGGTGAGGGAGGAAAAATAAGAAAAGTTGAAGAGAAAGTTTTTTTGTGTATTTTTTAAGTGTGTAGGTTAAAAACTTTGATAAGTTTTTTGGGATTCCTGTAGCAAAAGTTGTTAAAAAACTAGTATTATACAAACTTGGTAAAAAACCAAGCTTCCAAACAGGCCCATTATTTTGCTTTTACCATGCAGTATTGAACAAGTTTTTCAACTATATTTTAAATTCTTAACTATCTTTTTATATCGCACACATGAAATATCATGTCATAAAAGATGTTACACTAAGTATTCTAAATAATATTTCAGTCTATTACTCAAGGCACACTACTCTTTTATGGTTATGATTCGTCCCAAAACAGTAAAATGTGGAACGCAACGGCTACATGTAGTTTTTGTCAAAATTCAAAACTCAGAAGTAGCTTTGGAGAAACAGGTGACGGAGTATTATCAACTGGCGACTCCGAGAAGATGAAGCAGCTTGGGACCAAGATTGAATTAGCCATGGCCCATGTTTCAGGAACCGGTCGTCACATGGCCCACATTCTTGATGACTTCACGCACCATGAGCAAAAAGAATATATTGACAATTTGCAATTGGATAATGAAAGAAATGCACATTTTTTGACAATTCGCACGATTCACACCACTAACCATCAACCACGCCTGCAAATTCCCCATCTCATTTTCAGGCTTGTAAGTTAATTTTTTCTTTCTTCTTTCTTTTTTTTTTTGCACCATAATACTTCGAATGGTCCTAGATAAACTAAAAATGTTTTCGATGCGTTATCAGCCCAATAATCTATAACTATAAGATTGTTATCACCTGGTGGTTGAGATTGCTGAAGATGGAGCCTTTGGTCCCTGGTTAGAACCTTGCTGCCAGCAAGTTGTTGTGGAGGGTGGGGAATAGTCTGCGAGATCCACTCCCTACGGGACACCCCTAAAAAAGAAAAAAAAGTGACTTTGTTTTTTTTTCTCGGGAAATATGAAGTGTAGTTGTGTGTGTGATGCTCTCTTTATGATGTGATTGCATAACTATAAGATTGTTATTGTATAAACCTTCATGTTTAACTACTACTACATGTAAGCTCAGCGTTATCTCAATATATGATGTTTGGGGGTTCAGCTGGAATTTATCTCTGAGATGTGGTTATCGACCTCTTTCACAAAATGTAAGGTTTTGTTTGGAATATTGTTTTTTTATAGGAAAAATTTTAATCTTTTCACCAACACATTGTTTGATTTTACATACATTAAATCGTTACAATACATTTTATTTTATAGAAATTCCTAAACTAGCAATCCAAACAGGTTTTAATGGTTTTTTGCTTGCAAAGAATAGCTTACATTGTACCATCTCTTGTTTTCCAACTACTAATGAAAGGGACAAAAAGGATCTTAATAATTTTTTGTTTGACTGTAAGGATCTTAATAATTAGAGAGGGGGGGGGGGTGCGTAAGCAGCCCTATCATTTAGTAATAAAAACAGTACTGTATAATTAAGATGCATGAGAACATAATAATTAGATTTCAAAAAGTAAATGTGACGTGGAGGCCTTGCACCTCACCTCAGACATTGGCACAACTATTATGTCATTAGGTGACCAAGCACTCAATCGAAACAAAGATCAACACGTCTTTATTGTCCCCAGCCAAAAAAAAAGGGAAACCAGACATTTCTTTTTTCTTTTCCTTTTTAATTCATCATTTCATTTTTTTTTTCAAAAAATCAAAGCCATGATGATTGATGAATCAGTAAACTAAACACCAAGGGTAGGCGCATGTTGGCAACTGATGCATATCTCCCTCTCGTCAACGTTGCATGAGGATTTATTTTCTTCATTTGTCAATGTTGACCTTGTTTTCAACTTCATAATTTTCTTATCTTTATTAGTAGTAAAACTGTGATCCATTTCCGTTTGCAGCAAGTAATTTCAACAAATATTTAATTGCCTTTCATTTCAATTTTTTTCCCCTTTAAGAGCATCATAATATTATTGTTAGTAACATTTTTAATAACAAGGCAAATGGTGCTGATTCTTTACAAATTAAAATCTAAATGGAGCTCTCATCCTATTCTTAAAATTCACTAATTTGCCTTCAAGGATTTTTAATTGTTCTTTTTGTTTTGATGGCCTTTTGCAATAATTATTTACTCGAGTGCTGCTAACACCTTAGCAGTAAT
The DNA here is from genome assembly GCF_036785885.1 of Coffea arabica. NCBI lineage: Eukaryota > Viridiplantae > Streptophyta > Magnoliopsida > Gentianales > Rubiaceae > Coffea > Coffea arabica. The sequence continues at coordinate 7,389,626 of NC_092323.1, read as the reverse complement.
AGTTAATTAGCTCAATGGTTCTGGAACATACTTAAAAACAATTATTCGTGATTTATGGTCTTCTTTAATACGCATTAGTCACCTAATCATGACACGACAAGCCAACTAATGGTGGAAACTTTAATACTCCAAAATTATCCCCTCGTTCAATCATACGTGTCTCTAAACAAAACCATAATTTCGTACCGTACTCAAATAATTAATCATCCATAATCTTTGTAGGTCCCAATATTGAGTAGCAGCCATTTTTGTTTGTCTACACGTGGAAAAACCAGATTCAGAATGATTCGATTTTCCTCGAATTATCCTGACAAATTCAAGTAAACCTACCGTACCAAAAACCTTACCAACAAACTGGCCAGCTCTTTCCATGGCCCAAATAGCAACAATAGGCCTACAAAATTCGCCTTTTTCCAGAATCTATTGAACTAATTTCTTGATCCTCATCCTCCTTCAAATTGCCCAGCTGGACATGGTATGAATGTTTAGAGGTGTTATCGAGTCGAATCGAATTTGAATGACGTTGTACTTGAACTCGAACTCAATCACCGGCAGTGGTACTCGAGTTAAAATTCGAACTAGTATAGAAATTTAACGTCATGAAAGAAAATCATGCTTAATGCATTGATCGACATGAATGCAATGCACCGTACGCATGAAAACCATTAGCGAGAGCACAAATAGACCACAAGCTTGTTTCTTATTGCGATGGATTTGATGCATTCAAGACGTGTGATTGTATTCTCTGCAAGAAATAATTGTAAAACTCCCTTCTTCTGCCACCACAATACCAAAAATGGCGTTACGTGGATTATTTACGTCCAAACCATTAGCCAAAAGCTAGACATAAAATGTTCTCTACATGCCAAAAACCTGGTCGTCTTGACTCTTGAGGGGTTCATTTGGCACGTTTTATGACCCCTTCAATTTGTTAATGCGTGAATCTCCACATTTGGTTTGCGGTACACCAAAATTTGAAATGTTACCATTGGAAAAAAAAAAAAAGTTGGGATAAAAACGTCATTTTGTTTTGATTTTCTAATGTTCAATTTTGACTGCTGTTGTACTCGCCAATTTAAAAAAAAAAATAAAAGGTTAGTACGAAAAAAAAAACAGAAATTTTAACTCTTTGCTCCATTAGTAGTCCGTCTTGAAAAATTTTACGTTGAAGTCCAAGACGCCAATCCTTTCAAGAGTCCCCACGAGTGAGACGGGAAGAAAATGACATGCATCAATTTAAAGCTATATTTGGACTGAAGCTGAAAATTTGAAATTCAATTGCCTAAACAATAAATTTTGCAACAAAAATCTGCCGATGTAGGAAACAAAAGCAGTTGTGAAACTAGCAGTTACTCCTCCCCGGGGCCCCCACCCACCAAATTAATTCGCTGTGGAAACCTGTGATTTGAGGTTGAATTTGCTCTAGCATTAAATCCTTGTTTTAACTTAATCCAAGCCAAATTACAAAGATTTGTGTACCTGATCTGTTGCCCTTTAGCTTTTCTCCAAGCATTGTGTTGATCTTGCTAAAACAATATATTTATTATTACACAAAAGATCAAGGAAAAAAAATAATGGAAATGTAGATCAGTGGATAATTAAAAGGCACAATGCTTCACGGAAGTTTTTGCTACTGCTACAGCCTACAAGATTAACCATAGAAGAGTTCCAATGTCAAGAATTTACATGAAGAGCGCAGCCAAATTTGAGTTTGAGTTTCTAACTAGGCAGGACAAAGTTTGATCATCTACCGAACAACTCCTCTGCACTATATTAACAATTAACAAAAGTCCAACTTGGAATTTCTACAATGCGCGCTCTTGGCAAAATGTAAAAGATTTGTACCAATTTAATTTGTCTCCAAGGAGAATGACAAATCTCACTCTGATCAGAGGATCAAATCCCTGCCAAATCCACAATCGACCTTTTGCCAAATTAATGAAAATAAAATCAAGCATCTTAAACAAACTAGTGACAAAGAGAGCCCAGCTTTGGATGTCAATGGCGGTCGTTTGAGGGATGCATAAGTACTGAAATGGATGGTCACCAAACTACAGGTGCCATCTTCGGTCTGATATTGAATCAAATAATCTGATGTTACCATATTCCAAGTAATTATTGTCAATTATCTCAACCCACATTGACACCCAATCCAAACTTCCCCCTTCCCGTCAAGATTAGTAATAATGACTACTATGAATATGACAATGATACGCATCTCTTTCTCTAGAAAAGGTAGGTAATAATTTGTTCACCCTTAACATTAATTCTTGGATTTAGATATAATCCCATTCTCCATGGTGGCTTAGTCCCATCTACTCATGTGCTCATTCCTCTGCCTCCCCTGTTTTAATATTTGCTATGCAACGTACCTCCCCCTCTTTCGTGGGTTCTGTTTGTCTTGTTAAGCATTAACACCGAGAATCTCTCCTCTCTCTCTTTGCTCCTACTAGCAGCTGCATTATTCGGTTGGACAATTCATTCATTCATTCATACATCTCTTGCTCTTTAGTATAATGCCATTAACTTTTGAGCCTATTGGGACCATCTCTCACCATCTCCCGTTACTAACATGATAAATTAAGGAATCCCCCTTTTTTTTAATGCTTAAATAGTATTAGTAAATCCAGTTGCCCAAGACAATTTGTTTTTGCATTTGTTGAGTTTTAATTCTCTCCTACCCTTGAAGCAAAGTTGCTTCAACTTTTTTCTACGTCCGTCACTCATCTCTCTCCACCTTTATTCTTTCTAACTTTTTGGTTTCTGGGTTTTTGTGCACTTTTTGAGATCCGCTCTCAAAATGGTGTTTTCAAGAAGTAATTGCACTAACTCTATAGTCCCTCTGCGCAACTCATTTTCATCAAAGACTTCAACTTTGGCCGCCCCTGATGATGATAAATATTGTGATTACTATGATGATGATGAGATAAAAATCAAATCTTTATTGTATAAGATGATCTGGGATTTTGGTTTGGGTTGCTTTATTCCACATCACCGGCGGCGAGGTTCCGGCAAGGATGAGGAGGAGAAAGATAAGGGTGGGAACAGTTTGGAGCATAATAAGGCTTGGTTGCTTGCAGAGTCTGGTGGCTGTGGGGCAGAGTTGAATAGTGCTGAGCCTCAGTCAGTGCACTCCTCTTTCAGGTTCAGTTTTTGTTCTCAAGTTGAGCTTGAATCAATGAATGTGATGAACAAGTCTTCTTCTGCTACTGTTTTGATGGTGAATTTGGATAATGGGGTGATTGATTCCAAGTCTAGAGAGTTAAAGTGGAAGAGAATTGAGTCCCTTGAAAGGAGCATTTCTCCTGTGGCACATTATTTGATTAGGTTCAGCTATGCCGAAATCGTTTATGCAACTTGCAATTTTTCTACAGGTACTTAAAAGTGGTGAACTTTTAATCGAATCCCTTTTGTCAGTTTTTGTTTTGATTGATGTGCTTGTGATTTTGACTGATCTTGTTGCGTTTGTTTTTTGTTTAGGTAGAGTTTTGGGTAGAGGTGCATTGAGCTGTGTTTTTAGAGGAAGAGTTGGACTTTTGAGGACTGCTGTGGCAATTAAGCGGTTGGATAAGGAAGACAAGGAATCTTCAAAGGCATTTTGCAGGGAATTGATGATTGCTAGTTCTCTCCACAACCCTTACATTGTTCCTCTTGTGGGTTTTTGCATTGATCCTGAGGAGGGTCTGTTTTTGGTCTACAAATATGTGTCTGGAGGAAGCTTGGAGCGATATTTACATGGTATGATTTCTTGTCCTTTTATCTCAAACGCGGGCTCAATTTATGGTGAAGTTTCTTGTCTGATTTGGAGAAATTTGTTTGCAGAAAAGAAAAGGGGAGTGAGGGGTGGTCCGGCACTTCCATGGTCTGCTAGATACAGGGTTGCTGTTGGTATTGCAGAGGCAATTAGTTATTTACATAATGGGACAGAAAGATGTATTGTTCATAGGGACATCAAGCCCTCAAACATCCTTCTTACTTCCAGGAAGACACCTAAGGTAGGAACTAGGAAGAAATTTCATTTTGCTGATCTTTGGTCACCTTCCAACTGTAACTTTTTTTTTTTTTTTTTTAAATTGTCTGTTTAGCCATTTAGTTGGACCTAATGGGTTTTATTACTATTTCTATTCAATAATGCTGTGCTATTCTAATCCTCTACTGTGATGTATGCAGTTGTGTGACTTTGGATTAGCTACGTGGACTCCTGCACCCTCCTTGCCCTTCCTCTGCAAGACTGTGAAAGGAACATTCGGGTATGAATTATATCAGAAAAACTGATAAGTAAGTGTTGACAAATAGGAATATGTGACTCGGACTGACTTTTTTCATGGACGGACTAATGACAGATATTTAGCACCCGAGTATTTTCAGCACGGCAAGGTCTCTGATAAGACCGATGTATATGCCTTTGGGGTTGTCCTTTTGGAACTCATCACCGGCAGGAAACCTATCGAGGCAAAAAGAGGACCCGGAGAAGAAAATTTGGTTTTATGGGTAGGCCATCAATTCATTTACCACCTAATCTGCTACACAGCCTGCTATTCTCTTTGTCTAATAATTATAGATGCACTGAAGATAGCACATATTTCACCACATTTTTAAGTAGATTGTTGATGGTGCACCATAATGTCTGGTTCGGTCAATCAATCATTTTCTGGGGATATGATCGCAAGTATTCTTGCTAATGGTTAGATTTACATCACAAATGCCTAGTCTTGTTCGTTTCTTCCCTAGGTTCGAATGGATGTGTTTATTGTGCTGATAAACAGCATTCTTGCATCTTAGCAGTTTCGGTCACGAGATTCTTTGAAAACAACTCCAAATCATATTCTTATCTACATCTACAGTGATTGCTCATGGCGACAAACATAATATGATATCATAATAGTTTGCCTTGATTTTAATCTTTCAAACTAAGTGAAACCTTGCTAAATAGGTAATTGGTCCCTCTGTAATAACTATTGGGTATTGTCAAGATTTGATCAGCATGTCTGTTGGGCGTGTATGCCAAGGAATGTTAGGTGCAAGGTCAACAAACGCAGTGAATTTGGACGAGGGGAGAAAGCAAATAAGTTTCAACTCTTTGTTGTTCCTATTTTCTTAGATATTTTTCGCCCCTATTTCTTATTCAAGTAGAAATGGAAAACTGAAGATTCCCTTTCGCCCTTCTTCCAGGCAAAACCATTAGTGCAACAAGGGCCCCTAGAAAAGTTGCTGGATCCACGACTCAAGTTCACTCACAAGTACTCGAATCGGATATCCCAGATGGTTCAAGCAGCGAATGCGTGTGTAAACAGCGAAGAATCCCGCAGGCCCAGCATTGATGAGATTGTTGCAATATTAAGAGGAGCAAAGTCCAATAGCTTAAACAGAAAGAAAGCTACTTCGGCGGCTAACAATTTTGTCGGTGACTGTTACTCTCAATTGCAGCAGACAAAAAGTGAAATGAAGAGTCATTTAGCTTTAGCTATGCTTGGAGTTTCAGAGTTTGAGGAAGATGATCATCTGTACTGCAGGTGATATGCAGCGCAGCAGTGATAACATCTAGTATAGGATTTGATTTGATGGATTGCTTAAAGAGACTTTTTAGGCTAGAACTGATTAGTTATCTTAACATTGTGTATAGAAATGGCACCGTCTGATGAGCTATGGGTGTCAGTGTGTCTGTGTATATATATTGCTTTCAAAGGGATAGATGATGTTTCTTTGCACGCGTAGACTGCAACTTTTGTGTGAGACCGGAGACCTAGCTTTTGCAAGGTGCTCATGCCTGGTCTGTTCTATGCAACAAGGTCATTCAATTTTAAAAGGGGGTAATTTCATAAATCTCCCCTAAGGTTTCTAACAATTGCAGTCACTTCCCTTAAAGTTTGAAAAATTACATTTACCGCCCTTGGTGTTATGAAAAGACTATAACAGCTTGACGACTCTACCAATCTTAAGTGAAAAGTAGGCATAAAGATAAAAGAAAACTGTATTTTGCAAATATTATTTTATTCAAAAATTCTAACATCATCTTACCTAATACATTATATTCAATTCTTGGGTCATTTAAATGGACTTCTTGCTTAGATTTATAAATAACCTATTAGTACGAATGCATTTGTTAAAAATAATTTCTTCTCAACTTACTTAGCAAAGGTTAAAAAGGTTCAGACATTTAAAAATGATGATGCCTTGAAAAATGACTTTAATTTTTCTGCAAAGAACTAAATTAAATTTCTTACTTACCTCAAGAGCGGTGACTGCAATCATTAGAAACCTCATGAGAGGTTTATGAAATTATCCCTTGAAAAAGAAATGCCCTAATTTCCGGGACATGCTTTGACGATAGGGATGATAGGAGTCGAATCTACTCAAACTTTCTTTGGCATAAAAAAAGAAAAAGAACAGCCCTAATTTCCTTTTACTTTTCATTCTCTTAGTAGGACACCAGCAATGCGTGTCCTTCCCTTGGATCTATAAATTGTTCTGAACCGTCAACATCGCGGGCATACTTAGAGATGTCAACAGCTTAACAACATTTGGTTTTCTATACCACCTAACAAGGCTGAATTAATGTTTACTGATATTAACTTGTTCGCCTAATCCGCTCAAATTCCATCTCTTAAGTTCTGCATTTTCGCAATAGTCGCCTAAGCTCCAGCTGCATGGTCAGAGCACGTTGATCAATCAATTTCAGGTTTTGGTATGTTGAGAGGAGAGACAATTAACAATTAGAATGGTAGTTACAAAGGCCAAAATATGGTCAACTGCCCAGCAATTGGTTTACCATTTAAGAAAGACTTCCACATGGGAAAGAAACAGATTTCACAAAATATATTATGCCAAGTTGCTAACCACGTGGTTTGAATTAATATATGCAACTGGGATCGCAGCTCGCAAGCTGCCCCATATTCTTTTAGTTCTTGCTCTGAAAAACTTGGCAAAACTGATAGTTATGAATTTTGTATTGAGCAGGTAGTTACATATATAGATAACACAAAATTCACGTTACAGCTTAACTACTGGGAAATGCACTTGTAAATACCAAGTCTATGACATGGACGAATTGAGCCAAGTCAGAAAACTATGAAGAGAAAAAAATTTACTGCAATCTGCATGAGATGGCAGAACGAAAAAGAAGAAGGGAGACTAGAATATCTTGGCAACATCTTTGATTAAACCCCTATTGGCCAACGCGAAACTTGTGAACTCCTCTTTGGAAATGAAGCCATCGCCATCAGTATCAATTTCATCCATCATACGCTTGACTTCGTCTCCTGTGACACAGCCCAGAGCCTTCAGGGCATCCCCCAGCTCCGCCGCAGAAATTTGTCCATCACCATTAGCATCAAAACGCTTGAAAATTTTCTCTCGGTCAGCCTGGTCCTGTGCATCATCAGCCATTTTGGTTGCGAGGGTGATTAGATTAGAATGACAAGTTGTTTGGCATCTAGAAAAATACCAGAATGCGGACATTTATAGAGTGGATATTGTACGGGAAGGATATGGCCATCCTTGTCTTTCGGGTTAGTATCGGTTTGGGAAGAAGCTTTCCAATCGGCTTCACCACTAAAAGCGCTCTGTTTCAGCGGTCTTACCGAAAATTTTTCTTTAGCTCTCGGGGAGACGGGATTTGCTGCCTCAAATTTGTTATTAACATAATTTTTTTGGTTTTGCTGCTGCTTCTTGACACGGAAGAGTACAATTCGTATGTGATGTGTCATCTACAGAAATGATATTGTTGAATTAGAATAATAAACTTTAATTTGTAGACGTTTACAGAAAATCTCTATAAATTTATACTCGATAAATTTACAGAAAAATCTTTATAAACTTCAATTGTAGACATTTAAATAATAAAAATGATATTGTTGAATTATAATAATAAAAATTAATTGTAAGCATTTACAAAAAAAAAATCCCTATAAATTTATACTCGATAAATTTACAGAAAAATCTTTATAAACTTGAATTGTAGACATTTAAATAATACTTTTCTCAATCCCAATTTGGGCTAATGAGCTAAATTAATAATTTTATTAAACTAGTAAGATAATAATTTTTTTGAAAGCCTTACCTAACCTTTGATCCCATTCATATCATAAATTAATAATTCACTATAATTACATATCATATCTTAATATGAGCCTATTGTTATTTATTTTTTTGGAAACCCATTATTATAATTATTTATAGTGTATGTGATGTGATGCTCTTTACTATACTCGCATAATAATTTAGCATGATTTAGTATTTGATGGATTTATGTGGTTTAGCATTTGATCAGTCATAGTTGATTTATGAACACTTTCGATACAGAAACCATAGTGAGATATGTAAGAAGGTTTTGTGTTTGCTTATTATAAGAAAACGTTTTTATCATTTATATATGTAATATTGTTAATTTGATTCATTGTATGCATTTAATGAAATAAATATAGGCATCCATCATTTTGTATTTCTAAATCTTTTTTAACCTGACCTCAAAAAAAATGACATCAATTACGTGTCAGTTAAATTATATTGAAAACATTAATAGAGTTAAATTATACTTGCAAATCAAGTAGATAAAGATTATTTGTATTTCTTAAACTTTTTGCCTCCTTTTATTAATAGAATAATTCATATTTTTGTAAAATAAAATAAAACTTTAGTTAATTAAATAAATGTTTCTTTGAATTGTAAGTACCAATTTGTATGGTCCTAACCTTATTAATTTATAGATGTTTTATTGGACTCCTAATGCCTACTTGGCTACGTCTTCGACAATTTTTGAAGTTCTGAAGATTTGTGCTGAAAGCGTATAAAAGCTCTTTATCTTTTGTCCATCTCAGGCTGGGGTCAAACAACGGGTTGACTTTTCCTGTTCTTGGTTAAAATTGAAGAAATCTTTTAATGAAGCTAATGCCACTTTTCACTTCCCATGACACAGCCCTGTGTAGTCAATCAGAACCAAGTACAAGTAAAATGTCAAGACTCAAAAAGATCAAAGGTATAACAGTCCATTCTCAAATGTTGTAACTGATATAACACTACTCAAGAGTTCAACTGAGAATAATATTCAGCAAGAACATGGAACCTTTTATTGCCAATCAAGACTTGTAATAAGACTAATACACCAGGCCCTGTTATTGTCGAAACCTGCCAAACTGGCAGCAATATATTGTACAAAATTGGAGCTGATCTGAACCTCCACTTCCATAACTACTAGATAGAAAAAACAGAGTTCATCTATACTTGAGAATTCTGGCCTACCTGGACTCAACAAATGTGCTCGTTCACAATTATGTGTGTGAAAGCAAATGGTGATGAGACCTTACAAAAAGACAAAGACTGCTGAATGTGGTTAAACAGTTGCAGATAACATTAAATGACCAGCTACACTACAGCTTTAAGGAGGACATCCAGCACAGCTTCTCTGCTTGGCAAAGCAGGGATTGCACCTCTCTCTGTGACAGTCAAGGCACCACATGCATTAGCAAACCTGAGAGCATCTCTAAGTCGGGCCTCATCCTGTAAAAGGTTTCATAGTTTATCATCGCTTTCCAAAGCAGATAGAGATAAGGTAATTGAAGTATATATAAGAGATAAAGATACAAGATCATCTGAATCAGAACTGCTGTCAAATCAAGGTCAAGCATCGAGCTCTAGAAATGCTTAATTTCAATTGAAATTTATGAGAGAAACAACAAAAACAGCTTAAAGAATTTAGGTCCTCAACCATTATTTCCACCCTATAAAAGATGAAATCCCCTTATGTATGGGACAAGGCTAAAACCAAACAGACTTGGGATTTTGTAACTTTTTTCCTCAAAATTGCAGCTTTGTTCACTTCAAAAAGACGTTTTCAAGCCTTCTTAACTGTTGACATTTAACATCAATTTAATTATCATTTAAGGTATGTCATCAAGAAAAATGTTGAAGCGAGAAAAGATGGAAACTGAAAATCATAGACAATGTAAAGAAAAACAATTTTAAGACTATCAGCAGGAGAAGTGCCGTTCCTGAAAGATAATACCTCAAGCAGTGATATGTCAGTTGCTAGTTGTGATAAAGTTCCAGCCACAAAGGCATCTCCAGCACCTGTTGTGTCCACAGCTTCCACTTTCAAACCTTTAACTCTTCCATTGAACTCCTGTAGAAGTCAATCACCAAGAAGTGTTTGATTTACACCTATTCTTTAACAATAAACAATATCATGACTTGTAAGCCAACATTGGCATCGAAATTCAGAAAATTCTGAACATTTTTTTAACATGCACTTTTTGTGTTAGCAGCTTCTAAATTTGTAGTTCAAAGAAGAAACCATATCCTCAAATATGTAATAGCTATGCATCAAGTGCCCCTGATAACATTTAGGAAGAATAAAAGCATCCACAGGATAATGGTCTATGAAACATCATACAAAGAAAACACAAAGGATTTTATTGTCCTGTGAAATAGACATTTATGGTTCAAATCTTGAACTACAATCTAAAAAGTTCAGCAAGTTTAAGATCTTTAACTCCTGGAGTCTAGCGGTTTTAAGAATTTGAGAATAATAAATGATACTCCACAAATGCCTAATATTTTTCTTTTAAACTAGCATAGAATGTTTTTCAGACCTACTACATGCGCAGCTGGAAACACAGAAACAAGTAGGGAGGGATTGAAAAATTTACAAGCTTACCTTAGTGTAATATCTGCATCCTTCTGAGCCTTCAGTGACAAGGAGTAACTTGAGGTCAGGATGATACAATTTACGAACTACAGAATCATCATATGGATCTTCCCCTTGGGTCAGAAATGAAATCTCATTCTCATTTATCTGGTGATCAATGTCAACCCAAAAATGAAATAGATATCGACATTTTGAAATTGCAAAAAGACTGTTGTTTCAGCATGTACACCAACAGATAACACAGACTCTTGAAGATAATAAAATTAGAAGGAGGTATACCTTAATCACATCAGCAGTCTCCCATATGCTTAAGATCCCTTCTCTTGCACTTTCTGCAGATGGCCACAGTGGTAGCCTTAGATTTGGGTCATAAGACAAAATTGCCCCAGCATCCTTTGCAGCTTTTGCAGCTGCAAGGTGCGCTGATCTGCATGGTTCTGTAATCAAGCTTATAGAACCATAATGAAATATTTTTGCCTGTCATAGATAACAAGCAATGTCATGATTTAAGTTACCTATCAAAATAAATATCGGTAAATCAAAGCTGTAGGAGGTAACTATTTTCCAGAAACTGCAAATGCTACAACAAAAAGGGCTGCAAGTCTGCAAAAGACCTAAATAAGAAAGGATCTCTACAATCATGACATGGCACAAACTATACAGTAACAGATGCAAAAGCGTGAAAATAGAGATGATGGACTAGCTAAACTTTTGGTGCTACTTACTTTTAAAAGTCAACAAACCACCAAGCCTTAGGTCATAATCATAAGTTAGATACTACATACACCAGTATCATGTATTGTGGAGATCATCTTTTTGGCCATAATTAGTTTGCTTCAACATCTCTACATAGATAGTAATGTATACCTTCCTAATTAAGTCAAGATCGAGCTCAGTCTCTTGAAGCAGCATATCAGCACTAGGATTGCGGTAAAACATGAATTCACGCTCCCCATCCTTTCTTAGGGTTACAAATGCCAAAGCAGTTCGAGCACCAGGATCAAAGCGCATCCCTTCATTATTGACATTGTTCTCCTTCAAAATATCAGCAAGCATGTATCCAAATTCATCTTCCCCAACCTGTGGATGGGTCATTAAAACATTGACCAGAAAAACAGAATTTTTCATGAGAACATGTAAATTTTTTGGAAGATTCCTTCAATACGTCAGTAGTAACATTATAAGTTCATAATTTTGAAGGTATATGATAATCAACAACGGCTAACAGAGTACAGAGATGTCACACCTTCCCAATGAAAGCTGATGAACCACCAAGGCGAGCAATGCCAACAGCAACATTAGCAGGTGCACCACCAGGAGCCTTTTTGAATGCAGGTGCTTCAGCTAATGAGAGACCACTTGCAGTCGGGACAAAATCAATTAACAATTCCCCAAAGCAAACCACAAGGGACGACTCATCCTTTTCGGGTGCCCCATTATCAATTGGCAATGCTTTACCTAATGGAGTTGCAACTTAGGGGATTCAAAAAATAAGAACTACTAATTCTATATTCAATAGCATTAACCAAAGTTAGTTAAAAATAACTACTCAATCCAAGAAGGGCATTCGAACGGTTGATCTGATTAATTAAAAGACTAGATGATTCTAGTTCCTAGTAAATGACTATATATTGTCCCAATTAGTTTAAAAATTGGACATTGTAAAGGCAATGAGAAGAGGTTTAATCATCACACAACTTGTTTCTACTACCAACCTAAACCACCGGCTAAATGCTGAATCCAAGTTATCAACAGCTACGTAAGGTATTATTATTGATTAATCAATCTCTCCCTATTTAATCAGGTGTAGCAGCACGCAGGGCACCACACTAGAACTGCGATTCACATAATTCATGTGACTTTTTCTTAGTTTTGCCCTATTGATTGCTTTCCATCTCGATAGTATCAAAGCACAAGTCTAGTGAAGGTGTTCTGCAAAATATGGAGAGCAAAATCGAGGAGGAAAAAAAAAACACTTAATTGAGTTGATCCTGCATAGCAAATTAAGTAATCGATTCCAGTGGGGAAAGCAAAGCAATACCTTGAAGCTTAAATCGCGGAAGGGCAACCGGTGATGGTGAAGAAAAACCTGAAGCCTTAACAGTAAATGGGCGGAAAAATGAGGGAGCAGAGAGCTGCCGAAAGGCCCCAGAAGTTTGAGGATTGCAAGAAATGTTGTTGAAGCATAAAGCAGCAGAATGAAGAGCCATATATTCAAATAACGGAGAAAAGAAAAGAGGGCGCAAGGCAAAATTTTGAGTTGATCTCAAGAACTTGAGCTGAGCTGCAACAAATTAAATTACTGTAAGCGTTAAAATTGATGGCCCCTGAGGGAATATGGTGGTTTAGGCTTTGGATTAATCGATGTGAAATTGTTGTAAATTAAATACTAGCTAATAGGATGATTGTTTTGAATCTTGGAGCTGTCGGATTGAGTAGGTGCAATTTGGAGCTAGTTTTCTGAACATAAGAAGAGTGACAGAGGAGTGAATAATGAGGGAGGGAAGATCGGAGAAAGCGAAGATCGCTTAGGAGTTAGGAGTTAGTACCAATACTTTTTTTTTTTTTTGTTCGAAACGATGATAAGTTGGAAGGAGTTAGGACTAATACGACGGTCTACTAGCTGTTATTCAATTTAACCGTTAACATAGAAAGTGGCAACAGGTTTTGGTTGTCTGTCCGATTGCCAAGTGGCTGCTATGGTGGGGCCTTTTCCAATGGACAACCAGTCAGCTCTAAGTCCTTCTGCGCCCTGTAATGCCTCCATCTGCCCGGCGGTCCCCACCACCCATCCCCTCCTCCTCCCTCGGGCCCAATAACCAACGTAAGACAATGAACTATATAGGTTAAAATAAAATTAGGAATAGGAGCGAAAGCGGGGGTAGACGGTGATAATAGATAAAAAAAAAAATTGTATAAAGTCAAATACGTCAAAGGCAAACTTAATGTACTCTAAGCCGTAGATCGTGTGAAGCATGAAACATTTTTTTTAAACAAACTATTTCTTTATTTGAAAGTCCTTATTTTGGGTTTTATGTCTAAATTTTAGATTTTTTTAGTAGTAAAAAATTGTTAATGTCTAAAACTACCGTAAAGTAACTTTAGCTGATCACCTTACTCTAATAGCTTCTTATAAGCATTTTTTTGCAAAATCTATAGTAAATGAGAATAAGCTCACAATAGCAAATTGTTTCTTTTGTTAATATAAAAAAGTTTATGGCGTAGTTAAAATTTGATTAATAGCTAAAATATCACATATTTTCAAATTATAACATGATGTTGTCCCTATATCCAATTTAATTAATTACAACGTGAGATTCCTATTTAAGCCCTCACCCCTATTTCAGACCAAATTAGCTTGATATGTAACCAGCATCAAAGGACAATGTTGAGAAAACCTCCCTGTAAGGGTTCGACTCAATTCAAACAGAATTAATCATAAACTGTACTACGAATGTATCCTAAAAAAAAAAAAAACAACCATCACCGACATTTCTTCTAGCGGGTCACACTGAAAGTAGGATCCCAGATTGAGATCTTTACAAAGGAGACTTAGAGTTAGCCCAAGTCCAATTCTTCAGGTTTGGTCCACCATTGGTGATAGGCCGAAGCCTGAAGGTCACCTCTTTACTGTCTATTCTATCACGCCTCTAATACAAGCCTGGTTCTAAACTTCTGATAAGCCCAACCTCCAGCTCCCGTTTCTTCTCCGGTACCGGTCATCTTCCAATCGTCGTCCCGCAGGTCCATAGCGTGGAACCAATCTTCTCCAGCTCCTTCACGTATAACCAAAGCAGTTGGATATTTAATATATATATATACAAGCTAAGGCACTTAAAAAAAAAAAAGAAGAAAAAATTGGCCTTAAGATTATGTTGATCGATTTATCCTGTCAAAGGTAACAATAAGACAATGAAGATTGCTACGTTGCGGGGTAATACTGGTGGATTTCTCCCTGGGCTTTCTACCGCTCCAGAATTCCTAAATTCCTAGCTCTGACGATGTGAGTTTGAACTTTTATTCTACTTCATGTTTGACGAATTACTACCTCTTTATTTTCATTGAAAGTTAGAGATTTTCTTGTTAAATGCATTGGAATTTAATGGGTTTCAAAAGGAAACAATACAACTGGTAAAGCCTGCAAAGGGAACTACCACTCTGGCTTTCATGTTCAGGTGCTAGCATGGGTAGATATCTGTCTATGTATGCTTGTACTAGTATTTCCATGCTGAGTTATGATCGTAATTATGATTGATTTGTGCACATTAAATGTTACCTTTTCAAATATTAGAGAAAGGTTTATGTTTTTTTCTCTGTTCCGTTATGTCTGTACTGTATGAATGGGAATTAAGCAATTGTTGAATAATGCTTCCAAATAGCCACGCACCAGTCTTTTTTTTTTTTTTTTTTTTCGGGCAATGATAACAATTATAATTGTATAACCTATTTTATCCTAATTTACAGAGGAGGAGGAGTTTAAGGAGGCATGTGTGTTAGGAACTAGTAGATATGTAGATCTGATTAGATCAAGAGGATGTTATAGCATCACCCTTGAATTTTTTTTTGCTACAGGTGGAATTTGAACCGCCACCCACATTCCAAGAAGGGACTTGAGTCCCTCCCTAATGGCCATTGAGCCAAGCCAGTAGTTGCCACGCACCAGTCATTGATCATTTTTTTTTTCTAATTTTTCTCCCCCCGCCGGTGTTGGTTAGGGGTGGTTGGCCAGCGGCATCAATGCAGATGCAGTAAATGAATTTGTTGCGTTGAATTAACGTTACAAGTTATTGATTAGTCTACCTGATGCCAATGTGCAACTGTACGTCTTCAATGCAGATGCGACTTAATATTGCTACTTGTTTGAGATGACATCCAGTTGATTTTTGTTTTAAAACCAGAATTTTGTGAACTTTCATACGTTAGTAGTCTTGAGTTTTATGCTTACTGTGTTTCTCCATGTAGTATCTCGGCTGACCCAATGTTTGTAGTAGTTACTTATAGAATTACTACATACCCTTAGTGTTCTGTAAACATTCAATGTTCTAGAAATTTGGCTCCTTCGGCTGTTGTTGGCGGCTTAACTAAAGGAAAAAGAGATCCCACCCCAGAAATGGTTGGGGATGGGGTGCGAAGGAAGAAACGGGGAAATATGAAGTATGTATGTTTTGGGGCCAAACTTGTGTCCTGAGACCATATTAGCATGGTTATAAACTCCAACTTGAAGGTCTCTTATCATCCGGTCACATGCATGTTTACCATATATCTATTTGAAGTAGCTCTTGCCGTCAATTTCTGCCTAACGTGACTCGTGCTGTTTCTGCCTTGTTTACCCTGATAAAATCAGACGATAGTTACGTAGCATCAATTTCTGTCGAACAGCTTGCATTGGTCTTCGCGTTGTTTTTCTTAAGTCAACTCATACCGTAGCTGTGTAGTTGCTCATTTTATTTCTACAACTTGTTAATTGGCATATCCACTTGCCTATACCACAAAAGAGAGGCTGAGATAAGAATCAGATTACTTTACCGAAATCAAAGACGTTCGATGACATGATTCTTAATGTTGTATTTTAATTATCCTGTCTCTTATGGTTACTGAATCACGAAATACATCTCAGTGACATACTGGTTTAGACCATCACAATCTGTCGGGAAAATCATTGAAATCAATCCATACATGGTTGACACTATGGCTGGAGGTGATGCTGACTGCCAGTTCTGGCACAGGAACCTGGGAATTAAGGTGCTCCCCGGTTTGTACTAGTTTGACTTTCGTTCTTGTATTGTCATGGACAATCTAGCCGTTGGAAGATCATTGACTAGACTTGCAAATTTCAGTGCCTGTCTGCATGAGCCTGCAAATAGGAGAACGATATCTGTCGCCGGGGCATTGAAGTTGCTAGCCAGTTGTATTCCTGCCATGGCAAGGGATCGTCTGTTGGAACAATGATCGCTGGACGGTACACAAAGGCACTGTCATAAGGACTCTTTGCATAGTTTTATCCTGAATTCTACGTCTTATTGTAAGTAATTGGTCGTTCCTTGCAAGGTCCAGGCCTATACTGTGTGGACAGTGAAGGTGGATGGCTAATAGGAACTATATTTTCAGTTGGATCGGGATCACCATGTGCTTACGGTGTTTTGGATGGTGGGTCTGTTCTGCTCCAATCATCCTAATTCCTCTAGCATTGTTGGATTAGCTGACCATTCATTAGTGATTGCAATGTGAAAAGAGCAGTACTGTCTTATTGTGTTTTGTTCCAAGGAATTTTGTGCCTGTTTGGATGAATGCTTCAATCTCTGCTGTTAATTTGTTGTACCCTCTTTGCATTCTCATGCATGCTTCTCTGTGATCACATTTCAGGTACCGGTTTGATATGTCTCTTGAAGCAGCAGCTGGGCTGGCCAGACCCGCCGTTTACCATGCCACATTCAGAGATGGCGCCGGTGGTGATGGTGTCGGTGGTATGTTTGTATCTTCGCTCCATTTTTCTGCTTGTTAGTTGGTCTGGTTTGAGAACAGGGTTTCTGCTCTCGTTGGTTTATCGTGTAGGACCTAATGAATGGAAGAAGCTTTCTGGCGAGGCGATGATGTTGGAGAACTTCACCGCACATATTATCCTGTCGAGCAAACGTTAGTGGAGCGGGAAATGGATGAGGATTTAACGTCTTCAGATACTGAAAAGGGAAGAAGATTTACGTATGTAATTTAATTATTCACAAAACGGTCGAAAGAACAGCCAAAGTCGCCACTACATTCTTCCTCGCGAATGACTTGGGTTACAGGAGTGGTTCCCGCTGAAGTGACCGCATCATTATTCTCTTGAAATACCCTTCTTTTTGGCAAATCGACAAATAAGTTAAAAAGAGTGGTATCAGTCTTGCCAAACGACAGAAAAGATAGAGTAGCTGTCTCGCGGAAGCCTAAATTCGAGTCAAGGAAGAATCGGGTCATCTTCAAATTCATACGGTAGTTATCACCGCTTTTAGGTTCCAGGTTATGAGTTTTAGATTGATAAATGTAACTTATAAAATACTGTGGATCTAAATCGGGTTTAATTCAAATTTATTTATTATTTTTTAATTTTTTAATATAATTATTATGACTATTAAGTTCTAAAGCTAATTTAGAATCAGTAACTTTACGTAAGTTAAGAATTTTTCAATAATGATATATCCAATTAGTTGAAAGCATATGAAAAATAGTAATCAAAAAACACGATCAAATATCCTCAATTTGCTCATAGTAAGATTTGTCCTTTTAAATCTTTTGCAATAATTTTTTTATATTTAATATTTCTCATATATATTAATATATTTTGATACATAACTCATAAGTATAAAGTATTAGTATTATATATTTAGATATATAATCATATATACCAAAATATGAATCTATTAGATATAATTATATATATACATGCAAATTAAAGGGCTGGACCTATATTGGATTTAAATCTAATAAGGCTCAAATTCGACTTACATTTAATTCGGAACTAATATTTAGATTCAAACCTAACCCGGTTCAATAAAAGGTTAGATTCATCGGGTTTTTTTTTGGATCGAACTGATCCAATCCCATTAATCGTTCTGTATAGAACTTTAAAAAACTGTATATAATCTAAATGATCTTATCAGATAAGCTCATTAAATTATTGCAAAAGTAGCGCAGCTCCGTGTAGGAATTGGGTAAGAATTACAGATAATAACATTGGACTGGTCAAAAATATTGTAGTTGGCACATAATCGAAGCTATTGATCATTGAATTTAAAATAATTAATGGTATAGGATCATGGAATAATGAAGATCCAAACAGGAATTAAATATTCTCGAACCTTTCTGTCTATATCTGACAAATGAAACTGGTCATCATGCGAAGCTGGGAGTATGTCCTCTAGCTAATTAAATGCTAATGGTAATAATTTGCATCCATGTGAAGTCCATTCTGCAAGAAGGCATGTTCCTGACTCGCTCATATATTTCTTTTATGTATGCTGCTTTCTAAAGCCCAAAGGTCATTAACCGTATTCACGCCACGACAGGTATCAATCGCAATCATCAACGGCCACAACATCACCGCCTTTCCGCCTTGCTTACACTTCTGCCCCTTAGAATAGCCAAAAACATGCTATAAGAACTCCGTGATTTACTTCCACGTTTCCTTTCTTCATTTGTTTCTCCTATAGTAAAGGTTGAATAAACAACCAGCGTGACTGTAAATGTAAGAATATAATAAATGTAATTGTGTGCAGATGTTAAAGTTACTATAAATTAAAAAAAGAAACAACCCCATTAACTTAATTTAGTTTTTAAACTAATTGAATCAAGCTTGCAACTTTCTTACCTTTTTTTGTCATTGCAAAAATATTGGGGATAGAAATCAAATCATGCAGGAGAGCCTTAAAAAAAATGTCTACAGGAGCTCAGTTTCATATAATAATTAAGCCAATCTTTGAGCACATATACTTACTTAGCATGTTAATTTCTTCCATAATCAAAGGAACTTGTTGCTTCTATATATCTTTGAACTTATTGCGTTACTATTTTTTTTTATTTTAGCATAAGTGGAACATGTTAAATTCAGAACATCTTATTTATCTTTCCTGACTCCCGTACCAGTCAATCCATTTCTTCCCCATTGCATTACTAGTTACTAATTTACTGCCCTTTTGATCAACGCAACTTGGTGGAGAAAATAGGGTTTTTAGAAAACCACAAAATCGAAGCCCAAAAACTTTATGGGCATCAATTAAAAATAGGCAGGACAAAGTTTTCCTTTTCCTTCGAAATATCTTTCCTAAACTAGTAAATTTACGTATTTTGCTGGTTGATTTGTCAATAAAAAATTTATTCTGCTCGAAAATTAGAATTCTATTTTCATCTTAAGGGACAGTAGTGGCAAAGGAAAGTCGTACGACAGGCAACCACAACAAAATGGCGCAGCGCAGCGCAGCTAATCACGCGTCTTTGTCCTTTTAGCGCGTTAACCCCTTTTCCCTCCCTATAAATGCTCCCCGGGGAACCTGTTCCTGGGAGGGAAAAAGTGTCGGCTTACTTGTTACTACTACTACTACTGCTGTTATTTGCGCTTTATAGCTGCTACTGCTGTTTTATTTGAGAGAGAAGAAGTCGTTAATGGCGGAACCGGAAAAGTTGAGCGGTTCCACCAAGGAAAACGAAAAAAGCATGGGGAGAGAACAGATGAACGAAGTTAAGGAGATGTTCAACAAGTTCGACACTAATGGCGATGGCAAAATCTCGGCGTCCGATTTAGGCAACATTTTGAACATGCTAGGTTCGAAAACGTCGCCTGACGAAGTTAAACGAATAATGGAGGAGATCGATACCGACGGCGACGGTTTCATCGACTTGAAGGAGTTCGAGGTGTACTTCGCTGGCGTGAACCAGACCGCTAACAACAAGGAACTTCGCGACGCCTTCGACTTGTACGATAAGGACAAGAACGGGAAGATCTCGGCGAACGAGTTGCATTCGGTCCTCAAAAGTATCGGTGAGAAGTGCTCGCTCAGTGATTGCCGTAAGATGATCAGATCCGTTGATGTGGACGGCGACGGCTGCGTTAACTTTGACGAGTTTAAGAAGATGATGGGAGGGAGTACTTGATTAACTAATACTAGCATCTTCATGATTAACTGCAGATTTAGGATCTTAAATCACTTCGCCCTAATCATTTTTATCCTTTGATCTTCTCTCCCGTAGATTCTCCTTTTAATATTGCTTTCGTTTTCGTTTTTTTTTTCTTTTTTGTTGTTATTTTGGGAGGGAAAATTGAGAAAGCCGGTGCTGTTGATTGCTGTTTGACCACTGAAGCAATATAGGTAGAGTAATGGTTTTTAGTTAGTATTTGAACGTGGAAGCAGCAATAATGGCGGTGGAATTATTATCATCTTTGACAATTACTGCAAATATTTGGTTGGCTTGCGATAAGTTGTGCTGTTGTTGATTTAATTATTGTCCAGTGGTGTGGAGGCCAAAAGTGTAGAGCACAAGAAAAGTGTGTGTGTGGTTCACTTCACGAAGACTTCATGTAGAGCAGTACCAATCGATGCCATGCTCCACACGGAGGAGGAGGAGGAGGAGGTTGTGTTGTGTGCGAGTGCATTAATCCATACACGCGTTTTTCTTCCTTTTCACTTGCAGCTTTCAACTTCAACATCGATAAATCTTCAACTTGTGATTTGAGGATAGAAAAATATTTTAAAATTCAAAATTCAACTTGTGAATTACTCCAATACTTGTTTTGGATTTCAAGCTACGTGTACTCGTTGCTCTCGCATAAAACAAATCCTGCCTGCAGTAATAATATTATATAATTTTGTTAAGCTGCTAATTGTGCTTCGTTTATGATCTTAATTGATTTTTAGTTGCATTTAGAATTATTCGATATTAGGTTAAGAGATCAATTCTTATAATTCAAACTCGCCTGTAATTAGATTTTTTCACTTGCGGAAGGATCAAAGTCCTTCGACATTTCGTTACTCAGCCTACAAAGTCCTCATGATTGCAATATGCAGCCGGTTACATACAAACTTACAAGTGAACTGATTCATATCTGGACCCTTTGCAACCAGAATTGAAATGCATATTGTGCTATTTGCAACTAAGGAGTGAGTGCTGGATCAATTGAAAAGTTTTCTGGGCATTCATCTTCCCATCACATGATGATGTTGCCTTTTTTAAGTTGATCACGCTTGAACCTGATATTGCGTTTCGTGGTGAGGAATGCTCTTAGCTAGCCTTCCTTTATACTTGATGAGAATCCGCATGTTGATCTTCTTTTTTTTCTTTTCCGGGCTTATCTTTGCGTGTGTGGGTCTATAAATCCCGATGCGAGATGTGTTTATGTTGCGTGAGAATTGGATATTGACTAATATGCTCCTGGTGGGAAAACAAGATGGTGATGCATATCGCATGTGGTATTAAATTTCTCCTACCAGTAAAACAAAAGTGCCTAACATTTTTTTTCAAATATTACTTTTTAATTACCAACGCAATTTTTCAATCACAGTTTTTTATCTTTCTAACCATCAAGAATTATTTCAAATGATATTATTATGTGCTCTATCTATATCATATAATTGTACCCAAGATTATCATGTCAGCGTTGAGCATGATAACTATTGTAACATATAATCAAATTTACCAATGCTCTTTTTTTTTTTTTTGGAAAATGAGTCTGACAATGCTCTTACATTCAAGTACATGCTAATCATTTCTGTTTTGGTGGTTTTGAGATATTGATAAAATAAAGATTAATTTCCCCATCACGAATTTTCAAACTTGAACGATGACAACAAAGGAAGACTGAAAGCTTCCAAGTTCCAATAGCGTGACCAAATAACTCCGAGACAGCCTTCCACTTCTTGCGGTAGCATTCTGATCCCTCTTGGTCATCGCTGAGATTAGCCTTCAAGAAATCTGAATGGTAATCGTGCCATTTCTCGATCTTGGAATTGGATTTTTGAGAGCCTGTGGCTGCTGTCATCCTTCAGGAGGGCGGAGTCCTAGTCTTCTAGAACAATAGACCCACGAGAGGCAGTAAAGAACGGAAAGTATGCCCTGCCGGAAACGCTACTCAATGCGCATCCAAGTTCAAAGAGAGTGCAAATGAAGTCGCGTGAACAGTTTCTCGTTCGCGACTTTATTGTGCAAACTGCAAACCTCATCATGCGGCAACGCACGCACAACCTAAATGGAAATCCATTATCAGCCAAATTTTACCAAACCATTTCAGTTTGGTGGAACTAGGATTAGACAAATGAAAAGTTTGCAAAGTTATCCGCATACTAACAAGTAACAAATCAATAATCGAGTGAGTGAACCTGAGCTTTCTGAAAAAGCTGCTAATCAAGTGTTTGCGCTGTAAAAATCTGTGAATGGTTTTTTTTTTTTGTCGAAACGATAGGTAAAAATCTGTGCATGGTTGAGAATGTGTGTTTTTCTCACAGTTTAGGTCTAATTTTACCCTATTAACAAATCTCCACACTTGTACAGCAACGCAAGAGGATAATGATATACACAAAAGAAGGCCGAAGGAGTAACGACCCTACTCCTCATCATGGTCTTAGCTAAAGTGTGCCAAAATTGCGGGTGACGATGTCGGTTAACCTATAGAAATATGCAGGAATCTGGGTTGGCTGATTCAATTGCGCTTTCGAGTCTCGTCCTCACATCACTCTTACCAAGTGGCCTGGACCATTTCTTCCCGGTCAAAAGTGTCAAGTTGTTGTCTTTCGTCTCTTAGCAAAAGCACTACTAGTTGACACCTTCCTCCTCTTAGTTCTGCGATCCGCTTTTGGTTTTGAGCTCTAGTGGCTACATTTTAAGCCCAACCAAATTTAACCATCTCCACTCCACTGTTGGCATCCACCATTTGCAAGCCTCGTAAAACCTTCAGGGTCCTGCTGTCCTGCATTCTAAATGTTTCTCATCACCCACTTCCCAATGTGGCTTACTCTGACCGACAGAAGTTTGATGTGGACTGACTACTCGAGACGTTTGATGGAGCTCTCTGGATACATGCCACTTTGTAGTGTTCGTTCAATTCATGTTTGCTTCCTAGAGTTCATCTGCTAAATCTAGAAGGCTGAAATCAGACAATATACCTGTACAGTATAGCCTGCTTAAACTCGAAGCACTGTACAATTCACAAATATATATATACATCTCATTAACCTGCTAAACAGCTAATGGAAGCCATGGTATCAACTCGGGCAATCTCTAAGCCTGAATGAGCGTCAATCAGCAAGCTATAGAGTAGAGATATCAAAACAAGGGATATGCAGATCATATAATAACATCCATCCTCTAGAGGAACAAGATTTTTGTCTATGACTATATGTAACTGTTCTTCACAATGACCTGCTGAATCTCATACTACAACCCATAAACGCTAAAGAATGGAGATAAACATTAAAAAAAACCTAAATTCTCAGAAGAATAGCCTAATCCTTCAATGGATTGCCGGGCAATCTCGTTGCATATGTGAGGCAACTTGAGGTGCTTCAGAGTCATAGATACATTCTTTCTGGTCGATGTTGTATGTATCCACTTCCACCTGCAAGCCAGCTGCTTCGGAAACACATGCCTTCACACTTTCAAACCTCACCCCTGACAGGGACACTTCAGAAAGAAGTTTCCATGCATAGTCCTCTGAGGCATCATCGTAATCCTTTCTCCTCTTGAGTACCATATGTCCACTTATTTCCCAAACAGCAGGATTGACTTGAGTTTCCAGGACCTCGAGGCTTACTTCTCCAAGTGCTTGTTTCTCTGCATAACACTGTACATATTCATCCAGGGAAAGACAAAGCTCAAGTTAGGCTCCAAGCAGAGACTAGTATTTCAAACAATAATAACAACTCTAGGCAAAGAACTTATTGAAGATTCACCTCCCGCAGAACTCCCATGTATTTACTACTCAAATTAGAACAAAGACTAGCCACAATCACTATTTTGTGTCACAATATCCAAGAACTATTCATAAGTGCAGAGAAGATTCTTCCAAAATGAGTTTTAACAAAATTTCAAACCCATCAAAAAACCAGAGTCAATTATTACCTAAGACTGTTCCAAGAGGGGTCTCCTTCTAGGCATAGAGACTTTTCATTTGAGGTAAAATTGGAAAGGCAACAAATTTTGGTTGTGCCTAAAGTTCTTTCAAAACAAATGTACACATGTATTACAACGTAAGGTACCAAATCAATTCTCTTAAACATACCCAAAGTTAATGTTTAAGTAAGGCTTTACATTGGCCTAAGTGCAATGGACAGGCATACTAATTTTTTCACTTACTCAGTCTGCATTTATTAAAAGACACCCTTGTACTGTGATATAGACAGAATATAAATCATAAAAATAAAAACCATGACAACTGCCAAATACATTAAGCCAATTTATGTCAAATGGCCAACCGAATCATTAGAGAGTAGACAAATTTACCTGAGGGAGCAAAAAGATTTTCCTCCCACAATCAGCAATTAGAACATTAAAAGGAACGTTATTCTGTTGGAGGTAAATGCATGAACTTGCAACAGCATCAGATAAGTCACGCAGTACACATCCACCCTCAAATACAAGACCTCGAACAGGATAATCCAATAGCTCAGAGACCACCAAATCAGCACCCTGCAATCCCTTCCTGGCCATTATTCTGCGAGTTGGTGCTTTCTCAATTGGGAAAGTCACGGACAGATAATATGCCTGTTAAAGATTAGGAATTAATCAGCCAAAAAAGCCTCCTTGGAGCTATCTACAGCATCACTATCATTGAAAATGGTTTCAACCATTTACCTGGAAGTGAAGATGATTAATGGTGGCAAAGGCACCCAAACTGTTATAACCAACTCTTAAGAAAGGATCTGCAGCTTCTTTCGCAAAATAAAGAGCAAGCAAGAAGCTCTCATGGTCAATCCTCTGAGGCAAGCAATCAAGCACCCGAGGTATGAGAAGTACATGCCCATATTCAATTGGACTCACCTGAAAGAAAATTTGTTTAATGTCAATGATATACATCTCATTATATTTCAGCAAATCATATGCAAGAGGCCAGTGCTTACATTAATAGCAACTACACTAGGTGAAATCGAACAAATATCAACTGCATAGCTGGAAAAGAAACGGGACTTGTCATCGTCATTTGATTCAAATCTGAATAGTACTTCTTCCTGGCCCACCTTGGTAAAGTTAAATTTGTTCTCATCAAAAGGCTGAAGAACCTGGTCAATACGAAATTCTGTTGGCCGTTTCTTCAGGTGGCGCCCCTCATTCAGCTGGGCTATAAAACCATATCTTCCAGGAATAACCTTTGTCTCACATGAGGTCACATCATACCGGAATAACCCTCTCCTCATTCGATCTTCCCATTGGGCCAGCAACAAGTTGTTCAAGAACGAGATTGGTGATACGCCATCATCAGAAGGAAAGACAGCATTGTTCTTTGAAGGATAGTCATTTTTCTTGAATGCATACAAAGGTAACTTGGAAACTGAAAAACAAAGAAAACCGACGTATGATATCATCAAATAGAGCTTTTGGCCCCAAATTCACTTATTTTCTTTAATCCCAAAGGTAAAGTGTGGCTAAATGTCAAAGTTACCTTGAATATATGGTATGCAATTGTAAAGATAACATATTTGTTGGTAACTTTAAAAGTAAAAAACAGGAAAATATAACACGATTATAACCATTTTAAGCTTTGGAGAGCTAAATGTCAAATCCACCTAGCCAAGTAATCAAATGTCGTAGAAGGAAAGGGAAGAAGAAAGAATATGCGATTCCAAATATAAAAGAACAGACATAAAATAAAACAAAAGAAAGGCTTGACTTTCAAAGTATGAAAGTAATACAGGCTTTACAGAATATTGAACCAAATCCATTACATCCGTTTGAAAACAACATGCACAAACCGTAATCAGGGAAAAATGACATTATTAAAAAAAGGTAAGTAGAAAAATGAAAATGAAATGATAAAGAAACGCATATATACCAGGTAAGCAGCATTTGCCAAGACAATTACGAGCACAGCCTCTGGCTTGGCTTTGGGTGGCGTCTTCGGTCCTAATGCCAGCCGCATTGTTGTTATCATCGCCATCTTCTTGGTAGTTGGAAACCACCGTGGGAACCTTCTTTATGGTCAGCATATTTTCTTGTTTTAGTGCAGTATTTGACAATTAAGCGGGGAGGGGGGAAAATGTTGGGTTGGGTTAACGAGGAAAATTAGAAAAGGTGGTAACCAGCGCCGCCGCCGCCAGCTAGAAAGAGGAGATCAGAGGGGCAACCGCCTTCAGAAGGTAAAGCACCCCTTCCACCGTGAGGGGACGGGATCCTGCACTTGTCCCCCTCCACCGTTGACTTCTTATTATTCTCAATCCGACGCTGCTTTAGATGGCGAAGAAGACTGTAGCCGAGGTGTTCGATAAAAGCCGTGACTGAAAGTTTTGGTATTAACAACGCTTCGTCCTAAATACGATACGACCACCCAAAATCAATGAAAAGATAGCACAAGTAGTTGTTGCCGTTGTTGGCAAATGGTTAGATTTAGGAGGTTAGGAAGAAGAAAGGAGAGGAAGATCAGTTTCGTGTCCGGTTTCGCCGATTTCTCTCCGTAGCTGAATTTACATGCAAATTTATGATTTTGGTTGGTTGGTTGGTTGGGTGGTGAATTTATATGCAAGCAACGACGGCTCGCAAGGGTTATTATCACTGTATCACCTTAACGTCCGGTGTCACTATTAATTTCCCCTTAACGTTATCTTTTGTCACTTTATCTCAAAACTAACGGCCAAACTTAACAGAGTTTGTTAATTAAAGTAAAAAAACAAGTTTAGCCCTTAAACTTATTATCATTTTACCCCCATAAACTATATTCTCGTTATCAATTTACCCTATAGAGTTATTTTTTAGGTAATTTATCCCACCGTTAAACCAATTTAGCAAGTTAGAAAACTTTAGAAGAAAGTACCCTTCTGTTTGTATAATAAAAATAATAAAACACTTAGAGTGGCTCTTCTCCTCTTTAGTATTAAGAAAAAAAGTCAAAGTATTAATTTCTTTCTTCTTGGCAATCTTATTAATATTAAAAAAATAAAAAGATCAGAAGGGGAAGGAGAGGAGGAGAGAGAGATAGAGAGAGAGAGAGAGTTCAATTCTTTTTTTAGAAAATACAAATAAGAAGAATTAAATACTATTATTATTTTAAAATTATTTCACTTTACTATTTATCACCAAATTTCAATTCTAATTCCAACAACCTTAAATTAATACGACAATGTTAGACTTTTTTTTTCTTTGAAAAATTTAATTTTCTGTCTCCTTCTTTCCTATCTCTCTTTCTTTTTATAGTATTAATAAGTGTGACAAAAGAAATTTGAGAAAATTCTTTAATTTTTATATTTTTGGATCTCTTAAAGTGAAAAAAGAAGAAGAATAATCATTCTAAATTTTTTATTTTTAATTATATATATATAAGGGTAAATATATTTAAACATATTTTACCATAGTAGTTAGATTAACGATGAAGTAAAATATCAAGAAAATAATGTTAGGTATTAAATAAATTATATCACTATAATTTAAAGAAATAAAGTAATAATAACAGTGTAGTAATGCTATAGAATAAAAGGGTATTTTTGTCCAAAATTTTTTAATATGTTGAGTTGAATTACTTATAGGAATGAAGTGACTAAAAGATAATGTTAAAGGATAAATTGATAGTATTAATATAGTTTAAGGGGTAGAGCGATAATAACTCTAAATTATAATAGGAGGTCACTTTTGGC
The DNA here is from genome assembly GCF_036785885.1 of Coffea arabica. NCBI lineage: Eukaryota > Viridiplantae > Streptophyta > Magnoliopsida > Gentianales > Rubiaceae > Coffea > Coffea arabica. The sequence continues at coordinate 7,361,684 of NC_092323.1, read as the reverse complement.
TGTGGATGAAGTTGCAGATATGGAGTGCGGTCAATTTTCTTTGCGCCTTCCAATGAATATATAATTAACGGTTCCTGAAAGCGGTCAACCTTTTTTAGTGCCTTTCTAAGATTTGCCTTGATATCACGTTGCAATATATACCTACCATTCTTATTATAGTTTCAAAAATTTCTCTTGCCTCTCTCATCATGCTAATAAAATAAGAGTCCCTTTTAGGTTAAAGACAGATGATACTACCTTGCTGGACATCCCTAATTTATTAACTAAAAGTGTTAAAAAAAATGTAAAATTTAGCAAGCAAAAAGTCATGACAATAAATAATAAAATTGTCATTATCGTCATTTTTTATCCTTGTAACAAATTTTGGCATGTATTCAAATTCAATTTTTGGCATGTATCAATAGGAGGAATTTAAATTTCTTACTAATCTAATCTAATCACAATAAAATATTCTTATTTATTGAAAAAAGAAAGTGACTTTAAGCTTCCACCAAACATTTAATTTCACAAACACTTCCTTCACTATTAAATTACCTATTAAAAGAGTTATCACATTCCTACACATTTACCCGTGTCCTCGTATCTGTTTCGTTGTTTTATCCTCTTGAAGAAGCGGGATCGAATAGTTCTTTTCCGTTTATAAATTCAGCCTACAAAAAATTCACATCGTTGCTATAAAGCAGGAACACCGTATTCTAGTTTAGTAGTCGGACACGAGTAATTACCAATGATTCAGTGCAAATGATGAGAATTAAGCATTCACATTTTGGTAATTTTCCACTAATTTATTTGTCAAAATAAATGAGAAAGATATCTAGTTCCCAGCAGGAAGTAGTACACAACACTGAATCATTGGCATCGGTACATATACTAATACAAACCTTAGATCTAACATTATTCGTAGCTACGTAATCATGCATCCAATAAATGGTATAAAACACATTCGACAGCAAAAGATCAGTACTGCAATAATCTATTGCATGGTTTGGTGATCAGAAATTTGAAAATCCCACAAGTCTGCATCAGTAGAGCTGTAACCCGAGCCATTTTGATTTTCCTGCGTCCAAATATCACCCTCCTTAAATACCATCTGGGACAATTCTTCGAACCATAAACTAGTTACGTTGTCCTCCCCCGAGGCATCAAATCCCAACGGGGTTCCTTCACCTCCCTCTTCGTCAAGAAACAAGTTGTCCCACCACTGCATGTTGTTGTCATCATCCTTCTCTATTGTTGGGTGTGAAGTCGGAGGTGAATCCTTGAGACCCTGAGCATTCGTTGTTGTCCGTATAGTAGGAATTTCTGTGCTGCTTGATGCTGTCGTTGTCGTCGTTGTTGTTGCTTTTCCCCTCAACCAAGATGCATTTTTGGAGAAGGTCCAAGGACGAGGCTTCACTATGTTGCTTGCCCTAGGTTTTGTGGTGTAGTTTGTGTTACCGGCCTGGCCCTTTTCATCTGGTTGTCTTCTGAAAGCCATCTTCTTTATTAAATGGGTGTTCCAGTAATTTTTCACATCATTTGCAGTTCTTCCAGGAAGTCTACCGGCAATTAGTGACCATCTATAGAAATTATAAGAAGCATACGGCCGATAAAAGTCAAAGCAAAGTCGATGTCGTAATAAAGGTAACTGCTGCTATTAATTCTTCTAACCTCAATCATTCTTGCAATTAGCGAACTGAGGTGCCTAGTTACTTAAAAGATCAATACTTGAAAACAACTACTGGATGCAACGATCAAAAAGCACTGATCGTCGTTTCCCTTAAACAAGAGTTACTCAATAAACACACATAGAAATTAGAGCACATTACCAGTTATCCACTGTACTTTTGAAATGGTATAGTTTTATTTACTCAACTATTTTAAGGCTAGAAATTAACCATTCAACTCCCAAACGTGTATATATATTAGAGTTTATTGCCAAAATAACTCTCCTTCTAAAAAATATACCCAAAGTAACCTAATTTTAAAATTTATTACCTTTATAATCTTTTTTTTGCCATATAGGTTGCACATGTGTCTGGACAGAGATAGAGGCACACTTTATTTCTTTTTTTCATTTAATATCTTTCCTGATTCTCTCTCTCGTGTATTTTTTCCTTTCATTGTCTTTTCCTTGTCAAATGTAATTTTGAGAAGTCAATATTTATATTAACAGTATATAAAAATTCATTATCATCCTTGATAATATCAAGGTAAACAAAGATTATTCTCTTATCTTTTCTATTGTGCAATTTTTGAAACATTGTTATGGCGTTCAAAAAAATTTTAATATTAATTGTATAACAAATGATTTCTCACACCGTGTGTTTGATAAAATGTCTAGGAGAAAATAATATAGCAGTTTTTAGTTTGCAATTGAAAACTTGAAAATTTCAGTTTTATTACATCTTGTAAAAGCTTTTTTCAAAGAGTAAGAAGGATAATATAAACAAATATGATAACCTTGAAGTTTTTGTAACTTTTTCTTGTTATTGCTTACAATTTTTGTTGCAATTTTTGAATTTTTCAAATTTAATTTTTGAAAAAATATATGCAATAGTTTGATTCATTTCAAGAAAAATGTAGAGACCAATCATAGTAAGGTCAATAATGGTAGAATTTATTTTAAATAATTATAAGAAAATTATCAAAGTTATGCAATCTTATTGTGTCTCTATGATTAAAAAAAATTAAAAATTTTAACTCATATTGGAAACTATAAACTAATCAAAACTTTCCTTTCTTGTTATCCTACCTGGCAATCAGGATAATAAGGTGGCAATAATAACATCATTATGGGAATAAAGTTTGAAAGTGAATCATATTGAGAATATTTGTTAGAAAGAGTATTATTTTAGCAAAAAACTCATATATATTAGGTTATTCTATTCATTTTTACTGTCAAATACCTCTCAATTATGTTTGCTGATTGATACAAGTCTTTAGATGTAGTAGATTTGACGGTAAAAACAAACGAAATGACCGGAAATATATACGTTTGCGAGTTGAGTGGCAAAATTTTATAGTGTTCAAGGTTGACTAGTCAAGTATATATCATTTTAAAAATTTAATAAGTAATAGTGCTTCAGTTCTGACTAACATACCTTGTTGCATCATAAATATATTTTCGAATTCATCTTTTTATAATTCTAATCATTTTTTATCTCACATATTTTACATCACAAAAATATTACAATAATTTTTTCAAATGATACTCTATCCAAAAAAAAAAGTGCTTCTGTTCTAACCAACGTACCATGTTGACCAAAATTTGCATGCAAAGTCTACTTGTTTCATAAAATCTTTTTAAAATCATGTATATCAAAATACTAGGTACGTATGGCAATTCTTTTGAAGATTTGTATAGCTTTCTGGGACGAGCGAATCCTTCAACTTCATTATTCTAATTATAGAAAAGGGGAAAAAAAAGTGAAACACTACTGCTTAAAATACCAAAAAAAAAAAAGAAAAAGAAAAAAGAACTGGCCTGTTGCCCAACAGCTTTTGAAGCCTGATGAGAAGATCGACTTCATCAGAAGCGAAGTCTCCTCGCTTTATATCTGGCCTGAGATAGTTGAGCCACCGTAGTCTACAACTTTTGCGGCACCTATTTAACCCTGTCGAAACAAAACGATAAATTTCAGATGTTAAAACCTTTTTTTCACGAGTTCGATTCTCACCATACTTTACTCCTTCGCCCTAGTAAATAGGTTTTACTGTATCCCTGAGGATGCATGTGTATATCCGCCTCTGTATCTCTAATGCAGCAGAGATGGAAACAAATAGATTCGAATACTACAAGGCTGTAGGGAGTGTTGAATTACCTGCCCGAACTGGAACTTGATGCCACTTTCCTTCACCATACTTCTCCATGCACTTTCTTAAAAGGATGTCTTCTTCTTCAGTCCATGCACCTTTTCTTAGTCCGTCAGTGTTACGCATACTATAGTACTGCTACACGTACCACACTAGAATAAGCACTTGAAATGGATGAACTTTCTATGCTTCACATTTGTCCCACGCCACCCCTCTTGCTTTTATACGACCATCTTTTTACCATATATGTAACTTCAGTCGCACTCAGGGCAAGGGTAAAGCGTTATATCTTGGCTTCCTGACGTGCAGATTTGCCATCCACAACCATTTAATTTCCCCGATAGAAGTTCCATAGATGTAGGAGCAGTCCTTATCAACCGCATGCATGTATTAACTACGTATTTGTCCAACAACAATTAGTCAATTACAAACCGTCAAAATCTGTATCTTGGAAAACCAAATTCCCCTTAATCAAACTACGCTGTGAGAAAATATCACCTCCCTCTTAACTGCGTTTTCAGACATGTCCATGTTCCTGGTTGTCGTAAAAGAAAACCCTACAAAGAACTCCAACTCAATTCAACTTCTGCAATTTTGTTGCTTTGGTTCATTCCTTTTGGGGATATTAACGTCAGTTGCTTACATTATACTTGAATTAGACCATTGGCATGATACGGTGCAGCTCAAGTACCATCTTAAAAGCTGGACTTCTAAATTGTTTGTTTTGTAATTTGTAAAGGCCTTGCGTGCTCACCCACGTTTGCACCAAGTTTTAGAACTCTCTCGATTTCCATTTATTGACTTTTCTTCTTGATTAGTACTTAGTTAATAGTGTCTAAATTCTTTGAATTGCCCAAGTTTATTTGTATCTCAATTATCTAATCTTCTATATTGTAGTGTCTAAATTCATTGGATTGCCTAGATGTACTATACCTCTATTAGTTCCTGTGATGCAGTATTTAGTTCATTACATTATCTAATTCATTGCACTGTTTAAATTCCTTGTACCTGAATACCTATAAATATGGGCATTTACTCTTTCACGTTAAATAATCAACATAGAAAATTTTTCCTCTTCAACTTTTCTCATAAAGTTCAGCTAGATTTTCAAATATGATACCTTTTTGGGATGAATTTGAAAGGAAAAACAAAGGAGTTTAGAGATGATATTAGCCCGTTCGTGTGGTCGCGTCTAAAGCTAGTCTGCAAGTTGAAAAAGTCGAGATCTATGTGCGTGGCGGTTTTCCAGTTCAATTTGAAGACCTACGAAACTTGTTTCCAAATTGAATTGAGAAACGATTTAAATTATCTTTTGTCAATTTGGGATATCCTTTTCCGAGGGAAATTAGGAAGTATACTGCCGAATAGGAGGGAGACGCGGCTGACTATTACTACTTCAGAAAGGCAACAACTTTGTTTTGTCTAGGAGTTTTTGGCTAACTACTAGTCTCGACACTAGGAGAAGAAAACGGGAGGTGGCCGTCTCTTCACTTGTTTTCTTCTTTTGTTTGCCTATTGTTGAATGTGGAGGTTATCTTAATCAGTGAAATTTTTTGGTTTGCTCTCAACGGACAGTAACTAAATTTTCTTTTCTAGTCAAGGAATAACGAAGAATTTGATTTAGGTACAACTGTGAGATCTAATTATTTTTATTAATTTCTTTTATTTGTTAGTATTTGTATGTTTATTGGTTTAATTTCTTATGATTGTTTTATTATTTGAATAGCATGGGCGCTCAATATTTAATTCAATCTAACAATCTAATGCCAGTTAAAACAGTTAAATCCGTACTTATTTAATTGTTTTAAATTAGCAGTGACAAGCACAATTGATTTCATGTTAAGGAGACATATGGTCTAATTTAAATAAATCTTGATAGTGTGTTTATTGATTAGAACAGAATTTTTCTAATTTTTAATACAATCAAAAAATTAAATTCTATAAGCGTACCTTAACTATCAATGCGATAAGGAAAAGTGATTGTCATCGCATGGTTGGTAGTTATAACCTATATATTAACAAATAAATAAGATTATTATTGTATTAATGAGCAGTTGTATGAACCACTTCCAGAGTTTTTTCCTTGGCTAGAGTTTGATTATTATTGAATTAATTTAATTTTTTTTCATTTGATTGCTTTTAGTTAAATTGATTTTTTATTTTAATTTTTCAAAATTCCTACTTAATTCTTGTTTGAAAAGAAATAAATCATCTAGTTCTTGAGAAGATAACACTACTCACCGCTTTACTTGAATTTAAGTTTTTAGAATAGAAATTTTATTTTTAATGGTTTGACACCCATCAAATTTTGGCATTGTTTTTATAACGCCCATCAAATTTTAATTTAAGTAGCTGACAATAGGCCTGTCAACGGGTCGGGTCTAGACCCGGATCCGTGAAATTATTGCGAGTATGGGTAGGGATTTAATTCCGTTTCCCGGATCCGTTTTGTCAAACAAAAAAAACGGGTCGGATACGGAATATAGTATTCCGACCCGTATTAGACCCGGATCCGGATATAAATGAATTAATAATTTAAAAAATATATTTATCAATATAATTTGATTAGGGTGATGTATTTGAGTAAAGTCAATTTGATTTCTTTTCTTATTTGATTTTTTCTTTGCATTAGTTAGAAATTAGTTTACAAATATATTTTTTTCTCATTTTTATTAAAAATTATAAATTTTGCTAAATTTGTTCGGGTAGACCCGACTCGGATCCGGATCCGGATCCGGAACATAGAATAAAAGACCCGTCGGGTAAACGGGTCGGATCCGGGTCCGGAAAAATGAATTCCGGGCCGGACCCGGCCCGTTGACAGCCCTAGCTGACAAGTTTAAAAATTTCATAAGACTACTAATTGATAAGGCATGCTTACGTCTATGAGTCGCGCTGAAATTGGCGAGTTAAAAATTTTTGACTAGAAGACTCCATATGTTTTAGCAGTTGGGATTCTCTATGCCACTACTCGGTATCAAATCCAGTGTCAATCCCATTTATCACGTGATGGTAGAAGAAATTTAAATAAACAATACATGACAAATAAAATAAATAGGACACTTGGCATAAATATAGAAGTGGCACTGAATTGTCACTGGAAAAGTGGCACTGAGGATCCCGTGTGATGTTTTAGGTATGTCCGCGTCTAAAATGATTTAAGAATTTGGTGACTACTTTTATTCTATTGGTTTCACCCCCACTTGTGCTCCACATTCTTAGCAGTGCGATATCCTCCTCCATGTTCAAAAAAGTTTCGTTGTCCCTTTTTTTTATTTTGTTCTTTATTTCTTATATTGAGAACAAAGTAAGATTTAGATATGGAGGATAGTATATTAAAAAAAGTGTAAGTGTAGGCATTTTTGTTGAAAATTTTTATTTAATATTTTAAATTTTATTCAATTTTTACCACTTCTTGTGCATTTTTGTGATTATTCTTGACAAATGAGAGTTAGATTCTCAAATTTGACTATTGTTAAATTTTTATGTGCTAATATGTTAAGTATGATGTGGTAAGATCTAAACGTGTCTCACTGGTGAATATTTAAAATTTGAAAAAAAGACTCAAATGTGGGGAGCATTTAAAAACAAAAGAAAAGAAAAAGGTATGCTAATAGTGAAAATTGTGGAAGTGTGTGAATTATTATGTTAACTTGATGATCTATGAATTTTAATATTGAGATTTTGTTTAATAGTCGAACTACTTGCTGACGAATACTGATTGAATATTTTATATTTTTAGATTAGTTAATCAAAAATTGAAAGAGTCATTGATTTTAAAAGTCAATCGAAGAGATATTTCTTAGAAATTAGCCACTAATACTTGCCGTGTGTTTAATTATATTTTGACGATAAGTGATTTGGGACGATAGTTGTTTCAATTCAATTTTGATTAGTTGTTTTCATACTTGAGAACAAACATGACTTAAATGTGAGAAAAATTGATCAGATGCACAAATGGGTTAAATTTGTGAATATTTTCCCTCAATATTTGTCAAATATTGCATTATTGAACGGATTCTATTCATATTTGGCAATTGATACTGATTGTAAGAATTTGACAAGAAAAGAAGTACAAAGTGGTTTAAAAAACATTTTTAACCCGTTCCGTATGTTCACGTCTAAAGTTAGCTTGCAAGTCTGAAACCACTGAGATTTACACGCGTGACGATTTTTCAGTTCAAATTAAAGACCTACGAAACATGTTTTCAAATTATATTGGGAAACGATTTAAATTATCTGTTATCAATCTGGGGATTTCTTTTTCTGAGATAAATTAGGAAGTATATTTTACTTAGAAAGCTACAAAATAGAAGGGGGGCACAGTTGACCATTAGTATTTTGGAAGGGCAATGACTTTTGTTTTGTCCGAGAGTTTTTGGCTAACGGACAGTCTCGGCACCAGGAGAAGTAAACGGGAGGCGGCCGTCTCATCACTTGTCTTTTTCTTTTGTTTGCCTATTGTCGACCATGGAGGTTATATTAATCAATGAAATTTTGTGGTTTACTTTCAATGGGGAGTAGCTAAATTTTATTTTCTAATCAAGGAAAAACAAAGAATTTGATTCAGTTGTAACTACAACTGTGAAATCTAATTGTTTTTATTAATTTCTTTTATTCGTTAACATTTTTATGTTTTTTTGTTTAATTTCTCGTGGTTATTTTGTTGTTTGAATATTATGATGGACTCCTGATATTTAATTCAACCTAACAATCTAATGCCAGTTATGACAGTTAAATTTGTACTTGTTTAATTGTTTTAAATTAGTGACGACTAGTATGATTGGTTTCATATTAAGGAGACATATGGTCTAATTTAAATAAATCTTAATAGTGTATTTATTGATTAGAATAGCATTTTTCTAATAGTGTATTTTTCTAATAATGTATTTAATAAATCTTAATAGTGTATTTTTCTAATTTTTAATGCAATCAAGAAATAAAATTTTACGGGCGTACTTAGAGTTGTTTTTTGATTAGAGAAATAGTTAACAGATATACTTTAACTATCATACGGTAAGGAAAAGCTTATTATTATTGCGTGTTTGGTAATTATAACCTATTTATTAACAAATAAATAAGATTATTATTGCATTAATGAACAGTTGTATAAACCACTTTTAAAGTTTTCTCTTTGGGTGGAGTTTGCTTATTATTGAATTAATTTAAATTTTCTTTCGTTTGATTGCTTTTAGTTAAATTGATTTTTTATTTTAATTTTTCAAAACCCCCATTTAATTATTGTTTAAAAGGAAATAAATCATTCATTGTCTGAGGAAACGACCCTACTGGTCGCAATACTCGAATCTAAGTTTTTAGAGTAGGAATTTTAATTTTGTTGGTTTAACACCTATCAATCTGTTTGGTATAAAGGCAAAAGGGAAATGAATACTAAAATCTCTACCTCAACTGAGGTATTTGAAGCAGTTTTAAAAAGATTGAAGCATACAAAATATAAGAGGTAGGTTCATTATAAATTTCAAACATTATCATCCGCCCATCAATTAAGAAAATTTTAGCCAATAAAATTTAAACTTGACTAGGATATCCAAACAGAAAAGGGGTAGTCGCTTAACTACTTGACTAGGATATCCAATTTTACGCTCTAAATGTTCCAATTCTTCAGCATATCGATCGCGATAAATGTAACACTCTGATTACTTTGATGAGCCCATTAGCTGCGCTTGGAATCTTTTGAGGAGAATGATGTTAAAATAATAATAAAAAGAAGATATATTATCTACTGCATTTTGTCCTAATTAGAATAGGAGATTAGGCAACACTGGTATTTGCTCTTTAACATATCTAGTCTATTGGGAATGCAAGACTTCCCAATTGAGTTCAATTACTGAGGTGGCGTTGCTTCATTGGCTAATTGGTGGTAGTCCAATTGATTCCAAGTTGAAGAGGTGTCGCCTTGTGATTGGTCAATTGGTGATAGTCCTCCCAATTGCATAAGAAAACAGTGATGTGGCGAGTTTTGATTGGATGAGAGGTGGTAATTGGATTGTGCTAAAATTTGGCCTCTTTTTTATTATTTTTTTTACCCAACAAATCATATTAACAAAAATTTGGCCTCTTTTTTTTTTTGTTGTCCACCAAATCACCTCTAATTACCAATTCTCTGCAATTAATTGTTAATAACTAATTAATAATATCATGTTTTTGGTCATCCAACAAATCATCTTTAATTAACAATTTTTTAATTATTAAAAAAATTGACTTCTTTTTTGTGGTTGCCCAGAAAATCGTATGTAATTATCAATTTTTTTCTTGTTGTCCAACAAATCATATCTAATTATCAGTTGTTCACAATTAATTGTTAATAACTAATTAATAATGTCATGTTTTGGTCGTCTAACAAATCATGTTTAATTAACAATTTTTTACAATTATTAAAAAATTGGCTTCTTTTTTGTGGTTGCACAAAAAATACATTTAATTATCAAATTTTTTCAAATGTTATCAAAAAGTGTCCTCTTTTATTTTGGGTTGTCTAACAAATTACGCTTAATTATCAAATTTTTTGCAATTAATTAACAATTTCAGTTTCTATTGCCTAATAAATCACATTTAATTACTAGCTTTTTGCAATTATTAACACTTTTTTTTGGGTTGCCAAATGAACCACATCTGATTACCAACTTTTGCAATCAATTGTTAATTTTTTTTGGGTTTTTTTGGCATGCGGTTGCTCAGCAACTAGCTTTAATTACCTTTCTTTGCAATTAAGTGCTTATAGTAAAAGTGGCTTGTGGATTTCCCACATTGTTTGGACGTCCTCCCACACCACCTCCCTTGCATGTGAGGTGATGGTGGTCTTCTCACTCCCCCTTTTTTTCCAGAGCCTCTGTTTCTTTTCTTTTGACTTGGCAGGAAAAAATGAAAGGAAAGAAATGGGCATGTAGCTCTAGGTTAGCCTTAGGAAAAAAATTATTTTTACTCATAAATTTTTTAAATGACTCATGCACCCTTGCTAAAATTCAAATGCTTCTGCTATGTTTGTTCTATTTCTTGCTCCAACATAATTCTTTGAGGACTATTTTGGAAACTAACAAAAGAGTTGCTGGTGCTTATGTCATCTGTTGTCCTTCTGCTTCCATTAGAAATCGACAGCTCACCTGTCTACTCGAGTGGTTCGAGGAACCACTTCCTTTCTTTTCTCTTTTCCGATCAAAATTGCTCCTCTTCCATTCTCCACCGATAATTCTCTCAAAACTCTTATCGTTAGAATCAATAAGAGGTGAATAAAGTAAAACGATGAAGAGAAAACTCAATTATGCATTTCCATGGATGCTATCATGATATTTTTTCCGTATGTTTATTTTTAAGTTTATTGTTATGGGATTCTTTCCCCTGTTCAGCTCCTTATTTTCTTGTCATTATCAGCAATGATTTGTCCTTTGTATATCTCTTTTCCCGTAAAATCAATAATCAAACATTCATTCAAAAACAAGTTTTTCAAATATAATGCTACAGTAATACACAATAATTCAAAAAACATTTCATCCATATAATTTATCAAATATTTCAAATAATTTTTATAGTAAAATTTTTCAGAGTACTTTTGGATCAATGTAATGCTTAATGTATGTCTTGTTTCCTCCAGACATTACTGAAATTTACATTATTAATGTACTTTTGGATCAATGTTAACTTTAGTTCTATGTCTTATTTCCTTTGAAAAAGATTGAAATTGACATTCATAGAGCCAATTTTAATGTAACATTTTTATGTCATTTTATTTATTTTATTGTTTTATCTTTCATTATATGCTACTAGGAACCATCGAGCAAACTCTACAATTAACCACCGCGCATCGTGCGGTGATCCTCTCCTAGTTTGCCATTTATATTGCGATTGATTCTGTAAAAATCTCATCATATTAATTGGTCAGTTCAGAGAACCAGTTAAAAGCACCATTTCGTTGTCCAAGCGACCTATAAAACAAATGTACGATGTCTTGTCTGTAAAAGTGACGGGGGGTTTGGGGTTTGGGTTTATTAAGGTCTGCGGGAGCCTTCAAAAGTTGCCGGCTTTTGAAGGTTTCTCGCAGGTCAACTTTAGTAACGAAAAAGTCTGAGTTTCTCAGTCATCGGAAAAAGACAGAAACCTCGGGGAGGTGATCTCTCCATTTCAGTGGGTGTCTGGGGGGTCTTTACTTCTTAGCAGCGGGGCACCCCTGTGGGGTTTCTATCCCACATCGGTTCGGGGGGGTTTGGGGTTTGGGTTTATTAAGGTCTGCGGGAGCCTTCAAAAGTTGCCGGCTTTTGAAGGTTTCTCGCAGGTCAACTTTAGTAACGAAAAAGTCTGAGTTTCTCAGTCATCGGAAAAAAAAAAAAAAAAAAAAGTCTGTAAAAGTGACGATGGAGGAGGGGATGGTGATGGCATGAACTAATAAAACTCCGCCAAGTGTCCTTTCTGAGCCCCCAGATGCCCGGCGCCACGCAACGCAGGTGGACCTTAAAACGTGAACTATTGATCACGACATCAATATGTTCCCCTGAGCTGACTGCACGCCTTCAGTTTTACTTTCAAATAAATTAAGCTACCCGACTGACTATGACATATGCTTTGTAGCATCTTTTTTCTGGTCAAAGAGGGCCCTAATCCGACTAGCAACGAAACTAGCATCCTTTTATTCGGCTGCCCATATAGGTACATACCATTAGACTAAAATTAGAGGCCCCAGCACAAAACTAAAGCCCCTAGAAAGCAGAAATGCAGGTAAGAAGAGAAGCCCAATATATACAAAAGTTAATTTAATAAACAAACAAGTGAAGGCAACAACACAACACAGCCTTGTAAATTCGAACCAATTGATTCCCAGTTTCTTAGGTTATGTTTGGATTGCATTTTTCTAGATTTTTTGTAAAAAAATTACTGTAACAATTTGATATATGTGAGATAAAAAAGTCATTGAAAAATATATTCACGAAAAACGTAATAATTTAATTGCTTTCCAAACAAGGCCTCAGCACGTACGTGGTGAATGCAAAGTTTCTAGTAATACGGATGGATTAATTCATAAATGGGTTGTAATTCGCATACAAGCTTTCAATGATATTGCTTTCTCACATACTTCATTAAAATCATAAAATACCAGGTATATATCACAAAATTTTCTGGCTCCATTTTACAAAAGCGAATGAACAACAGGAGTAAAATGAGGATCTTATTTTTGCATCATTTTACGACACCACAACTCTTGACTGTACACCACGGGACGTGACACAGCCAGGCAATTACAGACCTCTGGAGCCAGGAACATCTATCCACTCCAACTGAAGCTCCACTTCACCCCGCTCAACATTTCGCAGTCTAAGAAACATATGTTGCTTAACTTTTCCATTTTCCCAAACAATACTGCTGTCTTCAGCAAGGCAATTTTGCCTACTTGGTTTTACATTGGTGATAACAGTTCCACTGGGGATGTTCTCTAACCGCATCCTTACAGCCTCAATGAACGGTCCAATGTCAAACTCTGCATCTCCCATTTTGTCATCAAGACTGAATGTATCCTTGTCAAAAACTTGCTGCATCGCACGCCATTAAGAGCGAGGCTTAGTATCTAAGCTCATTGAATTAGCTTCAACATGGTAAGAAAATTAAGCAAATAATGCATCAGCATGAATTTGAACCTTGACCACCTAGATGACAGGAACCCAATTATCTAATTGGAGCTATGCATACGGGGATAGAATCAATCAATGGTCAATATGCCTTGATCCTTCACAGAACATAAATGTAGATTTTACTTTTCAGCCTTCGCAACAAGAAACTAAGGTCCCGTTTGGATTGCATTTTCCGTCATTTTTCATGGAAAAAATACTATAGCGATTTGATGTATGTGAGGAAAAAAGGTAATAGGGAAATGTGTTCACGGAAAATGATGAAATTTTTCTACGGAAAACAGCAATCCAAGCAAGGCCTAAACTTTTCGACGACTGCAAACACTAATCCAACGTAAGTTATTTTCAAACAGAAGACTTTGTTCCTACTTGAGCATCAGTGGTGCAAAAACTCTCCTCATACAATTCATTTTGTATTGCGAACGAACCTAATGTTTCTCAATTCCCTAAAAGGCAAAAAACTTTACAGTTCATAACTGCACCTTACTCAAAAAGCACCACTATAACATACTTATAAAAAAGTATGATACTTACTAGCTTGATTGGGATGCTTGGATCTGCAATTGATAGTGTAAGGTCTTCATTCCACTCAGGATTTACATTTTTCCTCACCACACGCGTCTTCAATTTCTGCTTCACATGTACAGTTCAGAAAAAATCAGTAGAAAGTTCGAACTACGTGTAAGTTGAAATAATAATCTATTATATAGACTGAAAGTCATATCCAGAAATTTAGTCCTCATATACAGCTGGTCTGCTTCCTTTTGTCAAGAAATTAAACACCCTCAGTGCTCAAGCAGGACCAGAAGTAGTTGTAACACCCCCACCCCCACCCCGCCGGGGGCAAAAAAAAAAAAAACACAAAAAATGGCAGTCAACCTCTTGAATTTACAATTAATTTGTCACCTCCGTTACACTACAGACGAGCCCATTACAAGATTTCGACTTTTTCCTTCTCTTTTAGATATGATTTCGGCGTTTTGGCAACTCTAATTCCAACAACAGAGACGAATCGTACAACTAGCTGGCTAGGTAACTAACACCAATATTTGATGTTTGAACAACCGATCTTTCTGGGCCATTTTCCAATTGCTAAGAGTTAGGCAAGCATATACAAACCAGAAGTCAACAACGTCTCTCAATTACGAGTGAGTTTATTAAGGAGTTGAAATATTGCTAAAATTTCAAAAGCTGAACCTCAAGAAGTACAGGGATTTTTTCATTTTAAATCGAATACAATGCTAATCTCACACTTGAAGGAAGTAATCGGAGAAGAGTTTGAGATATCCTAGGAATGATATGACTAGAAAACACTAGAAACATTGGAAAGCATGTCAAGCAAGGCAAAGTCAATGAAATATAAGTTGTAACGGAGAGATTAATAGTTAATACTACTGACCTGTTTGCCCATCCTGACGATAATATAAGGATCACTGCTTCTAACGTCTCTTATGGCAAGGTTAACACCTCGGATGACATGAATTCTCAAAAGTCCCAGTAAGTTCTCCATCTTTTCCGTTGCATAAGCCAGGAAACTACTACTAAAATGAATCAATAGGGGAAAAAGATGATCAGACTTGATTGATCGTGGAAGACAAGGGAAAATCGGGGTCAGCTTGAAATTGAAGGGAGGGAGGGAGAGAGAGTACTGAGAAAAAGAGAGATGGGATAATTGATTCGCAGGGCTAATGTGTTATCGAGAGGAACTTTAGTAGGCCGCAGGGACCAATACAAAATCAAGATCTTTTTATTTTTGTTAAGGTCTGAATATTCTGGTAACGGCATTTAATGAATAATTAATTGCTCTGTTTCAATGAGGAATGAGCATCACGCGCTCCATCGGATTAGACTCGTTCCTAGTCTCGCATTCATGACATCTTCGCACTATGGGCTGGACTTGGGGAAGCCAATTCTACAATGCACTGTAGCGTTGACTGGACACTGAACAGTGGGGTAGTAGAAAATTGAGGATCCAAAGAAAATTTTGCGTCGACTTTTGTTGCATGATTAATGTTGGGAGTAGTAATTGATGATATTTGTTGCCCCTCTTGACGTCCATTTTTCGGAAAAATTGTGTGAGAAATTGTCTTGGGTCAAATTACTTTCACGAGTCTGTCTATCTGTCCATTAGTCATTCATTAAAATTTAATTCAAGCAAAATTATAAAGTTGAGTAAAGAAAATTTATAAATGAAAAATAAAGTAATAATTAATTATTAGTATTTTTTAAAATAAAACATCATTAATATGTACATCCATAAAATAGGT
This sequence comes from Coffea arabica, assembly GCF_036785885.1. Taxonomy (NCBI): domain Eukaryota; kingdom Viridiplantae; phylum Streptophyta; class Magnoliopsida; order Gentianales; family Rubiaceae; genus Coffea; species Coffea arabica. The sequence continues at coordinate 7,345,990 of NC_092323.1, read as the reverse complement.
TAACTGTGATTCTAGTATATCTTAATCATTGTTAGAAAATTTCTACTTTCATCTATATGGATCTTGTCTAGCCAAGGGTAAAAAAGGATCTATAAATGCTGGAATAGTATACAAATAATGATTATAAAATATAATAAGAAAAGTATTATTATTAACATGTATGGTGTTTATTCTTGGAAAGATGTGATGTATTTATGAATTACTAGGAGATGACATCAATAATATTTCTTGACTTGTTAATATTACTGAGTTAAATCGCGCTGTATGGGTAATTCTTTGAAAACCTGGTAAATTTAAAGATGAGTGCAAATTGAAATTTCTGAAATTGCAGATCAATTTGTCTTGCACCAATTTTATACATGGGATGATTAAATCAGATGTAGCTAAACCAATCGATAATGAAAATAGTTTGAGTGAGTTTTGCTCCGATTAATATTACAAATCAGAATCATAGATCTCTCTAGCAACGATTTTAAAAATCATTCACTAATGCGGTTCTCACATCAACAATATAACTCAAACACATGATTTTTGTTAAATAATTTATGTTGGGTTTCTGTATCGATTTTGGAGAGACAAAGACAACAGAAAAGAAGGGAGAAGAAAAACCGGCCGGCGGCGATCTCCGAGGTGCAAATAAGTTCTGGTAGGGGGCGGTCCTTTCAACCTTTGACCAGGCTTGAGAACGGTTGGCTGACCCCTCATCCCACTCTTGAGAGTCCTTAGTCAGGTTCTATTCTATGTTGCCCTCACCACATAATGCCTCGGGCATCTTTCCGGGATCTGGATTTATTTATTTTTTCTTTATTATTCCTTGCCTACTGTTGGCACGTGGCTTTTCTTGTTCACAGTTAGTTATTCTTCCTCTTCGGCTTGGATGATGGGTTTTCCTCCACCAAACAAATATCTGTCTAACTATAAAGCTACCTTGCAACTCGTTGACTGTTAATCTAACGAGTTTAAGCTTAATGCTTTCCAATAATAATACAGTTTTTTTTTTATTATTGAAAAGATAACCGAGTCAATTAGTGGGTTCCATCATAATAAGAGAGAGACTCTGTACTAATAATGTCAATAATAAATCCAATCATGTAACATAAATGAAAGAACATCAATTATTAATTTGCACCAATAGCAAAAATCAACTGGAATTTCCCCAAAGAAGTTGTACACGAAACATATTTTTATACAGTAATTTGTGATTAAATTACTACGTATTTCCAGTCTACTGTGCCGTTTCGTGACGTGGGCTCATAAGCTACGGTTTTGTTTGTTTCTGTACGAGAAGAAGCTAAACAATAGTTATCGTTAAAAAAAAAAAAAGGGGTTGGCGAGCTTCGACAGAAGATTGGATCTCCTCAAGGCATAGTCAATTAATACCAGTAAAGAAATGTCTTTATGTAGTCAGTCAAGGGATAAATAAATGTGCGTCATTTTAGCAATTTAGTGGGAGAGAAGCTAAAACACCAGACGGCAACTTTTGAATAATCGTCGTATTCGGAAAAATACACTACTACTACAAAAAAAACAGTTAATAACAGGCCTATCTATGACGACGTTCTTTAACGTCCTCAGAGGGTCAGACAACTTTCTGGAATCGAAGAGGTGGCTGAGTTACACGTTTATAAAAGAAAAGAAACCAACAAAAAGAATGCACCCACCAATGAAATCCTCCTATCCTACTAGATTGAATAATGGAGTGTAAAAAAGAACCACTGTCTAGTGATACATTATTTTATTATTACCAGCTTACATCTCGTAAAGTGATCCAATATTAACAAAGCTAGACTCCAAAGCCATGGAAGAGAGAGTGAAAAAACCCACCTCTAAATCAAAGGTTTGTATAAGAGTTTCGCGTAGCGGCCATGAAACTATTTAGTTTACTAAAAAAAAAAAAAAATTAATAATCAAATGAATTCACTTATAAAAAAGCGACTAAAAATAACCATCTGTCTAAACGATATATGCACCATTGTGGAAGTCAAACTACAAAGCAAAGACTGTGAAGTTTTAAAACTTTAAACTGCGTCAATCTGTAAGGAGCATGTGTGTACACACTTCAACCGTCTAATTCCAATTGCTAGTAAATTGATTTTAAAATCCTGAGGGACCTAATTAGCTTCTGATATCAGGCGCGCACTCTAAAGAAATTCACTTAAAAACGACAACTAATTAGAGGCCTCTTTTAGTTCAGTTGATATTTGATGGAACGAGCCTTGAATTGGTTTGTATATACTACTCCCTCCCTTTTTTTATAACTGACGTTAAAGATATTTGCTCTAGTGTACTTTTATCTGTCGTTTTATTATCCCCATACAATATTAATTATTTTTTCACAATTTTACCCATTTATCTCTCTTTTCCAATACAGGGTTCTTAATTACTACTCCTAGTAATTATTGCTTCTTTTTTTGTAACAACCCTAGTAATTGCATTGCTTTTGTCCTAGTAAAACAGCACCATTTAGTACTCTAGTGAGAGAAAATATGGGTGAATTGGACAATTAATGAGGGTACAAAAGGAAAGTAGTGTATAGATTTAAGCAATGAAAAACTTTTCTTAATTGGTGTGTAAAATCTTAAACGTCAGTTATAAAAAAAAAAGGGAGGGAGTATAAAATAAAAAGTTGACCATTCAGAAGTTGGTTTCCGATGACGTCATCCATTGACAAAAAGTTCCAGACTAGCGGATGATCTTGTCGACTTTCTGCTGGACCTTTTTTAAATGCAAGAATGACGGAGGAGTGATTATTTGATTTTGAAATTGAGCACTGAGTAAAGAAGAATTAAGAAGCAAGCAACTCTAGACGTTCATTCCGCCTACTTTGCAGGAAAATCTCCGTCCCCGCCCTTCATCTTCAATTCTTTGAATTTGTTTTAGGCAATCAATCAAGAATAAATATACTTCTGGGGTCCTCATTCTGATTTTTAAAAAAGGAGAACTACAGAACCCATTATTGACATGTATTGGATAATGACGTCAGTCCGGGTAGATGTTTACTGAAATAGCACTAGATGATGGTGGTGAGCTTAAGGCAAGGCGATGTTAGCTTGGTTTGTTTCACATTTGCTTTAGCATTAGTTATAGTGAATTTGCATTGTTTGGATTGTATTTTTCTGGAATTTTTTTTTTTTTTTTTAGAAAAATCACTATAGTAATTTGACATATGTGAGATAAAAGGGCGATTAAAAAATTTGTTCATAAAAAATGTAGCAATTTTTCTTTGCTACAAACACACTTATAAAATTTTCCTGTTGCTCAAGGAAAAGGAAAAAAAAAAAAAGAATAACGTTTTAGTTGGAAGTTGATCCATGGTTGAATTTAGGGGTCAGCAAGGTTGATCTGAATGAGCACCGGAGTTTTCCACATAACTGTTTCCTACAGAATTTAATGGTGTCCTGACTTATGGTTGATCTACCCAGAGTCCAACTTGTAATTTAATGGAAGTTTGGCACGACAGAGTCCAACAGATTTGGTTGAAAAATTCATGTTGATTCGGCAAACCAGCAGGTTACGTTGAAACAAGAAAACATGGACCGAACTTAATTGTGTTGTTAATTTCTTTGAAACAATTGTATATATTTTGAACTGGTACTTAATAAATAATTGTTCATTTGGCACTCATGTCATCACTATTGATACTGGGGAATGCTTACAAAACCTTCGATTATTGGGAGTGCAGCAACGTGAAAGAAAAGAATAATTTCACCAAAATCTGTATCTATTTAAATGCATGGGTCAGGCAAAATTGATTAACTATTTCTAGCCTAGTTAAAAAGTTTAAGGAGAGGATTTGAAGCCGGACGACTGATGATGCCACAACACAAAATGACATACCACCAAGTTGGGTTGGACTCGTCGAACTCACCACCACCACCACCTTGAAACTGCCAAGTTGTTTAAAAGATAAGCCCGCGTCAAGCTGGGCTTCCTTTCAACAGCACAAGGAATCTGGGCTTCCAAGAAAGTGAAAACTACAAGCAAAAAAAAAAAATCCTAGCCCAGTTACTTTAAACGTGGCAATGAGCTGTCCAACCACGTATACAGAGATGATTGTGCCTAGTTCTGTGTGCGGCTTCGGTTTGATTATGGATTCCAGCTCTACTCGCTTGTCGTGTCGTATCCCAGCAAGTCATTTTAATTATGGGTTTTTGATTGATTGAAATCTTGAATTCTCTCCATCTTCTTCTTGATATAAATGGCCTGATTTACGGGTCTCTATCTGTCCTGCTAGTTTTCGACAAGTAGGCTTTTCTACTGCTAGTTTGATGGCGAACCCTGCTCATAGTTCGTCTCTGATTGCCTTCATTTGAGAGAATATTTAACTCCACAGTTGAAACACGTCTTTATCCGGTAAAACTTCTTATTCGCCTTGCACAAGATTGTTCCAGGTTGGTCATGTGATTGATTGTTTTAATGTCAAATTTTGTTGCTGACAAAGAAAATGCATGTGGGCTTGGTGTATTTTTGAGAAACCCGATATTAGCTGTGTAGAGTTGGGTAAAGTATAATTCTGGATATTTTGCTCTGAAGCTGGGCAATTTTAGGTGCCGAGACTGTGGAGTAAGTAGTTATCTTCTTGTTTTTGCAATTCGTAACAACTCATTTTGCTGCTGCTGCTGCCGCCAAGATAATACGTTGAACTCTGATTCTGATCACTACCCATAATCATTCCTGTTTTGCAGTTCAAAATCTTGAAGTATGGAATGCCAGATACTAATAAGTACTGGAGTGCGACCATTCTTAGCAAGGTGAATGCCAGATATATTTTGCTCAGCACCACAAATATGCTTATAAATTCTTCTACGTAGGCACCACCTTTTGTAACCTACCTCAAGCAGTGACGGAGCCAGGATTTTTTTTTTAGGGGGGGCCAAAATTTTTTCCTAATAAAATTATTTTAATATATTATGTTCAAAATAACTTTCTTCTATTTAAATATATGACATCTAAAAATATCAAATATTAAATTTAATTATAAAGGTATGTCTATTCATAAATATGCGGTATAGTCATAACAAAAATTAACAAAAAAGATAACTTTTGATTAAATATCTTATAACATCACAAACCATCCAATTTGCACGTTATGAGAAGATGCTCTCCAATATGTCACCTATGCAATATATATATATATATATATATATATATAACCATGTAATATAAATGTAACTATTTTCAATTGAAAAAAGATAAAAGTTATGTTAACATAATTTGAAATTTCAACATCTTTTCTTAGAAGTAAATTGAGCTCTACGTTCTTTCATAGAACTAAATTCATCTATGATTGAATCACTGCTAAATTTTTCAACAACTTCCTTTTCTATATACACAGTTAGACAATCATTCAAGAAATTATCTTCCATCTTGTTTCGGAGCTTTATCTTGATTATTTTCATAATTGAAAATGCCCGCTCTGTAGTTGCAGTTGATATAGGAAGAGTAAGAACAAGTCTAATAAATCTGTCAATAAGAGGATATATCACTGATTTTCTTATCTTCACCAAGTCTTGACATAACTCATGAATACCAGATAATTCTTGCAATTGATGATGATTTGGAATGTCGAATTCAAAATATTGAAGTTCTATTCTTAGACGTACTAGTTCTTGCTTTTAACAATTATGAATTGGGTCTATTTAGCCCATTAACAATTATGAATTGGGTCTTTTTATTCTAATACATCACATTGGGTCAATTTACTATGGAACATCAAATTATATGTTTAATTTTTGAAAGTTAAATAATTAGTACAATAAAAAATAAATAACTTTTTCTGAAGAAAAAAGGTAATTCAAAGATGACTAATTCATATATATATATATATATATATATATATATATATATATATATATATCTCAACTCTCATAATATAAACTAAAATTGTAAAAATTTAGAGGGGGCCAATTTTATTTTACACATATTTACATATTATGAATTAAAATTTTCAAAACTCATGGCCCCCTCTGTCCCTCCTTGGCTCCATCATTGTAGGCAACTCTGTACATGCACATACGTGTATGGATTGCATGTTTGGCTTGAATTGGTGTCTATTCTCTTCGTGTATAAACTCTCTTGGTTAGCCTAATGTATATGTTGTAGGTCTATGGTATAATACTGGTTTTACGAGAAAACAAGTTAGAGGCAAATTTGTCAATAGGAACAACTTTACAAGTTGGGGGGGGCTTAAGCCCCCACCAGCCCCCCCTTAAATCCGTGGCTGACCTCAAGCATTCATATTTAAATTTTTGTTGGAAGGTGTTTATATGAGGTCTACTCGCTTTTAGGACACATTTTAAACCGCATTAGCCTATTTGAGCCTGCCAAATCAGAGATTTAAGATGAGTATTGATAGAGTTCATGGTAATTTGGCCTAGATGGAACTCAAACAAAGGTCTCAAGAAGTTGGTGAGGCTGAATCAAGCTTCTATTCGGGAAAACGCAGCAAATAAAATATCCTGGAAATTACGTTGCACGCCAGCTAGTTTGGAAGAGGAATTTTCAGCATTGCAGTCACAGGAGTTTACAGAGGATGATGAGACTGACGTGGAAGACTTGTCTGATGAAGCTTCTCCAAAACCTTTGAGTAGTGAGGAGGTGAGCTTGATTTTAAAAATCCTCCTGTGAATGTAACCTGTCCTTTTCAGTCTCTCTTACATGCTTCGCCGTTATTCCATGAAAGACATGCTTGTAAAGTATGGCCTTGTAAATGCAAATTAATATTCGTTACTGAAAATTTCTCTGACCTGGGCCAGTCATGAAAGAGGAAAATACATAAAAGGTTTATTATTTAAACTCCTTAATAGTGCATTAAACTCCACTGGGCTCATCATTTGTTTATTGTCGGAATTACATCTCTAATTGATTTGGCTAGATTCTATCTATTTTTCGGCTACTTGGAAAAGAAGTTTTGACGTTATTATACAAGATATTTCCTTTTTCTTTTCTCCTTCTATTTTTCCATTTGAATGATGTTAGTTGTGTAATCTTCATTCTCAAGTCAAGGCATTTTCTTCTTTGAAAGGTACTTGCTAATTTTTTTTTCAATTTATGTTTGAGCATCATACAAGCCACTTTATATGCAATTATGCCTCCGAAAGCAGTTGATTGGAAGTTAGAACTTCTTCTGACAGTGCTAAGGTTTATGTATTCCTGTATCAGTTGAAGGCATTGCTTCTTGATTCTGAAAGATCAAAGATCATCAAGAAACTTAGTGATGCTAATCAGTACAATCGAGTTCTGAAACGACAGGTTTGTTGTGTAGTCCCCATTTTTTTTTTTTTTTGAGTAGTCCGAATTGTTTTATCATGTAAAGGCATAGTTGCGTTAATGCTTGCAGTTGCAAAGCAAGGAGGATTCGTTGGTTAATTTTAAAAGTGAACTTGCTGTTCTGGAGCTGGAGATTCAGGTTTGCCTCTAGTATAACTGCTCTCCTAGTGTATCATATGACAATTCCAATTTTCTTAACAAGTACTTCCCTTACATTAGGAGGAACGTTATTGGAGTTCTATGTTGCAAAGTGGTAATATATTCCAATAATCGTTAAAACATTCACAACTGGTATTCTGTTTATAACCCAATTTCCTCTCTAGAACATGACCATTTGGGAGCTAGTTACTTTTCTCAATTAGCTTGATATCAACCAAGAAATCGGATTCTGGTCTTCCTGGCAGCATAATTGGCATTCACCATACATCTCTATTGATTTGCAGGCATTGGTCAGTTTAGCTGAAGAAATTGCTAATTATGAAATTCCAGAAGGTTCGAGGAAGATACATGGGAGGTACATTCAGTCTCACCTCCTTTCAAGGCTAGAAGGTATATTCTCATACTGTCTGAAACTAAATACTTTCTTTCTTGTGTGGAGCCTTCTAGTTTTTCGTGTCTGGTCTCGTAGTATTTGGTGGAGGTCATCAGGCCTGTGCTCAGGCTTAAATGGAACAAATATCAGGATCTTCTGAAGTACAAGAAGTATCTTGAGTATTAAAAGGACTTGTGTTTATCAAGGGTGAAGGCTGAATGATGCCCCTTCACTCGAACCCAAACTTTTTGCGCATGAATCACTTGTGCTATCAATACTGAGATTTGTACAAGATGTGGCTTTAGCATGGAGGAAGCAAAATGGTGTCTAGATGCTTTAAGTTGTTTATTAAGCTGATTTCTGGCCTGTTAGAGTGGTTCACCTATTATGTAATACAATAGAATTCTGTGAGTCTGACAAAGCCTTGGCAAATCTTCCTTATTTGTACTTGAAAACTTTTTTCTTTTCTCTTTTTGGTGGCTCTGATGGATCTTTTCGCTGTTGCAAAAGCTGTACAAGAAAAATTGAGGGAACAGACAAAGGATGTGGATGCTGCTCAATCCAAAGAGGTTCCTTTATATTGGTATGGAGTGGCGGAGGTGAGTTAGCAAAAAACCGTGTTATTCTCTGATTGAATCATGACTTTTGCCAGTAAGGATTTTCGCTTATTTAGTTTCTCTTATGCTGTTTGGACTGTATAATCTGGCTACACACCTAATCATTGAGAGAACTTACCATAAATTTCATACCATCAAGAGGTTTCATGGACCTGCTAGTTGCAATTGTTTGTTTCTACATGTTTTCCTCTTTTGTGTAGAAAGACTAAACGGTTTATCTATTATATAACCAATTGCATGAAACACCATTCTGTCTGAATGTTGCCACAAACACTTTGTTGAAAAACTTCTGCCTTTTTTGCTTTTCCCTTCCAATTTTTTCTCGGTAGATAAATTGCATTGAAAAACTGTACGGTAAATTGAGAGAGGAATGGTTAGGTTAGTTCCTTTAAAGGAATACTATTATTGAAAACGTTCTGCCTTTTGTTGAGAATATTAGAAGAGATAATTACTGAAAGCACAACTAGCCCCCAAACTCAACTCCCAACTGAAAGAACAGTCTTAAAACCTCAACCTAAAACACAATTCCTTAATCTAAACCTTAAAAAACTTCAAATTCAAAATCCTCAACATCCAAAAAGCCAAAGCAGAGCCAGAAATATTGAGTGGTTATCCAGATACAGACACACATCTACAACCATGGGTTTTCTATGTATGTATGTATATGATATGGATGTATAATATATAAAGCTCACCAAGTCTTGACTAGCCTTTGAGAAAAATAAAATAATGTGTGCGCTTGACTCCAGTGCATCATCGAGCTCAAACTTGAGTTTGAGCTTGAGAAACATCGAGCCATTGAGCTTGAGAAACATCGAGCCAAGTTTAGTTCAAGTAGCTCACAGGCCGCTCAATCCATTTGCCCTACAATACTAAGCGCCCTTAATTAAGGTTTAGCTTGAGAAAGAAGATTTACAACTTTCTGAATAACTCAAAAATTGCAAGTTGAGTCGAGTTTCGTGAATCTGCATTTAGGGTACTTTAGACATGCTGATATAAACTACTCCTGCATCATCAATTTATGGGTTTGAACTCTAATACACCATTGTAAATACCTTTTTCCAGTGTTTTGGGGGGAATTTTAGTAATGTCATTGAACAATTTTCCTCACGGGTATAAGGCCTCACTTGGCTTTGATTTGATATTACTTAAAAATGTAACGATCAAATGACCCACTTACATTTCATTTGTGTCAGAGTGTACAAGTAATGGGTTCCTTTGATGGATGGAGTCAAGGTGAGCACCTATCACCAGAGTACACTGGTTCTTACACGAAATTCTCCACGACATTGATGCTGAGACCTGGAAGGTATGCTCTCGTATGTTGCTTGCATTCTCGATCTTAATCCATGTTGTCCTCCTCTGATCCATCTCTTATATCATGAAGGTATGAAATTAAATTCTTGGTTGATGGAGAATGGAACTTGTCGCCAGAATTCCCTACTATTGGTGAAGGGTTGATGCAAAACAACTTGTTAATCGTGAAATAGCTTCAATTTGCCGACTTGGCCGTATTAGATGTGTTAAGTGCGAAACTCTTTTGCCTAGAAAATTGTAATCAAATGATCTTCTTAGAAAACTTACTCTATTTGCTTCACCAAACTGCGGATGCAAAATGCCTCTGGACTCCATTTGCTTGGTGTCATATGTTTCCTTTTGGCTTAGCTCAGGAAAAGAAGAATAATAATACTAGCAAACTAAGGAACAACGGCAAAAGAAAAATAGGAAGAAGGCCATTTTTAGGCAAATAACTCTGAAGTTGTTTTTCAGAACTGTGATTTCCCTATCTTGGGAATAGTAATAAAGACGACGCTATTTCTTTAATTTGTAGTATACATATCAATATTCGGGTCAATGACCGTCCAGTCCTGTATTCCCATTTTCCTTAACTGCCTGAGATTACTGTATTTGCCTTCGCATTTTTATTCGCTTCTCCATGTCTGCCCTATGTTTTCAGCTGCTCTAGGTAGATTAACTGAACTCCCCTGGGTAACTAACTAAACTTGAGGTAGAGGCTTTTGGCTTTGGCGTCCAAACAAACAAGTGTAATTATGTTGGTCAACTCGAGACGGTGTCAAGCTAGTAACTAATTTTACATGGGGAAGAACATCTTGCAATATAGAATTCTAGTTGATTAATGTTAGTTGCACAGTTAATAAGACCTTATCATCTCCTGCCCAGTTAAAAATCTTGTAAAGACGTTGGAAAAAAGTGGAGCAGCTGATTCTATGGATCCTACAGTTCTTGTATTTATTAAGACGATAACCATTATATGTGGAACAGATATAGTTAATTATATACTCTTTAAACTCATGAATTCAAGGGTTGATTGGCGCATTTAGGTTTATTTGAGTGGCTGTTTGACGTTCGCTTTTGGTGAAGCCAAGAGTTCACTGTCATTGTCTTCCGAACTGGTGCCCCATCAAGCTCCAAGGAGTATTTGGATGCGTATGTGCGAGGGCTTGCTCATACGTTGGTTCCTTCCATTTGAATTCCTTGGAAGCTTGTGGTAAACCCTTTTTTTTGGTTAACTTCCTTGATTGGATTGTATTTTTCTGGATTTTTTTTAGAAAAATTACTGTAACGATTTGACATATGTGAGATAAAAAGATGATTGAAAAATTGCTGTCGGAAAATTGAATTTTGAAAATTTTGTAATTCCATCTTGCGAAGTCAGTGGAGTTTGTCACCTGCACCCGGCACGTTTCACCTCAAGTAAGGACTGGTTTACGACAGAGGGAGCATCTGTTACTTCGATTCGACTCATCATTTACGTTGGGAACAGGGTCCTTCGGGTGACCAATTATTAAATTCTCCGAATCTGATTCTCTTTTTTTTTTTTTTGGTTCAATGAATTCTGTGGTTTATAAACGCACGCCCGTGAGTATTAACTTCCCTAGCTTACATTTCAAGATTTTGTTCTCTATCAATGTACCCCCGAAGATACTGCGCACGTAAACCTTTGATTTGTGTGAACTATTTCTGGGGAAGTAGCATATGTTCTTACCCACTTCATCTGGTAGGCGATCTTTTCTCTCGACTGTTATTCCCTACTGGCTGTAGGCCATTTTTTTCCCCCGATTGTTATTGTAAATAGCTATACTGGCAACCGCTTTGGTTGGGTGTATTCTATTAACGTGTATTCCAGAGATTTTGAGACGTCCACTATGAGCTATAGTTTTTTTTTTCCTTTTCACATATTTGATCGAATTGTCACCGGATCAAATGGGGTGCATCGGCACTGCAATCGGCGGTGAAATTTTTAGAAAATCTTGAATAATAATAATGGAGGTTAAGGACCTTAATATTTTGATCTACACTCGAAAAAAATTTTAAAATTCTATCCGGTAACCAACTACTCTATAGAATAGTTGGTTCCCTGTGAGCTATAGTCGGGTCTAACAATATTAGCATGTTTGCTTACGTTTTAGCTGAGGAAATTCTACACGAGGCAAACTGCAAATAGTACCTCGGAAGGTTGAGTGGTGGAGTCTTTGCTTTGGAAGAAGCATGTATTAGAAAGTTTCAAGAGGGCAAACAACTTTTGCTTCATGGACTTTTACCAAACAGGAACTTGCACATGCTGACACGATGATTTGAACACTCGATTTGTGAACTGTGACATCGGTAGAACCCAAAAAAAACATTTTATTAGTATTATTATTAATTTCGTCCAATGAGTTAATGGTTAGCTGAGGCAACCAACATGAAGAACTGCCCCGGACGCTACAAACCATGAAGCCAACTGCATAAGGTCACCCCTGTACCTGAAAGTTACTAGTAATATATATATCGCTGCAGTCTAACAGTCCCTCCAACACCGCAGAAGAATCAACTCCATAACAAGAACAAACCCTTTCTCTCTCTCTCAAAACTTAGGAGTAAATTTTCCTCTTGATCATCTTTTGCTCCCCTGTTCTCTGCTTTGCATAACCACACTCAGAGTTTTGATGCTCTCCCTCTTTTCCTCTCTCCCATGTTCTGCGCATTCACACAAAGCGCGGCTCTCTTCCTCTTCCTGTTCTCTTCTCTTTTTCTCTCCTCTTTTCCCATTTCTTTTTCCATCCTTCCGGTCCAGCAAAGAAGCCTGGTATTATCGCTGCCTAGGACTTGATCCTTGAAGCTCTTATCCAACCCTCTTTCATTTATCTCGGTCGGTCAATAGATACATATTTGAGTTTGTTTATTCGAGACGGTTTTACACATTTCCAATGGGACAGATCAAACCATCTCCTGATTTTATGAGTGAAACAAACCACAAACCTATGGATGTCAGGGTGTTGAAGAAAAGTATATCTGACAAGATGTTGCTGCCAAAGCCCAAGAAAAAGAATGACGAGAAGAAGAATGGAAAGAATAATAGTAACAATAAGTTCTTGATTACAATAAACGTCCTTGGTAGCGCTGGACCCGTAAGGTTTGTGGTGAACGAGAATGAGACTGTCTCAGAAGTGATCGATGCAGCCCTAAAACTTTATGCCCGCCAGGATCGCCTTCCCGTTCTTGGTTCTGATGTCAACAGTTTCCTTCTCTATCCAGCCAATGCAGGATTGGACGGTAGGGATCTTGTCAATCCAGTTTTCAAGATTTTATGTTCAAATTCTTGTTTTGGCCCTTGGTCCTTATTTGTATTACTGCTAAATTTTGGCATACTCTTTCTAGTATCTTAAAAAAAAAAAAAAATTTATCAAGCTTTAGCAAATCGGCACTGAACTTAGTCCTCAACCTTCGAAGACAGACTAATGCACGTGCCAATTGTTGCAGCTCTCAACCTATCAGAGTCAATAGGATTGCAGGGAGTGAGGAACTTTGTCCTCTGCAAGAAGCAGAGGCGGCCACAGATGACAGAGGCAAGGTCGGAGATGATTTCTCGTAAGAGGAGTGGCAGTTGGGTGAAGGCGTGGTTTAACAAGTCCCTGAGCTCCAAGACGTTATCGCACTGATATTCATGCTTTCAGAATTGGAAATAAATGGGCATCCCCAGTTACACAAGTCGTTACAATGAACTGTGGTTGTGTGTTGACATTTCATAATGCCATGTATATGCTTGTGTTTCATGATCGCTTTCTTGTTGGGTTGTGTAGTTGTATACACACGTATGATCATGTGTGTTCTATTTCCAATTGCAGATTTTGTAAATCATCATAAAATATTTGCAAACAGAATTTGGCTGGCCCAGTCACTTGAGGTCAGAAGTTTCATCAACCTGGCTGGCAGTCTTGCACACGCATCTGAATAATTTCATGAGGATTATCACTGACCAGATCTGCATTCTATTTTAATTAGCTTGTGATAGAGATCCAAATGCCACCATGTGTTGAATGTTGATGCTCTAGCTCCGCACGAATTTCGAAGTCTTGCGAGTAGTGAGTAAACTAGAGACTAAAGGTGTCAAAATGGGTGACTTGAGCGGGTTTGGGTTGGTTAAAATAGATAATGAGTATAAGTGAGTCAACCCATTTATATCCATTTAATTAGATGAGTATAAATGGATAAGTCAAAAAATGAATTGAGTAACCCAATTACCCATTTATAAACCATTTATTTTAACTTTTTATAAACTCCCATCATTAGTTTTAAATATTTACTTATAATGTTTATTAAACTTAATTAACAATTTTTTTTCATCCATACTCTATTTCGCAAAATTATATATTATTTAATAATTAAACAATAAGAATATAACATTTGAACTAAATACTATAATAGTTAATATAAAAATTTAATTCAAAAATTTTGAACCCCTAGAATTTTTTCGTGTGTAAATTTAAAATTTCATTTTGAAAAGGTAGGAAAAGATGTTAAAACTTGTCATAAAGTGGTAATGCTGAAAAATGAGTAAGTTAACAAACTAAGAGAAAATAAAATGATAAGATAAAATAACAAATAATAATAATAATAAAACAAAAGTAGTTAACATCATGACAAAATGAAGAATTTGAAAAAAAAAAGGTGGGGGAAGAGAGGAGACTTGAGGGAAGACAATTTTAAATGAGTTAATTGGATTTGATGGGTTAATTAGGTAATCCATTTATACCCATATGTAAAAATTTAAGATACCTATATCCATCTATTTATGCAAGGGTACGGATAAATTCGGTTAAATGAATTTATTTGCTACCTATATTAGAGACTTTTGCAATGACTATGGAGCCAACTTAGGACTGCAAACGAACCGAGCAGCTCGACTCGAGCTCGAACGCAAAATATTAAGCTCGTATATATATATATATATATGTATAATTTTAAGTATATATATATATTTTTTATTTTTTTTTTAAGTATATATATTTTTTATTTTTTATTTAAATAGTAAAATTACATATATATCCTTAATATTTTATTATTTATTAAGAAAAAAATTATATTATTTATTTTTTAAAAAATAAAATAAATTATTTTTTATTTTTTTCGATCTTGAGCTCAAGTTTTAAATTGTCAGCTCGTCGATCTCGAGCTTGAGCTCGAGTTCAATAAAATTAAGTCAAGACTCGATTCAAAGGCCAAAACTCGACTCGTCTCGACTCGTTTGCAGCCTTGCCAACTAGACTCGTGTGGACTATTCTCGTTTGGCATTTCGGGCTAAAAAGAAACGGTTAATCACTCTTTGCCCCAAAAGGGTAGAGTAGTCACATTCTATCACACCCAACTTCTGTAGTATACACTTTATCCCCCACTACTTGACCAACGTTATAAAGCTTAACACCGTCACAAGAGGAAAAAAAAAAAAAGGCTGAAAAGGCTTAAATAGCCATGAATTGTTAGTGAAGGGACAACTATACCCCTGTGTTGGGAGTAAGTGGGAAAGCCATGGCACGCACATGAACTAGAAGAGGCAAAAAAGAAAAAAAAAAGAAGTTGTTATTGCTGAAGTGAAATTATATTCGTTACCAAACGTAAGACCAAAGCTATCATATTTTGTGCTAGGTTGATCTTATGTTATAATTGCAACTTACTTACAAAAAAAAAAAAGAAGAGAGAGTTATAATTGCAGCATCCTACGAACTCTCTTATAGGATCATGTGGTGCATAATGGTATTCTTTTTATCCCATACTTGCACCTTGCATCTTCACTTACTTCATACCTTGACGTGGTTGAGCTATTTGAGGAGCAGTTGCTGTTATTTAATTGTTGAAGTTAGAATGCAAAAAGTTTAGAATTGGTGTTCATTTGTTGAAGTTATAGTGCAGAAAATTTGGCTTCATTTTTTTTTTGTTGCACTGAAGGATTTACACCAGAATTTATTTTGGAAGAGAAATGTTGCGTGGAGTCAGAGTTAAAAAAGTAGCAAGGATGTTAACTCGACGGGGGTAAAGTGAATATTCCCAAAGCTAGGATTCTTTTTTTTTTTTTTTAAATTTGGAGGGGGGTTGCAAACTGTGATTAACCCAAAATGAAATTCACTATCGCTGTTAAGTTTTTTAATTATTGCGCTCTTCAACTTTTGAGCGCTTAAACAAAATTCTGCGAGTCATAATGGAGTGGTAGCCAAAAAAAAAAAAGAAAAAAAGAGAGAGAGACAAAGAGAGAGAGAGAGATGGAGCATAATTGAGGATATCAGTATAAAGATGGATTTGATAACTAGTGATTAACTGGAGATGGGAAACGGATCAGATACCAACTTCGTTGCCAAATTTGATACCTGAATATGGCTTTGCTTAAAGATTAAGTGCACAATGACTTTGTTAAAGCAGAGGCTCGCGTTGAAAGGTAGCATATGTCCAACTGCCACATTCATAAATCGTTTGATGCTTAAAACGCACTGAGACTCACCTAGAAACAAGTGGAGAACTGACTAAAATTAAAAAGTCTCAATATCATTAGACCAAAAAACAAAAAAAAAAAAATCAAAATTGGGATTCGTCCAACAAATATTGTCCTTGATTGTATATCACTACAAGAAATTTAAACTTTTCGTGACTCGTCAGTTTAATGCAAGTCGTAAAAAACTTATTTTTTATGACATGAAACTAGGAAATGTAGCAATAAGTTGGTTTAAGTCATAAAATGAATGATTTTAAGTCATAAGTCGATCTTGTGACTTGTAAATGAGGATCAGCAATTACATAGTCACAGCTAGCTGATCTTTCAAATTACAACAAAGTCACAATTTGACAAGTCATAAGAAATAAGTTTTATGGGACTTGGAACTATTTGACAAGTCACAACAAAGTCACAATTTCTTCTAGTGTATAAACATATGGTCAAAAAAATAAATTAAAAGTCTTGAATCTCAACCATATCTAGTCCAAGTTTGTTCACATTTAAAAGTTAATGGTAATCAAT
The DNA here is from genome assembly GCF_036785885.1 of Coffea arabica. NCBI lineage: Eukaryota > Viridiplantae > Streptophyta > Magnoliopsida > Gentianales > Rubiaceae > Coffea > Coffea arabica. The sequence goes on along the minus strand of NC_092323.1, from coordinate 7,329,285 downwards.
CACATCGTTAAATACCTAGGATTCTCCTCCCAACAGGGGTAAAACACTAGCTAGGATTCGGAGGTTGGCTTTGGTAATTTACTACTGATTTTGTATTCTTAGATAGATAGAAACTTCAATTACAGGTTGAATATAATGGTTTATTGATGTCTTAGATCTTTATGTTTTTTTTTATTCTTGTATGTCTTAGATCTTTTATGTTACGTTTGTTTGTTTTTTTTTTTTTTTGTCGACACAGGGGTGTCCGAGTCAATCCTTACGGGGCCCGACTAATCCCCTGCGGCCCCGGCCCGGCGCCCAACCCGATCCTAGCACGTTAAGTGCGCGGAGGAATCCAGCAGAGTTGAGACTCAAACTCGGGACCTCTCGGTCCCTGTGGGAGGAGGCTACCGCTGGACCATTCACGCGGAGGCTATGTTACGTTTGTTAGAGATGAGAGAATGCGGTGTGTCTAAATATCTAAATGCAGGAGGCAATGAATGTGTGTGCATTCATATGATAAATTTTATACTCCGAGGTATTATTTATATCTTATCACCGTGAACTCGCGTGCAGCTTTTTGTACTATCGCCCCCGGCAGGAACCTCGTCTTCGAACATTTGATGGCGTCAATTCGTGCAATAACTACTGCCAAAAAATTAACATGTCAACGTTTTCGACAATGCATCTCTCCGAATTTTTTTTTCCGTCATTATTTGAATAATGCAACCTCTGGCAATATTATATTGAGGCGATCGACTGGTTAATTTGTCCTTATGCACGTCAAGACTGCATAGTTGAAACGTTTTGATTTATGCATTTGTTTGTGGATCATCATGACATATGGTAATTAAATCCCACTTAGATACGCATATCTTAGACCAGTGAGATGTTCTGTTCTTCATTTTAGTTTTCGTTTAGGCTTGAACGTATCGAAAATTTGGTACCAAACCAGACATCCCTGCACAATTTCTGCATCCGTCTGGTTTGCTCATGAAATTTGAGTGGAACTACAAAGTAGTAATTAAGATTGGCCAAGCCAACGATGAGCTTAATATTCGTAAAAATGAAGGGAAACACTCTAGATTGCAAAAAGCACGTCCGAAGTCCCAACTCTTGCTAAAGTACTGATGCAGCTAGCACTAGTATAAAGCGGCCTTGATAATAACATTAACTCAGCAGCATCAGGTAGATAAATTTTAAGGTGGATATCTATCTATGAAGTTCCAAGTTTACTGTGAACGTGGGAAGTGATGATCAAATAACAAATCTAGCCAGCCATCAGGTAGCTTGCCATGTTCCGACATTTCAGATAAGAGTTTGCTGGAAAAATAATCTACATATTTCTTTGCGAAACTTCTTATGTCATTAAGCACATGCCAATATGAACGCAGTAGCAAATGAGAATAATTTGACGCCACTGACGGGTAACACTTGGGGTCCAATACCGATATTGAAACGTGCACTGGACGCGTGTACTTTTGCTGCTAAATTAACTAGGCAATCTGCGTGCAACACAACTTGTGGCTGCCCCGTTCCATGCCCCGGTGGCCGGTGGGGTTGCCTGCAGGTAGGCATGGCCACGGTTCCACTTGGAACCGGGAACCGGACCGGAACCGAACCGTTTGGAACCGGACCAGAACCGGAACCAGAACCGTGGAACCAGAACCGTAGTAGAACCATGGATAAAGGTTCCGGTTCTGGTTCTCTAAAAAATAGAACCAGAACCAGAACCGCCGGTTCCAGAACCGTTAAAAAATTTAAAAATAATTAATATAAAAAATAATAAAAGTAGAGACATCATGATGACCTTGGTCATCATGATGCCACCACAATTTTTGCTCTCAATTTTTGCTCTTGGGGCTCCTCCTGACTTGCACAAAGGTCCTCAGGCTCTCAACGGAAGAAAGAAACAAAGCAAAGGATAGAAAAAAAACAAGAAAGGTGGCTGCCTGCTAAATTTGACAAATTGGCAAGTTTACAACGTTACAATTCAACGTTGTAATTTTGTCCAAACTTTCAATACAACGTTACAAATTTGAAACGTTACAATACAACGTTCCAAATTTTTAATTTCATTTTGTCCTATAAATAAGACTTGAAATTTTATTTTCTACTACACCAAAATCAATCTTCTCTTTTCCATCTCTAAACTACTCTCAATTTCTTCATCTATTTCCTAATTTTTTCACTTTTATTCTATTTTGCTCCTGTTCACTTATTTATATATTTTACTAATTACTTAATTCTTTTTATTCATCTAATATCTATCATTATAATTTGTAAGTATTAAATTATTACTTACAATTTTTTTTTGCTTATTTGCTATCAAATGGCAAGTTTTGATGGCAGTAGCTCATCTTCAAAATCAAGTAAGCAAAATATTCCTTCAAATGAAGTCTTCAACTTTGATGATTGTCCAACTCAAGAAAGTCAGCATATGACAACCATCCTTGAAGATCAAACAATTGAAGCCGAGGAAAGAAGTGGAAGCAAAACTCCTAAATCTGAAATCTTCACAAAGCACTTCACCAAAGAAATTGACGTCAATGGCAAAAGTCAAGCAAAGTGCAATTATTGTCCAAAAAGTTATCAATACAAAATGGGAGATGGCTATGGAAAGTATCACAAGCATTTGAGAAAGTTTCATCCTCAAGAATTGGGCATCGACAACAAACAAACACAAATTACCGGGTTTGCTACTTCTAACCTTTCTCTATTTCGATTTAGTGAAGAAAGACATAGGAATGAATTAGCAAAAATGATAGCTATTGAACATTTATCTTTTAGTTTTGGAGAAAAGTTGGGTTTTAAGAAATATTGTCAAAATTCTTTAAATCCTCAATTTAAAAATGTTCCTAGAACCACTCTTAGACGAACACTTAAAAATATTTATAATCAAGGAAAAAAAGAGTTAATTCAATTATTCTCAAATTTAGATAGTCGTGTATCTATATGTTCCGATATTTGGAGTGACCATTGGCAAGTACATTCTTATATGGCCATAACTTGTCATTGGATTGATAATGAGTGGAATATACAAAAAAGAGTGCTAGCTTTTCGTATTTTTGATGAATCTCACAATGCTCTAAACATTTTTAAAATGATTAGTATTATTTTGGGAGAATATGGTCTATGTAAAAAAGTTTTTTCAATTGGTTTTGATAATGCATCCGCAAATACCGCTTCTATTGGAGAGTTGCGAGATCTTTGCCAACCTGGATTAGGTGGTAAATTTTTTCATATTAGATGTGCATGCCATATTTTAAATTTAGCCGTACAAGATGGTTTACGAGCACTTGAAAATCATATAAAACCTATTAGAAAAGCAATTTCTTATTTATGGGCACACCCTAAATTAATGAAAAAGTGGAGCACTTTTTGTAAAGTCAATGGAAAAAATCCAAAAAGATTTTCAAGAGATGTTCCTACTCGTTGGAATTCAACATTTGAATTACTCAAAGAATCACACAATTATAGTGAATTATTAATTGCATTCTTTGCAACTAACATGACCGAAATATTGTTGCATGAAAATAATTGGATTGTTTGTAATAAAATTTTAGAAATTTTATCAGTTTTTAATGATGCTACTTATACTTTGTCTGGTGTATATTATCCTACTACTCATTTATTCCTTACCGAGGCGTGTAATATTGTTGGTTGTCTAAATGAAGCTAAAAATGATGATTTTCTGAAGCAACCTATTAGGGAAATGTTTAGGAAATGGACTAACTATTATGAACATATTCCACATATATATTTAGTTGCTTCTGTTTTTGATCCTCGTGTTAGATTAGATGGTTTGCATGAGTATTTGTCATCATATTATGAACAAATATATAGTAGCGAAAATTATGCCCACGATGTTAGTAAAAAAGTGTTTGAAGTTAAAGAGCTTATTTGTTCTTTATATAATGAATTTTTTATTACTTATGGTGATCGATTTCCTACTAGTATTTTGGAACCCTCTAGTAACACTGATAATAGTCTTAAAAGGGCTGTCAAGATTGGTGATAGAATACTTCTTGAAAGGTCAAAACGACAAAAGGGTTCACCTAATACTAATACGGAACTCGAATCATATCTAACTACCAAGTTTGAGCATGATGATAGCAGCTTAACTAAACAGTTTAAAGTCCTTGACTGGTGGAAGCGAAAATCAGAGAATTATCCTATCCTCTCCCTTATTGCTAAGCAAATTTTAGCAACTCCAGCATCAACAGTAGCAGTGGAACAAGCTTTTAGTGCCGGTGGAAGCATTTTGGATGAGACAAGATCGAGATTAAGCCCAGAATCACTAGAAATTCAAGCATGCGTGGATGATTGGACTAGATCAGAATATAGACAACAAGAAATGGAAAAAAATGAAGAAGAAGAATTCAATTATACAACTGATTCTAGTGCCGTCGCAAGCAATGAAGATGATTAAATAATTAATGTTTGTTTTGATATTTCATCTCAATTTCAATGAAAAAATCAAATATTTTCTTTTCCATTTAAAATGATTACCATTTGATAGTGTAATGTAATTTGACAATGTAATGTACTTTTCATAAAATTTGTATTATCTATTTATTATTTCGTACTTTGTAGAATAATAATAAAATTAAAATATAATATTTATTTTGTATTTTTTTTTACATTTTATTTAAAATTTTAAATATATTGTTATATTTGTATTAAAATTGGTAAGGATAAGAAATTAAATAAAATTGCATATAACCATACGGAACCGGAACCGGAACCAGAACCATAAGGAATCGAAATCAGAACTATGCGGTTCTGGTTCTACCTTTTTGAAGAACCAGAACCGCCGGTTCTGGAACCAGAACCAGAACCATCTTATATGGTGCGGTTCTGGTTCTACCTCTTTGAAGAACCAGAACCGGCGGTTCTGGAACCAGAACCGTTGGTTCTGGAACCGTGGCCATGCCTACCTGCAGGTATGCAACGGGACGTGGGGAGGATGATCTCAGCATAGAAACCCCGCTTGGTTTCTTTGTAAGGTCTATGAAAAGAAAAAAAAAAAAAAGGAAAGTCTTTAGTTTAGTTGATGTTTATGGCAACTTAGATAATCTGAGGTAGCTCTATCCCCAAGAAGAAGGCATATGAGGAATTGCATTAATTTGTTAAGAACGTTAGTTAATTGTGCATAGGCTAATTTTAGGGTTAACGAAACCATTGCAACGTCACGACTCACAATAGCTAATAACAATAATAACTCAATTTAATCTGGCGGAGTTGAACTTTATTCATCATTAACTTCGCTAATGTAAAAATTACAAGATTCAAATGAAGGAAGATGAACCTAAAAAAGCGCTCTGTTTCAATATTGATAATGTCATGATAGGGTGTTAATTGTTAGTAATTTTATTGTTAATTCTCCTCTTTATCCTGCCAAATATTGCTTTAATTGTCAATATATATTTATATTTGGTATTTGGATATACTTTCAGAAATTGGAGCAGAAACCTCTTGAGAAGATTATTATGAAGCTTTACACAATTTTGGTGCAAACCAACGAAGAAGAATGGAATTGCATTTGGGAATTCAATTTGGCTAGACAACATGTCAAAGTTGGTAGGGACCGCAAATAAGTTGTATTGTCTAAAGTGTGCTTTCTTTGCACATTTGTGGTTTTGCTTTCTTGTCGGTGAACGTGTGCACTTGGTCAAAAAGAGAACCGACAATTGCTTTTATTTGAGTAGAGTGGAATTGATTGTGTAGAGAAATGATGACCTCTTTGGTGGACGTGGGGTGATGTCTCCATTTGGCTGGTTTTTTTTATATATGAAGACATTAGACGTGAAAGGGGGAATGAGACTAGTTTTGGAGTTTTCTCTCAATATAAGCTCCGTAGGAGGATAGAGGAGTTTTTTAGTTTTTTCTCTCCGAGGGATGTTCCAGAAGAGAGAATAGGGAGTTGTTTTGGTTTGTGGAATTCTATTGTGCAATTTTCTTATTTTCTTCCGAGAGCTTTGTTATTCACTCTCTCAATTATCGAAGAAAGATGATGTCTTTAAATTCAATTAAATTGCGTGGGAATTTTCTTATGAGGCGTGGCTAATTTTCTCCTCTAGTCAAGGATCAACGCGAAGACGCAGTCCCAAATATCTGTGAGATCTAATTAATTTTACGTGTTCCTTAATTTATTAATATTTGCATGTTTTCTATTTTAATTTCCATGGGATTATTTTGTTAATTGGATATCAAGGGTCCGATGTGCAATTTGACTTATTAATCTCTTGTCAAATTAATCAATTAAATCCGTAATTGTTTAGTTGGTTAATTTTAGTGACAACTAGTATTTTCACATACTAGGAGAACATGCAATCTGATTTAAATAACCCTCGTAGCGTGTTATTAATTTGGGTTAGGCTTTTCTAGTTTTTAATGCAATTAGGAAATTAATTCCTACGGTCGTACCTAGGAGTATTTCCTGGTTAGAGGTAATCAACGGTCGTACCTTGGTTATCAATAAATTAAGGAAAAGCTGGTCGTTAGAGTTTATCGGCGACTATAACTAGCCTATTAATAAAATTAAGTGAACCTTCTTTGCATCAATGATCGGATGAATGGACTGTGTCTGCGTAGTTGTATCCTTGGCTAGAATTTATTTATCATTTATTTAATTGCTATTTACAATTGTATTAATTAATTAATTATTTTTGGTTAAATTGTTTAATTATTTTTAGTTTATTTCTGATAAAAATCCCCCGTGTCCCGAACTTGAAAAGAATCGAATTTTTCCCAGTCCCTGTGGATTCGACCCTACTCACTACTATACACAAAAAATTCATTTTTCTCGAGTAGGTATTTATTATTGCACAGGCTCGACACCTGTCATGTCACCAGTCACCAAGCAAGTGAACAATCCAATTTTTTTCCTATTCAATCTTTAAAAAAGAAAAAACTTCATTGGAATGGTTGACCATGAGAAGAATAATGGGTAAAGTAAGAACATTAAGAAAATCAAATGATCCATTTCAGTTAGCGTTAAGTTACTCAACATGTTGGTTTTTCAAATATTTTCTGGTTGATTTAATTTGAAAAAAACTAACAAATGTTAAATTACAGTTAACGCCTTATTATTATTTTTATGCGTAATGTCAATATATGCTACATAGTGCAAACTCTGGAATTTTGACCAAGGCCTGAAATGGTCAATAGTAGATTAATTACAATATTGCGTAGAGCATCTCTACTAGAGGCAATGGCAAATTGAATCGGAGAGGTGTTCGGGTCGAGATTCAATCGGTCGGATCGGTTCAACCTTGGTTCAATAAATTTTTTTAAAAATAATTTATATAAATATATATGTACAAAATAAGACATGCAATGGACTAATTTAAGACTTTATATGATCAAAAGTTTAATATTTTCAAAGAAATTGGATTTTCACAAATAAAAATATTAAATTATAAGTTGAAACAAATAAATTTCATTTCAATTTCAATTATATCTACCAAAAAATAGTCTTAAATTCAACCCAAAAATACCACAATATTCTTCAATTATACAAAATTTATGTCTATGGGAATTAGACATTATGAGTTTAAATTTTAATTCACATTTCTAGGATTTAGAAATTGCAATTTAAAAAAAAAAGTTTGGAGTTTGGAAGAAATCAAGAAAATAGAAAATAGAGATGCAAACTTAATAAGAGACAAAATATGAGAAGAAAGTGAGTGAATGTTGTATTTAATAATTTGTCTTTAGGGTTAAGGAAAATTTTTTTTTTTTTTTCAATTTAATAGACAAAAACCAAAAAACTGTTGGTTCAACGGTTCAATCCGATTCAAACAATTCTTACCGATTTTTAAATCTAATCAACCTAAAGTATGAACTGGATGGGAGTTATGAACGATTCGCTGTCCAACCAGTCGAACCGGCCGATTTAGTTTGATTTTCAAAACAACGCATATAGCTCTAGCCTCTATACCTATGCCACCCCTAATATGTCATCTCTGAGGTTAGTGGTAACGAACATTTCCACCATCTTTGCATGAACCCTTCTTTTATCGTACACAACTAAAAGGAAAAGCGAAATAGAAAGAATCAATGGCTTATGTTCTTTCAATTAAAATCTGTGTGTGCTTTATTTCTTTATTACCGTTAAGCTTATCCAATTTTTACCTTTTTTTTTAAAGTAGCTCTAGACTTTCTAATGATATTGAAACAAGCAGCAACATTTATCTCAAATAACCTACTTCCCTCTAAATTGATATCATGTAGTATAATATAATTGTGTATGCGTACAATGAATGAAGTCATGAACATTTGTTTGTTTAAGCTCATTTGCAATTATTTTTATGCATCCGGAGCAGATGTTTTGACAAGTATTTGTTTTGTATAGGCTGTTGTTAACGCACAAATTGCCACGTTAAATATGCATCTCGCAGGACGGGTTTTTGACCTGGATCCACCATTTAATTTATATCTTGTCATTGGTAAAGAAACTAATTTTAGATAAATAGCTAGGTAGGTGATTAGCAAAAACATATTAATCTCGCTATGGTTTACAAAACAACAAATGATGACCATTGCTCTCGTTTTAATCTTATTGATGCGAATGAGCAAGCTTCCAAGGGCAGATTGGGTTAGATTGATTAGCTCATGTTGAGCCTAGTGTCCGCCATGTAGGCCTTAGGTCCAATAGTACTTTAGTTAGTTAATTAGTTGGTCCCTCCGCTGAGCTGGGATAGTTGGGATAGTTTCGGCCAAGAGAAGGCCCATGGGTTGGCCGAATTTCCTTTGTTATTTTCCAAGTCTTATTAGGTCTAGACAAGGCTATAAATAGCCCCAAGTCATTGTTTACATTCAGTTTTTGCGATATTATTAATAAAATTCTAGAATTTCGTCTTCCATTGAAGCAAATTCCTTTAGCTCGTGAAAGCTAGTTTGAACTTCCTAGAGTTGATCCTAAGTGGTTTTCTTGACTTATCAATCAAGCACACACACCTGATTGTGGCGTCCTCTACCGTTGAATCCGTCTTTGAGTGGTCCAAGTTTGGATTCGGCTCCATCGATCTTGCAACGTGTCCTATAAGATCCTAAGATAGTTTCCACGCTCATATCACTTGCTAATTTTGCAAAGGTAAGGAATAGTATATTAGAGTAAGTTGGATATACAACTAATAAAACCGAGAGGAGTTAAGTCGAACAAGAAGAAATGAGTTAAAAAGAGTACCAAAAGCAACGGTGATTTGCCTGTTCAATAATATATCAAATTCCATTTTCGTTGTTCTTCTTTTGTGGGTATGGCATTATATGTTCATTGCGTGACGGCTACAATCGATACTTTAATAAGAATAGTAGTGTATGGTTAGATAATAACCTGACTATTGCTGAAATCTCGAGCTTGGAGAATTATATTAGATACCAATAATTACATGTTATCCACCGTTCCTTCGATATTTTTGGTCAATTTTATGTAAAAGAAGTATCATATGCCTTTAAAATGTTTCCTACTTTCGGCTAGCATGGTATACAATTTTGCTTTCATACACAACTTTTATGTCAATTGTCTTATATGTTCCAAAAATTGCATAATCTCAACTTTTATTCTAATTTTCCTGAAATACATTATATTCTTAGAAAAAGTGAGTCCCAAAAATATTTAATGACAGTTAAAAGCACGAGCTTTTACCCTAATATTACACTATATATGTAGCTGCGTTGAAAATTTCTCATATAGCTTTTCTTTTTGTTTATGGTTAAGACTGTAAGTTGAATTTGCTAATCTATTGTTGAGGCTTCTAAAATGGTTTATCATCTTGCAAAATGTCGAATGAATTATGAAATATTAATCGTACAAAATGCGTTAATGAAATTTAGAATCACACTTCGAAGAAAAGGATCAAACATTTCGTTAAGCTACAAAATAGAAACTAGTCAATTCTTTCTGAACTTTTTTTTCCCACTATTTTTTAAGAGAGTGCTGCACAATAACATGAAATTCTAAGTGGAAATTCAGCAAGAATTTTTAAGGGAAATGAAGAAAATAGAAGAGAAATTCACTATGTCCGGGCCATTTGTATGAATTAATAGACTGTTAAACATCCATTGAAAGGGTGTTGGAAATCCTAGCAGAATGTTGAGAGTCATAACTAGATGCAAGGATACTTCTATTGAGGTACACACGTACACAATGAGTTAAAATACTAGTTCATTGGAAATTCCCAATAATTACGATGAAAGGGCTATCATCATCTCAATCTTCTTCAACGGCCCACATCAATGCTTGTGCAGGTTATTAAAGGCTCCGCTGAAGAACTAATAATATTTGGAACATCGTAGATGGGCACAGGCATTTTGGTTGGAAGATTGGGAAGTGTTGCCTCAAAGTTGAGGGCTTGAATTGCTTGTTTTATGGTTGGCCTTAGGCTGCGGTCCGGATGAGCACACCACAAACCTACTGTCAACAAACACTCAAATTGTTTAAGATCAAAATCGTTGTTTAACCTCCCGTCCATAGCTGAAGAAAGTTTCCCCGATCCATACAAGTCCCAAACCCACTCCAGGAGCCCTGTTTCGGATTTTTCGTGTGTTGGCATTGGATCGGTTGACTTCCTTCCACTGGCAATTTCTAAAGCAACCACCCCAAAGCTATATACATCGGACTCCTTGCTAGGCCTGCCTGTGCTCACATATTCAGGGGCTAAGTAGCCAAACGTTCCAGCCACGCCTGTCGTTTGTGGTCCTAGTTCATGGTCCATAAGTCTAGCCAAACCAAAATCTCCAAGCTTGGCATTAAAATTTGAATCTAGCATTACGTTACTTGATTTGATATCCCTATGTATCACACATTGTTCCCATTCTTCATGAAGATACAGCAAAGCAGATGCCAACCCAATTGCTATTTTGTATCTCACACTCCAACTCAGAAGATTTTTCCTGCCAAATAGATGAGTATCCAGGCTTCCATTTGGCATGAATTCATAGACAAGCAAGAACTCATTTTGATCATGGCACCAGCCGATTAGCTGGACCAAATTTCGATGCCTCAAACTACTTATGATCTTTACTTCAGTTACGTACTGCTTTTTCCCCTGCTTAGAACCCCTTGAGAACTTCTTCACAGCCACTGCAATATTCAGATCAATGAGTTCACCTTTGTAAACCTTTCCAAATCCTCCCTCACCCAACTTTCTCTCGTTTGAGAAATTATTAGTAGCTGAAGCAAGATCTTTGTAAGAAAACCTTTTTGGTCCTGTCCTCCTTTCAAAATCATCGTTCATAGAACTTGTCAAGTTGGCAGCCATCTCTGGGTTCCACTTTGCAGATTGTATTTTTCTCCTTAAAACTACAATCGCTATTACTCCACCTGCAATTAAGATTGCTCCAGCGGCTGTCAAGCCTACAATTAACCCAATTTCCTTTGCTTTTCTCCCACTTGTCTTTGTCATATCAAGGTTTGAACTGAATTCCCATGATTCGAGTGTGTGTCTTTCAACATGCAAACCTGTGGCAGCTGAAAATCCAATTATAGCCCATTGAGGAAGAATCTCCTTCAAATCTATCTTAAGAGAAAGACTAGAGTTAGGACTTGATCCATAATTCCAGAAAACACTAAGATTTTGTGTAGAAGAATTGTAGACAATCCAAGCATCAGCAGTGTCTCCACTGTGCAAGCTGGCATTCCAGGGCGTGGTTATAGATGAAGCAATTGAGTTTTTGTTGATACCAACATGTTCAAAAGGAGGATCCCATTCTGGATTTGCAAATGAATCAAATTCAATCGAAACTATCTGGTTCTGGGAGGAATCACTTGTGCTGGTATTGAATAGACCTAAAAATCCTCCACCTGAGTTCGGTGGAATTTGAAAAACAATAGGAGCAAGAAAGAAAGCAAGCCCGTGGCCGTAAGGGGTACGATTTTGAGTGTCAATTGTGAAGGAGAAATGAGTGGTGAAGTCAGCCACTTTCCTGGAGTGTGAATCCCAGATAGGAACAGGCTGAGAATAGATAGCTTGACCAACCTGATAAAGATAATCAACATTGTTGAATTCAATTGCTCCAACTGAAGCTATTGCATCTCCGCGGTAAAGTATGGTGCTTAAATCGGGACTGAAACGAGTTATCTGAAAAGATATGGCGTTAGCCAAGCAAAGAACCCCGAAGCAGGGGATCAAGAAAGCAAAACTATTGAATTCGGTGGCCATGATTCACTCTAAAGTATGAGCAAAGCTGGTTAACTACCAAGAAGGATCAATGTTAGGTGCTAGACTGCTGTCTATAAACGTCCATGATCATAATGGTGATACAATAAAGTATTAATTAGTAAAAATCTTGGTGATTCGAGTTTCAACTATCCAACTTTTTGACTTTTTCTTGGATTACCTTTTACCTCTGTAAGAAACTACCAAGAAATGGAATAAAATATAAAGAATGACTTGAATTGCCGATAAATGATGAATTGATGACCCATTGCCGATGACTTGAATTACCATTCTTTCCAAGAACCAACCAAGGAAGGGAAGCAAAGTCTAAGGAATGATGGTCCATTGCCGGCTCAAATTCGACGTCAACCATACTTACAACAGATAATGAATAAGTAAAAGAAAAATGTGAATTCGATAGCTCCAACCGAAGCTATTGCATCTCCTCGATAGAGTATGGTGCTTAAATCAGGACTGAAACGAGTTATTTGAAAAGAAATGGGCTTAGCCAAGCAAAGAACCTGGAAGTGAGGGATCAAGAAAGCAAATCTATTATTGAATTCAGTGGGAATGATTGACTTTATCAAAATGAGCAAAGTGCTAGACTGCTAGCTCTATTCGTCCATGATTGTAGTGATGACAGTGTATTTCTTAGTCAAAATCTTGGGATTCAACAACACAACTCTCTGTATTTTCTTGGATTATATCTATATTTTTAAACCTCTGCAAGAACCTACAAGAAAGGGGAGCAGAATATAAAGAATGACTTGAATTGTTGACGAATGATGAGTGCCGAGTCAAAGTCAACTTTTACCAGAATCAACAAAATACTATGAAAAGTAAGTAACACGATAAGTGTAGTGATGATGCCCTCAAAAGTACAGTTTGAATAAAATTTTCAACTTTTAATTTACTTCATTTTATTTTACCTTTTTTTTTGGGACGTCAGTAGACAACAAAATTGGATCTCATCAGCACCCTCGACCTCGAGAGTCAAGGTTACATTAGGTATCCTGCTTATGTTTTGAAAATCACATATAAAATTCCTTGTACTTTCTCAATATCGTCTCCTCCGGGTCAAGGAAGCTTTATAGTCGCCAAATGCGTAAAGACCATTTTCGACATAAAATCCATCTTGTAACAGGCTAAAGATAAATTAATGAGAATCTTCTAATTTAGCTGCTAGCCTCTTAATCAAACAATCATGATTGAATATTTCGTAGTGGTAGAATAAAAGATTGAACTAATGTTTTAATCTATATGACTAATACGAGTCATGTCTATGAGTAGTTAAGAGGAAATTCACAAGTAGCAGGGTTCATATTTTGCAAGTTTTTAAGAATCAAAGTCTTAAAGTATGATTTCCTCAACCACTGTCTCTAGTCGATTCTCGTATGGTATTAAAAGTCTTGGGTCCAATTCCTTCTCTCACTATTTAAATTGTAATTTTTACCATTTGTGAGCTAATTTATTAAAATATAATTTCTGTTCAAATCTCGTAAATAGTAGTATTAAGTTTATTTGTAATCTTACCCCAGAAAAGAAAGATCGTGCATGGTAATTATTACTTGGTCAGGACCAACTAAGTTGCAAGCACTTGGTTTCTTTGTAACCTTAACCCAAGGACAAAAAAAAAAAAAAATCTTGTATAGTAATTGTTACTTGATCCGGACCAACTAAATTACAAGCTCAGTAGATTTATGAACTTGGTATTTTTTTTTTAATTGGACAAACAAAAACACCACAATCTTATTTGCATTGTATTTGATATAGAGTAAATAAATTTGGCGATCTTTTTGAAACATTTTTAAACACCAACTATTGGTTTTGGTGCATAGATTCTGAGATAAAATTTCTTGATATAACCTTATATGGTATAGAGCTATGTTTTTTAACTTGAACCGGATCGACAGGTTCGATCGATTGAACCGAAAATCGGTCAAATATCCGATCTGATCTATATTAAAAACTCGGATTGGTCAAGACTCGGTCAAATCCGGTCAAAATCAGATTTGACCGAAAACCTGAAGAACTGGTAAAAATCGGATTTTTCTTTTTCTCCCTTTTTTGAAAATTTTTTTCCCTTCTTGACCTCTAACTCCAAATCCTTGTGAGCTCTCTCCTCCTCTGCAAATCCATTTTCACTCTTTGACTTCAATTCAAGTATCAAAAATCAATGTTTTAATCTTTTTTTTAAAGAAGATATAATCTTAAATCTTGTATTCAAAAGAAGAAAAAACCCAAAAATGCAAAAAAAGGAGTGAAAAAGAGAAAAGTTTGAAGAAAACAGATAAAAGCATGATATTTCATGGGTTTGAGAACAAATAACTAATTAAATAAGAATGAAAATAAAATTAAAAAAAGAAGAAGAAGAAAGGAGTTGCAGAATGGCAGAGAAAGAGAAAGATGAAATGCTCTACGGAATGCGTCAACCGTCAGGAATAGAGGAAGAAATGGGAAGTGTGATGTGGGGTCAAAGCACTTTCATCTGATACAGGGACAAAGCATTTTTAATGTTATGTTTTGACCCTTAGGTTGTTAAAAGCTATTAATATACCTCAAATTTTTTATACTTTATAAATATTATCCTAAAGTTTGGTGTTATTTTTTAATCAAATTCATAATTTTAATTCTAAACTTATTAATATTCATTGAATAATATAAATTGCTCATTGATTATTCTAATTTCTTTGTATTTTATTGTTAAATACACTTGAAACATTAAATATATATGAATTTATTAATATTAACATGATCTTAGGTATTTTAAATATAATATTTTAATTTTTAAATAATTTTTATTTATGACGTCATCCAATTTAACCCCCGATCGAACCCGATTGAATCTATTGACCCCTGACCCCTGATTCTGACTGAGTCGATATCCGGTCCGAGTCTGAAAACATAGATATAGAGGTGTAACCTGATAGCATTCGGTCCAACTAGTTCTCACCCAAAAAGTGCGGAAAAAAAGAAAAAAACGACTCCTTAAACACTACTGGGTCAATAGATAGCTTGACCAAGATAATTAACATTGTAGAATTCAATAGCTCCAACTGAAGCTACAGCTTCTCCGCCGTACATTATGGTGCTTAAATCAGGACAAAAACGAGATATCTGAAAAGAGAGTGGATTAGTCAAGCAGAGAATGGGCGTTAACTTCCGAGTGTTTTTAATCTAATTATGTGTGTGTGTTTCTACCGTTTACGGGAAAAAGCTAGCCATTCAATTGGTAAGGGTGTGCTCGGGGGGACGGGGGGTTGGATTTCCGTTCCACATCGCTTGTGTGTGGGTTCCATATCCCGTTTAGATTTAATGGACATTAACTTTCGAGTATTTCTAATCTAATTGTGTGTGTGTTTCTATCGTTTACGGGGAAAGGTCAAGAAAAGAAGATTGAAGAAGATGGATCAGTCAACCGAGCAGAAATGGTGGCCATGATTGACTGACTCGACACCATGATCCCAGGTGGTTAAATGGAAAGAAGGGTCAATTATTGGGTTAGTCTGGCACTAAAGTACTAACTAGTCAAAATCTTGGAATTCAAGTTTCAACGATCCTACCATCTGTGTTTTCCGAGATTGCTTTTTGCCTCGTAAGAACCAACCAAGAAAGGGACGCACAATATAAAGAAGGGTTAATTACACTTTATCCCCTTAAATAATACCATATTTTTCAGTTTACCCCCTAATCTTTAATTTTGCTCACTTAACCCCCTTTAGGACAAAATTGTTCTTGCATTATTTTGACTTTTCATTTACCTTGTTTTCCTTTCTTTTATTTCTTTTTCTCTTTCTTCTTTATTTAATTCTTTCTCTTTCCCACAAAAATCTTCATCTTAATGATTGAAATTAAAAAAGAGGAATTGCAGAGATCTTTCCTCCCGTTAAATGATTAAAAAAATATTCAAATCACTTTCCTAAAATACAATTTTTTTAGCCTTTCAATTCTTTTAATTTTGGGTTTTCCTCTTTCCTTTCTAGTTTCTCATTTTATTCCCAATAAAATATCTTAAGTGAAATTGTGATATTTTCTTGAGAATAAAATGAGAAACTAGAAAAGAAAGAGGAAAACCCAAAATTAAAAGAATTGAAAGACTAAAAAAATTGTATTTTAGGAAAGTGATTTGAATATTTTTTTAATTATTTAAGGAGAAGATAGATCTATACAATTTCTCTTTTTTAATTTCAATCATTAAGGTGAAGATTTTTGTGGGAAAGAGAAAGAATTAAATAAAGAAGAAAAAGAAAAAGAAATAAAAGAAAGGAAAACAAGGTAAATGAAAAGTCAAAATAATGCATGGACAATTTTGTCTTAAAGGGGGTTAAGTGGGTAAAATTAAAGGTTAGGAGGTAAACTGAGAAATGTGATATTCTTTAAGGGGATAAAATGTGATTAACCCTATAAAGAATGAAATGAATTGCTAATGAACGATGGATTGATGATCCATTGACGGCTCAAAGTCAATGTCAGCCATACTTGTACAGAAAACAAATAGGAATCAGCAAAAGAAAGAAGTGATGATGATGGCAAATGCACAAATTCAAAAACTTTTGGGTTGGTGTTCTTTCAATTTTCGATATTAGAAAACAGAGTAAAATTGGATCTCATCAGCCACCCGACGTTGTATATATCAATTTATGTTTTGAGAATTACAAGCGAAAAAACTTTCTGGATTTTTTTAAAAAAGGATATTGTGTTTTTCCCTGAATCTTTCCTTTTTATTGTAATATAGGCTATTTCTTCTACCGTGAATTAAAACATTTGCAAATTAGCCCCTCAATTTTACTTTCTTCTTAAATAAAAAAAAGTTTTCAAATTTTTAATTAAAGCCCGGAACTAATTTTTTTTTTGTATGGTTTGAAAATAAGGTTAACATAGTAATTTTACATATTTCCATCACTTTGGATGATTTTATCCATTTTCTATATTATATTAGTCTAAACCACAAGAGGGTCCTTTGGATATTTTTAAATAATAGGAAGGTTTCATAACTTTTGACCAAATCACAGAAGGAATTTTCTTCTCTAGCAACCTTCCCGTTACACTCATATATACGTTAGATGTTAAATAATTGTCTCACGAAATTTACATTACATTGATAATTTTAGTGTGAGAAATCAGATTTTACTTTATTCTTTCTGTAATTTTGTTCTATTTGAGAGGTGATTTGTCAACCCAAAAGCAAACTACTTTATTAGAGTGCCGTAAATCAAATCCATTTCAGTCTTCTTGTTATGCTTTGGTTCCTCAATCCATCCCTGGTTGTGAGCATTGAAAAAAAAAAAAAAAAAAAAAAAAAAAAGCTACCACCAAAGCTAAACATGTTTGACAAGAAATAGATGAAAGCGACATATAGGCCCAAACACAGAAATCACTATCTAAAGCAAGTGCTCCTATCAAATACACATGAGCCCTAAAACAGTTGATGACAAATTCAGCACACCACAATCAATTAAACAAAACCAAGCCCAGTTTAGATGGTCAATTTCGGTTCCCTTTTCTACTCTCTAACGTCCGTTACTCTCACCAAAAGCCCGTCGTTGCTCCTGGCCCGGTGTTCCAGATAAAATCGTGCAACGATAACACAGATCAGAAACGTCTGAAGAGAAGAGGAAAAAAAAAAGAAAAAAGCAGTCAGGAACTTTAAGTCGTTGATCTCAATTACTTAGCGCTGCCACTAATCTACCAAATCACAACTATAAAAACAATAATATACGAACCAGCCCTGGTAATCTTCCGAACTCCTTAGGTGGAAGTGCACGACCTTCATAGATGAACAAAACGAACAGAAGACAAAAATGAACAACCCCGGTTGATATAAGCGTCCATGCTAAACCCCATAGTACTTTTGTGTGCAGTGCAGTGGTTGCGTCATCCTGGGTCGAGCCAGAATCGTTGTATTATACAGGTATATGATGAATACTTACTAACTTAGAGTTTTAAGTTTCAATCATTAATAAAAAAATCTCATCATAATTTTAAATAAACTTTCTAATACCAGTTTGAGACAAGTTTTTTTAAGTAAAACAGTACATTAGTGCCATAGATTACTAAGTTTTGATCATTAATTAAATTAACTATGTTAGTAATAAAAATTACTATTTATCTATTTATCTTACTATTACTTGAACTAAACTTACTATTTAAAAAGTAAGTTTTTGGGATATAAAGTAGCAATTTATTCCTTTCAAAAGTAAGTTTCATATTTATTTCAATTTACTTTTAGAGACATAAAAGTTACTAATTTATTATGTTAACTTACTATTTTAGATGAGAAACTTACTTTCTTGTCTTTAGACATTATTCTATTTAGGTGAATATGTCCAACAGGCAATCAAATGATCACTAGAAGTATGATATTATATACTGTTTAATTACTGTACCTATCCCATTTTCCTACACTGATAACTGATTAGTGTGCAACAGTTTGCACCTTTCAAATTAGTTTCAATCGCTTACACGGATTCATAAATAAGGTGATTGCAAATGGCAAATTCAAGCTTATTTCTAATTACAATATTCTCACAAACATTTCCTCCTCTTTAGAAGTTATACCTTCTAAACGAAACATGTTTATTTAGTGGACTACACTAAGGGATATATTTAAATATCGAACCAAGGATTAATTGAAATATTTCCTTGAAAAGTTTGATACTTTGATATCACCAAATAAGTGATATAATAATCATATTTTTTTTAATACATGTATGCATGTAGCTTCTAGAGTTGTCTTTAAAAAAATGCATTGGCAGTGATCTTGGTATATATAGTTTATGGGCGAATGATATTAGCATTCTGAAAAAAGAACTCTAAGCACTTAACCCTTATTTATTATTGTTTAAAATGATATAAACACCCATAATCTAAATTTTCTAATAATTTGGATGTCTAAATTACCCTTTAAGGCATAATTTAGTGATTATTTTTCTTTGCTTTGATGGAGACTTCAACATGGTTGACTATCTTAATTTTTTAATTAAAAAAATTTTAACATCCTTTAAAGTTGTAAAAGCCCACCTGAAAAGTATTAAACAAACTTAAAAGTAATAGACGACTCCAAATCACAAAATCTAGTACTTCATTCAAGGACTGTTAAACAACTCGTATAAATTTGGCATTTTAATTGTTATTAGGAATTTTCTTTACTATTAGCTGTACATTCGTTTAAAATTTATTTAAAGATAGGAAAAATTAAGTGAATTGAATAGACAAAAAGTTATTGATGAATACATAGATGAACAATTTTGTCTCTTAGAATATTTGATAAATTTTTGTCTCATATAGCATCTTTTGTACTTCATTCAAAGACGGGTATACATTATACTCATATAGTCTCTTCTTTCTGTGTTATTACTGTATTGTTTTGAATAAGAGACGAGTTAAATTGAGCAAAAATAACAAGTGAAAAATAAAAGAAGAATAAAGGCAGCAACTCGTCATCATTGTTTCTTTTACACTCAACATTACACTCACTGATTCTTTTTTTTGGCCCATTCCCTAAAGGGTACGAGATTACCGGTGCAGATATTGTGGGTTGTTTGGCTGCTTGACTATGATGATAATTGATAACATTGTCGTCTTGCCTTTGAAACGAAATAAAGTTGCTATATTTTACAAATTAAGCCATAATGAAGTCTACTTCTTAGACCTTTACTATTATTTCCCCTCTAAGGTACAAACTAGAAATGGTTTACGGACAAAGTTAATTGCCTTGTTTATAGTAAAATAAAGAAACCAATGGCACGCCAAGTATGCCAAAAACATTACTGGTCCTGCTGAGGTCTTTTGTTATGGATCAAGAACACTTTTATTGTTCACTTTGCTTCTAAAGAAACAAAATACTTTTTTGGTGACATAGTATCAGAACGCAAAGACGCTTATATTTGTACGTGCTAATAAATAAAGGGAAAACAAGGTCGACTTGAATTACTCTTGTCTATATACGACTCGAAACCCTGGCATCATGCAGTATACGACTTGAATTACTCCTGCCTATAGGGAAGATGCAAAAAGAACCCCAGATGAAGACAGCAGCACCGCCATTTAGGTGGATCATAGCCATGACTCTAGGACAGTCAATCTTGAACGATACAAGGATATATTCTTACATACTTTACTCGTATAAAGTACCTTTTTTTTTAAAAGAAAAAATATATGTTAATGGAAGTAGTGGCACGACTGTAGTTAATCATGGCCTTACCAACCCCATAAATATTTGTTTATATTACTTAAGAAAGCAAAAAATTTGTTACTTAAACAAAGAGTTTAACTGTCTGATGGCTCGGACTCTCATTCTCTAGAGCTTCAAGTCCTCCAGTTGCTTTTATTATATCTTCATGTGGTTGCGCTGGGGAATGGGGTCTGGACGACTACCACACAAAGGGGTTGTGTGGGGCTCGATCATTGACTAATATACACAGAGACTACAAAAGTTCTACCAAAATTAATCTATTAAAACGAGAAAAAACTGAACAAGGAGAGATTCAACTCGCTGACCATTCTAATACTAATTGTGATTTGGTAACCATTGAGCTAGGGATCTGTTACTTGCCGGGAGGGGGCGGGGAGGAGGAGAGGAAGAATGGAAAAAAAGATTAAAAAAGAAACTCCCACAGTCGCTAGTCAGACTCCATGCCCCTGCTTTAACGAATGAATGCAGATAGAGGATATATAGAGGGTTCTATCTTTCATTTTTTCAAGAGGTACGTGAAGGACGACATCGTCAAGCATGTGGCGGGGATCGTGAAAAGAGACATTACATCTAGGGAAAATCTCCCTTTCTCATATTTTAAGTGAATAATGGACATCAAAACGTGAAAGAAGCAAATATGTAAAGGAGTTTGATGAGTCACAAAAGCGACATTTCCATTGTTGGGATGATAAAGTAGACGAACTTGAATCTTGGACGACCTTTCTTCTTGGTCTTTGAACGTATATCATTTGCTGATGATTGACACCTGTCTTACCTGGTGCTCGAAGGAATAAAAATTTCAGTATTTTAGTCTAATCCTCTGATTTTGGATGCTCTTAATCCCATAAACTCATCATGATTTCCAGTAAGGACGAATCTCATTGGTTTGCAAACAACGTCGTTCACGTGGACTTAGCCAATCAGCGACCAGGTTTTCAGACAACTAGGACGAACTTTACTGTGATTGTCTGCGTAGGCTCCGAACTTCCAAGCACTCGATCCATTTTAATCAAAGATGTGTGAAGCCTGTTTTATCAGTGTTCCTGAGTAAGTAATCCGGCCCCTTTTGGCCAGGAGGGCAAATATTCAAATCTAAGCAGCTTTGCACCGGGGATTGTTTCCCATTGGATGAGGAATGATGAAGGCGTGCCAAGAGTTCTCTCGATTGGCGAATGGTGACCTGTGATTTTTATTTTTTTTTCACGTGTTTGTCGGATTCTTGATTGCTGACATGTCTAATTGAGTAAACTACGGAGGATTTGACGATTAAAATAACCAGTCTTCTTCACACACACACATATGTATGTATAAATTCTGCAAGGGAAAAAACATACTACAATATATAGATGTACTACATTTGATAGGGTCCAAGTTGCAATACTGAACTTTGGGACTTATAATTTAGTTTCCTTTCATTATTGCGAAAAGGTTGTTTGAAAGAAATTTAGGGCATACCACAATTAAGCTAATATTAGATTAGTAGAGAACTAGAGATAGTTTCAACTAAAGCACTGTCTCAGTTAGATTATAAACGAACTGAGTCGACTCGAGTTTTGAATTTATCGAGCCGAGATGGAATTGTTAATGTACGAGCTCAAGCTCTCGAGCTCACTAAACCAAAAAATGAAAATCGAGCTCAACTCGATTTTGGAAAAGGAAAGTTCGAACTCGACTCATTTCTAGCTCACGATCTTGGTTCGATTTCTGGCTCATGAGCAGTTCGAGTTTCACTCAGCATTCTGGTTGGCGAGGAGCTTGATAATTTCACATCAATTCGAACTTTTCGAGTGGCTCGTCAAGCAATCAAATCTAACAAATGACTACTTGAGTTCGACTCATATATATTAATGCTCCGTTCGAGTTCGGTGTTGACCGTATTCGAGTCGAACTCTGACTTCAACTGCTCGCAAACAGTTTGAGTGGATTGCAGCCCTAGTCCTAGCATTGGCTTTAAGGGACTTTAATTGCATGAACTAAGAATTTCCTTCGTGAATTCCAACTAAAGCATCCGGTCCCATACCTTACTAGCTTACTGTGTGGGTGCAGCAAAAATCATAAGCTATTACTATTAGAATAAACAATGACGCAAAAGGGCCATGAACTGACACATAAAGATTAGAGTTACTATGTAGGTACTCTTAAATTTAAGACTTTGCTCTGCTGTAGGAAAAAGCAAATTATGACTTAAATTTTTAGAATCTCCACACATTTGACCTTGTCGTTTGATATTGTTAGATGTAAAAAATATACATATGCAAGAAACCCTCCGAACATTATTGATAGGGTAGGCTCCGGTGACGCTTCATGATAAGCAAAACCTTTTTAGGGGGAAAATTCCAAAGCAAGAACTGAAGTTTCATAGTAAATTTTGGAGGAAAAAGAGATGTGAAGGAGAAGAGTTGTGCCAAATGAAAAATAACGAAAGAATAGAAATAGAGAATATGGTTTACGTACATAAAAAGGGCATCCCATGGCTTTTAACGTTTGGCTCACGTGAAAAGCCCCTAGAGTTGCCAAATACCTCTATCATTGGCCAAAAGTTTTCATGGGAATTTAAGGTTTACAGTTACTTAAACGGGGGTTACGCTTTTCCTGTTTTAGAAATATTAAGGAAAGACTTGGATTCCCCACGCGTCAGTGACTGATACGGTGGCGGCGCAACCAAACGTGGTCCTGCCATTCCTAGAATACGAGAATATAAAATTACGGATTCGTCCTCAGTGTGTTAAGTGTTCAAGTTTTAAACTGGTCACATTTCTAGAGTCTGTTTTGGAAACCAAACTCTTGCTATAGCCCTATCCACCATATTTGCTTATAAAAAAGGTCTTGACTTTGATATCTGGCAAATGAGCTTCTGAATAACCCTCTTCAGCAATCACAGCTATAAGCTCATCAAAGATCGAGCAGGCAAGTAAGCTTTTGATCACTCTCTTTCCTAGATTCGCGATTTGACCTAATATACATATATATCGTCTTTTTTTTTTTTTTCCTTTTCTGCTTTAAGATTCTCTTGATGAATTTGCTACGACGGTATATTTGTCAATTAGATCTAACAGTATCCTTTGATATTTAAGCTGAAGAGAACCCTCGATTTCTCTGACCAGGGAATATTATGGGAAGGGGGAAGATTGTGATCCGGAGGATCGATAACTCGACAAGCAGGCAAGTGACTTTCTCTAAGAGAAGAAATGGGCTGTTGAAGAAGGCCAAGGAGCTGGCTGTTCTCTGTGATGCAGAAGTTGGAGTTGTCATCTTCTCAAGCACTAGCAAGCTCTATGAATATGCAAACACCAGGTATGAAAGCAAGTTGTGATCGAGATTCGATTGTTAATTAGGGTTGTCTTTACTCAAATTTGGTATCTGTAGGCTGTGTTGTCTTTTTAAATCATCAAGTGTTGGGTAGATATTGCAAGAACTAGGTAATCCTCAACCAGATTATGCATACAAGAATTGTCTACGCCTTGTCAGCTCATCTCCAGTATGCATTAGATAGTAAACTTTTTTTAGCACATGCTAACGAAATTTTATATGCTTCCTTGGCGGTTGTTCAGAGATTGGAAAGAAAACAAGGCATCTCCATCTGTTCTCATCATTAAGGCATGAGAAGTGTTGCTGCTGCTTTGCGTTTAGCCATAGGATTCCTGAATAAGTTACAGATATACATTTTAGTATACTATTAACTTGGTGGTCCTATCACCTATGCTATAAGATGTTATATATCCCGGACATAGGACTATATTTCTACATATCTTTATTAAAAAAAAAAAAAAAACGACGTGCATTTACCACCTGATCATTGCAAAATCTTCAAGTTTTCCTAGGAAAGGTCTCTAAATCGTGTTTGTTTTCTAGCAATCGAGTGTGTCCTTTTCATACAGAAAGAAGGTTAAACATTTTACCTTCTCATCATAAGTAGCTATGTGAAAGCTATGGCTCCAGGATCACGGACAAGCTCAACTTTCTTTAGCAAGCAGAAGCTGAGTATAGAGACGTTGCTATTAACTCGGTATAATATTATAACTTATTCGGTTAATTATAATTGTACCATTGCTCAGGATTTGGATTAAATAGTTATAGAAATATTACATAGATATACAAAGTTTGAGCTGTGTGCATGTCATAAAGATATGGCGGTCAAGTCATTGTTTCTATATATGCGGCGGTTTGATACCTGATCTGCGATCAAAAATACTAATAAAAACATTACCCGGTTGCATTCATGCCAAATCAGAGTTTTTCCAAGATGAACATGGTTTTTGGATGTTTTGTCTTCCCTATTTCCCTCCCAAATGTTTACTGGAGATGCTTCTATTGCTTTTGCACTATTTAGTCCCTCAACTATAAATAATGTTATAAGTACACCTTTCTCATGTAACCTGGAGTGAACTGACTTCTTAAAGTTTATGTTTCACAAACAAATAGGTTCTTAGTTACCACGAATGCAATTATAATGTGAGATGAACTTCCATGTAATTAATTACGGAAAATATATATATGGACAATGGACTTTGTCCATGATATGATGTTGTAAATGACAAACACAATGCAATCAAGTATAAATCTAAGATGGAACACTAATAATCAACGAACTAATTACTACATTGTGAATTAGTTAAAAACTAAGTAGGTTCATGAATATTACCGGTTATGACAATCTCCTTGCACCTCGTTATGACACTAGCTTTGTTAATTTGTTTATCTATTTTTATCATATCTTGGTGATCAGGAAGGGGTTTTTACTATTTGGTTATGAAGATTTGCTTATCTTCCAGTTACCATTATGTTTTTTCCTTTACCGGGCAGCATGAAATCCGTCCTGGAACGTTACAGCAAAGCGAAAGAAGAGCGCCATCAACTCCTTAGTCCACTATCGGAGGTCAAGGTACATTTGTAATTATCATTTCATTACTAGTACTACCTTTTTTCTTTCTCTTATTTATGGTCGTGGACAGTTCTGGTAGAAACAAAAGGCTCTCTTGTTATTAAAGTATTTTTACACACAGTATTCGGAATCTGCCCGTCCAAGAGGAACGAACTATCTTTTAATGGAATTATGTCATGGAAAAAGGTGGTGGACCAGAGAGCAGGTTCTCAGACCTAGATTTCTGCACTCGCATTCAAGTGCCAATGATATTTCATTAGACAACTCACAAAATGAAGAATGAGAATGAGTACACATGAAAAGTGTAAAGCCCAAACACATATATGAAAAATATAGGATAACACAAAAGGGAAAAGAAAAAAAAGTCTAGTGTTGTGCCACAATAGAAGAAATCAAAATTTAGGAAAAATCAACTGTAGAATGCACTAGCAATGAATTCAGGGCTGGAACAGTTATCAATAAAAACTGCAAAACACTATATGCCTCTTGAAGGACTGTGTATTCTGAAGTATTAAATATAGGGATAATTTCAGAAACCTCCCCTGAGGTTTCTGACAATTTCAAACAGCTCCTCTCACGTTTTAAAAATTACGCATACCTCCCTTAGAACATAGGTTTGGGTTTCACCTTGATGATGTAAGACCAAAAAGGTATATGAATATCCAAAATTGCCCTCATCTAATTTTCAAAATATGAATAATCATTAAAATTTTTTAAAAATCAAGAATACACTTATGTACTACAAAATTATGATTTTTATTACTTAGCCAATGTTCTGATGTTTTCCATCCCATGGTTTTCTACACCCACTCAAATTTTCAAACTCTTATCATTTCTTCTTTTTTCTAATAAACTCTTTATTTTGGATGCCAAAATCCACCATCATAATTCTTATCTTTATATTAATCTTTACCTCTCTATAGGTTTCTTCCATATATTGCCTACCAAACCGTCAATCATAAAACTCACAATCCTTACCTTTTCCCCACTTAAACAGCGAAGCCTCTCAATTACCAAAATTCTTCCTTTTTTGAGTGATAGAAGGTTATAATTTAATAGGCATGGGTAAAATAGTTTGGTCACAATATGGGGTCTGGCCAAGAAGAATTGTTTTCCTTTTTTTTGTTATCTTTTTTTATCAATGGCTTGTTTTTGGAAAAAATTATGAAGGTTATTATAGTCATTGTTTATCATCAAGGGAGGTAAGTGTAATATTGAAAACCTCAAGAAAGCTCAATGAAATTGTTAGAAACCTCAGGGGAGGTTTCTGAAATTATCCCTTAAATATACCCTTACACCTATATAATGTACATCTTAGATGTTTTTAGTTCAGTAACAAGTGTGTATATTGGAATTAAAAAAAAAAAAAAGAACAACACTGCTAAGCTACTAAAAAATTTATTTATTTGTTAAATTGAAGCATTTTAGAAAATAGGTATCAATGAAAAATTTTATTGCCATCCGGACCAGCTATTTGGCAAGCTTAGCAGTTAATTTTTGAACAATAAAATAAAGTCAATTGGATAAATAGAGATCCCCCAATCTTACTTAGACTTGTTTAATGTGGAATTAGAAGACTACACAATCTTACTTAGAGAATTTTCATTGTTCAAAAACCAACAATGAGGCCTGCCATAGTTGGTGTAGACTGTAATACAATTTCTTGGTCCCAATTGTACTTCCCAGTGTACAGCTCCAACCATTATGAGGCTATTGAATCATATCACATAATATCCAACCATCATGGTTCGCTTGAGTAATGTTCCCATGGAATTAGATTATTGGCCTTACTAATAGAAATTAAAATATAAAATAAAATGGTAAAGGAGAAAGCATTAAGAGGAGCTCCACAGCAACCATTCCGCCAGAACCATAAGCTAAACAACCATCGTCATTGGCACTTGTCATTGTGGTCGAGACAATAAAAAGAAATAATCCACTCACCAGAGTTGTGCCATAGAGCAAAATAACTCCTGATGGCACACCATATACGATATTGATTCCATTACAAGATAGTTCGTTTGTGTTGGTCGTACAGAATATCTAGAATGTGGAGGTATTTTATTAGTTGAAGGAGCAATCTTATTCAGTTCTATGCCTTCTGTCTATTGGCAACCATGATCAGCCAGAATGATGTACTTTAGTTAACATGTAAAAGGGCAAAACATGATGCAGTGATGAAGTTCATTCCACTGCGACCTAGGGCATCATGGATTCAAAGCATGAAAGCCAGTGGCCCTTCCTCTACCTCGCAATGGAATGAACTTCCTGCAAATGCCTTGCCCATCTTTGGTGTTACCATAGGTGCATCTGACTGGATGATCTGAAATAGATGGTAAATCGTACATTAATGTAGAATATTTACGGAGGTCAGTGATTGCAAACAAGTTTAGGACTGAGTACTCAATAGTGCGAAAGGATTAAAGCTGCAGGTACGGCAATATAGAACTAGAAAGATTGCAACTGCAACAAGGAAAATCACCAGATTGTCCTAGTAATCTGCTTGAAACTTGAAAATTGGTTTCTCCTGGAGTATTTTGTTTGATGGCTGAAGCCATAAAGGAAGCACGCATGGGAACTTCATGAGCTTTGGTGGGAAAACTTAATTATCAAAACTACATTATTTGAAAATTCAGAAAGCGGTCAACTACAAAAACTTTAAGCGTGTTGTCTCTACAACGGTTACCATGATAGTTTTAGTTTACCTGTTGAGTCTGGACAATCTTGACCAGCTCTGCCATGTTATTATCATTAGCATCACTTCTTGTTAATTTCTTTCTTCAAACATGACAGTCATATCTCTAATCTTTGTTATTTTCTTGGCTAGTTTTGGCAAAGGGAGGCAACAATCCTCCGGCAACAATTACACAACTTGCAGGAAATTCACAGGTAAAGTATTTGCCCAGAACATGCATTGTTTACACTATCCGAAAAGAAAAAAAAAAGACAAAAAAAAAAAAGAATAGTCAAGAGGAGTACGGTCACTGACATGAAGTCATGATGTTAGAATTGTCACTGGAGGAGAATTTCTTATATTATGTATTGTCCCTTGTTAGGTGTCTTTCCTATTGGTCCCAATGTTAGCTTCATTTCTATAAGCATGAAGCCCATCACGACCATGAACACTGGGTACTGAAAAGAACATAAGCCAACTCACATGGAGAACTTCCATGACATGTCAAGATATACTAAACTTGGACATAATGATAACACGACAAAAGATTAAGATCTTGCAAAAGTATTACTGGATGTTTGGTTACGTGTTGGATTGTAATTAATCCAGGCATCTGGGGACTCCAAAGATTCGAACATCATTACTGCATGCCGTTCAGTATATGTAAGTTTGAAAACTGATTAATTTGACTGACGTTATTCTTTAAACAAGACAGGCAATTGATGGGAGAAGAACTGTATGGCCTGAGCGTTAAAGACCTACAAGGTCTAGAGAACCAACTTGAAATGAGTTTAAGGGGCATCCGTATGAAAAAGGTCAGACGTCAAACCTTGAAACAAAGCTGTATAAGTCTCTAACTCTAGCCAATTATACAAGTATATTGCTGATGCTGAAATGCTCCTAATTAAAGCTTCTGCTACATCATTTATCAACTTGGCAGGAACAAATACTGACTGATGAGATTCGGGAACTACATCGTAAGGTAAACATCAAATGCTTGCCAATTACCACATGTACTTATATGTTGCAAAATACAAGGCCGTCATAGAAGAGTTAGTGTCAAAAATTATAGAAGTTAATGAGCTTCCCTATAATGTACATTTTCAGGGCTGCCTCATTCATCAAGAAAACGCGGAACTTTATAAGAAGGTAAACTTCCATCAACAAGAAATTATCTCATTGCATAAGAAGGTACTATAATCATATTAGTTACACAATCTCATGCATCAAACAGTTTTAATCACGGGAACTAAATGTTTGAAGGAGCCTCTGTGTCTCAGGCTTATAGCACGAGTAATTCCAATGCCACACATGGGAATACCATAACTCCATATGGATTTGCAATTACTGAGGAGCAACATGCTCCAATCCATCTCCAACTTAGCCAGCCTGAGTCACAGAACTTCGTGACGTCAGAGGGAACCTCAGAATCAAGGTAAACTAGGTTGAAGTTTATCAAGTATTGTTCTTGTATGGAACAGCAAGCTGCAAATCTTGGCTTGAACACTCCTATGCAGGATCATGGACAAAAACCCGCTGGTCTAGGCAAATACACCACTTAGAAAGCCCTTGCATTCACGTCTAAGGAGAAAGAACTGAGCTTTATATTTCCAGTAAGGTAAATCTAGGGCTACGTAACAGAATTAACGATAACGACAGAGTGGTCCAAAATGAAAACCAACTTGAGATAAATTTGCACAATCCATATGGCAGGTGTCTTTGTTAATTCTCATTCATATTCTAGAGCCAATATCTCTCTCTTTCCCTTTTTTTTGGTTGGTTTGTTTGTCTGGTAAGTATTAGAGCCGATATCTGGAATTTGCTTTAACTTAAACTGTGTCTGAAAATTGATTTCTTGTATACATATCTGCAGATTCCTGATAACAATGAGATAAAGTAATCCGGCCAATCCAAGTTACTAAATTGGACAGGAGTCAAGATTTTCTTAAAAAGAATGGACCATAATGAAAAAGGGAGAAAACAAAAGAACCACAATGGAGATAATTCCCACAAATAACTTTCCTTTAAATTCATTAGTTGAAATTCCTCGTCGATGATTCCTAAATGAAGTCAATATAAATGCGTTCTCTTCTTGCAGGTAATTAAACAAAGGCAGTAAATTCTCATCGTATCACGAGTCAAGACCCAAAGGAGGCATGACCGGTTAGACTACATCAACCAACAAGAAAAATGCTAACAAATGATTTACAGAGCTTTCTTCAATTCTCTCGGGTTGTAATGTGTTTGCATTTCGCATGGTGCTTAACTGGTTATATAAACTCTTTATAAGGTTATCCACAAATACTAGTAACCAACGCTGCCTACTGTATTCAAGTGCAAGATTGCATATGCCTGACTGAACTTAATGTGAATATTTTGGTCGTGAAAGCTGAAAATTTAACATCTTGGTAATTAGATGTATGTTAAAATGCACGATCGAGAAATTTTTTCACAGCCCAAAAGAATCAATATTCACATTAGTCCTTATTCAGCATAAGACTGTTACTTTTATAGAGCAGTGGAAAGAGCCAACTGGTGCGGTACGCTTCACATGATTTCAATCCCAACATCGTACCTCTTTTTTTTTTTTTTTTAACTCTCATAGTGAAAAATAAAAACCACACAATTCGAGTTTGTGTATATGACGTATTACCGTCCAAGGAAAAAAAAAAGTGAAACCTGATTTGACGTCGTGGATCAAAAGGAGGGCTCGTGTATTACACATGAAGGGTTCATTCAGATTGTGGCCAATGATCGACTACCCAACCAAAGATGTTGTATGAGGCGAAATAATACATTGGGAAAGCGTCAAGTACGAGTATTTAAGGTCTGACATAATATTATTCTTAAGCAAGTTTAGTCTTCTTTTTCCCTTGCGTGGCATCCCTCAAAATTTAGATGCCAAAATCACCACCCTCACATGTACTGATGTTGGAAATTAACCAGTCTAAGATTTCATGGCAGACTACTTGCAGCAACTCAGCAATTGATTCCCCATTGACAAATGACAACCACCATAGCACAATACCGTTATACTGCAAAATTACTACTACTTAGAAACTAGTTTTATTAAGTTTATTGGTTTCCAGAAAATATCATATCCGGAAGCGACCAACATGCGTAGACAGGGTAGAGGGTGCTCGAATTCGTTAATTATAGTCCATCCAATGATGCCCCATTATACTCTTAAGTCCTTTGTATCTTTTCTCTCCAAGTCGTCTACCAAAGATATGGGATTTCTACCAATGATGCCCCACTCCCAGCCTTATAATTGGATGGCCCAACTCCATTCAACAGCAAGTCCAAGTGTAAGTGTAAGTGACAACAGCTGGTAGTTTTGATGGCTGAATGCTTTTTGAATATACCAAGAACTAAAAGTTGTGCAAAAAGTAGCATGGCTTCCATTTCACTTTTATTTTTTATTTTTTATTTGGCAATCTTCCATATTGTACACCAACAGTTTCATCGCTCTGGGAGATGAATTCTCCCAAATTTTGTAAAACGTCCACAAGATTATGACTGTAAGCATGAGACCCCAACAAAATAACGGAAATTATTATCAGACCCTAATAATTAGACTGAAAATACATATGCTTCGTAGTTCCAACTCAATCAGAGCTATCCCGGGCTCCTAGCTACCTAGAGGATATTAAATAACAGTAGTATATCTAAGCAATCCAGTCGAAGAAATCAAAATTACTTGTGCTGTACATGGCATCTAAATTCTTGAAACACTTGCTGGCACCTTGGATATTCATCTTTGTGGCATCCCTCATCAAAATTCTGCGAGTAGCTAACGGCATCATAATGGAAGCTTATAGGTTTGGACCCGTAAATGCTCTTGCTCTCACTCATAAGCTTCTTAATCAGCCTTTTCAATCTCCTGCTGCTTCTTCTATTGCTGCCATGGTCGCCAATGTCAATGCGGGAGTACTCTTCGTGTACAGGAACGCACGAGGGAGACATGCATCCGGAGAAGTAAGATGACTTCTGATGAATAAAATCACCCCCCATTGGTCTCTCAATTTGATCGGGAAAATGAAAATGTGGTTGGTTTCTGTAGCTACCTAGTCTTTACTCTTTAGTCTTTACAAATGACAACCCATGGGAGAGAAAGAAGGTAGTATTAGATGCTCTTGAACCTCGTTCGCTGTACTGTCTTTGTTGCAACCAATAGCTTTTCAGTGGGTGTGAAATGTTTATCCAATCAGAACAAGTTCTCTGTCATGTGGGCCTATAATATTCTTCGCCTTTTAGTTTTTGTCCTCTAATTGATGTTTCCTTTCCTTTCCTTTCCTTTTCTCTTTTTTTTTTTTTTTTTTTTCCTTTTGGCCATCTGTTTTCTGCTAAGATTAGATAATTGGAGTTAGATATGCTAATGATGATGTGTTTGGCATTCTAATTCGCATGCCGTCTAATGAAGCGTAAGCAATGTAATATCCTTTCTTGCTTAAAGACCCAATTAATGATAGATTATCATGCTTGCTTACGCTATAGATAAGTGTGGTTCAGCCACTTGGCTGATATCTGTCAGTGACCTGACACGCCACTGCCTTAATGGGGTTCCATGCAACTTGTAAACATTAAGTTGCTAAGACAAGAAATGAATAATTAGTTACTTATTAATTTTTTTTTTCGGTTGGAACTATAAAATTAATATGAATGACAATTTGAATAAGTTGTTAGGGTTGGTTGATTAGAAAGATGAAGCTTTTGTTAGTGCTTAATTACCTACCAACATCAGCTGCTGCAAACTGAAAGATCAAATTTTATAAGGATTATTTTGAACCTTTTTGTTCCTTAACAAATTGCATTTGCATGTTCCTATGAAATAGGAGCATCTAAGCACTAATCAAAATAATGAATCCCCATCTTAATTAGGTTCACCTTCTTTCCTCAATTATTAACGTTAACCTAAGTATGTTGTTAAAGATTCTAACAGAACGTGTAAGAGCAATAAAGATGGCGATTAAGAAAAAATATATATATCTAATCATATTAATAACCTCCTTTTGATTAAGTTAATAGGTCTGGAACTGACTTTTTGTGAGCTCGACCGCTGCTAGTTTGATGAGGCGTGAGTGGAAGCACATGGAAGCGGAACAAGGACTAGAATATTATTGGCGATCAAACTGGGAAAAAAAAAGGGGACTAAAAAGAAGAATTTTTTTTTTCGTTTTTCTTTTTTGACAAACGTACGAAGGTTACAACCCTCTAGTAGATACAGCCACACTATGAACTAAAAAGAACTAAAATGGAGAATTAGGAAACGCGACATAGCCGTTTGAGCCTTTTTTTTTTTTTTTTTGGGAACATGTGATCTTGAAAGTTGAAACAAGATCTCTGCCGGCCAGAAGAATTGATATTCTGGGGACTTTGGTCCTTGGTTCCTTGTCCTGGACCTCCATCTTGTGAAGGGATGGGCAAACCGGAAAATGGATCTCATCGGTCATTTACAAGAAAATACCCTTGATTTTGGACGGACTTACCGTCCTGCTCCCCGGTTAGGTCCCTTTCTCGCTGCCGTGATCCGTCTCAATTTCTGTACCCTGCAATGCTCAAACTTCTTCGGATACCCCTGCCGCCTGTCCTACCGCTAGACCCTTTCACCTTCGTCCATAATTGGCTTCATATTAAGGACTCATGCAACAGTAGAATATCTACTCCCTCCATCCCAATTATCGTACCGATTTTTAGGTAGAGTTGATGGTGGAATGAGACGGAATAACTCAAGATTCACAGTTTTGATAGTTCAGTGTGTAAAAACATATTATTAATAATTGAGTGATCAAATCTTGACTATTGAAAAAATTTAGTGGTTATCAGAGTAATTTGCTCAAAAAAAAATTTACATTCTTAATACCATGGGACGAGGCGGACCCTTGAGGGTTGAGAGGGAGAGAGAGAGA
Organism: Coffea arabica; assembly: GCF_036785885.1. Lineage (NCBI taxonomy): Eukaryota > Viridiplantae > Streptophyta > Magnoliopsida > Gentianales > Rubiaceae > Coffea > Coffea arabica. Next base: position 7,295,483 of record NC_092323.1, on the reverse strand, counting down.
GTTGAGACGCTAAAACCGAAGAACTCAACGATGGGATAGGACTACTAGTCTAGCTTTTGTGGACTAATCTTGATCAAGCCCACATTCATGGAAACTGGAAAGGCTGGCCTCACTGCACCTTTCGAATGCCTCTTCAGGCCAACACGCCTTTGCCGCCAGATGCCTAGGAGCTCAACGATGGAATCATGGAAAGGGCTGGACTCGCTTGGAACCCGCAAAATGCTCTTCACGCTTAACAAATTCATCACTAGATGCAAAGACATTTTTTTACTTGGAAGGTCTAGGTCCAGCTACATACATGAGAGGCCCATCCCATTAGGCCCAAAAATGTGAGTTTCATTTCAAAATTATATTGACAGGAGCAAAGAACCAATGAGTCAACAAGGCAAACTGGAATTGGATGAACTCTGTGGTTTGTGGCTAAGAAGTGTTCCATTCTGGATAGGGCTTTCATGGCTGATTTTGGTGTGATTATCTTGCTTACCTACGCTAACCCGAAAAACCAAAATAAATAAATAAATAAATAAAAACTCTGAAACAGAAATTCCAGATATTCATACAAATTAAAGCAGCACTTCATAATCTAACTAGTTGTTTTCTATATAATAATATTAATACTTATTTATTTTGGCAATTACTAATCTAGCTAGTTGTTACTAGTGTTATTTAGGCGAAATAATTTACCTTTGCTGTTACGTTTTTTGACAAAAAACTTTTTGAGAAAATCCGGTAGATGATGTGTTAATATCACCTGAGTTTAGTTGCAAAAAATCCAAACGTTCAAGTCTCACTAGTTTCTTCTTCTCCTACCCTTTGTGAGTTTAGTTGTAATTTCACCATTTGTGAATTAATTGTATTACTTTCGCCATTGTCAGTAAAAAGGGCAACACGTAATAGTGCGATTGAGACAATGCAAATTAATTACAATGAATTATTCCTACCACTAATTCACTCACATCACAAAATGGTGAGGGGATAACTAATACTCGTAGGCGGAATCTCAAGCAGTAAAAATAGATTCATCCGGTTTTGATTTTTGCTCGAATGCTAATTTTTTCTGATCTCTCTTTGGTTTAGAATTAAAAACAGAAATATGGAAATGCTAGTAGCAGCAACAGCCATAAGCCCATAACGCGACAAGCACCAGAAATATTTCAAAATTTTCTTCCACCACCCAAAATCAAATCTCCCATGAATGATCCCCATCCCATCCCATCCCACAACAAAACGAGACAGAGACAGTGGGCTGAGTTGAGTGTGTGTGTGTGTGTGTGTGTGTGTGTGAGTGGATGCCTGCGTGCGTCTGCAATTTGCATGTATAGTAGATAAGCAGAGTAAGAAGAGAGAGAGAGAGACACACAAAGGAGGAAGATGGCAATGGCGATGGCTCTTCGCAGGCTCTCTTCAGTTGTCGACAAACCCATTAAGCGCCTCTACAATGGCGGCTCTCTCTATTACATGGTCACTTCGGGTTTTGGTTTTTTCCATTTTTCGATTTTCTTCTGGCTAAATTTTTGCAGGGCTGAATTTATATGATTCTGTTTTGTACTGCAGTCCTCTTTGCCTAATGAAGCCGTTTATGACAAGGAGAAGTCTGGCGTTACTGTAAGCTTTGTTATTTATCCCAGGATTGGTGATAAGAGTTTAACAAATTTTGATGAACACGAATTGGGACTCCGTATACGTTTATATTGACACGAGATTGTGAAATCTTCAGTGGCCAAAGCAGCTGAATGCTCCCCTACACGTGGTTGATCCAGAAGTCACTGACATTATTGAGCTCGAGAAAGCCAGGCAATGGAAGGTTTGCTTTTATGCCCTCTTTACAAAGGCTGCATAGTATTTCTTATTTATCTCTTGCTTTACCAGTAAATGGATTCAAGTTCTGATTTTTGTATTAGATAAAATTTAATCTTGGGTCACGAATGGATGGATTTTTGCGGTCTAACCATGCTGTAAAGTTTGAGACTTGAGCATGCAAGACCATAGAAAGAGTTTGCAAGTTGTCTTCATTTCTTGCAGTGCACAGCTCAAAGAGTTGTGAAGTGGGATGAAAAGACTTTTGCTAATAGACTGCTAGTAGCATCTATGTTGTGTGCTTTCATTTTGCTTCCTGAAAAAAATTTGATAGAGATTCACTATTTCCGTCTCTGCTTCCTTAATTTCTTATAATTAACTAGTTTGTTTGATCAACATTTGAAATTTGGATGTAGATTAAGTTTCTCAATAAAACTTTCAAATTAAAGTTCCAACTATTCTATGGAACTTGATATCTTACTGGAGTTTGTACTTCATATGTGCAGGGACTTGAACTCATCCCTTCAGAGAATTTCACTTCTGTCTCTGTTATGCAAGCAGTTGGGTCTATCATGACTAACAAATACAGTGAAGGATACCCAGGTGCTAGATATTATGGAGGAAATGAGTATGCAGAATGCTTCCATGCGCTTCCATTATTTTTTTCTTTCTCCCAGGATTCTTGTGTGCTGGGGAGCATATATTTCCATCCTGCAGATATTAGTTAGTTTTAACATAATTGCTGCAATTTGTCAGTCCTTTTCCAAGTTTGAGTCTGGACTTTAGCAACATTCCAATTCCTAGAGATTTACTGGATGCTTTATTTTCAGGTACATTGACATGGCAGAAACCTTGTGCCAGAAGCGTGCTCTTGAAGCGTTCAGGTTGGATCCAGCTAAATGGGGAGGTAATTGCAGCGTTAATTCAATAGAATTCCTAAAATATTTGAAATTCTATTTTGCTCTCAGAAGTTGCTTCTGTTTCTTTAAATAGATCATCAACCAACTATTAATCTTTATCAAAAACTTCAAAAGATTAGAGTGTCAATCTGGATGGTTCATGTCAACTTCTCTAGGTAGTTATGGCGTGTTGCATAACATCTTGAAGGATAGTAGTTCTGGTGTCTCTTCAGTAATGGCACTATGGAGTTGTAAACATCCAAGGAAACTTGAAATGTTTGGAATTTTAAACATTCATTTAGCAAGAAAAATAAAAGCAAGTATGATTACTGCAATAGTGGAACCAAACACCATTGATGCTTACATTTTCTGGTGCAGTTAACGTGCAGCCTCTATCAGGGTCTCCGTCTAATTTTCAGGTTTATACTGCATTATTGAAACCTCATGAAAGAATCATGGCACTTGATCTTCCACATGGTGGGCATCTTTCTCATGGATATCAGGTTCCTCTCTCTCTCCCTCACATCTTTTTCTTTACAAATGTCTGTCTGGGTCCAAGTGCAAAGTTTTGTTCCTACCCTGTACTTATTCAATGGAGTCCAGAGTTCTAGATGCATTATCCTTTGCCAGTCACATGTGGTTCTTGGAACTTTTTTCTTGGTGATACTATGTTAGTAATGCAACTGCAGTTTTGTTGGTACTGCAGAAACTGTTTTTCCTTTCCTACTTTTCATAGTTTGTTGAGTTGATGTTTGGCTTAAATATCACTGTTGGCTATGTAACAAAATCTTTGCCTACTGGACAATCTGCTACTATGACTTCATGACTCGCACCTGCAACTTGATGATGTCAGTCCAACAGATGAAAAAGGAACTTTTTGGTGACCTAATGTCTTGCTTAGTGTAAGCGTCCCATTTTACCTTTGATTTTTGAGTAACACTTTGCAATCTCGATGTACTTTTGTTTTTAGCCAAAAGATGCTAAGACAATATGAGTACTTTCAGTGCATAACAATTCATGTTGCAAAAGTTAAAATGTAAGTTTTTGTGTGATAATGATCCTCTTCTCTGTGATGCAACATTTGACAGACATTAAATTCCATTTGACAGACTAGGCTTTCTAGGCTTTGTAGTTCCTAGAAAATACTTTCACATCTACATGGTTATTGGCATGAATTTTTTTTAATGACTTTCTTCTGTGCTTTGAGGATGCCTTCATCATTTATAGCATCACTCAATTATAATCATATGAATCTGCAATTGATGGTTTCATCTCTTGAATGGCCACAGACTGACACAAAGAAGATATCTGCAGTTTCTATCTTTTTTGAGACCATGCCATACAGATTGAAAGAGAGCACTGGCTATATTGACTATGACCAGGTAAAGTTCCTGTTTCTTGCTATGATGGATCTTTATTTTGGCTTTTGATTTATATTGTCCACACTGCTTAATCCCGCTGGATATTTGTTAAGATGCAGCATTGTGCAACTTAGTCTTGCTGATCCAATTGATTACATTGAATGATGAAAACTTCTGGTCATCGGCGAGTGAGATTTAATAGAATTATGGAACTTTTACATTCACAGACCATTGTCTCTAAAAATGTGCAGTTTAAGATTGGTATTCATGCTTATATTGATGCAACAGGAAAGTGCAATACTGGAAACTTCTTTATTCATTACCTTTGACTGCTTTGAAGAAAGATAATTTCACTTTCTTTTTCTTGCTTTTGCACTTGGTAGCACAGGAGTGTAGCCAGCATGCCAAAATATCTCTAGTTCAATTTGCTAATTTGAGATTTTTTCTAATATACCATCATGGAGGATAAGCTCTATAATACAAGCATTACTTGACTGTTGATCTCTGAAATGCAGCTAGAAAAAAGTGCAGTACTGTTCAGACCAAAACTGATAGTTGCTGGTGCTAGTGCTTATGCCCGTCTCTATGATTATGCACGTATTCGCAAGGTAGAATAGCAAAGGTTATTTTAATATGAGGGAACTTCTTGACTTTAATTTCAGAGTGCCTTATGGCAGGATGACACGGCGATAAAAAACCTTGGAAACTCATCTTTTCTTGAATTTGACAGGTTTGTGACAAACAGAAAGCTATACTTTTGGCAGATATGGCACACATTAGCGGATTAGTTGCAGCTGGAGTTATTCCATCTCCATTTGATTATGCAGATGTTGTTACTACCACAACACACAAGTCACTCCGGGGACCTCGTGGTGCCATGATTTTCTTCAGAAAGGGTGTGAAAGAAATCAACAAACAAGGACAAGAGGTCAGTTTTCATGGGAAAAAAAAATGTAAAATCACTGTATGACCTTTTTACACTTCAAGCTCTCTGCCTTTCTCATCCTCAAGCCCCTGATGCTTAAGTTTTGTTGAATATCTGACATGGAGGAGAAAAAGTAAATACTGATAACCTGAGTTCTTCATGTAGGTCTTGTACGACTATGAAGACAAAATCAACCAAGCTGTCTTTCCTGGACTTCAAGGCGGCCCCCACAACCACACAATTACAGGCCTGGCTGTAGCTCTGAAACAGGTACTGATGATTGGTTAACAACATGTCTGAACTTCAGATGCATTAAAAGGAAAGAACATAATTGGCCATAGTATTGAAGCATTAATGAGTTAGGAGATACTAATGAAACCAAATGTTCTTGAAGTAAATCTTGTTATTTATCACATCTTCTTCTTGGTAATGAGTGGGTTATCTTTCAAAGAAGCCGATTTACTTTAGGTTATCATCCCTGGAATATGAAATGACTCTGGTATATTCTGGTTTTATATCTAATGCAGGCACAGTCTGCAGAATACAGAGCTTACCAGGAACAAGTACTTAGTAACTGCTCAAAGTTTGCCCAGGTAATGATTATGAGCATTTGGAACTAGCAACTGATGCGAGAGATTATTAATATTTCAGTTCCAGATATACAATGAACCATAATTGTCAAGTCACAATATTCTATTACATGCTGCAATTATTGAGCACTGAAGCTTGTCTAGCTACGCAGACTTTGGTTGAGAAGGGCTATGAACTTGTATCTGGTGGAACAGAGAACCACTTGGTCTTGGTGAACCTAAAAAACAAGGTAATGAAGAGAACTTACATTCAATTCCTCTATGTTCCATTGAAGTTTTTAGAGAAATTATTACCCAAATATTCTTTTTGCAAAATTTTATGAGTATTAGCAGGGGTCTGTCTCTCTCTCTCTCTTGCTTTGAGCAGTTTCTGAAAGGAATTTTTATTGTTCTTTGAAGATACTACGAAATAAGCTACTTTCATGTATTTGCACGATTTTCTTTCTTTATATTATGGTTCACTAATTTTTCAAAATCCTGATTTCTGCAGGGAATTGATGGTTCCAGAGTTGAAAAGGTATTAGAAGCTGTTCATATTGCAGCTAACAAAAACACTGTGCCTGGAGATGTGTCTGCCATGGTTCCTGGTGGCATCAGGATGGGTAGAGTTTTCCATTTTCTTTGTTTTAAGTTTGCAATATGAGGTGACTATCTATTAATATTCTCTTGAGCATAATCAAGTGATGAACTTTTCTGCCTCAGGAACTCCCGCTCTAACTTCCAGGGGATTTGTAGAAGAGGATTTTGTCAAAGTTGCAGAGTTCTTTGATGCTGCAGTGCAGTTGGCTGTTAAAATAAAGGGCCAAACCAAAGGTGTGTGTTGTTGTATCATGATTTCTTTTCTTTCAGAACCTGAGTTTAATTACTGTTTGGTGCTTGTGCTCATTCTCTTATTGGGAGCTAGCTTTATGATTATCTTATTCAAACCCAGGAGACTTGTTTGTTACTGGGTTCTCTGTGACTCACTTCTTGGTTTGACTGTGCTATCAAAGTGCAACAATATTTTAGAAGTAATATATGTAATGTAATATTGCTAGGGGTATTCCCCATCCTCCCCCCTCCCTTCCAATACTCCCTCTTTTCTTTTCACTCTCTGTTGAATTTTTATCCTTCCTTTTAATGTTGTCTTCCTCCTCTTAATTTTCAGGGACGAAGTTGAAGGACTTTTTGGCCACCTTACAGTCCAGTGCTGCACAATCTGAGGTAGCAAAACTCCGTCATGATGTGGAGGAGTATGCCAAACAATTTCCAACAATTGGGTTTGATAAAGAAACTATGAAGTACAAAGATTGAGGAACTGAATCTGCATGCTAAGCCAGGCATGTGCAGTTTTCTGAGAGTTTCTGGTTTTAGTTTCAGTGATTGAATGTCCCCTTTAATTGTGCAAAAGTTAACATATATCATCGAGTTTGGCAAGCCATGCACAATGCATAACTAGAAAGTTGTCCACACATAGTTGTAACAAATCTGAGTCTTTCCCTGGATGCTGCTTGATGGTCTATGTTTTAGGTCTGTCTTGAACTTGCTTGATCATCTTTTTCTCCTTTTCAAACTGCATGCTACAGCTTTTGTCTGTTTAATAGTTCTGTTAACTGTTTGACATTTACCGTGGCATTGTTTTTTATCTCCTCTTCTCTTTCTTTTCTCTATTTTAACATTTTCACCTTTTCAGTTGGACAGGCACCGATGTCCAAGATGAAGATAAAGATGATGATATTCTGTATAAAGGTCAAGCTACAAGCTATTTTGGGGTTTTCATGCGTGAAATCCAGCAAATCCCACTTGACCAAACTGTATATGTATATTAGCGGAGCTATTGCTGAGAAAGAATAAAACCGTTTTTAACATTAAGTACATTCTCTTCCTAGCTCTGGTGTTATACGCATGGTTGATATTTTACTTCAGTGTTCTCTTCTTTGGAGGAATGTTTTGGGAACTGATTCAGAAATTAATGACACCCCATCACAAACTTGAATTCCCAAAATGTGAAGAAGGATAAGGAGGAGAAAATTTATAATGTTATTTGCACTCTCATCATTTTGTTATTTGTACTCCAATCATTTGTTATATCATATAGTCTAATAAATGAAAACTATATAATAAAAATGATAGTAGAAGTGCAAATAACAAAAAATGGAATGTAAATAACATTTCCCTGTAGTTGTCGAGTGAATTATTTGTCAAAATTTATTTGCTTTCATTATCAACATTTTTTTTCAATTAATCTTTTATTTCACATATATCATATTAAAAAATTCCTACACTGTTTTTTTCAAAAAATTATCTAAAATAATCTACTATCCAAAATACACTCATAATTTGATAGTCTAAGTTATTATCAATCTTTGAATTACTACGATGCAATGGAATGGAACGTACCAAGTTGACATAAACTCTTATCGAAAAAAAAAAAAACCAAGTTGACTTAAACAACATTTACATAAAAGATAAAGTCATAAAGTGAGATCTTCCTCAAAATAAATTGGAAAATGAGAATGAATTACAATTTAAAAATAGTAACCATCCTAAAATAGCTGTCAAGGAAACAAAACAATTGGTGGTTCCACTAAAATTAAAAAGTAGTAGTACTCCATAAGCTATATAAACTAAAAAATCACTTGTAGTAAACAAAAATGTCTCTATGTACGGTCCAAGCTCGCAATTTAACACGAGATGACGGGAGGAGGAGAGTAATTGAGGCCGGAAGAAAGAAACACAATTAGGGATGGCAATGGGGCGGAGATTCCTTCCCCATCCCCCGCCCCGTTGTCAAATAACTCTCCCCGTCCCCCGCCCTATCCCCCGCGGTTCCCCGCGAGAAAAGAAATCAACTTATCATAAAATGTTCATTTACAATAATTCATTGAATTTTTTATTAGGTTGCACTTGATTGCCCCTCTATGTATATTTGACTTTTCAGTTACCAGCCCATCTCCTGACCAAAATATATCATTTGGAGTTATTTCAGCATTATACATATATTCATGGCTATCTTTTTTTTTTTTTTATAATACTAAAATCTTAAACCATTTAATTGCCGTAAAACGAGTATTAGTACATAAGATGCTAGAGATTCATATCCAAAGCCACAGCATAGCTTTACAACAACATAGAGCTTTTCCCATTAAGTAATAGCATTCACAGGTCTCCTGAACTAATCAACTAAAGATGACCCCCACCATAATAAGTTATATCCATGGCTATCTAAAAGGATTGAACAACTCAGAAATTTATGCACACAAAAGCCTAGTACATGAAGCAAAAAAAAATCAGAAGCAAGCCTATATGAAAAGCAAAACTCTCCTCGTATGTCCAAGCATTTTTGAGAACTAACAGGAGAGAGGAAGAATTCTCAAACACTAACCAAAAATACCTTGAACAGTTAGGGGTTTTATTAATTTTGTGTATTTATATATATATATATATTTTTTTATGCGGGGGACGGCACGGGGGATGGGACGGATGTATGTTGCCCCATCCCCCGCCCCGTTTTAAGGCGGGGGTAAATATTTTGCCCCCGCCCTGCCCCATCCCCCGCCCCATTTGTACCCCGCGGGTGCCCGCCCCCGTTACCATCCCTAAACACAATCCAGCACCAGCAGCTTCAGAAACCAAAGCAATGACCGTCCCCAAATCCAAACCCATAAGTCAAAACAGGACTAGAATACCCAAACCCGTATTATATGCATCATCATCCGGACCAAGCCGAGCCCTTTACGGCTCCATTCTCCTTATCATAGCGCTAAGCATACTCCTCATGGCTACCCGCTTCACTCTTTCTTGCTCGCTTCAGTATCCGGCGCTAGCAGTAGCAGCTCGTCACTTTCGATCCCAGCCATTTTGCTTAAAAGCTTCTTCTCTTTCTCTTCCCAAATACTACCCCACCCAACTTCCCAAATCCCCGCCCTGTCCTCTCTGGTCTTCCTCTTTCTTGCTCTGCCTGCACAGTCTCCACTGGTCAGCCAAAACCTCTACCAGGTCAACAACCACCGTCCGATCATTCGCCGCTGCATCACCGTCAAAATCCACCGTCTCCCAACCTCCTTCCGGAATGACCTCCGTCGGCGACAAGAATCCTCTTCTAACGGACTTCAATTTCCCGCCGTTTGATTCGATTGAGGCCGAGCACGTCCTTCCTGGCATCCGCGCTTTGCTGAAGGAACTCGTACGTGCTTTCAAAATTTGAAGAAATTAACACCATATTTATTCATTTATTTGATTTAACAAACGAGATGATTCAATGCATGTATATGCAGGAGGGAGAATTGGAGGAATTGGAGAAGACGGTGGAGCCGACGTGGCCCAAATTGGTGGAGCCATTAGAGAAGATAATTGATAGGATTACTGTGGTTTGGGGAGCAATCAATCACCTCAAGTCCGTTAAGGACAGCTCTGAGCTTCGTGCTGCCATTGAAGAAGTGCAGGTCTATATATATATATTTTTTTGGTTATTAACCGTGCTATAGATTTTTCCCCTTTTTTTTTTCTTAATTGATAGGGAAAAGTTATATCACTGTATTGCTTTTGGTGCTCATATGGTCTTTTGAATCTTGATCTGCAGCCAGAGAAAGTTGCGTTTGACCTCAAACTGAGTCAAAGTAAGCCAATTTATAATGCTTATAAAGCTATACGGGAATCTCCTGATTGGGATTCGCTGAGTGATGCTCGTAAACGGATAGTTGAAAGTACGTCTTTGAACTCTGCCCTGTTTGATTTAGCAAATACATACATTGTTGTATTAGCTGTAGTTAGTGTTACATATAATGAGTGTTTAGTTGATCCTTATGTCCTTTTCTTTGGTTTTTATGCCTAACCTTTTTAGTATGTCATTTTCTTTTTGCCTTGAGTCATGCTGTGGTATGAGTTATTTCTGAAAATTCCACTGAATTTATTGGTTTTAGCTTTTAAGGTTTTCTGCAGAATGAATATAGGGAATGAAACTATCTGAATCTGTTGCTCTTTATATTCTTAGTGTCGTTTTATATGTTAATTTGTTCATTCTCTTGCCAACTTTTTCACTTGATAGAAGGGTAAAAGACCGCCATGATTGCTCTTTAGTCTCCTCATTATATACTTTGCAAGTTATTGCAGAAAGTTGTCATCAGAATTTTCTATGCATAAAATTTGCCTTCAGACATGTTTAACGCTCATTCTCCCACCTTGCAAGTCGTTGGATTAATAAAGTGACAAAAATGAGGTCCTACACGCCTTATTTAGACTTAATCACCAAAAGGAAAGGAATTTGGTTTATATGCTTAAGTATTACTTGTGCATGTTTATTGACGAGGAGTTACAACAACTGTACTAGGATATTTTTCTATCTTTTTGTTACTTAATAGTGCCATACTAAAAATTTGGTATGCTTGAGCTTAAAAATTCTCATGACCTCTCTTACTTATGCAGCATCAATTGAGGAGGCCATATTGAGTGGCATTGCTCTTGAAGATGATAAAAGAGAGCAATTTAACAAAATTGAACAGGTATATGCTGCTCTGTCGAATTCTATATTTCGTCATAATCAGATTATTTAGATTCCTTTGGTGGTTATCTGATCTGTAGATAACATGTTCAATTTTATCTGTATCTTTGCCTAAAATTTGATTGTCTGCTCATTATTGGTGTCAAGAATTTGATGTAAATGTGACATCTTGAGTAACTATGTGTTTTCTATTTTTCCTTGATCATGGGTGGATGGCTTATTTTTTATAACATAGGGTGCCAAATAAATTGCATTATGCTTATTGTTTTATTTTCCTGGGTGTTGTCTTAGAGAGTTCTTTCTGTTGATTATTTTTGAGCAATTCTAGCATGATGCTTATATTTCTTTTTCTGTTGAGGAACACTAAATTTCCCTCGTAATATGAAGATGATATGTAGCCCAGGTATATCTTGCAATTTACTTCTGATGTTCAGTGTTACCTTTCTAGATAAGTAATACTTTCATTTGCTTTCAATTTTTCTGCAGGAGCTAGCAAAACTATCGCGAAAGTTTGAGGAAAATGTTTTGGATGCCACAAAAAAGTATGAAAAGGTAATTACGGACAAGAAAGATATTGAAGGATTGCCTGCTACAGCACTTGGATTGGCTGCCCAGACTGCAGTTACTAAGGTAAACTGTTTAGAAAGGGGCATTACTTATGACATCATGATTTTAGTTCATTTGTTGCTTGGTATGGCATTACTCATCATCCTATAAGCCTTACAGGGGCATGAAAATGCTACTGCTGAAAATGGACCATGGATAATCACATTGGATGCACCGAGTTTTATGTCTGTGATGCAACATGCTAGAAATCGAACCTTGAGGGAGGAAGTTTACCGTGCTTATGTTACACGTGCTTCTAGCGGAGATCTGGATAACACACCGATAATTGATCAGATTCTACAACTTAGGTTGGAAAAGGCTAAGCTTCTTGGCTATAATAACCATGGAGAGGTACAACCATTAAGTGTTTACTTCCAAATTGATGTCAGTCAATTTTAGGCATACTAATGTAGTTGTCGTTCTTCTTAGGTAAGCATGGCTACCAAGATGGCGACTGTTGATAAGGCACTAGAGCTTCTTGAAAAGATACGTGCTGCATCTTGGGATCCTGCAGTTAAAGGTAATCTAGTTAGGATGGTTTTTAGTTCATTGCTTTTGGCCAGTTAAAACTTACTAAGTGTATGCTGTTGATTCAAATTTGACATGAAGAAAGTGCCTGATGGCTTTAGGATGCCACTTATGTAATATTTTAACTTTTTTCACTTGACAGGATTTGCTAGCATTTATTTTTTAGTTCAACATATTTATATTGGTTAAAACTGTAGAGTTCCATCATATATTCCCTCAAGCTTTGCTTTTTTAAAAGCAAAGTGGAATACAGAAGTAGAAGGTAAGTAAAGAATTCTACTTCTATAGCTTTCAGCTTGTTGACAACATTATTTAAATTAGATTTGTAACCAAGCGTTCTCTGCAAGTTCTGATATTCCTGGTTTTTCAAATTTTAGCATGCTCCTATGCTTTTATCTAATTTAATGGCCTATTTCTTTCCTGCCGCACTTTTTCTTTTCTTCCTTTTATGTGGTCTTTTTTGCTATCACTCTAATAGCTAGGCGAGTTAAATTCAGTCACTGATTATAGTCCTTTTTTTTCCCGTAGATATGGAAGACCTCAAGCAATTCTCTAAAAGTCAAGGTGCTCTAGAAGCTGACAATCTGAACCATTGGGATCTCAGCTTCTGGAGTGAGAGGCTTCGGGAATCAAAATATGAAATAAATGAGGTTCTCTCTCTTGTGGATTTTCAATGCTTAAATTTTGTGTTTCAATCTTGGTCATCACTTATTTAGAGGGTTTAACTTATGGTTCAGTTCCTTGGTTTCGAAAAAAAGGCTAGGTTTTAGCTTCGGCCTGTTATGTGCTCTTTGAGGCTATTTTTGAGCGCATTTATAAAATTTATTCAAGTGTGATATGATTGTAATATGGTATTCGGTACTGTACTGGAAGTCGTGTGTTCTTGTTTTACAAATCTATTTGGCAAGCTGGATTTCTAATCTTGTTGAGTCATTACAGGAAGAACTTCGTCCTTACTTTTCTTTGCCTAAAGTTATGGATGGCCTTTTCAACCTTGCCAAGATGCTTTTTGGAATCAATATCGAGGCTGCTGATGGTTTAGCTCCTGTAAATATATACAACAGATTTTGTCTTTTGTCATTATTGATTCTTACAGGATGAGATTTTGTTTTAACAGTTTTACGATTTTTTAGGTTTGGAACAACGATGTCCGATTTTATTGTGTCAATGATTCTTCAGGCAGCACCATTGCTTATTTTTATTTTGATCCATATTCCCGACCATCTGAAAAGCGTGGAGGTGCTTGGATGGATGAAGTTGTTTCGCGAAGTCGTGTATTGTCACGAGATGGTGTCTCTCCCAGGTTGCCTGTCGCCCACATGGTTTGCAATCAAATGCCTCCTGTAGGGAACAAGCCTAGCCTAATGACCTTCCGTGAGGTAAGGTCAAAAGTTTTATGTCATGTGCTTTCTTAAGATGCCTAGACTATTGGGATTAATAGTAGGAATGCATTTACTTACTTATTTTTTGTTTCTCTTTTATGTTTTTGGATGCCATACTTTTGGACTGCTAATGTCATGCAAACAGATACAGTCCGTCCAATTATATCTTATCGAAATTTTTTGGAAAATATGGATTATTTAATAGGTTGATAGTTAAGTTGTGCAATGTTAGAACAAAATGATAAGCTGTCAGTGAATAGAAAGAGTACATAACCAGGTAAGTAATTCATTGATTGGATAAATCAGAGTAGAGGTCTGCACAGACATGCTTATTTTGATTGTAAAACGATATATTTCTAACGAAATGATTTTTTTTCCCCTTTCCCTTTTGTGCAATTTAAGCTGTCAACTTTGTTTTCAGAAGTTATTGAATGATTGTGGCTGTTCTGCATAGTGATTGACCCCGTAGTTAATGCCATATTGCTTCTGCAATTTTGACCATGTCACTATCTTAAACGTCATATTGCTTGAGCAATTATGATATGCCTATGGATTGTTGTGGTGCTTGTTCAATTTAAGTCCCTTAACCCCTTGTAAGAACATGTTCAGAGCTTCCTTTTATGGGAGCTAAATAATCTTATGTAAATTTTCATTTATGTATTGTTTCAGAAAGATTGCGTTTGGAATTAGAAAAGTATCTTATCTGGTGATCGTGATAACAAATTTTAAACTCATGCATGATTCTGCTTATCCTTGTAGGTTGAGACTGTTTTTCATGAGTTTGGTCATTCCCTTCAGCATATGTTAACAAAACAAGATGAGGGTTTGGTTGCTGGTATCCGGAAAATTGAGTGGGATGCTGTTGAACTGCCGTCCCAATTTATGGAAAATTGGTGCTACCATAGGTATAATTTTTTGTTGTTATATTTCAGGGGTTGTAACTTCTGCAAATAATCAACGTTGGCTGTGTATGCTCTTACATTCCTTCAATATATATGTGTATTTAGTTCTCTCTTGGATAACAAATATGTACTAGTCTTAAGAATTATTTCGAGCTTCCTTTTGAGTCCTTAAGAAAATCTATTTAGGAATAAAGTTAGAATTCTACTTTGATGACCGGCAAATCACTCATCTGAGTCTGCTGGTTTTGGGGAGACAATTATGTCTTAATATTTCTTCTTCAGACTCATTTTCTTGATTTTGGAGCAATTAGCCAATTTTTATTACCTTTTCTCTCCCACTGCTGCTGATGTGTTATTGATGGTTATTGCAGAGATACATTGACGGGCATTGCCAAGCATTATGAAACTGGAGAGAGTCTCCCTGAAGACATTTATAAGAAACTTCTTGCTGCCAGAACTTTTCGTGCAGGTTCTCTAAGTCTTCGCCAGGTCAGCATATAGCTATGTAATGTTGTGTTACATCTTCACTCCATTCTTGCTGCTAGGATATTAAGATGTGTTCTTGTACGCCATTGAAGCTGACTGGTGAAGCTTCATGTATTCATTTATTAATTTATTTTCCTTTGGTGCACTTTGAACTTGAACTTGTGCCATTTCGGTTTAAGTAATATTTCTTCTGTTTTTTGCAGTTAAGATTTGCGACCGTTGATCTTGAGTTGCACACGAAGTATGTACCTGGTGGTTCGGAATCAATCTATGATGTTGATCGTAGGGTCTCAGAAAGAACTCAAGTGCTTCCTCCACTTCCAGATGATCGATTTCTATGCAGTTTTAGTCACATATTTGCTGGTGGATATGCAGCTGGATACTACAGTTATAAGGTATCTTATACTTGAATGACTAGTTTACTAGGAGGTGCTAAAAGCATAAAGAATATGCAGGCTATAGGGTAAAATCGACCGACTTGCTTTGTGGCAGGCGTGATGATTTGTTGAGCTTTAGAAATCTTTGACAAGGCTTAAATGTTTGAATTTCTGCAGTGGGCAGAGGTCTTGTCTGCAGATGCTTTCTCAGCATTTGAAGATGCTGGTCTCCATGACGGAAAGGTAATTTTTTGCTGCTGTCTAAGAAGGCTTGATATCCTATGAGCTTGAGTTCTTTCTGGAAGGCATCCGTATATAAGTGTAGATTTAAGGTGGTAGCGTGTCCCGTTTCATGTTGTCTTTTAGGAGCTTCATTGCTTGCATGTTTTTTATTTGAACAGGCAGTAAAAGAAACAGGGAATAGGTTCCGAGAAACCATACTTGCTCTTGGAGGTGGAAAAGCTCCACTAGAGGTTAGACATTTGAAAAATAATGCTCATCCTACATATTTCACCCTTTCATATGAAAGCTTGCATCCTAGATGCGGTATCTGTCTTCTTATTATGCTCCTATGGTTATTCAGGTATTTGTGGAATTCCGGGGCCGGGAACCTTCTCCGGAGGCGCTGCTTAGGCACAACGGCTTGCTACCTGTCACAGCGTCTGCATAAGCTAAATTTTTGGGTTCATCAGATCGATGGTCATTTGATAGTAGATGGAGGCTATTTGGGTCGGTCTGGTTAAGAATACAATTGCCGCAACATTGCTAGGCTTAAGATATCTACAACCCCATGGACCTTTTTTTTTTTTTTTTTTTTTTTGAGGGGTTTAAGATATCTACAAGTCCAGGGGCATTGTTATTTGTACTTTTAAGGTAGTTTTCTGTCATCTAGACTTGATATATGGATAACAACTGACGGGGCTATGATAGAAAAGTACATCTCAAAAAATTGAGTAATTGTCACTGGATTTATTGGACATTCAATAAATTTGGCATTGCCTTAATGTTCGGCATTTGCGTTGTCCATCTTCATGGAAGATGGCAGCACTATAGTTACCAAAGTTTATTGGTGAATTTTTGCGGTGGCTTTGTTTACGGTTTTTTGGCTGGAACGAGAATGCTCAAGTTAAGACTTAAGAGGGTACGTATTAATAAAGTCTAATATACCTGATGATTGTGTGGTCAGTAACCATTGAGGATCATAGCCTAGGTAAGTAAGACACGCAGCAACAACAATAATGTAAAGGAGAAGCGGCCCTTGAAAGAAAAGCCTACTATCACAATGTCGTAACTTTGAATAAATTGGAACTTCTCTCTCTTGTCTGTGTATGTTACTTATGGAGCGTGCTAGCAGGAAATGGGGCAGGTACGGTCATCAGAATGACCGTCCCTGAGCAGTTCACAGTAAAGATTTGATCAAAAAAATTTGTACGGTTTAGATTTCATTTTGTATCTCGATTTTAACAACATGTGTGGGATACATAAAATTTTATTTTAAAGTTACACATTATTGAAAATAAGTTACATATGTGTGGGAAACAAAGTTACGGCGCTGTGCAAAATGCACATGACTGTCAGGAACCCATGATCCGTGCTACCACGCGTAGTAGTTATTTTTTATTATTAAAATTTAAAAAAAAGGGTGAGAAAACTCCCGAAAGGAACCGCGACGAAACCAGCGAAGGTCAGCCCAGCCACCGTAAGTAACCCTTGCGCTGACGTCTCCTTTCCAGCAGGAGATTAATTAGGAAACGCAGATCTCATCTCATTTCATCAGTTGAGAGAAGAGAGAGAAGCTCAAGAAAGGAAAGCAGTTAAAGACAAGACTGAAGAAGAAGAAGAAGCGGTAGTAGTAGTAGAACTAGATTAACAATGGCAAGAGCTGGAGGAATCACGAATGCGGTGAACGTGGGGATAGCAGTCCAAGCCGATTGGGAGAATCGGGAGTTCATTTCCCACATCTCCCTTAACGTCCGTCGCCTTTTTGACTTCCTCGTTCAGTTTGGTAATCAATTTCACCTAAACAACCCAATCCCTACCTTTACCTACTTGCCTCATTTCTATTCCTTTCTCCTTTCTCTTTTGATCAGCGTCATCTGAGTTAAAGTATGCTTTAACACACTCTCTCTCTCTCTGCATTACATCTCTTCTCCAGAGGCTACAACGAAAAGCAAATTGGCGACTCTGAATGAGAAGCTTGATACGCTGGAGCGTCGTCTCGAATTGCTCGAGGTCCAAGTTGGTAGCGCTACTGCCAATCCGGCTCTCTTCACCCCTAATTGATCATTCTTCCATCTGTATATCAGTACACTACATAAAATTACGCATTTGCCTCTATGTATGTAAGCAGTTTCTCATTCGATGCGGTTCTTTCCTTCAAGTGCTTACCTTGCTACTTTTCTGTTTACTCCTGTGAGTATACTGCTAGCAATATTTGCATATCCATCCATGTATTATTATTATTTGGTTATATAGGCATTGCTAATTGAGCAATTTATGAAAATTGGATGGCTCACTTTTTCCGGTTCAATGCAGATGACATTAGAGCTGAAAAAAAAACGTCTAATTTTGAATGATTAATTGCATAGTTGTTGGAGCATTCAACTGCTTTAATTAACATTCACTGAAAATTCAGCTTAATTTCTCTTATTCGACAAGGTATTTGAATAAATAAATCATGCTTTGTGATGTTTCCAAGTGCTAATTGCTATTAGGATATCTACTCAGTTGCCTGGATAATTGATGAGGAATTGTTTACTAGTGCTATCATCTTCTGGTGTAACATATAGATGCAGTCAGTTACCATATAAACTTTCATGAAGCTTTTGTCGTCTTGTGGTCTACTAGCATCCGGAGTAGCTTGGTGCCCGCAATACATAAGGTAGGAAGTGTAAGCAAATGTTACATTGATTGCAAGTTTAGGGGATTGGAGCTAAGACTCAGTAGCGCGCTTCATTAGTAGAGTTCAGGTGTCATCCTCCAGTTTCCCATTGTCACTATGAAGAGAAATGGCTACACTGATAATGGCCTCTGAGTGAAGAATCCTGTTTATCCTATGGTCATCTCGGTTGTGGAGGAGGTGGTTGTGATAGGATTGGGGATGCTTCTGTTTGGTTGGGAGTGGGTAGAATAACAATTGGCCTCTCTAGGGAATATCGAGTTGATCCTCCAAAGCTGTCAATTGATTTCATGTATTCAGATGCATTGTTCTCTATGATCAACGCATCCTCAAGCTCCCGGACAATGTCGGCCATGCATGGTCGATAGGCTGAATAAGGTTCAATGCATGCCAAAGCCACCTCCACCACTCTCCACATTGCCTCTGCATGATACCCTCCCTTGATGCTTGGATCCACGATTTCTTCAATTCTTGAGTTCCTTATCCGGGGTTTGGCCTGCAATTGTGAATATTGCATAATTGAGGGACACAATCTAATTGATGGTGATGCTAGATATGTATGACTTCATTAGAGCGGATAGCTTATAGAGGTTGGGAAGCTACTGCTTCTATCATTGACTATTGAGTTAGCAATCGGAGCAAGCTCTGTAGCTATATGCTTTTTTCAGTAGCTACTATGTCTGGGTTAGCAGGACTGCTTAGTTTCTAGTGGTAAGTTGACTGGACCACATGTTTGTACTAAGTTGGTTGAATTTATCCTTATTCAAAGAGATGTAGCTCACATGCTGTGTTGCCTTAATGATTATCTTAAATTTTCACTGGGTAGTGCCAATGTTAAACATGGTGGTTTTATCAGCAAGTCAACTGAAATTGAACCATACCCATTCAACCAAGCTCCATTCATTTCGCGGTCTGTTTATGTTGAGAGGTTCACGACCACTTACAATTTCCAATAATACAACTCCGAAGCTGAATACATCACTTTTAGCTGACAGATGTTGGGTTGAGTAGTACCTGATGCACACAAGTTGGAATCTCTTTAATCGGTGACACACCCCAAAATAGCTCTTTAGTTAGTGACGCACCCAAAATAGCTCTTTAGGAATAAACAGAGAATGGATAAAGAGTCGCTTTGCTACTTACTCTGGATCCAAATATCCTGCTGTACCCCTTACTTCTAAAGAGGTGCCGCTGTCTCCTTCCTGAGGTGCATATTTTGAAAAACCAAAGTCTGCAACTTTTGCACACATGCTCTGATCCAGGAGTATGTTACTTGATTTCACGTCCCTATGTATTACAGAGCGTCCAGCGAATGTATGAAGGTATGTTAAACCTGGAATGAGAGTAAATTCTTCAGACCAAATAACAGAGATATTAAGCAGGAAAAGAGGGGGAAGGGGAAGTGGGGCCAACTTTATCTGATCTAACACAGATCTGAATTGAATATGGAACTGTAAGAACTCAGAGTGGTCATTATGTGATCCCTGGCCAACTGGTGCAGTTCACAAAAATAGACCACAAGGAGAAGGTTATGGATTCGTGAATTTTGTGAAATGCATATAAGACTGTGCTCCTGTAACTCTCCATTTCCCACATTCACATTCGAATCAGCCAGCAGGCACATTCATATCTATATCGGTTACTGATCCAACAGAACAAGTCAATAATATTTTATCTCATATAATGCATGTTGATGTTGAAGGAGACTTCCAGGAATAGGCCATATCTGTTAGGGACCATATGAGCTATCCTCACATCCCCCCCCCCCCCCCCCCCCCCCCAACAAACAAAAAAAAAAAAAAGGCATACATTTTATTGTATTCTATCTTCCGGTAAAAGTTGTTTACTAACTGCCCAATGTCAAAACTTCTGGTTTAGATTGTGGAATAGTTGTGACTTCTGAGGATGTCGTGTTGTAGACATCTAAAGTCAAACTGCTATTAAATAGCCAGTTTTTTGGGTGTCATGTAGGCGTCTAAAGTCAAATTGCTACAAAATAGCCAGTTTATTTGGCTGTCATGTTCATGTATGGCTAAGTTCAATCTGAAGGATGATCCCTGGAATGCGTTAATTTTCAGCTGCTTGTTTTATATTCTTCAGGAATCAGGATAGAAGATTGGCAAGATAAAGTTCTTAATAAATGCTAATGCTACATGTAACTTGCCTCGTGCAGCTCCTAGAGCTATGGAAAGCCTGGTCGGCCAGTCTAGGATTTTCCTCTTTGCCGCTTCTCCTGTTAAACATTAGAAGGATGTGAGCCATAGTTTTCTGGTTCTCAAGAAAGAAGAGCTGAAACTGCCACTATTATTTTTTATTGGGTAGTACCATATAAACGATCTTGTAGGGAGCCATTAGACATGAAGGGGTAAACAAGAATTTGCTGGTCATTTTCACAGCAGTAACCAAGCAGCGGGACCAGGTTCTCGTGACGGATAGCTGAGAGCAGGTTCAGCTGTAGAAATATTTGTAATTCAGATTTGTCAGATGACATCTAGGAAAAGAACAGTAAGATATTTTCAGTAAATGCAGCCAACAGTATATCATATAAGTACGAGTTTGTAGACATGATCTGAAAAAAAACAGTTATGCATGGCAAGTTCAAAAGAGGTGATGGAAAAGAAAAAGAATTTAAATATGGCGTTGCAATATTATGCAATGTAACTTGAGAGCTATAGCAATATGGAAATTTACTCAAGTGATTGGAGTTTGAGATTTTCACAGGGATTCACTCTTATTGCAACTGGTGAACATGGTCTCATGCCTTGTACTAACTGGAAGATTGCCAAGGAGGGTTGTTCATGGAATTATGTAATACCAGTAGATTGTTACCTCATTGTCAAATTCACGTGTTCCCTGTGTTGATGTGGCAGATCTGACCTTCACAGCCACTTCTTGGCCATCAGGAAGAGTACCCCGGTAAACAGATCCAAATCCTCCTTCACCTATTAATGTTTTATATTTCTGGGTTGCTGCTTCTATGTACTGTAGAGTGAAACTCTGGATGGATATGGACCTCAGTATGATATCTGTGCTGGGTACTGAATATACAGCATCTGCATTTTACAAGTTCAATTGGAAATCCAATTGCTAAAAATTATTGAAGTTGAGTGGCTTTTCATGAAACTATAACCAGCTAATAGTATGATTGTAAGGGCGTAACCATTTACTTGATTTTTATTTTTTTTTTGCCAAAATGAAATACTAAAATACACTAGAAACATGGAATATAGGGAACTACCATTTCTTAGTCCTTAAAGCTTATAGCCTTGAAAGTTCAAGTTACATGTGTCAGAATCAGTGTGCATTCTTTTAACTACAGCGAGGAAAGTCTTATTTTGCATTGGATTATCGACATTGATGGTTAATGTGCTTACTTTTTGTCATTGATAACCCGTTTGCATCATACTTCCTCTTGAAAATCAATTTTCCCTTTTTCCTGCAAACCAAGATTGCCCCTATAGCAATGGTAACTAGGATACATACTCCCGTAACCACGCCTATCACAACTCCCCTTGCTGAGTGCCTGGAAGCCTGATGGATACATTTGTCCTTACTGAAATGAGGAGGAAAATGAATCAGACTCTCTTGCACACAGAGACTGAAATCTTTCACAACCACACACTGAAGCATCACTTATGCATACATATCAATTAAATCTTATAAAAGATTTTATATAGCTAACACTGGCTTTCTCAAGCATAGATATCATACTCTGTGGTGAGATTGGATCTTCTAAGGCTGGCTGGAAGCCTATTGCTGAGATACGGACTGCTGTCATAATGTCTGCGGGCAGAAGGAGAAGAACCTCAGGTTAGGCACAAGGTTCTTCTAGTTAATATTGACAATAGAATACACAAGAAATCAATTCCCGACTAAACTTACAGCGTTGTCAAATTTGGCAGTGAGGTTACTAACTCTGTAATGTTTCCCACGAGACTGGTGTGACTTGTATCCCTAGAAAATGAAATGCAAATTGTTCACATAAAAACCTAGCTGCTTTTAAAAGTGAAAATATGCAGATTTCTTACTGATGGTTTTAAAAGTTTGGGTGTCACTTGTTTTGTGCTAAGTACTCTCCCCTATCTGGTGCTCATGAAAAGAGAAGCAATGTACTTATATCCTCCAAATCATTTGAGCTGATTGCCTCTCTAATTGAAGCATTTTATCATGGCTGATTGTCCTCCTGTTAATTAGAAGTATGTTGGTGGATATGCATAGACTATTTAGGGAAGAGAAATTAGCCTCTACGGCGGCTTTTCTGAGTAAAAAACCTGAATTCTATTAAAAGTATTCCTACCATATCTAATAGGAGGAGAAGTATATTAAGCTTCTTGTGCGAGGGAGATTGGGTGAGAAGCTTGTATATTACCATGAGATGGAAACAGATATGCTAGGCCTGTATGCTTAATGCTTTACTAATGAGGCTGAAACATTTGAATGCCAAATCATTCCATGACAGCGTGCACCTAAGATAAGGTTTTAATATACAATAAAAATATGATTACGCTGTGCTTTAACTTTCATCGTGCTGGATTTCTTGAGACCTTTATTATTATTATTTTTTTTTTTATTTTTTTTTACAAACTTAGTGTTATTGAAATATGTTCAAGCTTTTGGCATGATGGTGGATAAAAGGACTTCGCAAGGAAAAAAAGTATTAACATACAATTCCTTCAGATTGAACAGCTTAGTAAGGCTGGGTGGTAGTGGTCCGCCTAGCATACTGGATGAAAGATTCCTGCGGGAGAAATGCAATAAATTGACTGAGTAGATTATCAACAAAATCAAAGCAAATATAATCCGTATTGTGTATCAGATTAACCCAGATTGTGGATGAAAGCGAAAAGTCTTACATCGTGGTGATGACTGAGGTACCATTAGCAAGCTCACAAGACAATCCGGGCCATGAAATAGGGAGACAAGGATCCCCTAACCAACTCGCAAGAAGCTCATTGTCTGGATTGCCTCTCAAGAACTCATTTTTCACATCAATAATATTATCCACTGAAACGAAAGGGCGAGAGAAAATAAAGGTTTTGAAGCCGATAAATTCCTAATGAAATGCATCTAGCCATGTTTTCGTGGTAGACATCTGAACTCGTAAATTCGGGCATATTTCTGTACCTTCTTCGCGGCCTGTTTCTTGAATCAATGGGTGAACCTGCAAAATCTCATAGGCGCTGATTATAGGTCCATATTGTGACCCGTTGGAGAGCCTAACCATGGTAAGATTTAGATATCCATTGGCCGTGACATTTAAAACGACAAATCTAAAGGTGCCACTAAGCGCTACATCTACTTGTGTCTTCTTTGCATCGTTGACATACACATCAAACACCCTCTGCCCAACTTTAACTTGGTCATTGAGTTCTAGAAAGTAGAGTAATAGGTCGTAACGGTGGTAGTCCGAGTCTAGGTTGTTGTAAGAGAATTCCAGTCGTTCTGGATGGGTAAGAGCTGTTTGTAACACTTCGATTGGAGGAAATGTTAGGTTGGGAGAAGACCTGGTAACGTTGACACTAGATGATGATATGCGGTTTGCCATTGGATCACTGTACTTGTCTGCCCTCCAGATTCGATCATACCGGTCAAGAGGGTACCTAAAATTGAAATTTTGAGCCGATAAATACTAAAGTTCAGTAACAGAAACATGAACCAAATTTGAAATTCTTGGATTTAATTACGTGCAATGTGTGCATCTCCTAATGAATGAGTTTTCTCGGGTATAAGGTGAAAGTTTCAGGCTTGTAACATTTTATGATGTTATACCTGATATCCCCTCCTTCATTTCCAGCATCTACTCTATCAATAAGGTTGAGCACACTAGAGGGATCCCTGTTCAGATAATCAGAAGTTAGAGGTCTCAATTCAAGCTTTGAAATGTAAGGTACCCTTTGGCCCTGCAGCAAGCAAAAGTTAACGTAGTCCTTAGTTGCTTTGAAAATCCCTTCAACCTTCGATTCACCTGATGACTTCACTACGCCTATCACCGTGGCATCAATGGAGACATTGAAGCCAGATCCTGAAGGTCGCCTTTGATGGTCCCCAGAAAGAAATGTACCCCTTACCGAGTAGTCTTGATCCCTCTCTGTGGTCAAGTTATAACACCATTTATGACCAAGACCTGAGTCGAAAACTCTTGCTCTATTGTAGCCTGTATCGTCTTGCACTGGCGTTGTGTCTTGGCAACTTCGATTATCAGGGTACCAATAATCATCTGGTATCCAGTTTATACTTGTATTTGGCTCAACAAAATCTTTATCAGAACAGCAATGTATGCTCACAAATCCTGTTTTACAGACATTCAAAAACGTAATTAGCACCATGAATCCTTTCGGAGGTTTCTTGTCTTTCACGTGATTACTGATGTAACATACAAGCTAATTGCTGCTCATGTCAGTAAGTTTTGAAAACTAAACATTTTAGTGCTTAAAGATTTAAAGCAAAAATTGTCTAGTACCCATAATTAGTAAGAACAAACGCGTTGGTCTTGAAAGACACTAGATCTGACAGATTGTTTTAACTAGTCCATCAATTTGGGGAATAAATTAACAGTCCATTGCGCAACACATGATTTTGCAAAGAAATTGGTCCTTGCTTTTCCCTTTGGATGCCACTGGTTGTTGTACGAAACTCCAAAAGGATAAATGATGTGGATTTCTAGGCATATTGAGGACAAACTGTTCATTCTGATTTTCAGAAACTATATAAAACTGTTCCTAGCTTCAGGACCATTGCCCGAATTTTATTTTGTTTTTCTATAGCCTTGATTAATGTGATCATAAAGGACAATATTGTGATGTGGGAATCAAATTCACAACCCATCATTGGGTTTGTCCCGTTCCGGATCTGTTGTGAATCCAAATTGCCTCATAGAGGATCTGACTTGTAAGATCTTGGAGACACGAGTTTCTTTCCGGGCTTTTCATCAAGAACACTAGATCCTTCATTATTGATTCTCCAACAGTTCACTTAACACCAAAGATAAGCAAGTCCCTTTCCTCTCACATTTCTTAGTCTAGAATGAAATCGAGAATGACAAAAGATTGAGTTGAAGAATGAATTCAGACTGCAGATATAGTATACAATAGTGAACCAAACAGCACAGATACATTAAAAACAAGCATACCTGGTTGTGCGACAACAGATTGAATACACAGGAAGAGGCAGACAATGCAACAGTTGACCAAACTTCTTGTATTCCAGTTATCCAACCCTCCCATCATCCTCTTAGCATCAAATGAAATAGCCCCATGGGGTCATCAAATTCATAATCAAAATCTCCAATCTCTGTGATCAGCTGTTACAAAAACAGCTATAAGATCACCAGCCTTTTTCTCCATACCAAAATCTTCATTCCTGAACTAGTCTTCATTTTGCCCTAGTTAACGTATACGACAAGAATAATGACCTGGAACGGTACTGCCTGTGCCTGCAGACAAAAGGGCTTGCAATGCACAGAAATCAAGAATTCATGAAGAGGAAAGTAGAGTGGATGGTATTGTTCTCTGACTACAAAATCTCAAATATGGGCAGTACACTACAAAAGCATGGGGAACAAGACAGTAAGTGAGAAAGGTTGAACTGAATATAACGCAAAACATAATCACCTAAAAAATGATGAATTATGGGTAATGATTGTGATTGGCTCGTTACGTTGCCGGGTTCATTTGCAATTTTATAATTCTTGATTAATCTGGCTTAAAGTAATCGGGCGGAACCACCCTTGGCCGTCATTCATAAACTTTCATTGAGAATTCGTCTCTTTCCTTGTCTGTTACTTGGAAAGCAATGTCACGGAAATCAGCTTTGCCAATTTTTAACTCATAAAATAAAATTCGATTCCTACTTGTTAATTGCCACTTGGACTGGATGAATACCTTTTGCTTCATGTCAATTGTCAATTGCCATAAAAAAAAATAATCTTCTTTCTCTCCTTTAGTTTACAATAATAGCGTTATGCGTTACTCTTGTATTATGCTAATGATCGTACATAAAATTGGAAATTGCTGAAAACATTTTTGTACATTTCTTTTCTGAGAGTAGGCAATTTATAACCATATAAATTGGAAATTGAGCCCGACTGAAATTTTTTTTTTTTGGTCTAACAATTATATCGTGCACTTTCTCTACCAGTAAACATCTGAGAGCAAGGGTTGGCCAATCTTCTCTACCCAAAGGAATATGTTTGTGCTACCTCTTCTCAGTGTCATTTGGTCTGGTGGTACCAATTCCTCTTCTTACCATATTAGTGATTAATGCAGTCAAAAAACACTACTGAAAGATGTGTTATGGTGCAAAAATTTGTAGCACCCGTCCTGTAATTGTCGTATTTTACCTGGTCAAGCAACCTACGCGTAAGAGTAAGACCATCAAACTTGTTCTCCGGACTTAATAATTGAGATCAACGGTGTTTCCTTCACGACTTAGAGATTCCTCAAAGAAGTCTGAACGGTAATCAGAAAGTTGACAAATGATTATGAAAAAACCTCTAGTCATAGGAAATCATATTGGTCGCTGTCTCAAAAAGTTATTCCTTGTCTTACTAAGCTCAAAGTCGTTGGGCTTGCGTCAATGAAAATTGACCCCCCTGAATTCAAAGACAAATATTAATTGCGGTACTTAAATATTTCTGATTCGTGACATTTGGTAATGGCCAGAGTTTTAAAAAAATACCCTGAACTAAGATTCAGAACCAGCTGCCACCTTTCAAACAGCCAAGCCAATGGATTCAAGATCCAATCTACGAGCCCCAAAACTAGTTAAAGCACTTCAATCTTTCACTTTGACGAAATCATGATCGATCAGATTTAGGCACAGCAGCATCTGTTTTTGCCCGTCCAAGGCATTTGTTTAAGGGACTCTATGATCAACATGGGTATATATATATGTATACTGCGAACAGAATTTGTTTAACTTGGATCATATGCTTTCCAAGAGGAAGAAGTCGATTCTCTAATAAAACCTGTGCTAGTATTAATAACTTAATTGCAAATATCCCTTAATTAATCTTCATATTTCAGAAGTATAAATACCTATTGCCGAATGCTTCGCAGGATAAGAATAATTAAATAAATTAATAGTACTAACTTGCGCCAGTGCTCAAACTAAAAGAGGCCACTCGTAAAAGGGATTCCAGTCTCTGGAAGCCAAGAATCCCCTACAATAAACTGGCCAACAGTGAACGGCATAGCATCGCTGGGTTGGCTGAGAACTTTGTATCCTGGCCATGGAACTCGACCGCCTGTGGCTGCGCCCGGTCCGGAGTTCAGATACTCACGATAAGTAACTGTGGATGTGGAATGGCCGGGCCACTCAAGCCATCCAGCAGGGTTAATGAAGCTGTCCAAGAATGACTGCATCACAATCACTGTGGACAAGGAAGTCCATGGCCGCCCAAGATATGCACCGTTAAACTCGTTTTTGCTTCCTGGTACCCGTGCCCGTGGGGCGGTTGTTAACGTGCAGTTATGGATTACAAATCCAGATTTCTTTCCATCATTCTTGTTCCCTTGAGCCGTGAAGGTGATCATTTCGCTGGCGGCTGGGAGGGCATAAAGGTGGCATAGCTGGAAAACTGCTGCTGCGTGACCAAAGATGAAGTCCACGGTTCCATAGATATCGCATTCTCTGTAGAATTGTGCCCCAGCTTTTGCGTACAAGGTGTCGTGATACCCAAGGAACCGGCATCTGTAGAACGATGACTGGTCAGCTTCGCTCAGAAGTGCTACGGCTTGATTGCCCTCTCCTGCGGGGTTCTCAAATGCAATAAACTGGGCCATGAATCCGTCACCATAAACAGCTGAAACAAATAAAAAGGTGTTACGCTGCAGTAGTCAGAATAATATATGCGGTAAGATTTAGAATATTAACCTCTCTGTAAAACAAGAATTACTAAAATAGGCGGATGTATTGATAAATTCAGCTTAATTTTTTAATTAAGCAAGATTCACCCATTCTTACATCGTAGATAGGAAGCACTCCCGTCTAATATTGGGGTTTGAAACGGGCACAATTGGCTTTTGGTACAATTCATGCAGTTGTTGTATATATATATATATATTTTTTTTTTAAAAAAAAAAGTCAATATACTCAAATGTGGTTGCATGTATTCATTTAATAAATGTAATTGATCTACCATTTTACGTATTGCGAAATTACAACTTATCTACCCCTACGTCTACGTGCATGCATGTAACCATGAAAACAAGATCAACAAAATTTACTCACAACATCAAACTAAGAATTGCTATCCTCGTCAAGGCATGCGTGTTAGACAAACTAAGAATCGTAATTGCCTCTTTTTTCTTTTTTTTTTAAAAAAAGAATCGTAATTGTGATTAGGTATTATGAGTAGTTTCTCATAACCTAATTGTAACATGCCCAATGGCCTCCATCTTTCCATATTCAAAAAAAAAAAAAAAAGGCAGACTTTCTGTTTTTGATTGTTTGACTTTCCATTTTATTCGTCAAAGAGAGATTTTTTTTTTGTTTTCTGCATAGTGACCCTGACAAATAAAAGACTAGAAATCATGCTATATCCCGTACGTGCAACAAACTCTTACAGATCTAAGACTACATATACTGATTGTCCTCAATTTGCTTAAAGCACAGCGATCGAGACAAGTGCTTGCTGAAAAAAGTATTTCCAGAATCAAAATCCCGGTATATATTGTTTTGGCAGACTTATCTCGTGATACATTCGTTAAAAGCATATGCAAAATCCGATGACAACCATATTATTTTTAGATTCCATATACCTGTAAACACAAAGACGCAAAAAAATTTTTTTTTTAGATCTTTACTATGAATATTCAGGAAAGCTAATGAATCAGAAAAGCTAGGAAGCCTTAAGCCCTTGTACTTACAAAAGGTGGCTGTTTCCCAAGTTTCGAAGTCAGGGACCTTTCTGTTCATGGTGATCTTGGTGACATCTGCACCATCCCCTATCAAAGCAATATTGGTCTTTTCCTTGGAGATGCATACGATCTCCTGGTAGACACCCGCCTCAACATGTATGTAGTACCTGGACTCGCTACCACTTGGGGCCGCGGCGATGGCGTCCATCACCTTCCTGAACGCTCCCGGTCTTGACAAAGACACGGTAGCATTAAAAGCAAAGTCACTTGGTAGGGCATCAGAACAACCCATTGCCAACGGAAATAGAAGAGCCAAGAGAATAACCTTCGACATTGACATAGCGTTCAACCAGAGAGAAAAGACAGTACTAAAGGAGAAAGAGGGGGCTGCTGGTGAGGTTTAAGCATGGGTTCTTGGTTTCATTTATAGGTTTTTTGGCCAATTTCTGCATGGAAATCCCGACTTTGAATAGCAAGAGACTGATTCAGAAAATGGAAATACATGCATGAGTGATGCATGCTTTCCTTCCGGAGACTCTGGTTGCCCTTAGAACAATTAACTTCCATTTGTTTTGGTAAATTAAACAAGACACATAACCTAAAACGATACACTTACTATTAAGAGACGGTAGCTTATATTACTAAATAACGTCATGATCAATAAGCTAGGTGTCGAAATATTAGCTAACATCTCAAAGTAGTAAAGTGCTTGGACACGATGATGTTAGGAGGGCTAATCAGATTAGCACCAAACTTCCTAGCAAAAAAAAAAAAAAAAGTCAAATTCTCGACCCTTTTAATGGTCAAAATAATTCCTTTACGGTGAATTGACTCTATAACTCAATGTCTGTTGCCGATTTTTAATGCACGCTAACATGTGAACTCACATTCTTCGGGAAAGTAAATCTGTTTTCATGAATCCCTACTGGAGAATTTTGGGCAATTAGGAAACATGTTCCAAAGTGTGCTCAACCTCCGGGATACTAGGTTTTGGTTTTGGTTATGGTTATTCTGGAGGGAGAAAGGTCCCAAAAATTCTGAGTAATTAGGAAACTTAGTCTCCATTGGAGGTAGATTCCACGTAAGTAATTAAGATGAATTTGAAGTAAAGTTACTGATAAATGCTCCAAGCGTGCAGAAGCTCCAGACCATTTATTCCATATCTTTGTTCTACACATTTATTTTATTTTAAATTTTCAACAAGGTATTAGGACATCATCCTGCTTACGAAAATTAATGAGGAAAACAAAAAGGGCATAATGCTACCATTGTTTTTAACGTAGGCTTGGCATATTCCGGGCATTGACATTTTCTCAATGCAAAAAGAATATACCTTTGGTCTAAGTTTTCTGGCCCTTTAAATTGATTACAATCCCATCAATGAGCAATATTTAATAGTTTAAGCCTTCTTAAATTTGTCGAAGGCCCCTAATTGCATCCTGCTATCCTGATCTGATCTAGTTATATGCAAGAATTGGATTGTGTGGGGATCCCAAATCCAGCATTTGAGTTTTCATCAGCATTAAAAACCGAGAACTGCTCAAGGAACAAGAAAAATTAAGCATGTTTTTGTCCCTAGCAACGAATTATTGATCACCATCTTGTCATAGACACAAGAGAAGCAAAGGTGCGGACACAGCTCACTTTCTTTGTCGTGGAAAATATCATCGTCAATATGTTTAAATTGATGCAAAAATGAAATGGGAGTAAAAAACAATTTCCAGAATGATGTCATATTCATGGACTCCCATACTTGTTCTTTTATCAGCCTTTTGCAATTTAACGTTATTCAGTTGTTACGTGAGTAACTAAGAACCTTTTTTTTTTTTTTTTGTTTCTTTGGTCTCAAAAATGTGTTTGTTTGTGTTTGGGGTTGGATTTTTGTGGTTGTTTTGTGTGTGTGTGTGTGTGTGGGGTGGGGAAGGAGAGAAGAGAGTTGGTGGACTGTGGTGAAGGGTCCGTAAAAGTGGGGTGGTCCGATGATGGGTGGGTGTGGAACTATCTGCTATCGTAATTTGCAGTGCCATATTGGATTTACAAGTAACATTCAATCTCAGAAGAAGTTTTCTGGTTCATTTTATCTATTTTCCCTTTTCAATTGCACATCTGTTGTAACTCTTTTTCAGAATTCAGGAGTGGATAAAATGTCTACAGACAGACAGGTTATTAGTAGTTTTTTGGGTAAATTATCTTTTATTCTCGTGTGATTTATTGTTTTATCATATAATCCTTTATATTTAAAAATCTATATATAACTCCTCATAGTTTAGATTAATATGTCACCGTTAACTTTTTCATTAAAACCAACTCTCAATAGTAAAGAGTGAAAATCAAACTAATAAATTGACAAATTTTACTCTTTCATTACTTCATTTTTTCCCTCCAAACGTAAAAAGAAGAAATTAAAATTAAAAATAGATAAATATGAAGTAGAAAATACCATTAAAGATTGAATAAATCTTATATACGCTATCACTATTGAATCCATGACGTATGTGCAAAAATTGAATTTTAAATTCAAATTTTGTATAATTATTATTCATCCAAAACTGACTGTGTATACAATATCAGTATAGGAAAGATTAAATCTTAAAGATTTAGTTAAAAAACCTATAATGATATTCGTATTTAAAAAAAGATTTGGTATTTTTGTATTTTTGTATTTCCCTTCCATCCTTTTTGTTTCTTTTTTATTTTCCTTCCATCTCTTTTGTATGTAAAGAAAATTAAGCTTTTGTAGGCCAAAGTGTAGGTTTTCAAAATCACCTTTTCTCTTCTCCTCCCCTCTCCCCAAGAGAGAGTGAGAGAAAGAAGAAGAAAAAAAGTAGTGAAAGGATGAATTTGTTAATTTATTATTTTAATTTTAATTTTTTTACTATTGACCGTTAGTTTTAACAAAAAAAAAACTAACGGTGACACTTTAATCCAAACTATTAAAGATTATATATAGGTTTTTTAAACCATAGGAGATTATGTGAGAAAACACCAAACAATAGGGGATAAAAGGTAATTTATCCAGTCTTTTTTTAGCTAGATGATTGTGGGGTGATTCCTTCACTTTTGCCACCGGAGGTGATCAAGAATCTTAGCATGTTATTATGTGAAATCGTTAATCAATCCTACAAAACGAGTAGCTGAAAACCTCCACATTAAGTATACATAAAAGATATTTATTTTCCATGACGGCTACCAAAAATAAACCAATTTCAGCTAATTACATGAGCACGATCTCACTCCAATGCTACAGATAAAATGTGTTTCATGTCTACAATTGCTGATTTTGACTTGACCATGAAATTCAGGGATGCAATAGCAAGGGCAAAACACAGGAAGTTAACTAGGAGAGATCCTCGTATGGAGGTTGTTTACAGCTAACATCCTGTGTTGGAACATGTCGAAGATGATCAATCCTTCTAATTCCATTGATGTCACTGTTTATGTCCTCTGGTTCTTTGAAAAGAAGCGCAGAACCACGTAAAAAAGAATTCTGTAGAGGACAGCCCATCCCAACATGAAGTAGACCTTTTCCAACTTTTTTGATTCCTCTGTACGAATATGTAGCGAATTCAAAATCCCAAATCCAGTTACTTCTTGTCCTATTGGATTTTTTCCAAAACTAATTGGAGTCTGGTATTGATTCATCAGAAGCCCTTCATATGGATATGTCATCGTTGAAATGTAGTTCATCCATTTCCAATATTTGGGGATATCATGGCTGTTCAAGAAGTACCCGCAGAACAAGAAGAACAGAGCAGTGAATGCAATTACTGCTGCATAGCCAAGTATGTAATTCGGCACGATTGAGCTAACGAACACCACAAATGAGTTGGTGGACAAAAGGGACATGTAGAGAACGAGCAAGAAATAAAGGAATGGCCCGCGAAGCTTCAATGCGAACCAAACAATGACAGCATAAGCTGCAGCCTGGATTGCAAGAAAGGGAAGGTAAGTGATTAGACCAGCAATGGTATATGATGAGGCTCTGTAGGCATTATGAGAAGTTTCGCGAACAAAGATGAAACGTTCCTGGATGAAAGCAGGGACAGCATCATTGGAAGAAAAGAAAAAGAGACAGACTGTAAAGATGAAGAAACTAATACGGTCTGTAATTCCTTGCATGTTTTTTGGAGGGTGCCAGAACATTGTTGCCATCATGATGCCCATTACTATTAGGACCATTAGTCTGGAAAGGAAAAGTTCAGGGGTCCGCCTGATGGTTATGAAGTTTCGGCGCATGAGTATCCAAGTCTCAAGGAAGAAGGAATTCGAAAATTTTGGTCCTAGATGGAGGTATGCCCTCTTGTCTGGAGCAACATCTGGGGTCAGATAGTCATTCTCATTCACAGTGTAATCGCTGCTATGAGGTGTTGGAGTGCCTTGAAGCATATCACTGGAGGAGGTGTAGTAGCCTGGTGATGAACTGCACAATTGCGGAGAGAGAGATTAAGGGAAAACTATAAAAACCAAATGATTTGAGACCCTAATTAGACGTTAAAATTTTGTCAGAAACTGTACAGATAAGCATAATCAGTAAGAGGCTAAGAGCAATGGTGGAGCTCTTACTGGGATGAATTTAGTTTAGACTTAGATAGCTTGAAAATTGGAATTGGAAACAAGAAATTGAGAATTGAAGACTATGGCGTTTACCTCATTGGAAGTCTATGGTCCGGGTGTTGCCTAGTTGGTGTAAACATCAGTGCTTGCATAATTCCACTTTGGGTCCAAGACCTTGATGTGTTCCATGGACTCCTCACACTATTATCAAATTCATCATCTGCTCCAGATTGTAATCGAACGTTTTTTCCACTTTTGTCTCTCATTTCATTTGCCCGCTGACCAGAACGTGGAGCTGGAGATGGAGATGGAAGGACAGTAGAAGTTGAGAAACCATCTGCAGATAATGATGGAGGTTTCATCCCAGTAAGGGTAAATGCTGCAAGAGCCTCAACTCCTAGCTCAGACTGATCATACTCTTGGATCACATCAATCAGGTACTCTATGGAGTTTTCCCCTTTTGGGACTTTGCGCCCCATGCGCCCCAGATGGAGAGTCACATCCTTGGGAGATCCTTGGTACATTAGCTGTCCACGAGCTAGGATTATGAGATGATCAAGAAGCAACTGGATACGGGACGAAGGCTGGTGAATTGTCAGTATTACAGTGCTCCCTGTTCGTGCGATATCGTGTACTTTCTCAATAACACTGTGAGCACTGGTGGAATCTAGTCCTGAAGTAGGCTCATCCAAGAAGAGTAATGTAGGTCCATGTATGATATCAACGCCGATTGAGACCCTACGACGTTCACCTCCGGACACTCCTCGAGTTCCTTCATCCCCTATGTAAGTGTTCCTAGTGGTCTACAAGGAAAAAATGCAAGCATTAGATTGCGTACTTATGATTTTATTCTGGTACTGAAAGGCAAAAAACTGTCCAAACGTTTACTACTTCAACTTGCAAAAGAGACAAGGAAGAGAGGCTGGTGAACTTACGGATAGACCAAGTTGCTCGATCAGCTGCTCAACGCGCTGTCTTTTCTCTGACCTTGAGATTGGTCCGAGTCTGAAATCGGCAGCAAACATTAGTGTCTCATAGACTGTCAGCATTGGGAAGAGTCTATCATCCTGCATTATATATGCTGAAGTTCTTTTGATCAAACTTGGACTAGTGTCCATCCCATCCAAGGAAACTCTTCCCCTCAGACTTCCACTGGCAATTCTTCCGGCCAATCCATCCAAGAGTGTTGATTTCCCAGCTCCACTTGGACCCATAACTGCTGTGATGCATCCTTTTGGTGCATAGCCAGTGATCTTATGCAATAAGTCGACTTCCTTACTCACCCATTTACCATCCTCCTCCTTCTTCTTTATGATAGTGTATGTAAGGCTTGAGAATTCTACGCCTCCAGTGAAGTGGGTCGGTTTCCCTATTTCGATTGCTATATCAGGACGATGGCCATTATTTGCAGCTCCCATCATCGGTAAACCTTAGCTTGTTTGGCTCCAAGAAATATATTGGATGAATGTGGAGAGAATTGTTGAGACAAGGCTTAGTTTTGAGCCTTTTTGTTTATGTTATTTTTGGCCTCCCAACTATTCAGAATGCCTTTGACGGGGGGGAATTAAAAGGACGCAGAGATGGAGAAAAGAACTTCTACAGCCGGTGGGGCCTAATAGAGGAGGCTATTCCAAAGTTTACACATTCCAACTGAGCATTGAGTAGTCCGGTTTTAATCGTTTTGATCGAAAAAGGAGAATATGCCATCTTGTTTGCTTCATCCCTTTTGTATCTATCTTATGTTACCAATCCTGACAAATCTTTCTACTTCATGATGTTCTTTGATAAAATTTTCTCTGTTGGCAGATGTATGGACGGATCACTGAAATGCTCAATGATTTGCTCACAAATGTACGCTATTGTGTCGATTTATGTAAACTACTATTCAAGCTATTCTGCAATACTTGTAACATAGAACTGCCAAAATGGCAACTTGGCCAATTACCACGCTGAGGATTCTAGTACATTTCAATTAATTTTACCTTAAAAAGTAGTTAAGATGAGGCCTCAAATGCACATGCATAAGACATCCTTTTCAATCAACATAATTATACTCCCAACAAAAAGTGGTGATTTTGGCATAGTTACTGGTGCAAATTCTGCCCTATCAGTTTAAAGCAAAATGTGCGGAGAATTAGAGTGTCCATTAGCTGATTAGCTATCTACAGCTAGATTTTGTAAGTTATTCAGCTCATGGCTAATGCTCTGTACTTTTAACGTCTCTGTCCAAAACGCCAACGCCTAAAGGTCATTCTCAGAATGCGGTTATGGCAACACTTCTAGAGCATATGCGGTGGTGTAGAACAGCAAAGAACTGGCATCAATCGTGACCCACTAGGTGGTTGCATAGAGCTGAATTAACTGAGCTCTGTTCAATGACTAAACCGTGAAAATTACCATGGTTCCCTGAGCTACAAAATTTCGGTTGCACTAGCAGGTTACCATTAGCTAGGAACACTCAGGTCTCCCTGGTTCCTCCCTTCGAGCTTGTTTCCAAAACTCTTGTTTCATCGGATAGTTTTGACTATAATGATTTATAGTGCTAATTGATTGTGATGTTAACTTTTGATTACTGAAGTTTGTGAGTTGTGACAAGCCACCAACATTTTGATAATGTAATAGGATTCCCTCGGTGGCTACTGGCTCGGCCTGAGCTAATGCATCCAAATAACATATTTTAACTCAATTTGTCCTGTACTCAAAAGGGGATCCTCTACCCTTATTTGATCTTTTAAATCAGAAGTGTTGGATGATAGTAATGATTTTGTAGTGCCTTTTACCATACTGAGGTGCTTATTTCTTCTACTGTTAACGATGTTAATTAAAAACTGCAAATATTTCACCAGCACAAGTAAAAATACGTATACAGCTATTAAAGGAAGTGTCAAAAAAAAAAAGAGTTAAGGGCTATGAAAAGAAAAGTTAAATCCATTTAGGCATGGGCATCCCACGGTCCATGGGACCTTAGATTGAGGGATCGACATCCTTCTATGATTTCCCTACCTGCTGCGTAGCAAGTAACCAAGAATCTACAGAAATGTAAGGGGTTTAGATGGGTTTTGTAGAAATCAGCTGCACGACGACGTAACAAAGGGGCGGTTTAATCGTCCGAGTTTCTACTCTTCCCAACTGTTCCTAACTCTCTCCCTCATCTTTCATTCCCGGCAACCAAGCCAAGCAAAGCATGAGCAATCTATTAGGCTTGCAAACATCCCTCTTCACCACCTTCTTCTCATTTGCCCCAGAATTACCCTTAAATCCCCCCAAAATTTCCACCACGTCCTCTTCCCTTCTTCTTCTACCCTGGGAGCTTTCCCACATTCCCAAATCCAAGAAATTCATACCAACAAACACTTCCATAACCAGTAAGTAAAACACACATAAAAAGTCATTCTTTCCACCAAAGATGTCTCTTTTATTGGTTTTAAAATTCTGGGTTTACGGTATTAATGGGTCTTTCTCTTTTTTCCCTTTTTTCCATTTTGGGTTCAGGGACTCTGGTGAGTAGTGTGTCTAGTGAATCCGTACAGGAAGTAGTTGACGTTGAAGTTGCAGATGGCCTGACAATGACCCAATTTTGTGACAAGATTATCGAACTATTCTTGAATGAAAAACCCAAGTCAAAAGATTGGAGGAAGTATTTGGTATTTAGGGAAGAGTGGAAGAAATACAGGGATAGGTTTCACAGTCGGTGCTTATCTCGAGCTGATGCTGAAAATGATTCTGAAATGAAGCAAAAGCTGATTACTTTATCAAGAAAAGTGAAGAAGGTATTTGATGAATTTCATCATGCTTTTCTTTTTTCTTTTCAACTGAGATTGAGGCATGTTGTAATCAGTTTTGAGTATTGGAACTAATCGGTATTGAGTATTACAGATTGATGATGAAATGGAAAGGCATACTCAACTTCTTAAAGAGATTCGAGATAGCCCCTTGGACTTGAATGCAATCGTTTCTAAAAGGCGCAAGGATTTCACTGGGGAGTTTTTCCGCTATCTTACTCTGCTTTCCGAGACATGTGATACTTTGGAAGACCGGGATGGTAAAAAGTTTTGCATTTTGTGCGTCTAAGTTGCTAGAATGAAATAATTTGATGATCTAAACAACTGACAGAAATTTAGGAGTGTCATTTATCTATTTGTCGTTTTCAATTCAAATAATCTGTTAATTGTTATTATGAAACAGTGAGCTGTGAAACATGTCCTACTGCGAAGAGTTATGTTTCTTTGTTGCTCCATTCATCATTAAGACTTGAGAGGATAAATTAGAAGGTTTGGTTTGTAATGATCTTATAAGCTAGATGTTTATTTAGACAAATAGGTAACTCACTTCCTGACATTTTAGCTACCTGATGGTTATTTTAGGACTGCTTGTGTTGCTGCATCTCAATTGCTGAATTCTAGTCATTAGGTTCTTTATTCTGACAAAAAATGGACGATGGACTTGTGCATACTGTTACTAGGTCATGATAAACTTGTCTATTGTTAGATGACAAACATATTCATATTGATTTATGCTGACTTAGGAATCCCATGGGATATACTAATACAAAATTAATGTCAAGTTCAGTAAAGTTTGAATGGAAAACAAGGTCCTTGGTTCTCGTCTTATTGGTATTCTTTTGACTTGGAACTTTCCCATGTAAAGAGTGCAAAAGCTTCAACCCCTTGAGATTTCTGAGCTTGGTCTAGTCTCCAGGCACCTCTGTTTGTATATTGTTCAAAACAGAAGTGCAATCAAGTTTGAACAGCTATAGTCATTCTTATATATCGTGCAATGCCCACTAATGATTTCATCTAGCTTGCAAGCATCTATCATTAAATTAGTTAATTCTTAGTGGCATGATACTTCATCACAACATAAACTAACATGATGCGTTTCATTGTGTTCGGGCCGAGGTGGGAGGGGATGGGGATTGTTCTTGTATAAACAGAAGCAAAATAATGCCAATTTTCTGTCAACCTATGATGTTGTCATATCATTGGTTAAACAGCATTGGCTAGACTTGGGGCTAGATGCTTGTCAGCTGTCAGTGCTTTTGATAACACCCTGGAGAGTGTGGAGACATTAGATTCTGCACAAGCGAAATTTGATGACATCTTGGGGTCAGTGTCAGTGGACGCGGCATGTGAAAAGATCAAAAGTCTTGCCAAGGCAAAAGAACTTAGCCCTTCATTGATCCTATTGATAAACAGTGCTTGGGCATCGGCAAAGGAGTCCCCTACAATGAAAAATGAGGTATGAGCATTAGTAGGTCGCTAAACGAAGTTCAGTGATATTTGAAATTTAAATTGCACATCCTCCTGCTTATTCCTGGGTTTTAAAGTGACTTCCACTTAGATTTTATAACGGCAATTAAACTTCCTTGTGCCAATCTTGCCAAGGGAGTCACTTGAAAGTCCAAACTCCCTTGAATTAACACATGTGATAAAGATACTGCAATTTAAAAGACCAGAGGTAAATTTTTACACTCGTTGCAGTTTTACATGCAGTGATTGATGTTATCAACCCAATTTTGTCCCCACCACACCCAAAGGATTAGGATTGTCTTACCCTGCTTAATTTGAAGTGTCACTAGTTTAAGCCTGCAATATATGGAGATATCAGTCCTAATCGTTCGTAATCCAAGATCTTTTCTTGTCTCCATATTTGTCAAGTGTTTCCTGGCTATTATTTGTTTAAGTGTTTATTCAATATTTCAGCGTCCTTGACTTGGACCGTGGTCTTGGCTAATACAGGTGAAAGATATAATGTATCGACTGTACAAGGCCACTCAAAGTAGTCTGAGGAGTATTGCTCCAAAAGAAATAAAGCTACTTAAGTATTTGTTGAACATCATCGACCCTGAAGAGCGATTTTCGGCACTGGCCACAGCCTTCTCCCCTGGGGACGAACATGATATGAAGGACCCAAAAGCTATATACACGTAATAGAGCTCTACATTTCTTTCTTTGAGGTTGTGATAATATTACGTGATCTTTTGCTTCTTTCTAAGTTTGACAATATTTGGCATTTCTATCTTTTTCTCCCTTTTTTTTTTGGACGGGGTGGGGCAGTACTCCCAAGGAGCTACATAAGTGGATTAAAATCATGCTTGATGCTTACCATCTGAGCAAGGAAGAGACTGAAATAAGAGAAGCGCAGCAGATGAACCAGCCTGTTGTTATCCAGAGACTTTTCATCCTAAAGGAAACAATCGAAGAGGAATATTTAAGTCAAGAAGGCAAAAGAGAGAGAGAGATGGTAAATCAGAGGAGTTGTGAGAAAGCATCCCATCTGTAGATATCATCACACCTACATTAAGCCAGAAGATCTGCTCATGTTGTCGAGTCGTCAAGCGCAATTCTGAAATCTTCTCTTGTATCTCAGTGTACCTGGTTAAATGTTGTAGCCGCCAAATGCTGTTATAGTGTTATGTATCACATCATAGTAACTTTTGGCAAAAACTTAGATAGACCTGGTCTTGGAGATCACGTGACTCAAATTTTATCACATATTCCATTCTTGGATTAGCGAGTTGGCGTAACGATATTGGGATCACATGGTCTACATAAATCATGTCTATCCAAGTGTTTGCTATAACTTCGTCCCGCGGGTTGAGGTACTTCAATAAATTGTTTACAATCACATGCAGCAGTTTGTATAGTCATGGGTTACTGGACTCTCTTTGATTTTGAGAAAATATATATAAGCTATGGAGAAACACTTGCTGTTAATAAAAAATTCAATACTTGGTTGTCATGATGGTTCATGGAAGACGAAGCACAATTTTGCCTTGTAAATTTTAAGCACAGTACTAATAAAGAGATAAGTAATGAATGGTTGTGTCGATCATTTTGAAGCGCTACCCCAAAAAAAAAATTGTTAAGTAATCGTAAAAAGCTGCTGTAGGTAACCTTACCGTTATAGGAAATCGGGTCGGGTAGCCTCGTGGTTCGGGTTGAATCCAACCCATTGCCACCAGTAACGGGTTTGACTTTTTTTTTTCTTTTTTTCTTTTTTTCCCACCTTCAGTAGCCTCTCCCCCAAGCAAAACACAAGCATTTAGGTGTCCTCGTAGACGACATGGGCAGCCTTAAACCCTATACCCAAACTCAGGCTTAAACCCTACATAGCTTCCGTCCTCCAGAACAAAGAACGTAGTTCTACTTCTACCAAGGAACAACATACACCGAATCTCCGCTAACATGGCCACTTCGATACTCCTGCGGTCGGCCCTTAGGCGCCCGGAATTGCATACTTCTGCTTTAGCTGCTTCGAGATCCGTGAGTTTCTTCCCTCTTTCTTGATCACTACATATGTCTTTACCTCCGTTGTCAATACTTTCTATTTGTCTTAAATTTCTTTGTCTTCTTTTTCTTACACACGATGATATATATGCGTATTGCGGACAGCTCTGGTTCCTTTTTTTCTCTTTTTTCTTTTTTTTTTTTTTTAGTGTTGAAATCTTGTTTTAATTAATTAAGTTTTATATTTAATACAATGTTTTCTGTATGAAAAAAGGATATCTCTTCTGAGGCATCCAAAACGAGAAATAAAGACCCTCAGTTACTGAGCTATATTTTGATTCTACTCTGTTGTTGGTATCAAAGATGAATGTATGGAACATAATTTGCTAAAGTTTGAATTTTTCTCTTTCGGAATTGGGAAAGACTGCAATTTTTGTGGTAAGTTTCATGTAGCTTATTGGGACTTGTAATTCTTAAACAGTGGATTGTTTAATTAGGCTTTATGAGAAACAATAATCAGCTGGTTGGCAGATCTAATTGGTTTAGCCTAGTTTGTTCTACATGAATTAGTTGTTATTTGCATGCTCTTCGGTTACTCTTAGGCCTCAATCTTTTGTCCTGTTACTGTTAAGCTAGTGCTGGTTTTTGAGCATGGTACTTGGGATTGTTCCCGTGATAATCCGTTCAAATAACAGGTTGTAATAATAAGCAGATCTGAGGAGTTTCCAAGAATTGATGTTTGCATTTGTCTGAAGATTATCATGTATACTTTTGCTATTGCAGTTGGTGGGAAATGTTAAGGCATCCCCTGCTACCTCTCCTTTGTCAAGGATGTTGACTAGTCTCAGATACTTCAGGTAACCACAACCTGGCAACAGCTTGATTTCTGCCTTTTGAACTTTCCTGGTCTGCTAATGCGTTTTCCTTTTTTCCATCTTAAGTTCAAGGCCACTAGCTGATGATGTCATTGGAATTGACCTGGGTACCACAAATTCATGTGTTGCACTTATGGAGGGAAAGGTTTAGTTCTTCTTTCTCATTTGACTTGATACTTCTTTAGCCTTGCAGAATAACTTGCATGAGCAGTTTCACTCATTGTTCACTAATGATTGGTGTAGACTGCCAGAGTTATTGAGAATGCCGAAGGAACCCGAACCACCCCATCTGTAGTTGCTTTTAGCCAGAAAGGAGACTTGCTTGTGGGAGCTACGGCAAAACGTCAAGCTGTGACCAATCCACAAAATACACTTTTCGCCACTAAACGTTACATAGGAAGGCGTTTTGATGATCCTCAGACACAAAAGGAATTGAAAATGGTGCCTTTTAAGATAGTCAGAGCACCTAATGGAGATGCTTGGGTTGAAGCTAATGGACAAACGTACTCTCCCAGCCAGGTTGGAGCATTCATACTTACTAAGATGAAAGAGACCGCCGAATCTTACCTTAACAAAAGTGTGAACAGAGCTGTAATTACGGTTCCAGCCTACTTCAATGATGCTCAAAGACAAGCTACAAAGGATGCTGGGAGGATAGCAGGTCTTACTGTGGAAAGAATAATTAATGAACCCACTGCTGCTGCACTTTCTTATGGAGTCAACAACAAGGAAGGGACAATCGCAGTTTTTGATCTAGGAGGTGGTACTTTTGACATTTCCATTCTAGAGATATCAAATGGTGTCTTTGAGGTAATCATCAATCTTTACATGTTATTACCAAGGGGGGAAAAACTCTCTTTACATGTTTTATGTGATCTGCATCTCCTTTATGTGTCTTATGTTGGTTGTTTAAACGTCTGCAAACAGGTAAAAGCAACTAATGGAGACACATTTTTGGGAGGAGAGGATTTTGACAACACAATGCTGGAATTCTTGGTGAGCGAATTCAAGAAGGCAGAGAGGATTGATCTATCAAAAGACAAGCTTGCCCTGCAAAGGCTGCGAGAAGCTGC
Organism: Coffea arabica; assembly: GCF_036785885.1. Taxonomy (NCBI): domain Eukaryota; kingdom Viridiplantae; phylum Streptophyta; class Magnoliopsida; order Gentianales; family Rubiaceae; genus Coffea; species Coffea arabica. The sequence goes on along the minus strand of NC_092323.1, from coordinate 7,252,662 downwards.
TGAAAAGGCAAAGATAGAACTCTCTTCAACATCTCAGACTGAAATCAACTTGCCATTCATAACTGCAGATGCCTCTGGAGCAAAGCATTTTAATGTGACTTTGACCAGATCAAAGTTTGAGACTCTTGTATATCACTTGATTGAAAGGACTAAAGCCCCTTGTATAAGCTGTCTGAAGGATGCCGGTGTCTCCACCACAGATATAGATGAAATTCTTCTGGTTGGAGGAATGACCCGTGTCCCTAAGGTACAGCAAGTAGTTGCTGAAATTTTTGGTAAGAGCCCAAGCAAGGGTGTCAATCCTGACGAGGCTGTGGCAATGGGAGCCGCCATTCAGGGTGGTATTCTACGTGGTGATGTGAAGGATCTTCTGTTATTGGATGTAACTCCTCTCTCACTTGGTTTAGAAACTATGGGTGGCATTTTCACCAGGTTAATTAACAGAAATACAACAATTCCAACAAAGAAGTCCCAGGTGAGTTTACTTGCATACGTTTGAATTCTAGTTGTTGCAAGGAAAAGGATAACTGATTGGTAGATCTTTAGAATTAATATTGCCAAAACTTGTTCCATTCAACATCTCCCACCTATGTTTTGGTCGTGGAGATGCATCAACTCACGTTTTGTGTATGGCAATGTAATGGTCATAATTAGGCCCTTGGCTATGCGGGAAATAACCATTGCAGAATATTCCTACCAATGTTAAAACTTTAGATATCTTAGAGTTGCTTAGCCGTTGTTGTACCATGATTAAAATGGTTTATTGCACTTCTCTTTAGATAAAACATGTTTCAGGAGGGACAATTTGATGGTTTGATCAAATTATTCAGCCTATGTTTATTTTGATCTCAGGTCTTCTCCACAGCTGCTGATAACCAAACTCAAGTTGATATTAAAGTGCTTCAAGGGGAGCGCGAATTTGCAGCAGATAACAAACTTCTAGGGGAGTTTAATCTTGAAGGAATTCCACCTGCCCCTAGGGGGAATCCACAAATTGAAGTAACATTTGACATTGATGCCAATGGCATTGTTACAGTTTCAGCTAAAGACAAGACTACTGGGAAAGAACAACAGATAACAATACGTTCATCCGGAGGGCTTTCTGAGGATGAGATTCAAAAGATGGTCAAAGAAGCCGAGCTGCATTCACAGAAGGACCTGGAGAAAAAAGAACTGATTGATCAGAGAAATTCTGCTGAGACAACCATTTATAGCATTGAGAAGAGCTTAACAGAGTTTAGGGATAAGGTTCCAGCTGAGGTGGTGACTCAAATACAATCTGCAGTCTCAGATCTACGGAAAGCAATGGATGGAGAAAATGTTGATGAAATAAAGGCAAAGATGGAAGCTGCAAATAAAGCCGTTTCAAAGATTGGAGAGCATATGGCTGGAGGTAGCGGTGGGAATACCTCTGGAGGGTCTGACCCTCAGGGTGGTGATGAAGCCCAAGAAACAGAATATCAGGAGGTCAGGAAGTGAGTTGGTCTCAAGTTATAACCATGCAATGGCATGCACGTAGCAGGATTATAGAAGGTGAATTTTTTGTTAGTTTACCTAATTGAAGGTAATCAATTTGATGTTGAGTCGTAGTCTTTGCGGCAAGCATGCAAGACATTGGACCTATTGGTTTAGACAATTTGCAGAATTCTTTCGTCTTAAGACTGCTTGTACATCACTGTTGGCATCTGTCACGAAATTTCTTCAATACAATGTTTAAATGGTACTCACTGTGCATTGTTTTTTTTTTTTTTGGTTGATACCCGATACAAGCAGAAAAGCAACAAATCTGGCATGCAATCGTCATTGGCTAACTAATTCCTCAGGTCCGAGGAACGTGATATAGAGATGAGACCAACTTGTTTAAGCTTGGTTCATGTTTGTTTTGCACTTCGCTTAATTTAGGGAGAAAAGTGGTCGAAGCTGAAACGGATGATCGCCAGAAAAGTTGAGAGCTTCTTGAGAAAAGAAGACGGTTAAAGAAGAAAACAGTCTTGTCTGTCTTCCCCCTCGATGATTATCGTGATTGATGCATCACATCAAGCGTAGTCTGTTTTGCTGATGCTGGTGCTAGTCTTTGGACCCCCGCGGGGGTTTTTGGTTTTTTCATCGTGGGTTGTTGGGGTTTGTTTTGTTGGTGGTTTGCTTGCGCAATTGTACTACTGCATTTGCTTGTTCAGTAGTAGTACCACCCACCAGTACAACATACCATGATTGCCCTTTTACAGCTCTTTGCTTCTCCAGTACAATGGTAGATGCCGAAAATGAATTTGGTGACTATTATCACCGTCCACCAAACTTCCTTGTGTTGTTTCGATTATTATATTCTTTCCTCTCTTTTTTTTTTTTGGAGCAAATGAACAAATTATTACCTCTGTTTTTTGTATCTAAGACGGGAAATCTTGTAAGGGATCATGATATCTGAATCATGATCTATGTGTTTATTCACTTGGTTATGAAGTAAAATTAACTACATTGAAAATTTGCTTTTTGATTTGAAAAATGCGATGCGTTGACTTGCGCCTCATATTATCTTGCGGCTTACCTTTTCTTTTCACAAGATCAAGAGGATAGTTGTGGGATCTAATTCACTCTCTCTTGAGAATAAGGGAACTATCAAAAACTTTAAAAAAAAAATGCAAGAATAAGTAGTTGAGCTCAATGATATCCCCTCAAAGCTTATCCATTCTCTATTGAAGCACAAGAATTTCAATATAATATATCTGATTTAATCAATAATTGTATGGTGTTCGAGCGAGCAGGTCAACATCAATCATAGAACTCATTTAATTTTTCACGCTTCAATTTCGTTTGGATTTTCCTGTTTTTCAAATATAATGCTCCAGTAATACATAAACAAAAAAATCTCAAAAAAAAAGTTTTTCATAGACACTATTACTACAGTAAAGTTTTTTAAAAATATATCCAAAAACAACTAATTTAAACGGAGATAACAAATGAAATTTCTTTCTCTTTTTATTTATTTATTTTTTAAGAAACTTGTTCTGCTGGTCTTACCAGTAAAATCTGGCCAAGAAATTGTCAGAACATCGTAAAGGAAATTACAGTGAAAAGAAGAACTATTTTGACTCTGAAAAATAATAAATACTACTAAAAGAGAACTGTTGGAAATTCTGATTGGCGCGGTTTCTGAATCTGAAGGACAATTTCGTCCGGGAAATAAAAACCTGTACTTGTCAAGTGTGAGAGTTCGTACACGCTAGGATAACTATAAATACCGAACTTTCACAAGTCGCACCATCCCCGTAATTACCCCGAAATCCTAAACACCATTCTTCACTGAGGAAGAACCGTCAACGTTATTGCCACGATCACGCTTGTGAGCCATTGATTCTAACTCACGGTCGCCGGAGGAGAGAGACTTTCCGCCGATACCTTTTTCTGCTCAATTCAATTCAACAATTCAACTTTTCCAGGTGGGACAAACTGTATTCCGGGCATATTCTAAAAATTTCAACCGGCGTCATTTTTTTATTTTTTTTTTAACTTTGGGCGATGTGTTGATACTTTTTAACTATCATCTTCGCGAAATGGATGATGTCTTTATAGTTATGATAGTATTTTCTGCGGAGGATGATGAGCTTGTGATTTGATTTGACAGTTTGATAATCAGGGAGAAGAGCTATGGAGATAGAGCAGGAAATGGAGTGGAAGAAAGCGCAGAATATTGTGATAAATGTAGACCTTGTTGCCGCGGCGAAAAGACAGCTGGAGTTTCTCGCGGCTGTTGATAGGAACCGTTGGCTTTATGAAGGTCCTGCTCTGGATATGGCCATCCATAGGTATAATATCGCATTCGAGCTCAAAGGCTACCACAATGAATTGTTTTAATGTGTCATTTTTCATGCTTGAGACCATGTTCTTGATTAATTTTTTCCAAACAATCACTAAGTTTCCTAGATTGTTCAGGAAATCTTTGCAGTAAGGATAAGTGCTAACCTTTCCGCGCTGTTATGTGCATAACCTTTTACTCGTGGGAACAATTTGTCCTAAAAGTGTTCCAAATAGAAAATATTGTTCTTAAAATTATTCCATAATTGCCTAAGAGAGTTGCGAGAAGAAGTTTTTCTACCTTTTCTTTTTCTGGGTCATACATTTTTAAGCTACATTTACAGTCTTGTGGATTTTGTTACATCTATTAGAGAATAAATATTAGCCACTCAAGAGTGTCAACTTGACAGTTTTGAGAACTTAATTTGACAGGTATAATGCGTATTGGCTTCCATTGCTGGCCAAGCATTCGGTGTCCCCATTCTTTGAAGGACCTTTGGTTGTCCCTCTTGATTGTGAATGGATTTGGCATTGCCACAGGCTGAATCCAGTATGTCTTCTTGGTCAGAGTATAGTTTAATTTACTCTCTATCTCATCCGAGCTACTTGTCCAATTTAACGTGTTGGAATTTTGACAATCCTACTTCCAGGTTAGATACAAATCTGACTGCGAGGAACTCTATGGAAGTGTTCTTGACAACCATAATGTTGTATCCACTGTTGGAGGGGCATCAAAAACTAAAACTGAAGAGATATGGAAGAATCTGTACCTAGATGTGCCCTTTGAACTCAATTCAGCCAAAGCTCTTTCAGACACTTTTTCTGAAGAAATATCTGGATTGGAAAACTGCACCAAATATGATCTGCTAGCTGCTGTTAAGAGGCAAAGCCCATTTTTTTACCAGGTAAATCTGAGGAAAACCTTGTTACAAGTTTTGGTTTGGGTGAGACTATATATATAAAACTGTAACCTTGCAACCGGAGATTTCTGTGTAGCCACTCTTTCCTCTATATTGCACAAAACCTTGATAACTCTTTCTTTTCAGAATCTTGTACCCTTACTAAGTCATTGCATGGTTCTTGGTTCCAGAAATACATCCTATAATGCTATAACGTTGCCTCAATTGGAAATTCTTCCCAATGTATACCGGCACTTTGAAGTGATATTGCTTAGTTTTGGGTTTTATTACAGGAGTTTCATGCAAAAATGGTTTTTCTTTTCACTCAGGGGTTGAATAGAGTAACTAAATACATGCCACTTTGCTAACCATGAGGTTTATTGTTTTACCCACTATGACAACGAGACATCTGCAATCTGTTGAATGTTATGTACATTCTATTGTATAAAAGATATTTGGATTGAAAGGTCAGGTCCTATTCCTCTTTGCACTAGATCAGTTTGGCTGAGACGTACTACTGGACTATATGATTTTGAGGAGAATATCTTGCCATCATTGAGATGATGAGTTAGATATTGGTCAGTCTGTCTCAGCCTTACTATGTGTATAAATTCCAGGTGGCAAGGCCGCATATGAGCAATGAGTTCTACCTAGAAGGAGCAGTGGCTAGATACAAAGGGTTTTTGCATCTAATCAGGAGAAACAGGGAGAGATCAATAAAGAGCTTCTCAGTTCCTACTTATGAGATTGACCTTATGTGGCACACCCACCAACTGCATCCAGCTTCTTATTGCAAAGACCTTGTGGAAATAATGGGGAAGGTATTAGAGCATGATGACACAGATTCAGACAGAACAAAAGGGAAGAAGTTGGATGTTGGATTTTCTGGAACTACCGAGCAGTGGGAAGAGATGTATGGTGTAAGATATTGGAGAGCAGGGGCAATGCACAAAGGCAATGCCCCTTTACCTCTAAGGACTACTCCATATCCATCTCTTGATTTGAAGGACTATCCATCAAAAGAGAATCAGAAAATAATGCATCTCTCTGAATTGAAAGCTGTTGAGGTAATTTGAATGAACCTTTTCTCTTCCTGATTATGCTAATTTAACAGTTTATACATCAACTCATATGCATATACACAACACACATTGCAACCTGCCATCATATCTGTGTAGTATGTATTGGATATATTTCTATGATGGCACTGGCAGGATGTGAGGAGTCTGGTGTTTAAGGAACATATGGAATTTGGTAAAAGTGAATCACCTTGCTAGGAACCAGTAATTGGAGTTACCCAAAATTCTGTGATTCAAATGGTGTCAACATTGGAAGCCAACCACCCACCCAAAACAGTCTCACAAAAACACATTCTCACACAGACCGACGTGAGAGAGAAAGAGAGCAACTTGTAGTCCTGCACTCCAACTTGCAGATAGCTTAACTTGTATGGATTTAATCACGTGGTCTAATAGTTCTAATGGCATGTGGTGTATGCTGTTTGAGCTTGTTGAGTTTGTGTAACTATCTTTCCACCTTTTGCATATTTGGGGTGTTATTTACCTTAGAGTTTGACTTCGGCTAAGCTCCCAACTTGGGGGTGGATTGGCCTTTTGCGGTCATTTAACCAGGTTATTTGTCATTGTACGTTCACATGGTGCCTTTGTTTTTCTGTACTTAATCTTTGACCTAGAAAAATAAATCTCTAAATTGTTTCAGGTAATGCTGGAGTTTGTGGATGTGAAAAACCTTAGCGAGGGACATAAGGGAGGCCTTTCTGTCTCATTTAGTAAGACTCAGCCTGACACAATCTTCAACGCCAAGAGAAGTCTCACTATTTTGTCACAGGCTGGGGAGAAACAGGTTGCTTGTTTTCAATGTCAACCTACTGGGAATCTGTTCTTTGAACTTATGTGCCACTCAGCTTCCAACTTACCGATATCGAAGCCAGCCAAGACTCTGGGTTCCTGTTCCATATCTCTGGAAGATTCATTGTCCCCATTATCTAATCTTACCATGGAAAAATGGTTGGAGTTGTTACCTAGTTCTAATTATTTGAGCTCGAAGCCTATCTACTTACGAGTTGCCCTTTCAACTACTGTACCAACCAATGCACCTCACATTTTTCACTTGATTCGTTCACTACCATTCTCGAAAAATTCTTGCTTCTTCCCATTGCCAGGAAGGGTACATCTAGCTAAGAGCTGGACTCGCATCATTGATGACAATGGCAAAGAAGTCATCAGCCTTCAAATGAGGTATGAGTTTAAAACATTTGCTGTTTTTGTGACAGTTCTTCTGTTTATGGAGCATCTACAATTTCTTTCTGCACAAGGGCCTAGGTTCTCCACTAAAAAAAGGAATTCCACTTTGTACATATTATTAGAAATTCCTTAAATCATTTGCCATTACATATTGCAAGTATTCAAGTTCTTTGGCTTTGTACTTCATCTCATACAATTATATTTTTCATGTTGGCATTTAACCTCCAATTTTGTGTTCATCCCATGGATTGTCTTCTTCATATTGGCATTTAACTGAGAATAAATTCAAAGACATACACTGTGCTGCAACATGTGTTTACATGAACTTTGGCCCAGGAACTGACTGATTAAACTTGTCTGATGGAACTTTTTGAGCTTGTCAATGCTGATTCTTCCAGATACTATGCTTGGCAGATCCTGAAGATTTTGCTTTGAGATTTATCATAAGCGTATCTTCATTCTTCTTACTTGTATTATATTCTGCAACTTCACTAAAGATGCAAAACTACGGTGTCCTGATAGTATGAGTACTATTTGTTTCTCCATTTATTGAATTTCAACTGTGCTGCAGATAATCTGAAATAAGTCATTATTTTATTCTAGGGATTTCAAGAAGTCAAAGGAAAAGAATGATTCCATGTTGAAAAAAGAGGTGATTGGCATCATAAAATCTGGTGGCACAAACAGGGTTGCAGAGTTTACTGGGACAGAGTGGTTGCTGATAGATTCCAACTGGTCTGTCAAGCTTCCAGGGACTGTCAATGAAGATGGATATCTTCTGGAGCTGATTGGTGATCGTAGAGTAAGCATTTATCCTTTTTCCAGGTGTTTCAGTGCAGATACATTGGAATTGCACAATCATGTGATTTCCTTTGCTTTACCATGATATTTGCCTCTCTTCATAGTTGATTATATACAAGTTTCTAGAAATTAAAACTTCTCATATGTTTAGCTCTTTTCGATGATACCTGAGGGAAATTGCAGCCTCAGATTTTCCAGTTTCTTTTTTTTTCACTCTGCTTTTTCTTTTGCTCTTTCCTACACCAAAGATATTAACAAAGAACAGAGAATCCATTACCTATTTAGCTAAGCTAAATCCCATGAAAAACAACCATCTTCTCTGTGCCAAAATGAAAAATAAAAATACCATATGTCTTTATGTTTTAGCCTTTTGGAATGTTCTTAGGGATTCATATAAGAATGAGTTAAGAAATATGATCTCTTTAAGAATCGCTTGGAAAAACGTGACAATTGGAGGGTAAGCAAGAGATAAGACCTAGGGTACATCCTTTTGTAATTCAACCTGTGGCAGAAAGATGTTTTTATAGTTTTTACCATGCATCCATCGTACCTTTTCCATGCTTGGTACAGGTAAAACTATTTCCTGGTAGAAAGCTGGAATATGAGCCAAAGCACTGTGAGAAGCAAAGGAATGATCGTGACTTTCTGACAGCAGTTGAATTTTCTGTGGAAGACCCCTATGGCAAGGCATTGGCATTGTTTGATTTCAAATCTGGAACTGTCAAGGTAAACTATATTCTTTATGAATGTTTATACAGATTTGAGGTGAAGACTTTTCAACTTGCCTTGCCTTACCATGCTCGGCATCTTCTGTTGAAAAAATAGATTAATGAAGAGTGGTTGCTGTTTCCTGGTCTGGTACTGGCTTTCATACTTGGTGAGATACTGAGAAAAGAGGGATATATCAGCATTAATTCCAGCGGCAAGAATTTGGAGGAAAACAAATTTTTAGATAAAGAAGTTAGCAAATGTCCGTTGGATGTCAGCAAAACTATTCCAACTACAGTACAAGAAGATGGGAAGTTAGATGTTGAGGTCTCGCAAGGAAATGCAATTACAATGGGGAAAGGAGGAGCATCCGGTGGTGGCTGTAGTGGAGGGCGTGGCAGTGAAGTGAGGAGTGGGGCTTGTGGTGGTTGTGGTGCTAATTGTGGGAATGTGCTAAAGAGTGGCGGTTGTGGGGGATGTGGTGGAGGATGTGGTGCTAATTGTGGGAATGTGCTAAAGAGTGGCGGTTGTGGTGGAGGATGTGGTGGGGGATGTGGTGGAGGTTGTGGGGGTGGTTGTGGTAATATGATTAAGAGCGGAGGCTGTGGTGGGGGGTGCGGTGGCGGTTGTGGCAATAAGATCAGTGGTGCGCCCTACGTGAATGCTAGTGGTTGTGGAGGAGGCTGTGGTGGTAATTGTGGGAATAAGATTGCGGGTGCAGCCGGTGTCCAGGCTGGTGCTTGTGGTGGTTGCGGTAGTCGTTCGGGCAACGAGTTAGTAGATACACACATATAACGCTGGTAATGACTGCATTGTCAATCATGAAGAAGTCCTAGTTGTTTGAAATTTGGGCATCATCAACACCAGCAAGATGATTGGCAGGTTGTGCTTGAGAAATTCTAGTCTAGCTCAAATAATTTACTGGATATCTTGAGACTGCTTGTTCTCGAGAACAGTGCTATACTAAAATGCTGAGTTATTCTGTGATCCTGCATGTGAAGTCTAATGAAGGACTGGATTTGTACGAATGCAATCAACTGTGAGAACGAACTAGCTATCCAATACCGATAAGAAGTACCATCTTCCTATTGTGTATGCATGTATTGTGTATGTAATACTCCTGTGATTTCTCTTCTCGTTGTTTTCTTATCCATGACCATGAGCGTCCATATCATGAACTTGTCAACAAATTCGGCGATTGTATCATTTTGATGGCGGTCTATTCTGGGTCACGGTGCTGAAATTTGCAAGTCCATTAGTCAAATGTAAATCGATATGATGACGGCATTTGTCGACTATCTGGATCACAAACTCTCCTTCAGGCTTCAATGAGAAGGGCCTAAAGCCGATGGTCAAACAAACAGTTGTCCTCTGTGGGCTAAATGTGTTAGCATAAGACGATAGAGTTGTGAACTCTCAAACCCTCTCTCTTGCCTTCTGTCTTTCTTTTTTTTTTTTTTAACCATAATTAAAAAATTAATAACAACTTATGTTCCAAGAATTAGCTACATGATCAAGGTCGATTTCCTTAAATAAAAGCAAAAGGAAAAAAAAAAAAAAAAAAAAGAAGAATGTGACTGGTGAATCCAACTTGATTTGTGATTGCATCCAACCCATTTTTGCATGGTTGAAATTTATGTTTGATTGACTTGCATTCGCTTTTTAGAGGTATATTATGATTTGTTTTTTTAACCCAGAAGAAGTGAAATTTAGAAAGGGAGATGAAGGGATGATTTCAACGTATGTTGTAACGTAACATATATGGTGTGATATAGTACTTCTGTGGGAATTCAACTTGGCAAAGTATGTTCTCTGTTTTGGCCCAAGTGAACTATAATTCATTGTGCACTAGCCGGCTAGATGGATTCCCATCCTCCCCCATGATAACTACAAAAGCAGCCCTGAGTGTCCGGAGTACGTAGCAAGTGGGTCGTTTACGTTATGCTTTTGGGAGCTTCTCTACTTTTATCTTGAATTTCCCGGGCGTAGCTTTTGATCCCAACTCAATCCTACATTTGCTCGCACCAGAATCTAATCAATGCCTTGATGTAATAAGCATGCTCCAATAACATATTATTCATTGCCTCAGTACAAAAATAAACTTCTCTATGATTTAAACTAAAGATGAGGAGATTTCAAGGCCATGGACCCCTGCATCTTCTCTTTTTGTTTTGTTTGGTGAAAGTGTGAGCCATCCATCAGAATCCACTTTCCCACCTGCATACGTATATTTGCTCCCACAAAGTGACCCTTCTTGTGGATGTGCGCTTCCTCAAAAATCTGTGATTTGGATCTCATAGAAGAAAACAGCTGTCATTAAGCTTTCTCATTAATACCCACCTTATATTCTGTCCTAGAAACAGAGGGGGTTTATCTTAAACAGTGTGAACATGTTCCAAGACTATACTGTTAGTGTTGAAATAGATGTAGTTAACTTGTTAAAGCAGTCAAACTGCAATCTTGGATCTCCTTTTCAGCTCTATCTAACTTATGGTAGATATGGGATTCCTTTTTCTCAGCGCATCTCTATCTGAACTTGTTGATTATGTTCAGATGTGATGAAAAGAACTCTCGTGCTTGCAGGTTCAATCCTTGATTCCTCGCTCAGTTTTTCTTCTGTTTCTGAGCTAGAAAATGATGGGTAATTTTGGTTCAGGTAGTCTTCAAGCGTCGCGTTACCGGTGTCCTCTTTGTCCTTGAAGAGTACAACCCAACAAAAATGGTAGGATTTTTCTCTTCTTTTTTCTTGTAGCAATTAAAATTTGCTATTCGGCTTTTATCTATCAGCACATGCATTTTATGATTCATGTGAGATTTTCTGCTCCCAAAGCTTGATTTTCTAGTTTGTTCATCTGAACAAATACCTATTAGAAATTGCCCTGCACAACCATGAACCAGCTGAAGTCATAGCATTTTCTACTGCACCTCTAGCCTGTGATTTTAACTGGAATCTAATGGACTGTGCTTGAATATGTCTCAAAGGCAAATTCATGGAGTGCTAGGAATTTCGTCGTGTTAGTTGGTGCTAACTTTGCTGTTTTAATTTCATCCTCTTTTCTGCAACCTATAAAGCCACATTCGACATGAACGGAATCATTGAAAAACTTAGACAAAAATGATATCTTTGATTTACTGGGTAATTCAGATTAGAAGTAGAAAATTGCAGTGTAAATTAGGATAAGCATAGACTAAGAACAGGCTGAATTTGGAATAGAATAGATTTGTAAATGGCTTGCAACTTGAAGTTTTTAAGTTTAGCATTTGGTGCACAATTTAAGGGACCGCCTGAAGAAAACCAATTTGTTACCCGTAAAACTGGAGATTAAACAGTTTTTCCCTGGCTGCTAAGTGTAGTATCTTTACAATATCTAGCCAGTTCCAAATGCGGTTTGCTTAGCTTTGTTGCTAGATTTGGTCATGGATTGGCACACTAGCATATTTAGCAAGTATAACATCCCCGGTTAGAGTTACTATCTATCACTTGTTAGTATTCCATGTTAGCAGGTCTTTGAATGTTCTTTGGACTAGAGATAGTCTTAAGGGAGCATAATGCTCAGCCTAGCACATATTGTGCAAAATAATGAGTTAAAGAGTCAAAGATAACAGTCAGTCAGGAAAATAGCTGGTCAAGTACCACCCAAGGAGTGGAGATCATTCTGTCAAAGCTAAGAATCCCTTGACCGTCCACTCTTCAGATGGTTTAATTAGCCACTCTCTGAATGCGCTAGGGAATGCTGTTGCCTACTTACTTTTTGCTAGTCAGTTTTCATTAGAGGCATTTGGCCCTCCTATGCAGCTATTAAGTGCCAAAACGCCTTTGTTTATGAAGACAAATAAAGTGTTTCCTGAATGCAGAACCAAACTATCAAAGGTTTTCTGAGAGCATGAATGAGTTCTTGTACTACTCTTTTGGCTGATGGAAGCAACAATATACTGAAAGACCAGTAACTTGGATAATATGTACACTTAGCCAATTGATTTAGAGGCAGTTTTTGTCCTTCCAGACTTATTGTGATTATACAAGTGATCCTACTTCATCTCAATGAATTGAAGAAATTTCCTTCTAGAGGGTTTCGAGAAAATGCTCTGGATGGTTGAGCGTTAGTCCTTGGGTGTCTATATATAATTCTTACGCACAAAGAGTTGTATGCCTGGTTTTCAGGGCCCTCTGCAACAGCAGATGTGACTGCAAACTGCAATTTACAATCCCAATTAATTCAACTTGAAGATGGATGATCAAAGTTAATTATATGCACACTTCTCAAGAAATTGTGGGAATCTTACCTCGGACACCTTCTCTGGATAAGGATTTATAGTTGTGTGTGCAAATGTACAATTATACTTGGTAATAATAGAAGCCTCTGTTATGGTCTTCACAGGGTCCCGTACTTTAGTTCCTGTGAAGAAACTGGACCAGGTGATGCAGCGCTAGAAGTGTTTCACCACCTATGGACACCCCACCACTTAACGAACTTAAAAACTTAATTTGATTGAAATAGGGTCAATGAAAGCTTCATTTCAGAGTCTGGTGAAAGAATTGGATAAAAAGTGAGTCTTGCTGAGTTTGAGAAATTGTGATCCCAAAGCGAGCTCTAAATTAGAGAGAGAGAGAGAATAGGAGGGTTACAGTGAAAGTAAAAGGTGAAAACTTTTTGTTATCATAATCAGATGGGGTTTTGAACCTGATCTTGATGTAATGTTAACTGTGTGAGTATGTGAACGAGCGCTTCCCATTCACCAGTCTCTATTTTCAGTTTGCCAGGTGTTGGGAACATTCCTTTAAACTCTTCTGCATTAAATGATATTGACGTGACCATTTGGGTCTTGAGATTGAACAGTATGTTTTCACAATTGAAGAAATCATTCGACCCGACTAGCTTCTGATTGTTTCTTACGTGGAATACACAGATGGTCATAACAGCATCCGAGATAATTCCTTTCTGCAACTCCATAGTGGATAAAGAAAGGTTTGAAAAGATGTTAACAGACGTTAAAGAAGCATTATTCTTATTTAAATTTATTTTGGTAAGACCAAAATAAAGCATAAATCGAGTGGCAACACTTCTGGAGAGCTGACTGCCCTAAAATCCTGTTTTGAGTTTGAAATTACTAAAGAGGGCAATTAACAAAAACAGAGAATGGATTATCTTGGAACAAAAAGTTTCCTCCGCATCTTGGTATGAGGAGTTTATTAAAGGAAGACATGGCAAAAGTTTTATCAAGACCGGTTTTCAGATCACCACCATTTAATGACGGGTTCTTAGCTGCAGCATTAGCTCTCCCCAGCACTTTTGGCTCTCTCTAAGAAAATCCTTCTGCACCAGTCTTCTGTCCTGCACCAGTGTGCAAGACTCGCCTGTTACCTTTATTTCTTTCGCCAAGTTTTCTTTGACGCCGTGGGACCAAATTAAGTTGTGGGTCCTAATGCGATACAGGCAACCACGCAGGGGATGAAGAATTTGATGTAATGCAACTTTGAAACTAGGAAGTCTATATACTGGATGAGCTTTGCAGGGGATGAAGTGTTGTAGTATAATGTCAAAGTCAATTGCAGAATTTCAACATCAGAGTGACATAGTTCAGGAAAGAGTACAAACATGGTAGTGTTGTTTGGTTTCCAGAGTACTTCGACTTCGTAATGGAGAAATAAGTTCCTGATGCCCTGGACGTTCATCATGTATTTTCAGAAGGTGGAGGGGATCATTGTGAAATATGAAAATTTATGACCAACTTTTTTAGGAGCTTTCATATTGGCATTGGAAGTTAGACTTGCGAAAATTTATGGCATCGCTTGCGAATGACTGCTTCTGAAGAGCTCGCTTTTCTCATGCTCTCGCAATTCATTCCTTCTATCTTTACAGTGATCAGCTAGCTAGTTCATCATGTACCTCCCCAATTGATCTTAAGTAGCTAGCTCTCTGTATTGTGCTTTAGATTCATTAAAGGAAGTACAGCAGTTTTTGCAATCTCTTTATTGTGTAGGTTAAGCCCCAACTGAAGTTGGCGTTGCTTGTCCTGGTTATTAAATGAGTTTTGTTTAGTTCAGGTTTGCGGTGCGGTGCTCTTATTTCTCAGTCATATCATGTTTTACGCATTAGATGTTTCTTACCACATACTGGACCCCTTGAAATAAGATAACTGGAGGAGTGGAAGTTGCTGCGTTTCTGTTCATTGATGGGGTGATCAGAATTGTCTGAAAAGATTGGGTACTCGCGTTGGCTTTTATTGATTGGATTATGCCTGTAAACGAATGAATTTGGAATAGATGTAAATTGAGATTGTTGTCATTAGTGTCTTCTCTTTGAAGAGACTCGCCGAAGGACGTCAATTGGCTTAATGGCCCATCCAACTGCCTGTCTTTAGCTGAAGAGAACTTTCAACGAAAAATTCAGAATTAAATTACTAACCCTTAATCCCAGATAAACCTCAAAAGCCCTCAAAAGCCGACAACTCTTGAGGCCACGAACTAATAACCTAACCCTTAACCCCCCCCCCCCCTTCTTAGCTGAAGAGAACTGGGTGGCAAGACAGTAGTACCTTTGATCTACCTTTTTCTCCATTGAATGAAAAATTTAAGGTAGATCAATGGCAACTTGAATCTCTTAACGTCTTGCCCATGCTTGCTGGCCATCGTGCTTCTTGGCATTTCCTTTTTGTTGGTGGCTATCGGAGTTGTGCAAAGTTGCCGGTTGAATTCTGATCTGCAGTTCTGGATTTCCTTCATGCTCCCCACCCCCCTCCCCCCCGACTTTTTTTTTTTTTTTTTTTTTTTGCCTTCTGTCCTCCTGTAATAAGAATAATACTATAATATGTTTTACTCTCACTTGCGTACTTTTAACACGTAATAACAAATTCTTGACAGGGAATACTGTTGGGTTAAGCTTCAATTGCTTGTGAAGCCAAGGATTACAATTCGAGCAAAGCTAAACATTCTTATTGAGGTATCTCAACTTAAAAAGTCACCAACATATACCATGCATCACATTTGAAATATATGGATACTCAACATGTTTGTATCATTTTGCTTTCATGACTTCCTTCTTTGACTCAGGGAAACCATAATTAATCAAGATAAAGATTCAAGCATGTGTGTAACACAGCATCCTGAACAATATTTGCACAGAAGCAGACTAGACTTGATAATTTCTGGATTCTGAATCATGAGATTGCAAACAGTTCCAATTTAAGAAAACTACTCGTTTAAGGCATTCATTTCATTTAAGTACGAGTTTGGAACGCTATTAAAAACAGCTAATTAGAATTCAAGGAAGCCAAAAGGGTTCTTCTGTAAGATCTTTGAAGAGAGAACTACATTTGCATATTTCCAGTCAGAGTACACTACTCCCTGTACATGTTTACTGCTTTTGCTGCTCCACCACTAAAAATCGTGTGGTGATTCAGTATAGAAATCAAAAAGAGTTTTACCAAACTCAGTAATGCTACTGCTATCTTTCTACCGTTCAGTTCTTCCCAACTTCTCTGACTATACCCCTCCGCTGTAACACCCTAATTCAGTCACGTCTAACTAATGTCTCGGTTATCCTAACCTAAAGTAACATTCTGGCCATCCTTTTTACAAAATGCTACAGCTTGAGCCAAGCAATGCCAAAGCCAGAACCACAGTTACCTTAATTCTCCTCCATTACCAAAATGCACAAACCCAGAAATGAAAAAAAAAAAAAGGGGAGCCAACA
The DNA here is from genome assembly GCF_036785885.1 of Coffea arabica. Classification (NCBI taxonomy): domain Eukaryota; kingdom Viridiplantae; phylum Streptophyta; class Magnoliopsida; order Gentianales; family Rubiaceae; genus Coffea; species Coffea arabica. The sequence goes on along the minus strand of NC_092323.1, from coordinate 7,236,507 downwards.
AAGATAGAACGCCAACACTTCAAACCCTCTCAATTCCATTCACTTTTCCATTAATTGTTACTTGAAATCTTCACATACCCATTAACAGAATTAAGCTGCAGGGACTCCTTTTGCTTCAACATAAGGCGACTGTACACTATCCTCGTCAGAATCATCACTCCCTGAAGAACTACCAGAATCTGAATCTGAATCTACACATTGTATCAAACACCAACATCAGTCTCTGTGGACTATATATGCCAAAAGAAAAACATAAATGCAGAATAGAATACCATCAGAAGAAGAATCATCACTACTAGAACTTGCGCCACTAGAGCTGCGGGATCCACCATTAGCTCCAGCACAGTCCTCAATCTCAACCTCCAGAACGGAGGCAGCAGCATTACCCTTCTCAACCTCCACATCCTTCTCAATCTCCACAGGGGGAAAGTCAAATGCTGGAATGTCCTCTCCAATATCAACATCCTCTTCCCCTGCATCTTCTTTGTTGTTCTGTTCAACATCCACCTCACAAGGCTCACTAACTGGAGACTGTTACCATAACTAAAGAATTATCAGCCAATTAAAACAAGTCAAAATCTTTATTATATCAAACTTATGGCATTTATTCGTTACCTTGGGTCCTTCTTCGATCAAATTGGCACCGTCAACGAGTTCTTGCCTTTTCATCTTGCTCAGAGCTTTCTTGTGATTACTCACGAACCTATCCAAATCCCAAAGAGTGTCATCGTCAAGAACCTCAAAATCAAGTTCAATCTCATCTCCGTCCGGCACCAAATGAGGATTCCTCTTCCTGACAATCTGCACCACGCGCTCCATCTTCTCCTGCGGCATATTCTGCAAATTCAACCCCAAGTTAGACTTCTCCTCATTGCTCATTTGCCTCTTGTTCGAATCCTTGGCTTTTGGGTTTGGCAATTTCCCGCTTGTACTCTGCAATCCAGGAGACAACAGAATCTGCTCATTCTGACATGAAGGCGAACTCAACAATATCGGTTGTGGCATCGCAATCACCGGTTCCAGCTGAACCCAGTTGGTAATTTCGTTCATCTTCTCAGCAGCCAGTTTTCGATGTCCGGTTTCATACTCCTGATACACGGGCTCAAACATTTCTTCAAAACTCCAAAGCATAGACTCCGCCATTGCGTGGACATCTTGCCCTTTGGGGTTATATCTCATGGCATTGTTAAAAGTCAGCCTTACATCCGTAGCAAATTCAAGGGGTGATTTGTACACCCTTTTGTTGAAATTAGACTTGATAGTCCCAAGATCCATTGGATGCTTTATGACTTTGAAGTAATCATGAAGCCTTAGACGAACAACATCAACGGGCTTATTAAAAACCCAACTGTGCTTTTGCTTCATAAGTGTCATCAAAATCTGCTTACATTTCTTCATCACCGTTTCCGACGCCTTCTCGGCCTCTGATGAAGTTGGGATCACAAACGGCCGCTTTGTTTCTCGAGCATCACCTAAAGCAAGAGCCCTTTTTTGCCCCGAAAGTTTTTGGTTCTTTTTGCCCTTACCCTTTCGGGTCACTGACCCGGATGCCCGGTTCTTTTGGTTCTGCTTCTCATCTGATGTAAGGTTCACTGGTATGTGATTTGTTTCTACAGCAGGCGGCCTGAATAGGGCCCTACAAAAACCGGGTCTAAACTCAAGCTCCCGGGTCTGTATTCGGGTCAATAGGGTCCGAACCCGTTCGAGGTCGGAGATTAGTCGATTTTTCAGCTCTTTCAGCTCTCTTTTCGAGTACGATGACGCTTTGAATGTCACGTACTCTCGGTGAAACGGATCCTTGGATAGAAGAGGCCCATCTGCACTCCGGTTAAAGGAGTGCGGATCATTGATCGACGCCGAAGGTGGCAGGAAAGGAGGCCTGGGTGATGGTTCATTGCGCTGCCGGAGACCAGTTTTAGCTGTAAGATCAATGATTTGCCGGCTAACGTTGAAATTTGAGTTGAAAATGGGGTTTGGAAACCTGCTAGGGTTAGGATGAGGTTTAGGATTCAACCGCGGGTAGAAATGGGGATGATTCGTGCGGTTGTTTGGAAATTGCCTCATACAAACCTCGCGTTCAGCCCAATAGGACTCATTTCGGCTGGGCAAGACGGCGGAAGCCATATGAGGCGGGAGCCAAAAAAAATAAGCGGATTGAATTTCAAATCAAACGGGTCGCTCAAGAAATTTCGCCCTGGCGGTCAATCTCCGACCAAAAAATGGCGGGAACACATGGCTAGAAAGCCGGAAATTTTAACCGCCGCTGGCCGGAAAGTCGAAAGCTAGTAATTTGTTGGAGGGAAATGTGTTCAGAAAATCAAAATGGAAAGATATTTAAACCAAAAAAAAGGCAAAAAATTATTAAAAGGCGAGGGTTTCTATGACCCTCCTTGCTTGAACGAAGAAAGCAGGAGGAGGATCACCGCTTCTTAAAGGCAGCCAGATCTGCAGGTCTGCAGATCGGGCAGAATCTCAGCCGTTGAAGTTTGATCTCAAGGCCTGCATGTTTCTGATGTTTGCCCGCATTGCCCGACAGTGCCAGGTGGTGCCAATGGCTGCGATTGACCCTGGGGGAGTGCGTGGCGTCATGTGATGCGTGGATGATGTGTTTGGGTGGGAACTTAAAATTTCGAAATAAATACTCTAGTACCTATTTGAGTTTGAAGCGGAAGAAAATTTCCTGGGGGCTGGGGATGGAAGGATATAAGATCCTGCTGCATTGACGCCATGTGGGGTCGTTTGGTGACGTGGAGGGGGCCAACTCTGATTGGTTCTGCTGACGCCTGGTGATGTACAACTGTACCAGTCCGGCAATATCTATCTGATTGTATTTCAGTAATCTTAGATGAGTAAAGTGCTATTAAGCCGAGTCGAATTCAAGTTACACTGTGCTTGAATTCGGTCGCTATCCGTGTTAATCGATTTTAAATTCGAATGAGTATATTAATTTGAATTCGAACTCGATTTAATATAATAAAATTTAAATTTCAAGTCAATTTATTTGAGATTGAGTAAACTGTTGACCCTATCAAAATCGAACTCGAGTTTTTCTTTTCTTGTTTTTAATTTTTTATATTTTAGATTTATCATATAATTATTTTGTCATTTATCACTTTTTTTTTATTAAACATACTTCATGTAAAATTATTAAAATACAAACCCATAATATTCATTACATAATTAAAATATAGAATATATAAATAACATAAATACTCGAATTAAACTCATCGAACACTCAAATAATTACTATTGATACTCAAACTCGACTCGTTACACGAAATAAATAGCTTGAGCTCGAATTCAGTCAAACTAATTTCGAGTCAAGCTTTGACCCAGTTACTCGCAAACTACTGATAAGGGGTTGGCTCACCCCACACCCTTGTGGATGACTACCAAAGTACTACTCGATCGATCGGCATAACCAAACCTATAGTGATCAATCATTGAGAATTTGGGAGTATTATAATGTAGTGTGATTTATAGGTGAGATTAAGCAATAGGAGTATATTAACATTAGAAAAGTGCTTTTTTGTTTTTCAAGAGAAGAGAATAATTTTGCATAATTTTATTTTGCCAATTAAATTTAGAAGTGGTGTAAATTTGACACTTACAATGCTAAATCGCTAAAATTGTTTCTTTTTATTTGTTTATTTTCCTTGTGCTTTTTCCGCACCAAATCCAGATACTGCAAAGTAGTAATTCTTTTTTGAAGGACAAAGTGGTAATTCTAGTTCAACACCTACTGAGCCGTAAGTGTAAAATCAACAAGGGCTGTGCAGACTGCACTTCCCATTAAAAAAAAAAAAAAAAAAAAAAAACAACCAATAACAACAACGCGGGCTGGTTACATGGGCCGGCGGTAATTAAATATGCATGCACTTAAGAGAGTGTTGATCCATCTTTTGACATTCAACACGGGCTGGTTGTAATGGGTTCGGATTCACAGCTGTGACCCCCATCAAGTTCAAAGTCACCATGGGCTAGTTGTGATAAGAGTTAGAGAGTAGGGTATTTCAGATCACAAAGAAGGTGAAGCACCACAAACCCATATTATTTGAATTTTTTTTCAGAATAAATACTCTATTTTTATTTGTAACACGACTTATGTATGTGAAGTAAAATAAATATATATATAGTTAAACATATAAAAAAAAAAACTGATTTGGTAACAAAAAGAAATTTCCTGTCAAAACAAATATTCCTGGATTTTTCCAATTTTTGGTCTCTATATTTAGTTTTTGTGCCCATGATATATCACATAGTTAAACCTTCTTTAAGTCTGTCCGTGAGAATTGATCTTCTTTTTGTCAGGTCAATTTGAGGAGTCCATAAAATTAGCAAAATCAAGTGTGGAGAACTTTATCAGGTTGATCTTAAGTTCAAACGCCTATCACATGTTGATTTGTCAAGTGCTTTGATTGACCGAAGTTACATTCTCCTATCACATATGTTAACCAAGTCAACCTACAAGATAAGAAGCTCCAGGTAATAACAATACAGACCACAAACACAATTATCAATTTAAAATCGACACTTCGTGGATTTCTCTCGACCAAAGACATAATAATGCTCAAAGCTTACTTCAAGAATTGTCCAAGTCCTTTTTTGATAGCACGTTATACTCGCGGTAATTAATTACCAACTTCGAGTGGTGTTGCTGCTGTACATTTACCTTTTACCGTGTCTAATTAGGGTGGGATGTGACCCTTAACATAGAAAACAAAACAAGGCCTAAAACTTTCTGGCAATGTACTTGCTTGATTTAGGAAGGAAGCTCCAAGATCAAGATTCAGTGGAAGAATGACCTGTAAAGCAAGCACATCTTTACACATAGATCGAGCCGTTAATTGTTTCCATAATGCTCGGGGCATAGTATACTAGTACAGTGTTTTGCCTCACAAATCATGAATGCGCACGCCCAAAATTATGAGGGTTTCATCTACTGGATAATTTCTTTCCTTACTGTTTTGAATATGGAGTATATATAGAATGAGTTATCAATTAGCCTGATCTAGACGTTATGATTCTTGTCATGTTATTCGCAATTCAACGGCAGCAGGGACCAGCGGTGCCCAGACATCACACGCCCGCTGTGCTAGAAGAAAGAGGCATTTGAAGAAGAACTGCAGCTGAAGAGAGAAATTTGATTTGTCTTCTTCTTTTTTGAACAAACAAGAGATGAGACAGAGCAAATGTGCCCATCCGTGCCAAGAAACGTTTTATCTCAATTCAAGAAACGTTTATTGATTTGTTTTTGGACAACAGGAGATGTTTGACATACGTTAAAGAAACCATTATTAGTTCACATAGATTAATATTTAAACGAAAATTAAAGTTAGAAAAGATTTGAGGCAAAACCATAATCCATATCGGGGTACAAATTTCAGCAGTGTATTGTTGGTAAGTGGGCTGTCAATTACGACTAATCTGGGATTGTGGTCAGATAATGACGACGTTAATCAGCAGCGCATGGTCCGACCGTAGCTCGCGGAAAATTAGAAGGGAAAAAGGATCCTAACTTTGAACTCTCAAAAGACAAAAAGAAGAAGAAGAAGAAGAAAAAAAGAGAGTGAAGGAAATGAGAGATGATTTATAAGCAGTCAAATCCGCTGAAATTAAATTAAAATGGAATCACCACCAGCCACACATCCATCCAACCATCAACCATCAACCATCAACCATCAACCATGATGATGGACTGAAAGCTGGCTTCAAAGGGTCCAAGACTACACGAGGATTCCAACCAAACATCACTTTAGTAATACCTAGCTAACCCCAAAAAAAAAAACACAACTTGAAATCATCATCCTGCCTGTTTTGGTTTTTACCTAGTTATCATGAAAAGGATGACACGAAATTATTAACATCACTAGAAATTGGATCAGCTCAGCTGACGAAGATGATGGAGGGATCGCAGCAGCACTCATCAATGAGACAACAGCAACACAACGCCGCAAGACTGCCAAACCCCCAAAGATTATACAATTAAATCTTTACATATCCCACGGAGGGGGAAAAAAGAGAAAGAAAGAGAGATTTAGTAGAAAAGGGAACACGAAAAAGAGAAAGAAGGGAAATTTTCATATAGCATACCATCCCTCGAGAAAACCAGGTGACCTTCTGGGTGGTGGAGGTGCTGCATATTGATATTGTGGGGGTGCCATCACCGGAGGCCCTTGGTAATATCCTATACATCAAATCATAGATAAGCAAGCGTTAACGATGAAACAAAAAACCTTGGTCTTGGTCTCAGGGAAACCCATAAAATGACAAATAAATACTTAAAACGTATAAGAAAAAGAAATCTGGAAGTTCATCATAAAAATGAAACAGGGTTTAATTTTCTCCAGGGTGAAAGAAGATGATGAGATCAAAGAGAGAAAGATTGGGAGTACCTTGAGAGGGATAAGGATAAGCATATTTTGGTGGTTCGTTCATCTCTGAGTTAAGGATTCAATGATGAAGACAATTTCCCAAGAATAATATAAGATTCAAGAAACTACTACTGAAAACTTCGGCCAAGAAACGAGCAGTGAACCCGATTTTGTATTTATTTATAGGATATTATTGGGTATTGGCGCAGAAGTAATTACGTAAAAAGAAAAGTGGTAATTACGGAAAATAATTAATAGGGTGGGAGTGGGACCAATGACCAATAGAAGAAATACGTCCGCCAATTTGAGCCGTCACCGCATAATAATGATTTCTCCGACTCCGCTCTTTCTTTCTTTCTCATTTCCTTTTTACTTTTCCTGTCATCCTGCGTATCTTTTCAATCATTTTATTCCATCTTGCTGGTAACATTTTTTTTCTTTTCGCCTCTGCCCTCTAGAGTTTGGAAGCCGCTATGGCCATTCGAAATCTTTCCAGATAAATACGTGCATTTAGTCACTGTAATAGTAGTAATCTCTACTTAATACAATTGTCGCAAATTCTGCATGATAACGATGCAGGGAATTTAATGCAAAATTTGCCCAGATAATGATGCACATAAAGCAGGGAATTATGATGATGTACATGAACCAGACCTGCTTAAGAATAGTACTGACAACTAACTCTCTCATTCATTCACCCTTTGTAACGCAGCTCATTCAAATCTAAATCATATTCTAGTAGTAATAGAATATACCACGTCTATCTTCAAATTAAATTGAATCTTTCTTTCCGGATCCTCGTAACAGGGGTAAGATAGATGGGCCTGCTCAAAAAGGGAAAGCAATAAAATCAAATTTTCGAGTTCCCAAAAGAAGGAAAGCAAAGAAAATTTGCACTAAAGTTTGATGACAGCCTTGCCAAGCCCCAGAACCCGTAAGGTGCATGCACGCTTCTCACAGCGTGGGCTCCGGTTGCTACACTCACCGATGGGATAATTGCAATTTTAGTCATTTCAGTTTTGAGAGAGACAATTTTCGTCCTGAAAGTTTGTATTGTTGCAAATTTTAGATGTTGGTTTTTTAAGTTTTTTTTTTTTTTTTTTTTGAAAATTTTGGTCCCTTTATATGTCAACTAGGTAAGAACGTAGATACTTGAAATGATTAGTATTTTTACCGCGTTTGGCCCCATTTGAATGAATAGCCATTTTCTCACGAAAAATTGTGTCGTTTTCCATGATCACATTTTTCTATTACTTTTTTCCTCACATACATCAAATAATTACAATAATTTTTTTACAAAAAATCCAAGAAAATGCAATCCAAACAAGGGCTTATGTTTCTATGTATTGAATGAAAATCACTAAGCCTAGCAGGCTAGCATTTGTGCAGTTATTCTAAGAATGTATGGAGAAAAGTCTTTTTATTCTATCCAGTGGACCAAATGAATCTTCAATCAAATTTTGAAAAGCTTCCTCAAACTTATTCTGTTTATGAATTAAGAACTGCAAAATTGTGGAAGGCTCTTCTTTGAGAATGCGGCAGGTATAGACTTCACTTGAAAAGACTGCCCTTTCATATACATACATTATTATTGTTTTACTTGCGTCATGTAGCTAGCTAGACCTAGATTGCTATAGTGGAGTTGTTGACAAACATAACCCATAATCCCATATCACTGCGTTATATGCTGTTTAGGTACAGTTTGCCTTTGTATTATGATCAAGACCCAGCAAAGCAAATGGTAAAAGAAACTAATGAGCTGTTTGTATAGTGACACAATTATCCATTAGTAATGTAGAAATGCCATAACAAGCAGGCAATTGCGTGTAGGCGTTGTGATGGTACATTCACAGTTATTATTAGACCTCTTTTTCCCTTTTTCTTTTCTGTTTCCTGCCTAAAAGGATTTTATCCATAATAGTACGTTCACGATTACTTTTTTAACATGATAAATTTTGCGGACTATGGATTGGATTTGGATTAGTTGGAAAGGAGGTCAAAATTTTGAGCATGGTTGAATGGTATACGCGGAGCAAGAGTTGGACGCGATTCTCGTTGATAGAAGTAAAAGATTATAGTACGTTCTTTTGCATCTTGTAGATTAGGACTTTGATTATTTAGCCCGTGACGTTTTTTTCTCATAGGACCTTCGGTGCCAAATGGTATACTAGAAAACTAGCTAGCAATAACTTGCTCGATCCTTATGGGTACAAAATCTCGAAAGAGGTATACTGTCATATCATAATAAATCAATCAACCATGAACCTGCCTAAACTGACATGAATAAAAGAAAAATTATACCTTTAAACAGACTGAAGAAGTCAAATCTAAGTTTGAGACTTTTTTGGATTCAAATCTCCCAACCTCATCCGATCTTAAGTCCTTCCCCTCCTTTGCAAGAAAAAATTAAAGATAAAACAAAAACTGAAGAAGTCAAGCAACCGACCGACCGACCGCAAAAGGATTATGTTCTTGAAATATATACTGGATGGACCAATACTTTCTAGGTTCATACTCAAAGTTTCTCACAAGGACGATTTTCTTGACTAAGAAGACGTTACACTGTTTATAACGAGTAGGTTGCTGTACAAACAAACGGAAACATTTTTTTTTTTTTTCAAAAAAAAAAGGGGCCAAAGATACAAAACTAGTACTACAATGATAGAGCAGCAGCAGGTGATCATCCATTTAATTTACAATTATTCATGTGAAGACCAAATTATAAGTTGGCCAAATTTATGGAAAACCAAAATCATACTTGTCCGCGGGAGTTTCTAATGGGTTCTTCAGAAAGTAATACTACAATTTGATCATCTGCTATACCAGAGAGCTACTTAACTACAAAATCCTTTGGTATAGTAAAACTGCAATTTGCTAACCCGTTGATGTAGCTGGTATACACATTAATAAAAGCAGTTCATGAATCAATCAATTACAAAGTTTGTAGTACGAAACTTTGTCAAATGGGAAAAATTAAAGCTACCAAAAAACTGTTCAACATGCACGCATTCATCACTACATATCTGCTCATTCCATGTCCAAAAAAACTACTAAACAAAAAATTATTGAAAAAAAAAAAAAGTTAACGGGGTCTTGTGGTAACCTTTGGATCGTGACACGACATATCTACTGCAGTCACCACTATGTCCATCTACTCCGGCACCGACGGCATCGTCGGAACAAAATTGTATATAGGCTGTTGCAGGCGATCACCATTCATCATCCCCACTTTCATCATTCCCGGCATTAATATTCTGCTTCGCTGCCGTGCTTGTTCCAACCCAACGCTTATCACCGGAAAACCGTATGCTGATAATTGCAGCTGGTTTGCTACCCTAACAGCCACGTGCCCATCACGCGCTGTTACCTTCTGCACCTCATTCGCATTATGACAATTAGGGTTCAGACTGCTGTTTGATGGTATGTTCCTGGGATGAACCGTGCAGGGAATCTTCCAAGGCTCCAAGTCGTGTGTGGATTTTGTGGCACTGTTACTGGCTTGCATGTCAGTTGTAGTACTGTTGAAGTCGCAGTGCTTATCGAACCCGAAGAGATAATCCGGATTCAAAGGGGCACCCGACCCGGACTTAGAACCTGTCGGATTCGCGGGGTTCCTCGCGGAGGAGAAAACAAAGAGGCGTATCCTTACTGGTTTGTTATGCGGAGAAGGAATCCTGTGGAAACGGAAACGATCGTATTCAACCATCATGTTCTCGAGATCATCATGGCCGGTCAAAGATATCAAGACGTCGAGGTCTTCTCCAGGCAACTGATACTTTATCAGGATATCGTCGGTTTTGAAATTGAACAGAGAATTGAGCTTCTTGACAATGTCGGAGAATTTAGCGTTTCGATCAACGGTCAGGAGCTTTGTGTCGCCGCCAACATAGGTAAGTTTGCAAGTCCGAGGCCTCGGCAGAATTTTCCCGCCGTAACTGCACATTAACTTCACCTTGTTTCCGCCATCAGCTTTGATTCTTGTTTCCATGGCCGTCGTGAAGTGATGATGGAAAGGAGGAGGAGGATGGTGGCAGTTGTAGTGCAGGTGTTGGGTTGGGAGGGCGTTTTCTTTCCCTTGGAGATTGCATTTATTATTGGCGGTGTGGGATCCAATTACGAATAGATTTTGATTTGATGGTATAGGTGGAAGCGTTTGGGAATTCGGATGAAGAAGTATTGAGGAGTAAGGATTTAATCTGGAGCGTCCAAAGTTTTAAGGATAAAGTGGAGGTCCCACACGGGGGCTCTTCCGTGTCGGTTGAGAGAATTAGTTGGGATTTGTGCTGGACTCAGGGGGAAGTGTTCATGAATCATGAGACCGGTAGGAATTATAGAAGAAGGCAGTAGCAGTGTTCATGAGAGAGTTTATTTGAGGGACAATCACTGACTGGTGAAGAGTTAGTTAGGATTGAATGTTGGGTTGACTTGGGAATATTCATTCCACCTTCTTCGCTTTACCAATGATCAAATATCCGCATTGCTTACAAAATCAAAATGACCAAATTGGCGTAGGCAACTATCTATCATTATCATTATCATGGTCTTGTAGAGAGCATTTTAGCATATTTACAAGCGACGAGAGACAACTTCAAAACTAACCCCTTTTTGCAGGTAGCAACTTCAAAACTAACCCCTTTAGCATATTTCCACTTACGATGGTCTTGTAGGTAGAAATTTTGCCATCACAAGTGAAGTTGATCTGTTATGTTTGGCTATGAATTCTGTAGTACGTACTGATTTATTTCATCATCTCCAGCTTCTCTAACAGAAGAAATCGGACCCCGTTCATCTCATCTCGTCTGATCTTGTGATTGGTTAAACTAGATAAAGAAAAATTATCTCTAACACCAAATAAATGAGTCAAAATGTCAAACGGTGTGGTGTGGTGGAACCAAGGAACAGTGTCCCAACTTCCAAGTGTGTGCTTGCATCCTCAAACCTTTGTTCTTCCTTTTTTTTTTGTGTCCATAAACGTATTTGTCTTTTTTGTATTAATAGTATTTCAAAAAGAAAAAAAATCTCAAACTTAATGAAGTTGGAGAAAAAAAATCCTGATTCAACGGGAGACTATTGCAGCGCTAAAGCCGATCATTGAACCATGGACGATGCAATTAGGAAAAGTGTCAAATCAAGCTGGTCTACCTAAATCAAATCAAATTATACCGATGGTGTACCCGGCCCAAAGAAATGCCTGTTTCTGATGGCCATTGATCCTTATTGGCTTCCAAGAAAACCCAGCCCAAAAAAGCCCAAACAAATTCCTTCTGAATCTCATCTTGATGCGGATGCTGTGCTGCCCATCGCTTCCCGCTCCGACTTCTCCTCATCCTCCTCCCTCCGCTCCCATGAGGCGGAGGAGCTCCTTTCATGCCTCTTTGCCACTCACACTCACACCGCCACCGAAATGTGTAAATTCCCTTTTATCCTTTTCTAATTACCTTTTTGTCTTTTGCTCAAAATCTTCCAAAGAAAAGAAAGAAAGAAAGAAAGATAGGACATAGACCTCCACGTTGAAGCTTATACAGTGTTTTATTTGATACTTATGACTTAATTTTGGTTTATTTATTTATTTCCCCCTCCGTCTAAACTTCATGATCGTATGGTTTTGAACCTTGTGTATCATATTGTAATTGTGCACGCGATGGACGGAATGAACGTGTCTCATACATCCACCGTGCAAAATTTGGTTGCTCCAACTGTTTAGCATTAATGTGATTGCAACTGCAGAAGGAAGCCTTTAATCTGTTCCTCTTTTATAACGAAATTTAATTGGACCAGCTACTATCAAAAAGGGTTATATTCTTTTGCTTGATGCTTCTCGCGAGGCACCTGAGATTTTTGCTGGTGGAGTTATTTTCTTATCTGCTTTTACTCGAGACTCTCTCATTTTCTTATCTGTTAACGTGTTCAATGTGGAGTGGGACCTTCTCTGTCGGGCGGCAGGGAATTAGTCGGGCCCCGTAAGAATTGACCCGGATATCCCTGTGTCGACCAAAAAAAAAAAAAAAAAAGATCAACAAGAATGTAACTACTGCACATTATTTACTCCAACCGTGGCGCTGCTTTGACTTCTAACATTCTGCACTGATGCATGGTGGCAGACTCGTTTCAGGATACCTGGAACGAAACGCTTCATCAAAGTAAGGTATAGGAACGTAATTGCAAGGATTTTACTTGGTTTAAGGCAGATTGCAGAGAAGTTTCCACATCAAGATTACTTGGAGTAGTGCCTTCTCAGTTCTCATACATAAAAAAAATTAACAAGACAAACAGAAAGGAATTTTTTCCCCCCAACACCAAAATAGACCAAATGGACCTTTGAATTCTCAAGGATGGTACAAGTTATTGACGTCCTCAGAATCTGTCCATCAGCATACAGCCTCTGTGTTCTCGAAAACAGAGGCGAATTAGCAGTGAAAATGTACTCCACCGCAATGCCAGCAATTTCTGTTACCTTCCCGTTCCATCACGCCTCAATTGACAAAGTATGCTTTAAATCTTCCACCATTAGAGTATGATCACCAAGAGGCAGTATTTTTCTCCCTTGCTCATTGACGATGCTAAGATGTTCACAAGGATCCACCAAGATGCTCGTTTCAACAGATCTATAAGCTAAAGCATGGACCCTATCAAATCCCACGATTTGTTTCTCCGGAGCACCAGTAAAAGACTTTGGCACTTGAGAAAATAGCAACACAACCTGGCTTCCGTCTATGTCCCCATTATTAATGATGGAAATCTGCATGTAGAATCTCAATGAATCACAATATGCCACATCATCAACATGAACGTAGTCAAGCCCATTGCCTCCCCCTTGAAGGATATATCTTCGTGATTTCCCTTTAACTTGTCCGGATAGACTCAGCCTTTCTGGTGCTGATAAGATCTTGTAATTGAAATTTGTATAGCTTAGTCCATGTCCAAACCCATATACCCTCTCTCCAGTGTAAAACCTATACGTTCTTCCAGGGTACCCACGAGAAGGATCAGCTCTCATGCTCATGTCAGTCATTGGTATGCTGGTAAATGATTCGGGATACCAAGTCATAGGCAGTCTACCTCCTGTTTTTGATTCAGAGACAACAATAATTCATGCCTTAGATTATTGTTCTAATCTTTTCTTTATACATGAAAGCTGCTTTACATAAAGTAACTCTGTTCCCTTTCTTTAGGTGGTTAGTGTAATCATTCATGTAATGTTTCTGACTAATCAGTTTTCTATTTCATCAAATTTCTGGCAGTAACATCCTTGTTCATTCCAAGAAATGACATGTAATTTGCAGCATATTGATGCACAAGAACATCGTCCACAATTATGCACGCTCTAAAAGTACTTTCTGAATCATACTCACCAGGATTGTACTCTCCAAAAAGAATTTGCGAAAGTGCTTTGCCACCTGTCTCTCCAGGGTACCCAATCCAAATAATGCTGGCTATTTGTTGGTCTCCTTCAGCAAATGATACATCAACAGGGCCACCACCAGTAAGAACTAGCACCACTGGTTTCTTGGATACAGACGCCACAGCCCTTATTAGAGCCATTTGATGACCAGGTAATAATAGACTATATCGATCAAGGTCCTCAGTTTCTTGAGATAAGTCCAGCCCAGCCACTACTATTACATATTCAGCTTCTTTAGCAATAGAAAGAGCTTCTGGAATGCCAGCAGTTGAATTGCAAGGAACATCCTGGCAGCCTGCTGCATAAAATGTGTCTTTCACATAGTTTTTAAGTCCTTGAAGAATGCTTTCGGGGTTGCATGAAAATCCTGAAAACAGTAATAAGGTGTAATAAGAAATTAAACTTTTTAAAATCATTTTCTGGGCAAGAGGAGTTAAATGTTTCTAATATTTTTGGTTGAATAGGGATTGCTATGAACTCTACTAAACCAGATTAAGTGAAAATTTTAACATCTGTAATTGCAGACTGTAATATGGTTCATCAGGGTTAGCAAAAATTTCTTTTAGAAGAGGTTCATAACACTGTCATCATCATAATCCTGAGAGCACGAATTCTTAAAATAATTCTTCCACAACTCTTCTATGCCAGCCATTTCTCTTTTTCAATGTCAGCTCAAATCAAATCGTTTACCATGTTTACAAACAGAAAAATTCTGTGCAAAAACTACAAGAAAACTGATCAATATGGTAACATCTCTTGTACATGGATAATCAAACCTGTATAGTCACCGCCAATGTTCGTAGTGTTTGCCATTGGACCGATTATAGCTACTGAAGATACGTCATTCTTGTTCCAAGGCAGGAACTTCTGGTTATTTTTGAGAAGTACAATACCCTGCATTGCTGCTTCAAGTGCCAATGTTTTGTGCTCAGATGAACATACATTTTGAGATCCCAAATTTCCAAATTGACGTCTTGCAGGGTTTCCATCAAAGAGTCCAAGCTGCAGTAAAACCGAAAATAGATTGAAGAGAGCTCGGTCTATGTCTTCTTCTAACACCTTCCCCTGATCAATTGCGGATTTCATGTGTCGCAGCATATAGGTTCCACAGTTGATATCCGTACCTAATGAAAACAGAGGTTGATAAATCTGGTAGACATTAGCAGGTTTAGTTAAGATGAGAAATATTTCAAACCTGCTTTTAGAGCAACAGCAACTGCTTCCTCCTTAGTTTTAGTGAAATTGTTATTCTCAAATATCGTAGCCACAGCATCACAGTCAGAGGTGATGTATCTGTTGTTAGCCATTGAGGGGATCAGAACATGAGTCCTTTTACATCCATGTCAGTCCGAAGAAAATATGTCTATCATAAAAGAAGGAGAATAGTCACCCTTTGAATCCCCAGTCATTTCTGGCTTTGTGCAACAAATCCCGGTCAGCACATGCAGGTATTCCATTTACTCTATTGTATGAACACATCAAGCAGCTAGCTCTGCCCTGCACAATACAACTTTTAAATGGTGGTTGATATGTATCCTCCATGTCCTGATTTGTAACCTGAAAATGATGATAGAAAATCAGTAAAATGCTCAAGTAGAAACACAATTAGCTCAAGTCATTATCATCTCAATAATTTTCAAAGCATCAGATCCCTGCTGAAATGTACCTACACCAATGGCATATCATGTTTTTCTCTACACAGACCTTAAAGGCTTAAACTTGCACCAGAATTGCATCCTCGAAGACAAATTTCTGTCTTTTTGCTAACCAATTCAATGACTAAAATGATGTCAATGAATATGTTCAATGCAACTGCCAAATATACAGTTAATGGCATATCAATAAAAGAAACTTGAAGTTAACATTGCTCCAAGGATGGTCACTAAACCAGAAACAAGAATTACTTATTTTCCTGGATCAAGATTTAAACTTTTTTCATGAACTTGATTTCTAGTGGTAAAATAATTTATCCATGAACAGCTAAAATTAACGAAATACATAATGCTTTGTCCTTTTCAATTATGAGTCCTTTATTTGGTACAGCTACGAGTTCCCTACGAAAAGAAAAAAATAAAAAACGCACACACATACAAGATTATATTTCAGAGCACAAAATTATCACTCCATTCAAGAAAGGAAACAATAAAAAGTTTTCAAAGTTCACCTTAGCATCGAAGTCATATCGGGTATGCCCACCCCACTTCTCCAAATCATAAGCTGTATAATGCTTACAACAAGCAGACAACATCAAACTACCACTCCTCTGATCATCATCATTCAAGAACCTCCTCTCCCTGTAAGGGTGCTTACTCCCTCTTTGATTCTGACCTTGGAACCCTCTCACATACTCAATTGCATAAGCAGAAGTCACCATAGGGTCCTCCCCTGGAGTCTCCTGGCCTCTTCCCCATCTGGGGTCCCTAAAAATATTAATATTAGGTGCAAAAAATGTCAGCCCGGCTTGTCCAAGATTGTACATAGCCCTAGCCTCAACGGCAACAGCCTTAGCAATCTCACGCCATAAAGTTCTATTAAATGCTGCAGCAGTGAGAATGACTTGTGGGAAACCTGTAGCAGATTGAATTGTGCCATTGAAGCTGATTCCAGGTCCATTGGTGGCGATTCCATGCAGGGACTCAGACCACCATTCATAGGCCGGAATGCCAAGTCTTGAAATTTGTGTTGCATTATCTGAAAGCTGCTGGATTTTTTCGTCAAGAGTGAGAAGTGAGATAAGGGATTTTGCTCTGGTTTTGATCGGATGAGATGTGTCGCAGAATTGGTACTTGTCGTATGGTGGTTTACATGGGTACTGAAGTTGTGAGCAGCTTGGTCCAAGAACATAAAAGCATGTGATTATTGAAAGAAAGAGGAATCTGAAAGAGTAGAACATATTCCAGCCAGGGATGTACTCTAAGGTTGTACTCCTCAGTCGCCTATACTCTTGACAATTTTGTAGTTCGCCTTTTTCCCTTTTTTTGAAGGGCATTTTTGTAGTTGCCAAACAAAATATTCAAGTGGCTGCCTAACAAAATGGTTACAAAACGTTGGTTGAATAGTCGAAATCAGATCACTGTACTTCTCGGTCACCTATACTCTTTGACATTTTTGTAGTTGCCTAACAAAAAAGTTACAAAATGGTGGTTGAATAATCGAAATCAAAGCATCGGGATAAGATTATGTTATATTAAACCGAATAAATAAGCAATTTTGGTAGTAGAAGCAATGATAGAATGTTAACATGCCATCAGATGAGATCATAGTAATCAGATGAAGACCTATCCTTTATAAGTTATAACTAGAATTTTGTCTGCTTTAGCATGGTCTTTTTTATTTATTTATTATGAATTTATGTAAATATAATTAATTTAAATATAAAAATTAGCAACAATTCTACCTGTTTGTTCATATTAATTTTAAAAAATTAATGCATTTTAAATATTGAATTATTTACTAATTTTTTAAAACTTTTTTTATTTATGGTGAATTTATACAAATAGTAGTAACTTAAATATAAAAATTAAAAACAATTCTACATGTTGATTCGTGTTAATTTTAAAAAATTAATGTTTATTAAATGTTCGATTATTTACTAATTTTAAAAATATGTTTACATACTTTTACTATAATATGATAGTATACATCAAATAATGTACCCCGTATCAAAAATTGGTGGATATTCTTTTTTTATAAATATTCTTTTAGATAATTTAAATTTTTATAATGACCACACACCTAGAACTGTATATTCATATTTAATTAAGTAGAAAAAGATCTAGCAATCCATTTTTTCTTCGTCAATAAATATTAAGTTTCTAATAAAATTGATAAATCTATAAGTGTAATAGCTAATTCTTTTTTTACACTAAATTAACTAAAAAATAAGAGAAAAGATGATGAACAATTTGAATACTAATCAATGATATGGAGGTAAAAGGAAGTAATTTATGGGATATATAATATTTCAATAATTGTGATTTAAAAAGGATTTACTATACTTCTATGTAATAATTAGGTAGAAAACAGATATCATTAAGATAAGATTATAGTGGTGAAAGAAAATAATTTATGGGAATGTAAGATTTCAATAACTGTGGTTTAAAAAAGGTTTGACTATACTTGTATTTAATAATTAGGTAGAAAGCAGATATTATTAAGATAAAATTAGTTATTTTTTAAAAACTATTTTAAATTAAAGATAATATTAAACATATAATATAATCATTATAATAATTTGATAGAAAGCAGCTATCACTAAAATAAGATTAGTTATTTTTTAAAGTTATTTTAAAATTAGAGATAATTTTTAAACATATAATATAATCCGAATAGGATTAGTATGGGTAACCCATAACCCGTTAATTCTTTTCAATTAGACATGTTATGTAGGAGTGAGAAAAACTGTGATTAAAATAGCTACTTTGATGTATGTGTATATATATATATATATATATATTGGACGGTTGTGACTTTTGTGTTGTTTGATTAAAGTTAAATTAAGAAGGGAACTAATAGTCTGATATGTATTTAGCTCTCTCTCTCTCTCTCTTTTAATGTCAACTGGTGTTTAGCTCAATGACTCGGTTTGATTTTTTTCTTTTGAGTGCATTGGAGTGTCAAAGGCCCAATACACAACAACTAACGTGGGGATGAGACCCCCCTTACATCACTACATAAACTTCCTCTACAGAAATCTAGTGGCCCATTGAGAATTGTTAGTGGCTCCATTTTGCAAGGTGCTCTGCGCGCACATTTCCTTCTCTCCAGTCTCCAGGTGTGGGTCAAGCTACACTCCCATTCTTTGCCCATCCATTGCCATATCCTGTAGATAATATTGCAATGTGGACTCTCCTCAGCTCCTTCTTGACCAGATTTATGCCTGTCAGTGAATCTGATTCCAGTATCACCTTTCTATACCCTTCCTTCCATGCTAATCCTAACCCATGCAGCATGTCCCACAGCTCAGCTAAGACATTAGCTGCCTCTCCCAGGATAACACACAGAATCCTTTTTTCCATGTTCCTCTGTCGTCCCTTATGAGCCCCCCTGCTCCTACAGCTGCCGGGATTCCCTGTAGAGACCCATCCACATTTATCTTCATCCACCCTAGTGGGGGTTTGGACCAGTTGACGTATCTAAACTCAGCTCTCCTGGGGTTGCATCCCTTTTTTACCACCTCCTGAGCCTTGACCACCTGCTGAACAATCCAGACCAGAGGTACTTTGATCTTTAAGGTTCCTCCCCTGCGTTAACCTCATTCCTAGCAAGCCATGCATGATGAACCGCTAACTGAAAGGGTAACTGCCAACAACAGGGATCCTTTGCCTACATTTTTTTCCTTCGGATTCTAGTCAATCCACTCTCTAAGAGGTACGCCTTTGAATTTCTGCCATTGATTCTGCTTCACCGGAGCTTTCCAGATTTGCTCCACCCATGCACAGTCTCTAATGGCATGCAATGCTGTTTCCAAAGAATTGTGGCAAATAGGACAGCAGGTGACGTCTGCATATTTCTCCATGTGTAAGTAGTTTCCTTTGTCTGGTCAGCCATAACAAGCATTGCCAATTTGTAAACCTACCGATATTTTCCTGCCCCCAGATCAGTGCATCCTCCCTTGACTTCAGCAGCTCTTCCTCTTTTTAAAGTATTTCTCCAGAATGCTCCATTGCCAGCCGTCCTCCTCCTGCCAACAGTCTCTTAATTTCTTCATCCTCTCCTGTTCTGGCAGTTCCCTTATGCAAAGTTCCTCCAGTGTCTTCCGTCCAATCCACTTGTCAGTCCAGAAGGAAATTTTCTGCCCATTTCCTAGCATCCTCTTTAATTCCTTCTGACACCAGATCATCACCCTTTCTTACGCCCTGCCATACCATACTCGGGAAGCTCCACTTCTCAGTGGTACCAAATCTTCTGATCGTCTGGCATATTTCAATCTTAGGACCTCTGCAATACAACTCCCCCTTGGCATTCCTATATCTCCGGTTGAGCTTTGCTCTGGAGAGCTCTGTTCATCAATTTCACCCTCCTTTCACCCAAACCTCCCTTCTGTTTTGGTTTCGCGATCCCTTCCCCAACTTTTCAATGTTTCGCTCAATCACACTTATTAGGTTGCTCAATCACCCAATCCAATGGGCTATTAGGCCTTGGTCAAGACATGTAACTTCCGCTCTTCAGAGTCCAAACGGAATTCAGTCGTTGGGCTTAATAAAAAAATATGTTCAGCCCATGCCATGATTTTAGGCCGACGAATCACCTATTCCCGTAAACAAGGCTCGGAATCACTTTTGAACCTATAGTAACATACACTAGTGCTTATGAGGCGGACTACAGAAGTTAATTCTTGCCGTAAAAGCTAATGACTTTGAAGTTCAAAACCGAAGAAGAAGAATAAAGATTTTACTTACAGCCATATTCATTGCATCTAAAATTACCATTTAGATGCAACAAAAAAGAAAAGGGTTCAATTTTTAATATTATGTATTTATGCCGTAAGACAAAAGCTCCAAAAGAAACTACACTTTATCATGGATGCAACCAGGGGGGAGATAATTTTCAATTTTTTCCCTTACGAAATTTAAAAAATTTTAAATAAAAAAAAACGCTCTTTACGATTTAAAATTTTGCCCCCACAAAAAATCCAAAAAATATTTGGATCATAAGTTTAAGTTTAGGCATATTAAAGTTCGACCCTTCAAAATAATAAATGAGATATATATATATATATATATTTTTTGACTCTGTCTATAAACTCTATAGTTTGATATCCATTCAGAGGCGGTAACATTGCAATTCTGGTTTAAGGTCAAAGCAGAATGCATGTCGAGGGCAGTTGGAAGAAATGTTGGGGTAAAACAGCAGGATTAAAACGTAAATGGAAGGGGAAAAAAAAAAAGAAAACAGAGAGCTGGATGAATGTGGCTTACAATTACTACCAGTAAAACATAAGCTGCTGCCGCATGGTAATAAATATAGTGTGGCTTTTTCAGCCGTAGTGTTGTTGTCACGTGAATAATTACTATTTTCACCTTTTTAATGATGCTTAAAAAAAGATGACAAGATCAATAAACCTTGTGATGATTGCGTTGGTCGGCTGGAACCATTATCAAAAGAAGCCTGAGCATGATAATAAGCACGGAAGTTACCACTTACCACCACCACCCAAAAAAAAAAAAAGAAGGTAAAGAATTCGACAAATTGTGAGAACGTAGTCTTTTTTCTTTTTTTTTCAGAGGCTATAAATCTAATCTATCCTACACTAAGGAAAGGGGACGGACCTAAGGAGACTCAGGAATAACTCGGAGGGGACTGAACCACCACCAGACCAAACGGATACATAGCATACCCGCCTGAATTTTTTTTGAAAATAAAACACTTAAATGTGATATTTTGATGGGAGACAAGACCCACCAACTAGGTGGCAGCCACTGAGCCAATGGCCCAGTGTGAGAACGTAGTCACAAGAGGCAAACAAAACGACGAAAGTAGGCCCTATAGCCTATAGCCTATAGGGCTCAATTTGCTTTTTATAGTAGTACCACTGCAGTGTTTAAAAAAAATTAAAAATTGCGTAAACCTTGAAAACGTTGGAGTGTTAAAAACCAACCACGGACCTTCAATTTCCTCCTCTGCACTTCAAAAAGATTGTCCTCTGCCATCATTACCAAGATTTTGACCTGTTACATGAGAGTCAACGAAGCATAAAACTTCCAGGAGGCTCTGGAGATAAAAAAAAGCCACGATCCACTAACTAGTCAAAATCTTATTTAGTGCATGCAGACCATATATATATATATATACAAAGGCCCTCCACTAGTTTTCTTGCTCTCTTTTTTTCAATTAAAATTGATGACAGGCAAAATTTTGGTTGCGTAGTAGTTTGTAGATCTATTAAGATCATCCGGCATCTGATTGCCTTGTTGCTTCGACTGGCATCAGCAATTTTTTTTTATTTTTTCCCTCTTTTTGGAAAGTGGGATCAACAAAATATACACTAGTTAGAGAAATATGGGTTGGCATGACAATGATTTAATTTCATGTTCTTCCCGGATACGTGATTTTAGGTGATTTCGGCAAAAGAAAATATTTAAAAATTTCGATCGACGTGAATAAGAGAAAGATGATCAAGTTATTGTCAAGTTATGATCAGTAGTCAGCCTCATGCGTGAGAGATATCATAATCCTGTCTGCATTACCACAAATAATTGCACAATTTTGGGGATCATTTCTTGTTTTTTTACTTGGATAATTGCTCATCAGCACGTCTAATCTTATCCAAGACGGAAACACTAAAATCTTTTTTCGTGAATTGAACGATATTGATGGATGGTTTTTTTTTTTTTTTTCTTTGTCCGCCCCTCAATTATATCATATGTGTTGGTTAAGAAGAAAGAAAGAAAGAAAAACGTAACTGATTAGCCCTGATTTTGTAGCTAGGCATGCATGAGATATCTGTACCTCAAATTTCTTCACTATTACGTCTAATAGAAAAGTCTGACTAATGTCCAACAAAGTCTACAGGATTTAAGGAGTCAATTACAGTCGACTAGTTTTACTTGTGGCAACCTTTTCTTTTTTTTTTCTTTTGTTTTGTTTTTTGTCATTGGGCTCAAATTAAGGGTCTTGGTCCCTTGGGTCAGCTTTTGAATTCTTTCTACTAGACTATAAAAGGGTATTAGGTTGCAGTTTCTTTTTTGAGAAAAATTTCTTTTTTCTAGTTGAACCGTCCCTCAGACACAAATTCATGAATAAAGTTTTTGGAACGTCAAATCCGACTGTTTGTTACATTCGCATTGGACAGTAATAAGCCACTCAAATCATCTTTCTGGTGATTTATTATTGGGATTAAGGACTTTCTTCTTTTATTTCCGTAATTATAAGTCTCTTTCCTACCCACGCATGCTAACTTATTTAGATCATAGCAGCTGTCCTTCAAATCAATTAGGGTTATTATCACTTTATCCCCTAAACTATATTATATTATTAATTTATCTCCTAACGTTATCTTTCAGTCATTTCACCCCCTAAAGTTAATTCAACTCAGCATGCTGACAAAATTTAGACAAAAATATTCTTTTATTTTATAGCATTATTACATTATTGTTATTATCACTTTATCTCTTTAAGTTATAGTGATATAATCGTTTTATTCCCTAAAATTATTTTTAGGCAACTATCTTGCTCGGAAACTCTAAGCTCATTCTTAAAGTGCAATTTTTCACTTCTGGTCGTAACGCAACTGAAATTCTGAACGATAACTGACGAAATGATTTGATGAAATTCTTTCGACTGCCAACCACATAGACGTGATGATCTGGAGCGAAGATGACCAAAAAAAAAAAGGAAAAAAATTAAGGATAATTGCATTGCTTTATAAGTACAAAAGAAAAAGAAAAACGACAGAGAGTTAAGTATATATGATTATACCACTCCTGTGTCGACAAAAAAAAAAAAAAAAATCCTGAATGTCTGGCATTTAATCCCATGAAAGAAACAGAAAGACTATTGGTCGCCCAGTTATTAAAACGGTAAGGAATGCACTGCACATTCATTCAGCATCCATGCAATCACGTTGTATCCTATTATTCATTCATTTGCCTGTATTTACTTGTTGGGGTGAGAACGAAAAGGAAGAAGAAGAAGATCTCCTCGGTCGATTGGACCGGTGAAAGACGCAGACACGTCTTCATCTGTTGGTCGAATCAAAGCTCCAACCAGAAAACAAAAAAGGAAAAAAAAAAAAGAAGAAGAAATATTCTCCTGGTCAGAAACAAAAGCAACGTCCCATTATTCCATGTAGTATTAGACGTTTCAGCCGAATCCCTCCCTCCATCATTCTACGATAAAAAGTCCCGCTGACGATGCACTCAGTACTAGTGGCAATGGCTTAGGAGCTGGAAGGAAGCACCTACCCATTGCACTCACGGGCAATCCAAGTAAATTCTCCGCTCAAAGCAGAATTAATTATACGGGCAAATTTGGTCAAAAAATGGACAAACAAAATTATGTCCCAATTCCGTTTCTTCTTCTTTTTTTTTTTTCCCTGCTTTTAAAATCGATAATGTAGTATGTATCTGTGTAACTAATGAAGGTAAGCAAATTAAATGCGATAGCGGAAAGAATTTAAGCAAGAAAAGAAGGGTTATTATCACAATACCCTATTAAACTATATATCATTACTATCAATTTACCCATTATCTTTTAGTCATTTCATTTTCATAGGTAATTCAATTCAACATATTAACAAATTTTGGACAAAAAAACTCTTTTATTTTATAGCATTATTACATTGTTATTATTACTTTATCCCTTTAAATTACAGTGATACAATCATTTTACTTCCTAACATTATTGTTTAGGCATGTTACCCCATCATTAATCTAATCAGTATGATCTAAAAAATTTTAAAACTTTTTACCCTTCTTTATATATAATTAAAAATAAAAAATAGTTGGAATGATTATTCTTCCTTTTTTCACTTTAAGAGTTTCAAAATTACAAAAATAATTTTTTTTATCAAATTCCTCTTTTCACACTTATTAATACTAGAAAAAAAAAAGTGATAGGAGAGGAAACAAAAAATTAAATTTTACAAAGAAAGAAAATAAAAAAATATAATATTATTGTATTACTTTAACGTGAAATTTGGTGGTAAACAGAAAAGCAAAATAATTTTAAAATAATAAAAAATATTGAATTCTTTCTAACTTGTATTAAAAAAAGAATTGAACTCTCTCTCTGTCTCTCCCCCTTTTCTCCCTATCTTTCAATTTTTTTTAATATTAATAAGATTGCTAAAAAGAAAGAGATTAATGCTTTAAATTTTTTTTCTTGATACTAAAAAGGAGAAGAGCCACTTTAAAATTTTTATTATGTTTATTATAAAACTTTAAAATTTTTATTATGCTTTAAAATTTTATTATGTTTATTACAAAGAGGAGGGTACTTCCTCTAAAATTTTTTGACTTGTTAAGTTGATTTAACGGTAAACTAAGTTGATCAAAAATAAATCTACGGGTAAATTGATAATAAAATTATAGTTTATGGGGAAGAAGTGATAATAATTTTAATAACTAAATCTGTCTTTTTACTTGAATTAATAAATTTCATTAAATTTAACAGTTGATTTTGATGGTAAAATGACTAAAAAATAATATGTTAAGAAAAAAATTGATAATAGCATTAAACATCGCTAAGGGTAAAGTGAGATTAATCCAAAAAAGATGCATATAATGATATGAGTAACAGCGGAGTCTAGTCTATCTGATAATGAAGGTACGTACGTGATGGGCAAACGGGACCCAGCTGATCATCAAACAATCATGGAGAGCGGGAAAGCGGTTTTGCCAAAATATTGTGGGCTGCCCAGCTGCTCTTTTTCCCAAGAACTGAAAGAAACTCACACACACACACTCAACTAGAACAAAAATAGGAGTAACCCGAAAGAGCGACCCGAAGTACTGCCCTGCTGCTCGCCCTGGAGTTATTGGTCTCTCTTGTTTTCTGTTTGCCAAATGATGGCAACAATTGAATGATTACTTGATATCATTAGAACTTATACTGTTAATAACATAAATGTTAATGGGAACGGTACACTTATTTGTGTGCAGATTTAAAATGAAAAAAAGTTATTGAGTTGTAGGTTTTTCCAGATATGTGCATGGAAGTACTGTGTTTTTTTTCTTCCAATTGGAATAAGAAGTTGTTGGCATTTGTCACTTTAGTGGATGTTTTGTTAGACTTGAAAAACAAGTGTATAAATGTGATAGAGTGTACCTATTCATGGGAGAGGACAATACCATTTTGCTTTTTATTTGAAGGGTAAAATAGAATTATAAAGAATGAAACAAAAAGAGAGGAGGTGTTGGATTGGTTGGTAAGGTTGAAAGAATGGTAAATTTGAGGTTTTGTATTCCAAACCTCTCACTTATGGAAAAAAAAAAACTCCTCTCTCTTTCTATATTGTTATCATTTGCTGGTTCAATAGATTATTTAATTTCTAAAATTATATAATTTTTTGGATCTGTCTGACGGGTGTCCATTGAACATTCATTAAGATATATTTTAGTGTTATCGAGCACCCAATAAACACTCGTTAAAAAAATCCTAATTTTTTTTATCATTACTATTGCATTATTGAATGATACAGCAAGAATTTGTTGTGGATTACAATCATGGGTATAGTATTTTTCAAAAGAAATGGTAGAGTTTTTCAATGAGATATAATGTTATGTATCCCCATATGATTTTAGAAATTTAAATTATGGAATGATATGATAAGCGTTTACTAAATTTTTTACAATAATGGGGATGGTATTCAAAAAAAGTTGTAGAATTTCCCTAAGTTTTAATTTGGAAATAACTGCAACAAACATAACATGACATATGCATGAATTTCAACTCATTTTGTTGTCTGATTTAACCCACAATTCGACAGAAATAGGAATTTTGTTCTGTTACCATCTCTATCATTTCTTTTCCACCCCATCCGTTCTGAAAAAAAAGAAGAAAAAGTAGGAAAGCCAGCGGTGGATGCCTGATGGAGAGAAACCGTTCTAAAGAATAAGGGAGGTTGGGATGGGAATGTAGGACGCCGTGGTTTTGCTTCTGAATTGGCGTGATGGGATTGGAATCGGAATTGGAATAAGGCCGTACAAGTGTAATCTAAAAGAATATGGCGATCCTGTCTGGGAGACGCAGTCTTGTCACCATCCGTGAGCATAGTTACTACCAATGAGGCGCCAAAAGAAAAGGTGAACCTTTAGATGTTGCTTTTCGTTCTCAAAGGCCTTCTTCTTCAATTAAATGTGGTTTGTAACTAGCACAATATTGCAGTTGACTTCCAATTTTCATATCTTATAAGAGCTGAGATACATATATAGTTGATTGATTACCATTTCTTCTTGAACATATGTCTAACAGGATTGATCTATTCTTGGTTATTTGTTGTTTATTGATCTATTCATTTTTCATTGATTTATTGAATCAAAAAGCATTGCTTGACAGGCTAGCTGGTGAATTATTGCGTTAGTCCTTCAGTGTTGTCAGGAAGTTACCCCATCTCTTGGTTTAAAGTTCCACTTCCTTTGGAAGGTGCAGGTGCTTCACAATCTGTTTTGTTGTTGCTTTCCCTTCTCTCTCGCTTGGCCGGAAAAGGCAAAGATGGCGGTGGATGTATATTCCCTTCGTTGCTGCGAATATTGCTATTGTGTCAGATCTGTTTCATACGCTTCAACATTGGAATTTGAACGTTTTTTCTCCCTCGACCGAGTGAAGTGAAAATGGACCATTTGAGGAGTTACTGGCAAAATCAAAAAGTTCCACGCCCACACACTACACAGGCAGGTGGTATTTTGGGTTCAAAGACAACCAAGCCAAGTACCATCAATTTGCTACACAACATATATATGTAAAGAGTGAAATATCACCTCGAATTAAGGATTTAAATACAGGGATTTACGCTGATATATTATTGTTTTCCTGATGGATTCCAGAAGACCTTAATTAATTTGTAGTAGTTTCAACTTGACCCTTTTTTTGGGGTGCTGATAACCTTTCAATGAATTTTCAGAAAGACTATAGTGTCCCCAAATATGGCAAAATCATGCAATCAGCACCCTTACTTTTTGGTGTAGTGGCATATTGTTACCTCTGATCTGGATGATAATACAAAGAGATTAGCTGACAAATGACGACAGTTGTCATTACTCGTACTACATGGGTGTATTTACAGCAAAGTGAAAGAGATGGACGTGTCCTTCACTGCCTTATAACGTGCATGGTTACTCCTAATTACTGTATTCGGTGAAGCACATTTAGATACGCATTTATATCTGTCAAGAAAAGGTTCATTCGTTAAAATATTGGGTAATCGTACTTCTAAAATATTACCACTTCACCGTTTTGTGTTTGGATGTTAGCATCTTGCTCAAAAACAACCAACTGCTTTTTCTTCATAGTTTCACAGCTTGCCATCACATCTTTGAAGTTTGAACAGCTTGTAAAGAGAATGCAGGAAGAAGATTTAATCGATTCTGCTAAAGAAATGTTGTTCTGTACAATGTATAATATTTTGCTTGACATCTATCTGGAGCAAATTAATTATATGTTTTTGTAGTTGGTTGCTTTCCTGACCTGACACTGGCCGACTTGTTCTTGAGATGTGTGCTTTGTTTGTACCAGGCTTTTGATCTTTGAGGTTATTGGTCTTTACTAAGACAACAAAAACATGAGCAAATCTTCTCCAGCTAGCTAAGCTAGGCTCTTAACATATAATAAATTCTTTTATTATCTCAGACTAACCATTTCACTTTTTAAGATCTAGGGTTTGCTGATCACTGTAAGGTTTCTTTTATTAGAAACAGTTTTTTCTTTTCATCTTTTTTTGGCTTATTAGAAACACTTTGTTTTCTCATTTTCTCCATGTTTTCTCGTTCTGCTTTATATCCAGGGCGGGTTTTTTGCTTTATTGAGTTGGTACTTTGTATTTGATTCTCTGGTAGAGATATTATTGTTCGCAATTTTATTGTCATATTTAGTGTTTGATAGATAACTATACTAAAATCTTTAACTCACCTTACTTAATAATAATATTTCTTAAGGCGAGGCGACCCATTAGAAAAACCATTTACAATTACTCTATTTAGTGGCAAAGTCAGCAGTGCCTTGAGCCTGCATGCCTATGCCTAACAACTTTTACACCGCAAGTACCAACTTAAGATGGGAGGGAATCTTTTGCCGCGAGACAGAGACCAGCAGCTCCAGAAATGAATTTTTTTTTTAATAAGTGAAAGGGCTCGAATCCGAAATCTCTCTTTTACGCTCCGTTTTCTCGTACCATCCAACTCATTTTCATTGCAAAAAATTGAGATGATCTACAAGTCGGTATGTTACATTTTTTCTTTACAAGAATTTGCCTCCATCACGAATGCTAAATATATTCATCTCCGGAGCCTAAAGTCATGAAAGTAGGTGAACATTTCATTACTGCTTTTTTTTATCCTTCCACCCTTTTCACACCCTTTTTTACCCTCGATTGCATCACTATTCAGTATTCACTTGGACGGATATATGAATAATTAATCGTGACATAGTAACCAACAAAAGCATATATACTAGTACAACTCACTGCCATAAACAAAAGTCGTCTAACACACATATATTTATAGAAAAGTATTAAGAAGCTTAAAATTGCAATCAATCATCAAACGAATCCAGAGGCTAATCAGGGTATTCAATTCAAAGGACATACTGATTTGGAACCCGGCGCAGCGTGAAAGAGGAAAAAAGAAATCAGAGGCATTGATCAGAAGAGACTTTGTAGTTTATTCTTCACCAAAAAATTAAGCTATAGTATTACACATATATTGTTTTTCCAAGTCTAAGCAGATTAATTGGCATACTAAAACATGACAGGATTGAAGATGCTAGCTCCGTCCTCTTAGGTTCAGACAGATCAGTGGTCAAAACACAAATCTTTTTTTCAGCAACTGAAATAAACACTCATCCAAACAATTGGTGACAGGAAGGTACTCCCATGGACCTTAAACCCAGAGTAAAGATCCCACGATCTTTTGATGTGGGATGGTGACCCAACCCCCCGTGCACACCCTCACCAAATTAATGGTCTTTCATCAACTGAAATAAACACACACACGCACTCAATTAGAACAAACACGGGAGTAACCCGAAAGAGCGACTCGAAGGTAATCTAAGGGGAACCCACAAGAAACACCCATCCACCCAATTGGTGACAGGAAGGTGCTCCCATGGACCTTAAACCCAGAGTAAAGACCCTACGATCTTTCGACGTGGGATGGATCAAAACACAAATCAGGGTCGCGGTATTTAACTATGTAGCCTGTCTGTCCAATTGAAGATTTCGGTGAGAAAGACATTCAATATATATATACACACACACACGCATACTAGTACTGTATAAGGAGAAAAAGTAGATTCCTTTTTCAATCTGACCGTGCTCTGGGTGATAATTGATATTAGTCTCATTACACACAATCTATACCCTTAAACAATAGCATAACGAAATTTAATAATGCAAATCAAACCTTATTATATACGTTTACATATTCCTTCTACTTGATGCAACATCAAGAACTTATCGTTAAGCTAGCTAGCTCCCTTGCTTTTGTTGCTTCTTATCCATTGAGAGAGAGAGAGAGATGGAGCATACTGATCAAACTCAAAATGGGCTTTTGGAGGAGTTTTTAGTGGCTCCAAAGTTGGATAGTTACTGGACCACTTTCCCCGGTGGAGGGATCGAAATCTTCCCAAATGGTTGGAACTGCGAGTCTTTCGATCGCAATGATCATAACCAAGATTTACTAACCTCAAACACAAACTCCAACTCGCTTTTAGGACTCCTCTCATCACCGGCAGCATTACTAGCGGCAGGGTCTCACGAATCTGGCTTTGCATTCCCTTTTGGCGAAAGCACCAGCTATCCGTTTCTTGATCATGTTGGTGATGGTTTCAGTACGGCAGTACCGGAACTGGGCTCCTCGTACGATCGTTCTAATTTTGACAGTTTACCACCAGTTCCCATCCAACAAGATTATGGAGAAGGGATGGTGGAACATGGAGGAAATCTTGGGCTCCGTGGTCTCCAAGAGGGGAAAGGATTCTGCAAGGTGGAGGTTGAACAACCAACCGCCACCAGCATCGGTGCATCTAGAGTGGGCTTGTGCGGAGACAAAAGGAGCAAGATCAAGAAGGCTGAGGGGCAACCGTCCAAAAATCTCATGGCAGAAAGGAGGCGAAGGAAGCGACTCAATGACCGGCTTTCCATGCTTCGATCAATTGTTCCTAAGATTAGCAAGGTCATCGTCTCTAGAAGTTTATTTGGCATTACACATGCTTTTCCTTTGCTTCATTTCTTCTTTTTTTGGTGTGTAGGATGAAATTAACAAGTGCTGCTTGATTTAACAGATGGACAGAACATCCATACTTGGAGATACCATAGATTACATGAAGGAGCTTTTGGATAAAATCCACAAGTCGCGAGAAGAGAGTACGGAGGAGAACATCAACCAGCTGACTAAAATAGGAAACTTGAAACAGCTAAAGCCAAATGAGGTAGTTGCCAGGAACCCTCCAAAGGTATAGTTCTGCACCCAACGGATGCAACTCTCTATCCAGTATCCAGGACATTGTCATTTGTCACTTCTTATGCACTGCAGTATCGTAAATTCCTAGTTTCCACAGCTAAATTTAATTGTCTAAGGCTTCAATGATGCATCAGTTTGACGTGGAAAGGAGAAGTGTAGACACGCGGATCGAAATTTGTTGCACTGCCAAGCCAGGGATGTTGTTGTCAACAGTCAGCACAATGGAAGCTTTGGGGCTTGACATTCAACAATGTGTTATCAGCTGTTTCAATGATTTCTCAGTACAAGCCTCCTGTTCCGAGGTATGCATCTGACCATTTGCTCGGTAAATGCTTCAGAATCGTCTTTTGCGCCTTTTTCCCCTCTTTTTGGTTCTTTTTTGCGTGGGGGGCAGTACCTTAATTATCATCTTTTGCTGATTGCGTGGTAAAAAAATTAGTAATTGACCTGCTCCAGCCTTTCGTGCTATCTCATATTCTAATTAATTGATTAGGTGGCGGAGCATCGCAGAATTGTTGGATCTGAAGATGTTAAGCAAGCACTGTTTAGGAATGCAGGTTATGGAGGAAGATGTCTATAGAGAGCGTGGCTGCAGCAGAATAAATCTGGACATTATCAGAAGCCTAGCGAGGAACATGGAAGATGATCTGTTGTGTTAGCAATTTTTTAGTTTCTAATAGTGTAGGCTTTCTAGAGGTTCATTTTTAAATCATTAGATGTATATGATGATTTCTGCCATTAGTGGAGATTTAATGAAAGTATGATGTTTTATAATACACACACACATGATGAATTGGATCTACAAATTGTGAATCGATCTGATGGAGGAACCATACGGTCATTACCCATTATTTCCTATTCTATCATAGATATATAGATTAAAAATAAAACACAAACGGATTTATAAAATCCTGGGAAACATATCCAATGCAATGATCATATGTCAGCAAGGAATGTCTCGAGCAGTGAAAAGATCCTTGGAACAATATACAGAAATTGACATCTTGATACGTTTCCAAAACTAGTCAAATATGAGTTTATACTTAGGGTTGGTTTTTGACTGGCTGACCCTGTTTGGTATGAAGAATGAATCCACAACCTAACCAACAACAAATGGTAATAGCAGTACTGGGGAAGTAATTTGGCAATAATCAAACTTTTCGTCTCTCGAGTCCAGAAATGGATCTCATATTTGTACAAGTATATCGTTTCTTGCAGCAAAGATGAAATTGAAATTGGGTTTTCAGCAGACTAAGTAGAAAGGCGAGGCAGTAGGTCTGGTTGCTTTCAGACAAGAGAACAAAGAAAGAATCTACTTTAGCTAGAGCTTAAAGACGAGCTTCGTAAGCTGACATTTGAAGAGTTCGATACTCTCTACTTCAGCAGTCAGCAGTAAGTAGTAAATAAACTTGGCATATCCCAGGACTAAAGGCAAGTCTTTGTTATCTACGTCAGAAGTTCTCTACCGAGCAAAATGGCTTCGGGAAACAGCCATGGATAATCCACGCTTTAGGCAGCTATTCTCAGTCTCATAACTCCCATTTTCCAGAGTCGTTTGACGCAACAGAGAAATATCTTACAGGATGGCAATCTTCAGGCATCCAGATCCATGGAGCCAAAAGATCCTTGGTGTCTCTTTCTGTAGCATATGAAGCAGCGGAAGCATAATAGCCATCCCGCATCAACACTGAGAAGCCACTGCAAATTCCATAACATATGACGTTTTTCACATTCTCCAGCTTTGTAAACTTTAATTTCTTGTACTCGCTTTTCAGTCTATGCCAACGTAATATCACATATATATATATATATAAACTTACAACCTTAGATTTATGGAGCTTCAAGTCAAGTAACACAAACTACAAAGCAAATACAGCAAGGAATAGAAACAGTCAACTATTTATACAAGACAGTAAGCACATATATACATTTGTATGGGTCATAAAGCAGATATAGACCACGCAGATCTTTGACGAGAAATCAGTAAATGCGTCAATTCTAATTGTCCAAGAAAATTGGAAATAATAATAGTCATCAAGTTTGTGACATGTACTCCTAAGCAAACAGCTTTATCCTATAAGACAAAGGAGAAATTTGACACATTTCCATGCAATCAAGAAGGATAATGAGAATTCTCAACTTTGATCTTCAAATTCATCTTCAGAACTATCTACAAAATCGCGAACACTATCGTCAAATTTGTTTGCCTCCCTGCTCTGTAGATGGTGAAAATGCTTGATGGCATCTCTTGCACAAAAAACCAATGCATTCTTTGCATCTTTTACTATCTTGCTCTTCTGAAGGTTATCTTCGTTATTGCCACCACTTTTGTCCTGCGTGCATTTTTTTCCCCTTAGTGACATTGCCTTTCTCCTGGCTTCCCTCAAATGTAGTTGATCAATATATTTCTCATGCAAGGCTTTGTTTTTAATCTTCTTTAGAACAGCGGGACTAATAACAGTAGATCCACGTGAGTCATTCGATAACGAAAGAAGCTTTCCGTGGGCTGATGAAGAAATTTCCTGGCACCTTTTGTCCAATCCTAGTCCTTCTCTATTCAATTCAGGGGTGGAAACACATTGAGTGGATGGATCCAATGTTGACTCCAAAACATTGAAAAGATCTGCTTCATAATGTTGGTCTGCAGCATACTGTTTATGTAGTAGCTGTCGGACAGTTCTACGTGTAACACGACTCTTCTGCTTGCTGTATCTCAACTTCTTCGTGTCAGATTCTGAAGCATTTAGCAATTTACTTGCTGAGAGTGACAGGGAGGCATTCACTCCTTTTGTCCTGGATCGTGGTTGTTGTTGCGCTGGGGTCAAAAGCACAGAATGGATTTTGTCAAAACATTCCTGGGCAGATTTTCCAGGAACCTGCAACAAACTTCCAAGATTTAAAGCCATATCAAGACTGCAGAAATGCAAGCTAGTAAAGGGTGGAGAGAACATCTATCTGTATAAACCTCAAAGTTGGAAATGCAGTTTTAGCAATGGCGTCATTGTTCTAGTGTGTGAATAACGAGTAGGATTATCAGACCAACATTGGCTTATGTGTGAACTCTGCAAAAAATTTTGATACCACAAGAAGACTAAGAACAAGTATCTGAATCTTATACGAAACGAGAATCGTAGATTTAAGAATTAAAGGAGGTCAAGCATATTATAAGTTACCAATCTATTTGTTCTTGCAATTGGATTTCATTTTCCTGGCTGCACTTCTAAGAAGCAGAGCGATTGGGTTTATGAACTGAAGCAAGGGAAAAAGAAACCACATCAAGTTTTGCGAAGCCCTGCCTATTGGGGGCACAAATCAGTTCATCATAAGTTCCATCAAACTATAATTGTCCTTGTGTTACAATTTTATTCAGGGATTATATTTGACAAGTGCATATTTTCAAAAGAAACCAAGATAATTAATTTAAACATGCATTTCCAATTGCTTGTAACTAATTTGATAATTGTGAGAGCTATGGATGGATAAAAGTATAGGCCAAAAGTTATTCTAGTACATTTTTTCTAATAAAATAACACAGATACCATTAACAAGAAACCAAATTTCTTTGCCAAATTAATCAAGTGGCAGCACATTACCATTTTGGCAACTTTCTTCCAGAAATGGGGTGTCGGCTTTGCTGCAAAATAAGCTCTTTCCAGCGCTAGTTCTTGCTCTGCTGTCCATCCCTGAAACATCCTATGCTCTTCTTCAACTTGGATTTTCTTCCTTTTTGCAGGAACCTGCTTTTTTTCAGCTTCAAAGCCAACACTCCGACCTTCCCCTCCTATTAAATCTGTGGACAGAACATTAGTAGTTGCATTTTCACTAATAGGCTCTCTAGGTAAGTTTGCACCATGTTTATCTTCTCCATCAACTGAAAGGACCTTTTTGTACAAACAACCAAAGGGAATATTCTGGATGGACTCATTACCCTCGGCGTTACCAGTTCTTGCACGGTGTTCATCTTTAATTCCTCGAGTGGCACTTCTTGTAACCCTCTTTTCAATTTTATACATGCATTGCTCAGACAAATTAACATCCCCTTTAGCTTTTCCGTTATCAGAAATGCATTTCAAAGTGACTCCATCACAACCCTTTCCATTGCCCCTCACACCTCCATTGTTACACCTCCTTAAAGAACTCCTGGTCACCCGCTTTTCTGTCTCAGATTTTGCATTCATGCAGACTGGCTTACCTATCTTACTCACCTTAGATGAGCGCTCCAGCTTAGATTCATCAGAAACAATTCTATTAACATTGCCATTCTGAGAAAACCTAGGAGACCGTCGAACAACACGAGAGTTGTCAACTCCACCATTCAATCTTGTCAATTTTCTGGGCTCGCTACACACATTCGTGGAACTTCTACACCGGACATTGGATTCTTTTGCCTTATCTGAAAGTTGGCCTCTTTTTAAAGAATTCCCGCTTGGATTTGAGCTAAGAGGTGTGAGATCCGAGAGAGGGACCCGTTTCTTGTCTGGAACATGATTCGGAGTCTGCAGGTATCCTGAGTCGGGTTGATTTGGCTTCAGAAATCGTGGAGATCTGCGAATTGCGACAACGGGTTTCGCTCTGTTCTCAGTAGAGTTTCTCTGGCGCATTTTAACGAACAGTTGGTGTTACAGAGATTATGATGGCAGAGAGGCGAGGGAAAGCACAAGATTCAAAGTCTGAAAAGATATAGGGATGGAATACAATAAAAAGGCTCAAAGCCCAAACTCGATGCACGAGATGTTCGTGTTAAGTAATGGGCTACGCAACAACAGTGATAGTCTCGGGCTTGACTAGAGGCCCCATGGTGAACTTGCTGTACAAATCTGCGTTTAACGGACATATGTACGGAAATTTCTTTAATGTTTTCGATATTTGCAGTTTAGGACCTTGGATTTTTTTTTTGGGGGGCAAGTGCTATTGATTTTATCGTTGATGAGTAAAATTAATCGAACTATTCATTCCGCGACGCATGACGCCTCGTGAAGTAGCAATTGGATAAAACAAGATTTGGCCACGTATAACTGCTTGATCATGCTGTATTTTATTACAAATTGTTTGTGCATTTTTTGTAACAAAGATGGTATATTCAATCACTTGTATATGAATCATAAACGTGTTAATGTAAGTAAGAGGTTCTGAATTTGAAACTTCTTACTTGCACTTGAAAAAAATGAAAAAAAAACATATTATTTAAGGTAAAATTATGTGACGTTTCTTGGTATGCACATTTAGAGTTTTTACCTTTGTGACAAATTTTGAACTTCTATAGAGCAAAACGGTTGGCACCCAACACTACATACACTTTTGTTTATTATTATTTTTTATTTTAGATTTCAGGTCATATCAATTTTACTTCAGTTGTAGCTATTGTCAAGTTCTAAGTTGTCTCAAGAGAGAATTTGATGTTCATGAATAATCATTTCTTGTGGGAATGTTTATAGGTCATGCCATGCTGCCTTACTTTCAATAGTAAAATACTAAAAAACTTCTTGTGGTTTGTCAAATATGCAATTTAATTCTCTCTAATTTGATAATCTACACTATAATTCTCTGTGATTTTAATTAAATTGAAAATTGAACGGAACGCATTCAATCTAACAATTGTAGGTGAAATGTCAATATTACCCTTGTAAAAATGAACTATTTGTAATTTGTCGAATATTCAATTTAACTCTTTTTTAGTTTAAAAAATTGCACTATAGCTCCTTGTGGTTTCGACTAAATTGGAATTTGAATGGAAAGCATTTCACGTATAACAAAGGTAATATTGAAATTTCACATACAACCATTAAATTGAATGCTTCCCATCCACTTTTTAATTTAGTCGAAATCATAGGAAGTTATAATGTAAATTTTCGAACTAGAGGAAGTTAAAATGAATATTTGACAAATCATAGGGAGTTTTTTTTTAAAAATTTTTTACCCTACTTTCAATTAACAGCTTGTATCATAATCTCATCTATGCTAGGTAAGGGAAAAAGAAAAAGTAACGGAGACAAAGGAGAGTCATGAAAGCATTCGTTCGAATAGTGTGTTTTTAAGTGTTTGTATAAAATTTTATTTTAATTTACTGTAGAATTTGAGGAAATACTTTCATGGATTCATGATCCCCATCCCTTCCCTTGTTCTATGATCAGGACTTGATCTCGATTAGGGATGAAAGGTGGGGTCACGGGGCATTAGGGGAGATGGAGGAGAAAATATGACAGAAAAGAGAGGAGAGAAGAAGAGGAGGAAGAAAGGAAGGGAGAGAGAAAGGGACAGAGGAAGTGAGAGAAAAAAAATAAAGTTATGAGGAGAGGCGACAGCAACAGCAAATGGCGATGGGTTAAGAAAGGGAGGGGTAGAATAGAAATGATTAGACAGGGTGGTGGTAGAAGAGGGAAATGAACGTGTATTTTTAAGTATTTTGGGGTGTATATTTTAAAAATTTTATGTGTTTTTATGTATTATTAAAAAAAACTTGTCTAATAAAAACATGCAAAAAAAAAAACAACCAGGATGCCAAGCACACCCGTAGCGATCCTAGGGGCACCATTTTATTTATTTGTTTGTTGTTTCTTGGCATAATCGAAGCTTTTGTCCTGGAAAGATACGGAAACTAATGACAGTAGCATCAGCAAAGGCACCCATAGTTTCGTGGCATAAATAATTAAATTAGCCAAATGGGTAATGATCATATCCCACTAAGTTTATTAATTAAAAGAAACTTAATTACCTTTTAGGTCAAAGTTTGGAGTATAACAGAAAAGCGAATTTGGGCCACCAGATGAATCCTCGGGCACATTGATTGGATTACCTTATGACGTTGTTTCGGGGTCTCAAATAATTACCTAATCCATGAATCGGCTGTCGGAACCCTCAAACCAATAAGATACGTACAACCGACTACTAATGACTCGACTTCCAATCTAATAAACCCAAGCATTCTATAATCATTATTATAGTACAAACTATTAGTACAAGAGAAAACAAGAAGATTGGTGATCAGAACCTACGAAATCCATATATATCCTGTTGTTTAATCTTTTAGAAGTTTGCCTGTGAAGTTGCATTATCATTATTCCTCTAAAGAGACTAGTTGGAACATCTCTTTTTTTTCGTGGGGCTCCTATTTTTTGGCTTTCATATTGAGTCACATCGTTGATTAGGATACAATCTAAAAAGCTGCAAATATAACTAATGTTTTTGGCTATGTCCATTATGAAGTTGTTGCCTAAAAGAAGATAACCCTCCGTCCCTCACGATGAAGGAAACTGTCGCGAATGCCGTACGTGTCCTGAAAAACAGACACGCAGGCCATCAACAAACAAGTACGCATATGTTTACAACAAATAAAAAGCACTTCAGTGTAACTCTTTGATGCGGACATTAATCTTCCTGGCTCAAATGGGATGAAACGAAACCGGAGAAGTGCAGCGAAAGTACAAGGGGTGGGAGAAAATGGGATGAAACGAAATCGGACAATGGAATCAGGTTACGTTGGAACGTTACACATTCATTACCTTTCACTTTTTCATAGATAAGGCAAGCCCACTAATATTCCCACTAACAATTGTTTCCCAAAAGGTGCTCCCTCTCTCCTCCTCATATTTTGGTTTCTACAAAGAAAGGGCCCCCTATCATCAGGAGTCTCTCTACTTATCATCCGTACGTTTACCACCATGGAAAGATTTGGCTTCTTTTTTACATTCTTTATGTGTTGCTAGTGTAATAAAACCACTCACGATCACGATCACGATCACGATCACGATGTAAATTTACATTAAAAGAAAAAAAAAAAAAGCTGATCTGTTGCCTGCCCCAGCAGAAGATCAGTAGTAGTAGTATGATGGATGCAGCTGTAGATAGAAATGAATGAAAAGCTGAGCATAGTACTGTAGTATTAAGATGAAGGCAATCAATCCTCTCACATGGTTTACAGTTCCCACAACTACCATTCCATCATGTTTGCGCAGACGCGGACATGGTGTAGAATAGTTGGTCAGCAGATCGAGGTTATGTGGTGATAATTGCATCCTCTTTGATGCCAACTGTTGGATGTCGAATTGGTGGACGTTATGTGCCCATAGATAGAGAAAATGAGTAAACAGTGTGGGGGAATGGATGGTACGAGTTACGAAATCTCAAGTTCGATGGAATTTGAAAGCGATTTTGGAAATAGACAGACAGGAGTATTGAACTTTCCTTTCTCTTGATGACAGCCCAAAATTCATGATAAGATGATGACTGACCAAAATATACTCTCATAACGTAATGGACTAAGTCAGGACGATGAAGGTGCTGAAATAGTTGCGTAACATCATCATTAGTTTCATTTTTCTTCTCTGTGCAGTGGTAAGAATCCTTGTGAGTTACGTGTCTCCCACGACATTCTTTAGTTATTTTTGCGTTTGCATTTCCGGGAAATAAAGAAAGGAATGGGATGATGCGCCAATGTGAGGGTTGGTTTTGGGAAATACTGAAGCTCTGTTTGAATTAGCTTTTTTTGAAATATTTTTGAAAAATTTTACTGTAATAGTGTATATGAAAAATTTTTATTATAAATTTTTTTTGATATATTGTATGGATGAGATATTTTTTGAATTATTATGTATTATTGTAACATTGAATTTGAAAAACTTATTTTTGAAAAAATGACCAATCCAAATGGAGCTTGAGATCTCTCATAAATTTACGGCAACTTCTGGTTCTAATCGTGGGTACAGTAATTAAAAAAAAAAAAAAAGATAAACGAGGGAAAGAGAGAAAAACCTATCCTTATGGATATCGATATATGCTCAAATTTTGTTTCCTCGTCCTCTTTTTTTTTTTTTTTTTTTTATTTAAAAAAAAGGTTTTTTTTCGTACTACAATGCACGTGAACTAAAATTCATCGAGGCGGTAGTGGTACTTGAAGGAAAAAAATATCCAGCCGGGAAGGGAACTGAAGTAGATGGTTGAGGAATCTGGTCGTAATGGAAATGCAGTATGCAGATACCCAGGTGGACGAATACGAGTAGTTAAGTAAAGGGAGCTTGGATTAAAGGGGGTAGATGGAATGTGCCGAAATTAGGACAGCGTCCCATCCTGAGATCAGCAATCAGCACTTGAAAAGAGCATCCAATCAAATCAAAGGACAAAAAGTGATTTGTACTGAAAGGATGGACTAAGCCTCAGGGTATCAGTACAAAACACCCGCTGGTCTAGTGCTCGTACTCGTACTGGTACTGGTACTGGTACTGGAGAAGGTGTTTGGTGGAGCAAAAGCGAAGCACTCGCCTGATTTGGTTTGTACAGTGAAATTAGGTCATGACAATAATGTTGAAGAGAAAGTGCTGCTGGTAGTTGATAGAAAAGAACAAACGATAGAAAAAAAATTCATTGAAGCAATAATCGTGTCCTGCTTCGTATGGTGGAACCCTTGATCCAATTAAATCATGCAAAGGTAATAATATATAATTTTTCACGCCACCTACCATGTGCCCTCCTTCTAAGTACCTGTTAAATTTCACTCCTTTTTCGTTCAAAAAATAATTATTAAAAATCATGCAAGGATTCTGAGGCAATACATAATCCTCAATTCTGAAATCATATAATTGGCCAATAGAAAAGCAACAGGTAATTGCTAATTTAAGTTGTTTGCGACTTTGCGGTGGAAATTGATGATTAATCCTGGTACAGAGCGGAGTAATTGATGATTATCTTTTGTTTTGGTTCCTAAATGGGTGATGGATGTTTCCATATTATCACAGTCCTCTCAAGAATGGTAATCGCAAATATTAGTCTGGCAGTGTTTTTTGGATAGCACAAATATCTCAAATAAAATGTATTCTTTATTACGATGGAATCACATGCGGTTCCTTCTCGAATTGAACATTCATTTAGCGGCGTTCCTGGTTCGGAATTGCAAGAAACTTTAAAGCAGCGGCTGCTTGACAGAAAAGATATCGTCTTGAACATTCATTTAGCGGCGTTCCTGGTTCGGAATTGCAAGAAACTTTAAAGCAGCGGCTGCTTGACAGAAAAGATATCGTCATGTGCGCTTCTTATCTTACAGGTAAGCATGATCACAGGAACCAGCAGACGATACTCTGGTTTTGGAAATTCAGAAATAGTACCATGCACGGTAGCATTTCTCCAAACTCTGGTACACGAGTACTAGCAAGTTTCAAGAAGCTCAACCGAGAACGGAGGTGCTGTTTCCCGCCGGAGGAGAAAGAAAGAGAGAGAGAGAGAAAAGTTATCCAACCAAGAGGTCCAAGAACTAATTGGAGCAACTGAAAATGGTTTGTTTAGGCCAAGGTAGCTACCACCTCGAAAAAATGAACTTGGCTTTTATTTTCCTAGTTTTACCATTGTATTTTTACAGCAGAGACATACCTGGGTTTGTTTGGATTGAGCATTATTTATCCAGTTTTATTTGCTTACATCATCATTACAATTTCCAATACACCTTTTTATATTCTCAATTATCTTTTTATTTCACATACATCACATCACAAAAAGTGTTACAGTAAAAATATCCCAAATAATTTACGATCCAAACAAACTTCCCTTGAGGATTTCTTTATTACACCAGTGAAAGCAACAAAATAGTAAACAAATTTAGCGACTGAAGGAAACAGGATTGCGTATGTATGGGCTGTGATTTCTGAACTCTTGTCTACCCGGGTTCACATTTATCATCTACGTTAGAAGATTATTATATCCTGATTGACGCAGTAATATGGTAGCAAGTTTTAGGATGGATGTCGATTACTGGATACCAGAAACCGAAAGCAGAGCTACCTACGGACAGATCCAAGTTTTTTTCTTTTTGCTCATGTCTTCCAAGCAAGCGTGCTTGAGAACACACAAAATTCTGTCATATATTGGTTGGGTATTGATGGCAATTGCCAGCTTTAAATTACTTGAAACGTAAGCAAAATGATTTTTTTAGTTACTATTGGAGTAATAAAATTTCTTCAGTACTGTACATGAAATAGGTAGGAGCAGAGAGAGAGCTCTCTAGTACAAAGGGATCGCCATTCGCGGTGGCTTAGGCGGCTTCTTGGGCACCTCCACAACTATTTTCTCCAGTCTCGGAGGCTCGCATGGACATGGCATTGCAATGAACTTCGGAATTTGATCACCGGGCATTAGTACTGGCAAGCTCTGGTTTTGATTCTGCTTCATGTTCTACAACAAAAGAAATCAGGGTATCCAATCAGGAGCTGCAAATTGATTGAATTTTGTAACATCGACAACCAGAAGCACAAAACCAATTTATCGCAGCAAAATTTATTTCTTTTTCCGTTAG
This sequence comes from Coffea arabica, assembly GCF_036785885.1. Taxonomy (NCBI): domain Eukaryota; kingdom Viridiplantae; phylum Streptophyta; class Magnoliopsida; order Gentianales; family Rubiaceae; genus Coffea; species Coffea arabica. Next base: position 7,194,339 of record NC_092323.1, on the reverse strand, counting down.
AGCGAAGTTATGGGGAATCAGGTTTTATATATATATATATATATAAATTTGCGGTTACCATGTGGGCAAGTTTAGGTTTCGAGGCGTCTTGAACACCATCTTCCTCGAGATCCGTGGCGCCGGGGAGAGATCGGCGGAAGGACCGGAGCTTGTCCCAGTGGTAGCAGCAGGAAAAGATACCGCTCAAGCTGAAAATGACGATCAGGAGGAGGGCTGTGCCAAGAGGGAATCCCAGAGACGGCCGTGAAGCGTCCACATGAGGAGGTGAATAATCTGGACTTTCCATCGCTCAAACAATTGTCTTTACTGCCACTCAATAAGCGCCCTACTCCCCTCATCGAGGGTCGGAAAAAATCAAAAGATTGAAGCTTTGACACGAAGAGATTGGGAACCACAAAGATTTTCCTTAATTATAAACCAGGTTTGGGGAAAGTGGGGATGGATAAGAGAATTGGTTACCGGTTAGTAGTTCTACCAACTCTCTCTAATACTTAACTAATAATAGTAGCGTCTTGCTAGTGGGGAATGGGGGCAGAGCAAAGAGGAGAAGGTGGTGAGAATTTATAAATGGGAAGGGTAGGGGTGCAGGTGCAAGCGTGAAGAAGCGGTAAAGAAAGGTACAGCTAGTGTCCGGGTCAAGGTACGGAGGAAAGGGCGGGACTGCTGTCCCACATGCTGACTCCTCTGATGCTATCTTGTCTTAGGCCCCATTGTGGTCTATTTCTCGGTGGAGGAGGAGAGCATGAACTGATGACTGAGTGCTATCTATGTAAGGCTTAATTTGCTTCTTTTGCGGGCAGGCATTTATATTTGTATATATTTAGAATGTAATAATAAAGTCGAAGAAGGGATGCAGGAAAGCAGAGGAGAGGTGTCCGTCGGGTAAAACACCTCTTTGTCAGAACGTGAAAAAGATTATGATGTGGCTTTTGAAAACTGGAGATATGAATATGATGCTGTTTAGCTGGAGGGCCGCCGCTGATCCGGAAACTTTAGACAGCTTCTTATACGCCCTGCCCCACCTTGTTCTGCCCTGTCCTTTTACTCCTCTCCTCTTCGCCTCAGGTTTATGCTAATCACACAGATGCCTCTTCCAAATTCAACATTAGACTTATGCAGCACGCACCGCACCGCACCGCACCGCACCTCTCTTGGTAAACTTTAGGCGAGAGGTATTATTTTAGTTCAGTTGTGCAGTGCTGCTGCATGTAGCATATCATCGTTTCTGTTCGTTCTAATCTCGAGTCCCTCGTAAACATTTATACTTAAATTAACGTGTGATTTATTAATGACTGGAGCATGAAAGAGGTTTCTTGTTCCGTCACTCAATGACCAAAAAAAATAATATTGGTACTCCTGCGGAAGTTGAGCAGTCCATGCATTATAGCGTTGGATTACTTATCACCGGCAACAACTGTAAGATGAGATCATTAATTAGTTTAAATCTTCTTTGACTGAAATTTTTTCTTTCCATTTTATATGATGCTGATAGGCCAAAAAAAAAAAGAGATTTTTTGGGCTTGTGTGTGACCTTTTGAGTTCCCAAAGGACGGCATGAGCAGGCAGAGAGTCTAAAATCTTTTTCTTAGGAGAATTAATGGAAAACAGGGGAAGGCATCATTCTCTTTTCTTTTCTTTTCTTTTTTACCTCGTCTAAATGAGCTCATTGAACCAACTTCCTAGTTACTAGAAGTTGTGCTTGGGTTTCTTTTTAAGATATTATTTTATTTATATTACATAGTAGCAAGTAATTTCTTGACAACAGCAAAAATACTCTCTGGCTTTTTGGTTTTTCGGCCAATGGCTCTGTCAGAAGTGCCGACGAGCGTTTGGATAGCACAATTATCTCAAATAATATTTCGCTTGTATCATAAACACATTTCCCAACTCACCTTTTTATATTCAAACTAATAAGAGGTGGAATTCCAGAGATAAAGAAAACAGCAAAAATAAACCAAAAATCTCAACAATTCAACCTCTCCACCCTTCTTACCTTTTGCCTAGCGGTGAATACTGTACTTTCATCTAATGACGGTTTGTCCCCAAGGAAGTCAACTTTGAAACGATTGCAAAAGTGTATTTTGCTTTCTGCTTTTTCGTGACAATTCTTGGACTCAAATCACTCGCATTTCGTTCTCCGCAAGTGGATTCTCCTAAATATCAACGGATAAAGAAGAAGGAAAATATCTGAAAATTTTTGTTTCAGCAGCCACTGAGATTGACAACTCTAATTGGGCCATGAACAGCTGCAGCACTAGACTCGAAACTCTGCATTCCATCCAAATCACAATACCAGAGCTGGCGACTGGTAAGAAGGTCCCCCATCATCGGAGCTGCAAAGGCGGCCACAGGGTTGCCTCTCATCAATTTATAATCCTCTCTACCCTCTCATCATCATAACTTAATGCGTTCCATTCTGGCTGCTAAAGCAATTGCAAGTTTAATGGCTCTATAGAGTTTCAAAATTACCGTCTGATTGCCGTAATTGGACATACAATACAGGTCTATCAATCGAGGTTTAATTCAAAAAAAAAAAAAAAACGAAGGTGTAACGGAGACTAACTAGCCGGAGTTATATACACTAATGAGGTCTGTCCTGACCAACTTAGCCCAGGTAAGTCAAGAATTCAAGAACAATTTGGCTTTTGAAATCGTAGAATACTTTGGCCGAATGGAGGAGTAAAAAGCCTTAAATTTCATGTTGAAAATTGGTTCAAGATGTTTCGGCACGAAATTAGATCACATGCATGTCATTTTCGGGTCCCCTGTCTTTTTTTCCTGTATGTCAGTATCATCTGTGACGACCCCACCTTTCCCTAAGGCGAACCAGAGGGTTCGGCGGACCGCCTGCCCAACTCTCGCCGGGACTCAGTCGCACACTACAGTCCTCAACCCAATTACAATATAAATCTCAAAATTACATCAAATTCTCCAATGATTACATATCACAAATGCAGCGGAAACTGATTCCAATCGTGGAACGTATACTTACATCCATATCAATTTCAAATATTTATACAAGACCAATTCGTACATAAAATAGATCCAAACTTAAACTGTACACGATATAAGCCATCCAGTCACGTGAATAAGCACTCCAAGATTTTCTTCGCCTTGAGCCCTGGGGGGGGAAATAAAACATTTTTTTGGGGTGAGCTAGAAGCTCAGCGAGTAACCATTGAAATCAGTAATCAAATCGGTTTCACAATAGTTCATTTCAATGATGTCATATAGCAATGATAAATCCGGAAACAACTACAACATTTGCAAAACAGTAAATATGGATTATCAATAATTCAAGAAACATTTACAATGGAAAACGATAGTAACATTCATGAAAGGATACATTCATTCTCCTGACATTTCCTCGCTCATTTGGTCATTCATTTTATTTCATTCACCCCGTCCCTGACTTTTGGCCAGGCTCCACCAACCTACATAGGTAATACTCGAGTATACCAAACGTTCACCCAAGTTCCTAATCGCCTGACCGAGTCCGCTTCTGGCTCAAGACGACCGGTAACAAGGGGCAATGGCCAGTTCAGCCCAAAAGGCTTACATCATGCGCAACTAGCATTTCAATAATTAAATCCTTGAAAATTGCACAGCTATTTAGGTCGAGTGCGATAAAGTACACACTCGCCTCGAAAACTCGTTTTGGAAATCATTATAAGCGCTTAACACGTTATCAACCAAAATACAAGTCATGAAGTCAAGAAACATAGCAAACAAGGCACACTCAAATGCCAGCACACATGATATGCAAGAAAACATTTCAAAAGTAACTTTGGAAACAGTTCAAAAGTAAATAATGTAAGAAACGGTTCATAAATAACTTTAGAAGTAGTTTGAGGTCACTCACCTCCACGGCTCAGAAACCATCCATCATATATCATTACCTTGCCCGAGTCCAAGCTCTAAATCACAAACTCAAAGCAATCATACATTCTCAAAATTTGGACAACATTTCCCCATAAATGATTCATTTCCAACCTACAATATATTACCGATCACACATACGGTTAATAAGCAATAAAATATATCTAATTAGGCCACAATATCCCTCAATCAAAGCTAATTAGAAGCTTAAAAGCCACCATTAGAAAAACCCCCAATTAAACCCTAGAAACCGGAATTCATTCCCTCAAGCGTAAATTTGGGCAGCATGCCCTTTGTGTTTACCTAATTTTCCAGCCATTTAGGCTTCATTATTTTTCCTCAGCCAATCCCAAAGTCATATATATCATAATGCAAGTCAATAGCCGTTCCATAGGCTCATAACAATACAAGGACAAAATTTAAGCTAACAACAAGTGTGGAAACGAAGTTTACAAAAGACAGTTTTGATGGGTTTTTACGGAATGGGTACATCTGAGGCTACGCTTATCGGATTGAGGTGAAACATATACCGTTTTGAAGCTAAGACACAAGGCTACAATGTTCATGAAAATCACTTAGTCCAGTTTCCAATGCAACATAGTCAAATCCTCAATTTACAGAACCAAAATCTCACTCGTTGGCTGTCTAACCGCATTGTACTGTAATGGTCATATCTCAGGTTACAAAAGTCCGATTCAGTTGTTCTTAGAGGCGTTTGAAAGCTAAGTAAGAATACTAAAACTTTCATGTTTCGGCAAAAAGCTAAATCAGAATGGATCCTAGTCGAAAAACGTGATAAACTGGACTTAACTGATCACACGGACTGCTTGGGAAATACTTAAAACAGTAAGGGTATTTTGGACTTTTCATGTCCTACGTTGCTCCGATTGAGCTGAAATTTTGTAGGCACCTATAAAATACCATTATCTACAACTTTCATGTTTCATTCCAAGCCAAATTCGGCCTCTAACTAGGTGATACAGAAACGGGCAGAACTGAATTTTCAAGTTCCTGAAATCTGGAAATTCTTGAAATCAAATGCTAATTTCTTTATTTTTGGCTTGCTTCACCATCTTAACTTCCCATATTAAACTTTAAACATCAAAGCCCCAAATTGTAAGCACTAGAAGAATCATAGGGAAACTGTAAAAATTCCAATAAAATGGAAAATCATGATCCAAGCCTCTATTTCACCACATACATCAATAATTCAACCATATGTGACATATTTAGCAACTAATCACGCATTTAATCGGAGAATCAAGGTTCTAGCATGTATACCTTTCCAAGGAAACTAGAAACAAGTGTTCAAGGCCTTTGCTCCTCAAGAAAATTACACCGGTAGGTAGCCTTTGTGCTAGATAACAACTTAATCGGAGTAGATTTGCGCGAATAGAAGAAACTTTTCAAGATTTGGAGAAGAACAAGATGAACTCTCTTTGTCTTTCTCTCTCTCTCTAATTTCGGTTATGGGGCAGAAAAATGAAGAAGAAAGGCTGTTCTTGAGTAGTTAAGAAGACAAGAGATTAGGAGTAATCTAAGCCACAAGTTTGGCCAACACTTGGTTTAATTACAACCACAAGAATTTCTCTTTCTTCTCCTTGCATTTTGGCCACAAATTTTTGGTCAAGAAGTCATCATGAGAGAGGAGATATTTTGCTCAAATATCAATAAACTTATATGGTAAGAAAGTGGTGGTCAATTGGTGCGTTCAATCGGTAATGCGCGGGTCCCGCCGGTTCGCGCCGTTTTTCTTAAAAACACACGTACTAGGGTTTTTACTTCCTATTCACTAACCTCATCTCATTGCTCCTAATCACATATTATTTATCACTTACGAGTCACTTTTAATCACCAAATTGATCCTTGGTCAGTACCGAAAATTCATCCGGTGGAAAATCACGAAAACCCTAATTTGCCCAATCTTGAAAATGAAGAGTGAAACCCTACTTTCTAGGCTCATTTGCACTTATTATGGAATAATTGGATAGTAGGGCTTTAATAAATAATAATTTCCAAATAAAAGGAAATTTTTAAGAAAACGTGAGGAATTTTCCAATTCCAGTGATTAAAATTAGGGTTTCAATTAAAATGTGAGAGATTTAAGAAAACCGGTTAGTCACAAGTAAACTAGGGTTTTTGACTAAAATATTGGGGTTTCTAGTCTTTTAAAACAAAATAAGGTTTTAAATCAAACCCGAAGAAATATACTTTAATATTTTCTTCACAAACAACCTCCTAATAATCGGGATGTTACAATCTCCCCTCCTTAAAAGAATGTCGTCCTCGACATTCCATCTTGTACTAATCAAGTCAAAACATCCCGCAAGAATCACTGATATTTCAAACCAAACCCACAGTCCGGCATCCCAAACTTCAAGCCTAGGATACACTACAAAGATCTGAAGCCTAAGCTCTGATACCAACTGTGACGACCCCACCTTCCCCTAAGGCGAACCAGAGGGTTCGGCGGACCGCCTGCCCAGCTCTCGCCGGGACTCAGTCGCACACTACAGTCCTCAACCCAATTACTATATAAATCTCAAAATTACATCAAATTCTCCAATGATTACATATCACAAATGCAGCGGAAACTGATTCCAATCGTGGAACGTATACTTACATCCATATCAATTTCAAATATTTATACAAGACCAATTCGTACATAAAATAGATCCAAACTTAAACTGTACACGATATAAGCCATCCAGTCACGTGAATAAGCACTCCAAGCTTTTCTTCGCCTTGAGCCCTGGGGGGGAAATAAAACATTTTTTTTGGGGTGAGCTAGAAGCTCAGCGAGTAACCATTGAAATCAGTAATCAAATCGGTTTCACAATAGTTCATTTCAATGATGTCATATAGCAATGATAAATCCGGAAACAACTACAACATTTGCAAAACAGTAAATATGGATTATCAATAATTCAAGAAACATTTACAATGGAAAGCGATAGTAACATTCATGAAAGGATACATTCATTCTCCTGACATTTCCTCGCTCATTTGGTCATTCATTTTATTTCATTCACCCCGTCCCTGGCTTTTGGCCAGGCTCCACCAACCTACATAGGTAATACTCGAGTATACCAAACGTTCACCCAAGTTCCTAATCGCCTGACCGAGTCCGCTTCTGGCTCAAGACGACCGGTAACAAGGGGCAATGGCCAGTTCAGCCCAAAAGGCTTACATCATGCGCAACTAGCATTTCAATAATTAAATCCTTGAAAATTGCACAGCTATTTAGGTCGAGTGCGATAAAGTACACACTCGCCTCGAAAACTCGTTTTGGAAATCATTATAAGCGCTTAACACGTTATCAACCAAAATACAAGTCATGAAGTCAAGAAACATAGCAAACAAGGCACACTCAAATGCCAGCACACATGATATGCAAGAAAACATTTCAAAAGTAACTTTGGAAACAGTTCAAAAGTAAATAATGTAAGAAACGGTTCATAAATAACTTTAGAAGTAGTTTGAGGTCACTCACCTCCACGGCTCAGAAACCATCCATCATATATCATTACCTTGCCCGAGTCCAAGCTCTAAATCACAAACTCAAAGCAATCATACATTCTCAAAATTTGGACAACATTTCCCCATAAATGCTTCATTTCCAACCTACAATATATTACCGATCACACATACGGTTAATAAGCAATAAAATATATCTAATTCGGCCACAATATCCCTCAATCAAAGCTAATTAGAAGCTTAAAAGCCACCATTAGAAAAACCCCCAATTAAACCCTAGAAACCGGAATTCATTCCCTCAAGCGTAAATTTGGGCAGCATGCCCTTTGTGTTTACCTAATTTTCCAGCCATTTAGGCTTCATTATTTTTCCTCAGCCAATCCCAAAGTCATATATATCATAATGCAAGTCAATAGCCGTTCCATAGGCTCATAACAATACAAGGACAAAATTTAAGCTAACAACAAGTGTGGAAACGAAGTTTACAAAAGACAGTTTTGATGGGTTTTTACGGAATGGGTACATCTGAGGCTACGCTTATCGGATTGAGGTGAAACATATACCGTTTTGAAGCTAAGACACAAGGCTAAAATGTTCATGAAAATCACTTAGTCCAGTTTCCAATGCAACATAGTCAAATCCTCAATTTACAGAACCAAAATCTCACTCGTTGGCTGTCTAACCGCATTGTACTGTAATGGTCATATCTCAGGTTACAAAAGTCCGATTCAGTTGTTCTTAGAGGCGTTTGAAAGCTAAGTAAGAATACTAAAACTTTCATGTTTCGGCAAAAAGCTAAATCAGAATGGATCCTAGTCGAAAAACGTGATAAACTGGACTTAACTGATCACACGGACTGCTTGGGAAATACTTAAAACAGTAAGGGTATTTTGGACTTTTCATGTCCTACGTTGCTCCGATTGAGCTGAAATTTTGTAGGCACCTATAAAATACCATTATCTACAACTTTCATGTTTCATTCCAAGCCAAATTCGGCCTCTAACTAGGTGATACAGAAACGGGCAGAACTGAATTTTCAAGTTCCTGAAATCTGGAAATTCTTGAAATCAAATGCTAATTTCTTTATTTTTGGCTTGCTTCACCATCTTAACTTCCCATATTAAACTTTAAACATCAAAGCCCCAAATTGTAAGCACTAGAAGAATCATAGGGAAACTGTAAAAATTCCAATAAAATGGAAAATCATGATCCAAGCCTCTATTTCACCACATACATCAATAATTCAACCATATGTGACATATTTAGCAACTAATCACGCATTTAATCGGAGAATCAAGGTTCTAGCATGTATACCTTTCCAAGGAAACTAGAAACAAGTGTTCAAGGCCTTTGCTCCTCAAGAAAATTACACCGGTAGGTAGCCTTTGTGCTAGATAACAACTTAATCGGAGTAGATTTGCGCGAATAGAAGAAACTTTTCAAGATTTGGAGAAGAACAAGATGAACTCTCTTTGTCTTTCTCTCTCTCTCTAATTTCGGTTATGGGGCAGAAAAATGAAGAAGAAAGGCTGTTCTTGAGTAGTTAAGAAGACAAGAGATTAGGAGTAATCTAAGCCACAAGTTTGGCCAACACTTGGTTTAATTACAACCACAAGAATTTCTCTTTCTTCTCCTTGCATTTTGGCCACAAATTTTTGGTCAAGAAGTCATCATGAGAGAGGAGATATTTTGCTCAAATATCAATAAACTTATATGGTAAGAAAGTGGTGGTCAATTGGTGCGTTCAATCGGTAATGCGCGGGTCCCGCCGGTTCGCGCCGTTTTTCTTAAAAACACACGTACTAGGGTTTTTACTTCCTATTCACTAACCTCATCTCATTGCTCCTAATCACATATTATTTATCACTTACGAGTCACTTTTAATCACCAAATTGATCCTTGGTCAGTACCGAAAATTCATCCGGTGGAAAATCACGAAAACCCTAATTTGCCCAATCTTGAAAATGAAGAGTGAAACCCTACTTTCTAGGCTCATTTGCACTTATTATGGAATAATTGGATAGTAGGGCTTTAATAAATAATAATTTCCAAATAAAAGGAAATTTTTAAGAAAACGTGAGGAATTTTCCAATTCCAGTGATTAAAATTAGGGTTTCAATTAAAATGTGAGAGATTTAAGAAAACCGGTTAGTCACAAGTAAACTAGGGTTTTTGACTAAAATATTGGGGTTTCTAGTCTTTTAAAACAAAATAAGGTTTTAAATCAAACCCGAAGAAATATACTTTAATATTTTCTTCACAAACAACCTCCTAATAATCGGGATGTTACAATCTCCCCTCCTTAAAAGAATGTCGTCCTCGACATTCCATCTTGTACTAATCAAGTCAAAACATCCCGCAAGAATCACTGATATTTCAAACCAAACCCACAGTCCGGCATCCCAAACTTCAAGCCTAGGATACACTACAAAGATCTGAAGCCTAAGCTCTGATACCAACTGTGACGACCCCACCTTCCCCTAAGGCGAACCAGAGGGTTCGGCGGACCGCCTGCCCACCTCTCGCCGGGACTCAGTCGCACACTACAGTCCTCAACCCAATTACTATATAAATCTCAAAATTACATCAAATTCTCCAATGATTACATATCACAAATGCAGCGGAAACTGATTCCAATCGTGGAACGTATACTTACATCCATATCAATTTCAAATATTTATACAAGACCAATTCGTACATAAAATAGATCCAAACTTAAACTGTACACGATATAAGCCATCCAGTCACGTGAATAAGCACTCCAAGCTTTTCTTCGCCTTGAGCCCTGGGGGGGAAATAAAACATTTTTTTTGGGGTGAGCTAGAAGCTCAGCGAGTAACCATTGAAATCAGTAATCAAATCGGTTTCACAATAGTTCATTTCAATGATGTCATATAGCAATGATAAATCCGGAAACAACTACAACATTTGCAAAACAGTAAATATGGATTATCAATAATTCAAGAAACATTTACAATGGAAAGCGATAGTAACATTCATGAAAGGATACATTCATTCTCCTGACATTTCCTCGCTCATTTGGTCATTCATTTTATTTCATTCACCCCGTCCCTGGCTTTTGGCCAGGCTCCACCAACCTACATAGGTAATACTCGAGTATACCAAACGTTCACCCAAGTTCCTAATCGCCTGACCGAGTCCGCTTCTGGCTCAAGACGACCGGTAACAAGGGGCAATGGCCAGTTCAGCCCAAAAGGCTTACATCATGCGCAACTAGCATTTCAATAATTAAATCCTTGAAAATTGCACAGCTATTTAGGTCGAGTGCGATAAAGTACACACTCGCCTCGAAAACTCGTTTTGGAAATCATTATAAGCGCTTAACACGTTATCAACCAAAATACAAGTCATGAAGTCAAGAAACATAGCAAACAAGGCACACTCAAATGCCAGCACACATGATATGCAAGAAAACATTTCAAAAGTAACTTTGGAAACAGTTCAAAAGTAAATAATGTAAGAAACGGTTCATAAATAACTTTAGAAGTAGTTTGAGGTCACTCACCTCCACGGCTCAGAAACCATCCATCATATATCATTACCTTGCCCGAGTCCAAGCTCTAAATCACAAACTCAAAGCAATCATACATTCTCAAAATTTGGACAACATTTCCCCATAAATGCTTCATTTCCAACCTACAATATATTACCGATCACACATACGGTTAATAAGCAATAAAATATATCTAATTCGGCCACAATATCCCTCAATCAAAGCTAATTAGAAGCTTAAAAGCCACCATTAGAAAAACCCCCAATTAAACCCTAGAAACCGGAATTCATTCCCTCAAGCGTAAATTTGGGCAGCATGCCCTTTGTGTTTACCTAATTTTCCAGCCATTTAGGCTTCATTATTTTTCCTCAGCCAATCCCAAAGTCATATATATCATAATGCAAGTCAATAGCCGTTCCATAGGCTCATAACAATACAAGGACAAAATTTAAGCTAACAACAAGTGTGGAAACGAAGTTTACAAAAGACAGTTTTGATGGGTTTTTACGGAATGGGTACATCTGAGGCTACGCTTATCGGATTGAGGTGAAACATATACCGTTTTGAAGCTAAGACACAAGGCTAAAATGTTCATGAAAATCACTTAGTCCAGTTTCCAATGCAACATAGTCAAATCCTCAATTTACAGAACCAAAATCTCACTCGTTGGCTGTCTAACCGCATTGTACTGTAATGGTCATATCTCAGGTTACAAAAGTCCGATTCAGTTGTTCTTAGAGGCGTTTGAAAGCTAAGTAAGAATACTAAAACTTTCATGTTTCGGCAAAAAGCTAAATCAGAATGGATCCTAGTCGAAAAACGTGATAAACTGGACTTAACTGATCACACGGACTGCTTGGGAAATACTTAAAACAGTAAGGGTATTTTGGACTTTTCATGTCCTACGTTGCTCCGATTGAGCTGAAATTTTGTAGGCACCTATAAAATACCATTATCTACAACTTTCATGTTTCATTCCAAGCCAAATTCGGCCTCTAACTAGGTGATACAGAAACGGGCAGAACTGAATTTTCAAGTTCCTGAAATCTGGAAATTCTTGAAATCAAATGCTAATTTCTTTATTTTTGGCTTGCTTCACCATCTTAACTTCCCATATTAAACTTTAAACATCAAAGCCCCAAATTGTAAGCACTAGAAGAATCATAGGGAAACTGTAAAAATTCCAATAAAATGGAAAATCATGATCCAAGCCTCTATTTCACCACATACATCAATAATTCAACCATATGTGACATATTTAGCAACTAATCACGCATTTAATCGGAGAATCAAGGTTCTAGCATGTATACCTTTCCAAGGAAACTAGAAACAAGTGTTCAAGGCCTTTGCTCCTCAAGAAAATTACACCGGTAGGTAGCCTTTGTGCTAGATAACAACTTAATCGGAGTAGATTTGCGCGAATAGAAGAAACTTTTCAAGATTTGGAGAAGAACAAGATGAACTCTCTTTGTCTTTCTCTCTCTCTCTAATTTCGGTTATGGGGCAGAAAAATGAAGAAGAAAGGCTGTTCTTGAGTAGTTAAGAAGACAAGAGATTAGGAGTAATCTAAGCCACAAGTTTGGCCAACACTTGGTTTAATTACAACCACAAGAATTTCTCTTTCTTCTCCTTGCATTTTGGCCACAAATTTTTGGTCAAGAAGTCATCATGAGAGAGGAGATATTTTGCTCAAATATCAATAAACTTATATGGTAAGAAAGTGGTGGTCAATTGGTGCGTTCAATCGGTAATGCGCGGGTCCCGCCGGTTCGCGCCGTTTTTCTTAAAAACACACGTACTAGGGTTTTTACTTCCTATTCACTAACCTCATCTCATTGCTCCTAATCACATATTATTTATCACTTACGAGTCACTTTTAATCACCAAATTGATCCTTGGTCAGTACCGAAAATTCATCCGGTGGAAAATCACGAAAACCCTAATTTGCCCAATCTTGAAAATGAAGAGTGAAACCCTACTTTCTAGGCTCATTTGCACTTATTATGGAATAATTGGATAGTAGGGCTTTAATAAATAATAATTTCCAAATAAAAGGAAATTTTTAAGAAAACGTGAGGAATTTTCCAATTCCAGTGATTAAAATTAGGGTTTCAATTAAAATGTGAGAGATTTAAGAAAACCGGTTAGTCACAAGTAAACTAGGGTTTTTGACTAAAATATTGGGGTTTCTAGTCTTTTAAAACAAAATAAGGTTTTAAATCAAACCCGAAGAAATATACTTTAATATTTTCTTCACAAACAACCTCCTAATAATCGGGATGTTACAATCTCCCCTCCTTAAAAGAATGTCGTCCTCGACATTCCATCTTGTACTAATCAAGTCAAAACATCCCGCAAGAATCACTGATATTTCAAACCAAACCCACAGTCCGGCATCCCAAACTTCAAGCCTAGGATACACTACAAAGATCTGAAGCCTAAGCTCTGATACCAACTGTGACGACCCCACCTTCCCCTAAGGCGAACCAGAGGGTTCGGCGGACCGCCTGCCCAGCTCTCGCCGGGACTCAGTCGCACACTACAGTCCTCAACCCAATTACTATATAAATCTCAAAATTACATCAAATTCTCCAATGATTACATATCACAAATGCAGCGGAAACTGATTCCAATCGTGGAACGTATACTTACATCCATATCAATTTCAAATATTTATACAAGACCAATTCGTACATAAAATAGATCCAAACTTAAACTGTACACGATATAAGCCATCCAGTCACGTGAATAAGCACTCCAAGCTTTTCTTCGCCTTGAGCCCTGGGGGGGAAATAAAACATTTTTTTTGGGGTGAGCTAGAAGCTCAGCGAGTAACCATTGAAATCAGTAATCAAATCGGTTTCACAATAGTTCATTTCAATGATGTCATATAGCAATGATAAATCCGGAAACAACTACAACATTTGCAAAACAGTAAATATGGATTATCAATAATTCAAGAAACATTTACAATGGAAAGCGATAGTAACATTCATGAAAGGATACATTCATTCTCCTGACATTTCCTCGCTCATTTGGTCATTCATTTTATTTCATTCACCCCGTCCCTGGCTTTTGGCCAGGCTCCACCAACCTACATAGGTAATACTCGAGTATACCAAACGTTCACCCAAGTTCCTAATCGCCTGACCGAGTCCGCTTCTGGCTCAAGACGACCGGTAACAAGGGGCAATGGCCAGTTCAGCCCAAAAGGCTTACATCATGCGCAACTAGCATTTCAATAATTAAATCCTTGAAAATTGCACAGCTATTTAGGTCGAGTGCGATAAAGTACACACTCGCCTCGAAAACTCGTTTTGGAAATCATTATAAGCGCTTAACACGTTATCAACCAAAATACAAGTCATGAAGTCAAGAAACATAGCAAACAAGGCACACTCAAATGCCAGCACACATGATATGCAAGAAAACATTTCAAAAGTAACTTTGGAAACAGTTCAAAAGTAAATAATGTAAGAAACGGTTCATAAATAACTTTAGAAGTAGTTTGAGGTCACTCACCTCCACGGCTCAGAAACCATCCATCATATATCATTACCTTGCCCGAGTCCAAGCTCTAAATCACAAACTCAAAGCAATCATACATTCTCAAAGTTTGGACAACATTTCCCCATAAATGCTTCATTTCCAACCTACAATATATTACCGATCACACATACGGTTAATAAGCAATAAAATATATCTAATTAGGCCACAATATCCCTCAATCAAAGCTAATTAGAAGCTTAAAAGCCACCATTAGAAAAACCCCCAATTAAACCCTAGAAACCGGAATTCATTCCCTCAAGCGTAAATTTGGGCAGCATGCCCTTTGTGTTTACCTAATTTTCCAGCCATTTAGGCTTCATTATTTTTCCTCAGCCAATCCCAAAGTCATATATATCATAATGCAAGTCAATAGCCGTTCCATAGGCTCATAACAATACAAGGACAAAATTTAAGCTAACAACAAGTGTGGAAACGAAGTTTACAAAAGACAGTTTTGATGGGTTTTTACGGAATGGGTACATCTGAGGCTACGCTTATCGGATTGAGGTGAAACATATACCGTTTTGAAGCTAAGACACAAGGCTACAATGTTCATGAAAATCACTTAGTCCAGTTTCCAATGCAACATAGTCAAATCCTCAATTTACAGAACCAAAATCTCACTCGTTGGCTGTCTAACCGCATTGTACTGTAATGGTCATATCTCAGGTTACAAAAGTCCGATTCAGTTGTTCTTAGAGGCGTTTGAAAGCTAAGTAAGAATACTAAAACTTTCATGTTTCGGCAAAAAGCTAAATCAGAATGGATCCTAGTCGAAAAACGTGATAAACTGGACTTAACTGATCACACGGACTGCTTGGGAAATACTTAAAACAGTAAGGGTATTTTGGACTTTTCATGTCCTACGTTGCTCCGATTGAGCTGAAATTTTGTAGGCACCTATAAAATACCATTATCTACAACTTTCATGTTTCATTCCAAGCCAAATTCGGCCTCTAACTAGGTGATACAGAAACGGGCAGAACTGAATTTTCAAGTTCCTGAAATCTGGAAATTCTTGAAATCAAATGCTAATTTCTTTATTTTTGGCTTGCTTCACCATCTTAACTTCCCATATTAAACTTTAAACATCAAAGCCCCAAATTGTAAGCACTAGAAGAATCATAGGGAAACTGTAAAAATTCCAATAAAATGGAAAATCATGATCCAAGCCTCTATTTCACCACATACATCAATAATTCAACCATATGTGACATATTTAGCAACTAATCACGCATTTAATCGGAGAATCAAGGTTCTAGCATGTATACCTTTCCAAGGAAACTAGAAACAAGTGTTCAAGGCCTTTGCTCCTCAAGAAAATTACACCGGTAGGTAGCCTTTGTGCTAGATAACAACTTAATCGGAGTAGATTTGCGCGAATAGAAGAAACTTTTCAAGATTTGGAGAAGAACAAGATGAACTCTCTTTGTCTTTCTCTCTCTCTCTAATTTCGGTTATGGGGCAGAAAAATGAAGAAGAAAGGCTGTTCTTGAGTAGTTAAGAAGACAAGAGATTAGGAGTAATCTAAGCCACAAGTTTGGCCAACACTTGGTTTAATTACAACCACAAGAATTTCTCTTTCTTCTCCTTGCATTTTGGCCACAAATTTTTGGTCAAGAAGTCATCATGAGAGAGGAGATATTTTGCTCAAATATCAATAAACTTATATGGTAAGAAAGTGGTGGTCAATTGGTGCGTTCAATCGGTAATGCGCGGGTCCCGCCGGTTCGCGCCGTTTTTCTTAAAAACACACGTACTAGGGTTTTTACTTCCTATTCACTAACCTCATCTCATTGCTCCTAATCACATATTATTTATCACTTACGAGTCACTTTTAATCACCAAATTGATCCTTGGTCAGTACCGAAAATTCATCCGGTGGAAAATCACGAAAACCCTAATTTGCCCAATCTTGAAAATGAAGAGTGAAACCCTACTTTCTAGGCTCATTTGCACTTATTATGGAATAATTGGATAGTAGGGCTTTAATAAATAATAATTTCCAAATAAAAGGAAATTTTTAAGAAAACGTGAGGAATTTTCCAATTCCAGTGATTAAAATTAGGGTTTCAATTAAAATGTGAGAGATTTAAGAAAACCGGTTAGTCACAAGTAAACTAGGGTTTTTGACTAAAATATTGGGGTTTCTAGTCTTTTAAAACAAAATAAGGTTTTAAATCAAACCCGAAGAAATATACTTTAATATTTTCTTCACAAACAACCTCCTAATAATCGGGATGTTACAATCTCCCCTCCTTAAAAGAATGTCGTCCTCGACATTCCATCTTGTACTAATCAAGTCAAAACATCCCGCAAGAATCACTGATATTTCAAACCAAACCCACAGTCCGGCATCCCAAACTTCAAGCCTAGGATACACTACAAAGATCTGAAGCCTAAGCTCTGATACCAACTGTGACGACCCCACCTTCCCCTAAGGCGAACCAGAGGGTTCGGCGGACCGCCTGCCCACCTCTCGCCGGGACTCAGTCGCACACTACAGTCCTCAACCCAATTACTATATAAATCTCAAAATTACATCAAATTCTCCAATGATTACATATCACAAATGCAGCGGAAACTGATTCCAATCGTGGAACGTATACTTACATCCATATCAATTTCAAATATTTATACAAGACCAATTCGTACATAAAATAGATCCAAACTTAAACTGTACACGATATAAGCCATCCAGTCACGTGAATAAGCACTCCAAGCTTTTCTTCGCCTTGAGCCCTGGGGGGGAAATAAAACATTTTTTTTGGGGTGAGCTAGAAGCTCAGCGAGTAACCATTGAAATCAGTAATCAAATCGGTTTCACAATAGTTCATTTCAATGATGTCATATAGCAATGATAAATCCGGAAACAACTACAACATTTGCAAAACAGTAAATATGGATTATCAATAATTCAAGAAACATTTACAATGGAAAGCGATAGTAACATTCATGAAAGGATACATTCATTCTCCTGACATTTCCTCGCTCATTTGGTCATTCATTTTATTTCATTCACCCCGTCCCTGGCTTTTGGCCAGGCTCCACCAACCTACATAGGTAATACTCGAGTATACCAAACGTTCACCCAAGTTCCTAATCGCCTGACCGAGTCCGCTTCTGGCTCAAGACGACCGGTAACAAGGGGCAATGGCCAGTTCAGCCCAAAAGGCTTACATCATGCGCAACTAGCATTTCAATAATTAAATCCTTGAAAATTGCACAGCTATTTAGGTCGAGTGCGATAAAGTACACACTCGCCTCGAAAACTCGTTTTGGAAATCATTATAAGCGCTTAACACGTTATCAACCAAAATACAAGTCATGAAGTCAAGAAACATAGCAAACAAGGCACACTCAAATGCCAGCACACATGATATGCAAGAAAACATTTCAAAAGTAACTTTGGAAACAGTTCAAAAGTAAATAATGTAAGAAACGGTTCATAAATAACTTTAGAAGTAGTTTGAGGTCACTCACCTCCACGGCTCAGAAACCATCCATCATATATCATTACCTTGCCCGAGTCCAAGCTCTAAATCACAAACTCAAAGCAATCATACATTCTCAAAATTTGGACAACATTTCCCCATAAATGCTTCATTTCCAACCTACAATATATTACCGATCACACATACGGTTAATAAGCAATAAAATATATCTAATTCGGCCACAATATCCCTCAATCAAAGCTAATTAGAAGCTTAAAAGCCACCATTAGAAAAACCCCCAATTAAACCCTAGAAACCGGAATTCATTCCCTCAAGCGTAAATTTGGGCAGCATGCCCTTTGTGTTTACCTAATTTTCCAGCCATTTAGGCTTCATTATTTTTCCTCAGCCAATCCCAAAGTCATATATATCATAATGCAAGTCAATAGCCGTTCCATAGGCTCATAACAATACAAGGACAAAATTTAAGCTAACAACAAGTGTGGAAACGAAGTTTACAAAAGACAGTTTTGATGGGTTTTTACGGAATGGGTACATCTGAGGCTACGCTTATCGGATTGAGGTGAAACATATACCGTTTTGAAGCTAAGACACAAGGCTACAATGTTCATGAAAATCACTTAGTCCAGTTTCCAATGCAACATAGTCAAATCCTCAATTTACAGAACCAAAATCTCACTCGTTGGCTGTCTAACCGCATTGTACTGTAATGGTCATATCTCAGGTTACAAAAGTCCGATTCAGTTGTTCTTAGAGGCGTTTGAAAGCTAAGTAAGAATACTAAAACTTTCATGTTTCGGCAAAAAGCTAAATCAGAATGGATCCTAGTCGAAAAACGTGATAAACTGGACTTAACTGATCACACGGACTGCTTGGGAAATACTTAAAACAGTAAGGGTATTTTGGACTTTTCATGTCCTACGTTGCTCCGATTGAGCTGAAATTTTGTAGGCACCTATAAAATACCATTATCTACAACTTTCATGTTTCATTCCAAGCCAAATTCGGCCTCTAACTAGGTGATACAGAAACGGGCAGAACTGAATTTTCAAGTTCCTGAAATCTGGAAATTCTTGAAATCAAATGCTAATTTCTTTATTTTTGGCTTGCTTCACCATCTTAACTTCCCATATTAAACTTTAAACATCAAAGCCCCAAATTGTAAGCACTAGAAGAATCATAGGGAAACTGTAAAAATTCCAATAAAATGGAAAATCATGATCCAAGCCTCTATTTCACCACATACATCAATAATTCAACCATATGTGACATATTTAGCAACTAATCACGCATTTAATCGGAGAATCAAGGTTCTAGCATGTATACCTTTCCAAGGAAACTAGAAACAAGTGTTCAAGGCCTTTGCTCCTCAAGAAAATTACACCGGTAGGTAGCCTTTGTGCTAGATAACAACTTAATCGGAGTAGATTTGCGCGAATAGAAGAAACTTTTCAAGATTTGGAGAAGAACAAGATGAACTCTCTTTGTCTTTCTCTCTCTCTCTAATTTCGGTTATGGGGCAGAAAAATGAAGAAGAAAGGCTGTTCTTGAGTAGTTAAGAAGACAAGAGATTAGGAGTAATCTAAGCCACAAGTTTGGCCAACACTTGGTTTAATTACAACCACAAGAATTTCTCTTTCTTCTCCTTGCATTTTGGCCACAAATTTTTGGTCAAGAAGTCATCATGAGAGAGGAGATATTTTGCTCAAATATCAATAAACTTATATGGTAAGAAAGTGGTGGTCAATTGGTGCGTTCAATCGGTAATGCGCGGGTCCCGCCGGTTCGCGCCGTTTTTCTTAAAAACACACGTACTAGGGTTTTTACTTCCTATTCACTAACCTCATCTCATTGCTCCTAATCACATATTATTTATCACTTACGAGTCACTTTTAATCACCAAATTGATCCTTGGTCAGTACCGAAAATTCATCCGGTGGAAAATCACGAAAACCCTAATTTGCCCAATCTTGAAAATGAAGAGTGAAACCCTACTTTCTAGGCTCATTTGCACTTATTATGGAATAATTGGATAGTAGGGCTTTAATAAATAATAATTTCCAAATAAAAGGAAATTTTTAAGAAAACGTGAGGAATTTTCCAATTCCAGTGATTAAAATTAGGGTTTCAATTAAAATGTGAGAGATTTAAGAAAACCGGTTAGTCACAAGTAAACTAGGGTTTTTGACTAAAATATTGGGGTTTCTAGTCTTTTAAAACAAAATAAGGTTTTAAATCAAACCCGAAGAAATATACTTTAATATTTTCTTCACAAACAACCTCCTAATAATCGGGATGTTACAATCTCCCCTCCTTAAAAGAATGTCGTCCTCGACATTCCATCTTGTACTAATCAAGTCAAAACATCCCGCAAGAATCACTGATATTTCAAACCAAACCCACAGTCCGGCATCCCAAACTTCAAGCCTAGGATACACTACAAAGATCTGAAGCCTAAGCTCTGATACCAACTGTGACGACCCCACCTTCCCCTAAGGCGAACCAGAGGGTTCGGCGGACCGCCTGCCCAGCTCTCGCCGGGACTCAGTCGCACACTACAGTCCTCAACCCAATTACTATATAAATCTCAAAATTACATCAAATTCTCCAATGATTACATATCACAAATGCAGCGGAAACTGATTCCAATCGTGGAACGTATACTTACATCCATATCAATTTCAAATATTTATACAAGACCAATTCGTACATAAAATAGATCCAAACTTAAACTGTACACGATATAAGCCATCCAGTCACGTGAATAAGCACTCCAAGCTTTTCTTCGCCTTGAGCCCTGGGGGGGAAATAAAACATTTTTTTTGGGGTGAGCTAGAAGCTCAGCGAGTAACCATTGAAATCAGTAATCAAATCGGTTTCACAATAGTTCATTTCAATGATGTCATATAGCAATGATAAATCCGGAAACAACTACAACATTTGCAAAACAGTAAATATGGATTATCAATAATTCAAGAAACATTTACAATGGAAAGCGATAGTAACATTCATGAAAGGATACATTCATTCTCCTGACATTTCCTCGCTCATTTGGTCATTCATTTTATTTCATTCACCCCGTCCCTGGCTTTTGGCCAGGCTCCACCAACCTACATAGGTAATACTCGAGTATACCAAACGTTCACCCAAGTTCCTAATCGCCTGACCGAGTCCGCTTCTGGCTCAAGACGACCGGTAACAAGGGGCAATGGCCAGTTCAGCCCAAAAGGCTTACATCATGCGCAACTAGCATTTCAATAATTAAATCCTTGAAAATTGCACAGCTATTTAGGTCGAGTGCGATAAAGTACACACTCGCCTCGAAAACTCGTTTTGGAAATCATTATAAGCGCTTAACACGTTATCAACCAAAATACAAGTCATGAAGTCAAGAAACATAGCAAACAAGGCACACTCAAATGCCAGCACACATGATATGCAAGAAAACATTTCAAAAGTAACTTTGGAAACAGTTCAAAAGTAAATAATGTAAGAAACGGTTCATAAATAACTTTAGAAGTAGTTTGAGGTCACTCACCTCCACGGCTCAGAAACCATCCATCATATATCATTACCTTGCCCGAGTCCAAGCTCTAAATCACAAACTCAAAGCAATCATACATTCTCAAAGTTTGGACAACATTTCCCCATAAATGCTTCATTTCCAACCTACAATATATTACCGATCACACATACGGTTAATAAGCAATAAAATATATCTAATTAGGCCACAATATCCCTCAATCAAAGCTAATTAGAAGCTTAAAAGCCACCATTAGAAAAACCCCCAATTAAACCCTAGAAACCGGAATTCATTCCCTCAAGCGTAAATTTGGGCAGCATGCCCTTTGTGTTTACCTAATTTTCCAGCCATTTAGGCTTCATTATTTTTCCTCAGCCAATCCCAAAGTCATATATATCATAATGCAAGTCAATAGCCGTTCCATAGGCTCATAACAATACAAGGACAAAATTTAAGCTAACAACAAGTGTGGAAACGAAGTTTACAAAAGACAGTTTTGATGGGTTTTTACGGAATGGGTACATCTGAGGCTACGCTTATCGGATTGAGGTGAAACATATACCGTTTTGAAGCTAAGACACAAGGCTACAATGTTCATGAAAATCACTTAGTCCAGTTTCCAATGCAACATAGTCAAATCCTCAATTTACAGAACCAAAATCTCACTCGTTGGCTGTCTAACCGCATTGTACTGTAATGGTCATATCTCAGGTTACAAAAGTCCGATTCAGTTGTTCTTAGAGGCGTTTGAAAGCTAAGTAAGAATACTAAAACTTTCATGTTTCGGCAAAAAGCTAAATCAGAATGGATCCTAGTCGAAAAACGTGATAAACTGGACTTAACTGATCACACGGACTGCTTGGGAAATACTTAAAACAGTAAGGGTATTTTGGACTTTTCATGTCCTACGTTGCTCCGATTGAGCTGAAATTTTGTAGGCACCTATAAAATACCATTATCTACAACTTTCATGTTTCATTCCAAGCCAAATTCGGCCTCTAACTAGGTGATACAGAAACGGGCAGAACTGAATTTTCAAGTTCCTGAAATCTGGAAATTCTTGAAATCAAATGCTAATTTCTTTATTTTTGGCTTGCTTCACCATCTTAACTTCCCATATTAAACTTTAAACATCAAAGCCCCAAATTGTAAGCACTAGAAGAATCATAGGGAAACTGTAAAAATTCCAATAAAATGGAAAATCATGATCCAAGCCTCTATTTCACCACATACATCAATAATTCAACCATATGTGACATATTTAGCAACTAATCACGCATTTAATCGGAGAATCAAGGTTCTAGCATGTATACCTTTCCAAGGAAACTAGAAACAAGTGTTCAAGGCCTTTGCTCCTCAAGAAAATTACACCGGTAGGTAGCCTTTGTGCTAGATAACAACTTAATCGGAGTAGATTTGCGCGAATAGAAGAAACTTTTCAAGATTTGGAGAAGAACAAGATGAACTCTCTTTGTCTTTCTCTCTCTCTCTAATTTCGGTTATGGGGCAGAAAAATGAAGAAGAAAGGCTGTTCTTGAGTAGTTAAGAAGACAAGAGATTAGGAGTAATCTAAGCCACAAGTTTGGCCAACACTTGGTTTAATTACAACCACAAGAATTTCTCTTTCTTCTCCTTGCATTTTGGCCACAAATTTTTGGTCAAGAAGTCATCATGAGAGAGGAGATATTTTGCTCAAATATCAATAAACTTATATGGTAAGAAAGTGGTGGTCAATTGGTGCGTTCAATCGGTAATGCGCGGGTCCCGCCGGTTCGCGCCGTTTTTCTTAAAAACACACGTACTAGGGTTTTTACTTCCTATTCACTAACCTCATCTCATTGCTCCTAATCACATATTATTTATCACTTACGAGTCACTTTTAATCACCAAATTGATCCTTGGTCAGTACCGAAAATTCATCCGGTGGAAAATCACGAAAACCCTAATTTGCCCAATCTTGAAAATGAAGAGTGAAACCCTACTTTCTAGGCTCATTTGCACTTATTATGGAATAATTGGATAGTAGGGCTTTAATAAATAATAATTTCCAAATAAAAGGAAATTTTTAAGAAAACGTGAGGAATTTTCCAATTCCAGTGATTAAAATTAGGGTTTCAATTAAAATGTGAGAGATTTAAGAAAACCGGTTAGTCACAAGTAAACTAGGGTTTTTGACTAAAATATTGGGGTTTCTAGTCTTTTAAAACAAAATAAGGTTTTAAATCAAACCCGAAGAAATATACTTTAATATTTTCTTCACAAACAACCTCCTAATAATCGGGATGTTACAATCTCCCCTCCTTAAAAGAATGTCGTCCTCGACATTCCATCTTGTACTAATCAAGTCAAAACATCCCGCAAGAATCACTGATATTTCAAACCAAACCCACAGTCCGGCATCCCAAACTTCAAGCCTAGGATACACTACAAAGATCTGAAGCCTAAGCTCTGATACCAACTGTGACGACCCCACCTTCCCCTAAGGCGAACCAGAGGGTTCGGCGGACCGCCTGCCCACCTCTCGCCGGGACTCAGTCGCACACTACAGTCCTCAACCCAATTACTATATAAATCTCAAAATTACATCAAATTCTCCAATGATTACATATCACAAATGCAGCGGAAACTGATTCCAATCGTGGAACGTATACTTACATCCATATCAATTTCAAATATTTATACAAGACCAATTCGTACATAAAATAGATCCAAACTTAAACTGTACACGATATAAGCCATCCAGTCACGTGAATAAGCACTCCAAGCTTTTCTTCGCCTTGAGCCCTGGGGGGGAAATAAAACATTTTTTTTGGGGTGAGCTAGAAGCTCAGCGAGTAACCATTGAAATCAGTAATCAAATCGGTTTCACAATAGTTCATTTCAATGATGTCATATAGCAATGATAAATCCGGAAACAACTACAACATTTGCAAAACAGTAAATATGGATTATCAATAATTCAAGAAACATTTACAATGGAAAGCGATAGTAACATTCATGAAAGGATACATTCATTCTCCTGACATTTCCTCGCTCATTTGGTCATTCATTTTATTTCATTCACCCCGTCCCTGGCTTTTGGCCAGGCTCCACCAACCTACATAGGTAATACTCGAGTATACCAAACGTTCACCCAAGTTCCTAATCGCCTGACCGAGTCCGCTTCTGGCTCAAGACGACCGGTAACAAGGGGCAATGGCCAGTTCAGCCCAAAAGGCTTACATCATGCGCAACTAGCATTTCAATAATTAAATCCTTGAAAATTGCACAGCTATTTAGGTCGAGTGCGATAAAGTACACACTCGCCTCGAAAACTCGTTTTGGAAATCATTATAAGCGCTTAACACGTTATCAACCAAAATACAAGTCATGAAGTCAAGAAACATAGCAAACAAGGCACACTCAAATGCCAGCACACATGATATGCAAGAAAACATTTCAAAAGTAACTTTGGAAACAGTTCAAAAGTAAATAATGTAAGAAACGGTTCATAAATAACTTTAGAAGTAGTTTGAGGTCACTCACCTCCACGGCTCAGAAACCATCCATCATATATCATTACCTTGCCCGAGTCCAAGCTCTAAATCACAAACTCAAAGCAATCATACATTCTCAAAATTTGGACAACATTTCCCCATAAATGCTTCATTTCCAACCTACAATATATTACCGATCACACATACGGTTAATAAGCAATAAAATATATCTAATTCGGCCACAATATCCCTCAATCAAAGCTAATTAGAAGCTTAAAAGCCACCATTAGAAAAACCCCCAATTAAACCCTAGAAACCGGAATTCATTCCCTCAAGCGTAAATTTGGGCAGCATGCCCTTTGTGTTTACCTAATTTTCCAGCCATTTAGGCTTCATTATTTTTCCTCAGCCAATCCCAAAGTCATATATATCATAATGCAAGTCAATAGCCGTTCCATAGGCTCATAACAATACAAGGACAAAATTTAAGCTAACAACAAGTGTGGAAACGAAGTTTACAAAAGACAGTTTTGATGGGTTTTTACGGAATGGGTACATCTGAGGCTACGCTTATCGGATTGAGGTGAAACATATACCGTTTTGAAGCTAAGACACAAGGCTACAATGTTCATGAAAATCACTTAGTCCAGTTTCCAATGCAACATAGTCAAATCCTCAATTTACAGAACCAAAATCTCACTCGTTGGCTGTCTAACCGCATTGTACTGTAATGGTCATATCTCAGGTTACAAAAGTCCGATTCAGTTGTTCTTAGAGGCGTTTGAAAGCTAAGTAAGAATACTAAAACTTTCATGTTTCGGCAAAAAGCTAAATCAGAATGGATCCTAGTCGAAAAACGTGATAAACTGGACTTAACTGATCACACGGACTGCTTGGGAAATACTTAAAACAGTAAGGGTATTTTGGACTTTTCATGTCCTACGTTGCTCCGATTGAGCTGAAATTTTGTAGGCACCTATAAAATACCATTATCTACAACTTTCATGTTTCATTCCAAGCCAAATTCGGCCTCTAACTAGGTGATACAGAAACGGGCAGAACTGAATTTTCAAGTTCCTGAAATCTGGAAATTCTTGAAATCAAATGCTAATTTCTTTATTTTTGGCTTGCTTCACCATCTTAACTTCCCATATTAAACTTTAAACATCAAAGCCCCAAATTGTAAGCACTAGAAGAATCATAGGGAAACTGTAAAAATTCCAATAAAATGGAAAATCATGATCCAAGCCTCTATTTCACCACATACATCAATAATTCAACCATATGTGACATATTTAGCAACTAATCACGCATTTAATCGGAGAATCAAGGTTCTAGCATGTATACCTTTCCAAGGAAACTAGAAACAAGTGTTCAAGGCCTTTGCTCCTCAAGAAAATTACACCGGTAGGTAGCCTTTGTGCTAGATAACAACTTAATCGGAGTAGATTTGCGCGAATAGAAGAAACTTTTCAAGATTTGGAGAAGAACAAGATGAACTCTCTTTGTCTTTCTCTCTCTCTCTAATTTCGGTTATGGGGCAGAAAAATGAAGAAGAAAGGCTGTTCTTGAGTAGTTAAGAAGACAAGAGATTAGGAGTAATCTAAGCCACAAGTTTGGCCAACACTTGGTTTAATTACAACCACAAGAATTTCTCTTTCTTCTCCTTGCATTTTGGCCACAAATTTTTGGTCAAGAAGTCATCATGAGAGAGGAGATATTTTGCTCAAATATCAATAAACTTATATGGTAAGAAAGTGGTGGTCAATTGGTGCGTTCAATCGGTAATGCGCGGGTCCCGCCGGTTCGCGCCGTTTTTCTTAAAAACACACGTACTAGGGTTTTTACTTCCTATTCACTAACCTCATCTCATTGCTCCTAATCACATATTATTTATCACTTACGAGTCACTTTTAATCACCAAATTGATCCTTGGTCAGTACCGAAAATTCATCCGGTGGAAAATCACGAAAACCCTAATTTGCCCAATCTTGAAAATGAAGAGTGAAACCCTACTTTCTAGGCTCATTTGCACTTATTATGGAATAATTGGATAGTAGGGCTTTAATAAATAATAATTTCCAAATAAAAGGAAATTTTTAAGAAAACGTGAGGAATTTTCCAATTCCAGTGATTAAAATTAGGGTTTCAATTAAAATGTGAGAGATTTAAGAAAACCGGTTAGTCACAAGTAAACTAGGGTTTTTGACTAAAATATTGGGGTTTCTAGTCTTTTAAAACAAAATAAGGTTTTAAATCAAACCCGAAGAAATATACTTTAATATTTTCTTCACAAACAACCTCCTAATAATCGGGATGTTACAATCTCCCCTCCTTAAAAGAATGTCGTCCTCGACATTCCATCTTGTACTAATCAAGTCAAAACATCCCGCAAGAATCACTGATATTTCAAACCAAACCCACAGTCCGGCATCCCAAACTTCAAGCCTAGGATACACTACAAAGATCTGAAGCCTAAGCTCTGATACCAACTGTGACGACCCCACCTTCCCCTAAGGCGAACCAGAGGGTTCGGCGGACCGCCTGCCCAGCTCTCGCCGGGACTCAGTCGCACACTACAGTCCTCAACCCAATTACTATATAAATCTCAAAATTACATCAAATTCTCCAATGATTACATATCACAAATGCAGCGGAAACTGATTCCAATCGTGGAACGTATACTTACATCCATATCAATTTCAAATATTTATACAAGACCAATTCGTACATAAAATAGATCCAAACTTAAACTGTACACGATATAAGCCATCCAGTCACGTGAATAAGCACTCCAAGCTTTTCTTCGCCTTGAGCCCTGGGGGGGAAATAAAACATTTTTTTTGGGGTGAGCTAGAAGCTCAGCGAGTAACCATTGAAATCAGTAATCAAATCGGTTTCACAATAGTTCATTTCAATGATGTCATATAGCAATGATAAATCCGGAAACAACTACAACATTTGCAAAACAGTAAATATGGATTATCAATAATTCAAGAAACATTTACAATGGAAAGCGATAGTAACATTCATGAAAGGATACATTCATTCTCCTGACATTTCCTCGCTCATTTGGTCATTCATTTTATTTCATTCACCCCGTCCCTGGCTTTTGGCCAGGCTCCACCAACCTACATAGGTAATACTCGAGTATACCAAACGTTCACCCAAGTTCCTAATCGCCTGACCGAGTCCGCTTCTGGCTCAAGACGACCGGTAACAAGGGGCAATGGCCAGTTCAGCCCAAAAGGCTTACATCATGCGCAACTAGCATTTCAATAATTAAATCCTTGAAAATTGCACAGCTATTTAGGTCGAGTGCGATAAAGTACACACTCGCCTCGAAAACTCGTTTTGGAAATCATTATAAGCGCTTAACACGTTATCAACCAAAATACAAGTCATGAAGTCAAGAAACATAGCAAACAAGGCACACTCAAATGCCAGCACACATGATATGCAAGAAAACATTTCAAAAGTAACTTTGGAAACAGTTCAAAAGTAAATAATGTAAGAAACGGTTCATAAATAACTTTAGAAGTAGTTTGAGGTCACTCACCTCCACGGCTCAGAAACCATCCATCATATATCATTACCTTGCCCGAGTCCAAGCTCTAAATCACAAACTCAAAGCAATCATACATTCTCAAAGTTTGGACAACATTTCCCCATAAATGCTTCATTTCCAACCTACAATATATTACCGATCACACATACGGTTAATAAGCAATAAAATATATCTAATTAGGCCACAATATCCCTCAATCAAAGCTAATTAGAAGCTTAAAAGCCACCATTAGAAAAACCCCCAATTAAACCCTAGAAACCGGAATTCATTCCCTCAAGCGTAAATTTGGGCAGCATGCCCTTTGTGTTTACCTAATTTTCCAGCCATTTAGGCTTCATTATTTTTCCTCAGCCAATCCCAAAGTCATATATATCATAATGCAAGTCAATAGCCGTTCCATAGGCTCATAACAATACAAGGACAAAATTTAAGCTAACAACAAGTGTGGAAACGAAGTTTACAAAAGACAGTTTTGATGGGTTTTTACGGAATGGGTACATCTGAGGCTACGCTTATCGGATTGAGGTGAAACATATACCGTTTTGAAGCTAAGACACAAGGCTACAATGTTCATGAAAATCACTTAGTCCAGTTTCCAATGCAACATAGTCAAATCCTCAATTTACAGAACCAAAATCTCACTCGTTGGCTGTCTAACCGCATTGTACTGTAATGGTCATATCTCAGGTTACAAAAGTCCGATTCAGTTGTTCTTAGAGGCGTTTGAAAGCTAAGTAAGAATACTAAAACTTTCATGTTTCGGCAAAAAGCTAAATCAGAATGGATCCTAGTCGAAAAACGTGATAAACTGGACTTAACTGATCACACGGACTGCTTGGGAAATACTTAAAACAGTAAGGGTATTTTGGACTTTTCATGTCCTACGTTGCTCCGATTGAGCTGAAATTTTGTAGGCACCTATAAAATACCATTATCTACAACTTTCATGTTTCATTCCAAGCCAAATTCGGCCTCTAACTAGGTGATACAGAAACGGGCAGAACTGAATTTTCAAGTTCCTGAAATCTGGAAATTCTTGAAATCAAATGCTAATTTCTTTATTTTTGGCTTGCTTCACCATCTTAACTTCCCATATTAAACTTTAAACATCAAAGCCCCAAATTGTAAGCACTAGAAGAATCATAGGGAAACTGTAAAAATTCCAATAAAATGGAAAATCATGATCCAAGCCTCTATTTCACCACATACATCAATAATTCAACCATATGTGACATATTTAGCAACTAATCACGCATTTAATCGGAGAATCAAGGTTCTAGCATGTATACCTTTCCAAGGAAACTAGAAACAAGTGTTCAAGGCCTTTGCTCCTCAAGAAAATTACACCGGTAGGTAGCCTTTGTGCTAGATAACAACTTAATCGGAGTAGATTTGCGCGAATAGAAGAAACTTTTCAAGATTTGGAGAAGAACAAGATGAACTCTCTTTGTCTTTCTCTCTCTCTCTAATTTCGGTTATGGGGCAGAAAAATGAAGAAGAAAGGCTGTTCTTGAGTAGTTAAGAAGACAAGAGATTAGGAGTAATCTAAGCCACAAGTTTGGCCAACACTTGGTTTAATTACAACCACAAGAATTTCTCTTTCTTCTCCTTGCATTTTGGCCACAAATTTTTGGTCAAGAAGTCATCATGAGAGAGGAGATATTTTGCTCAAATATCAATAAACTTATATGGTAAGAAAGTGGTGGTCAATTGGTGCGTTCAATCGGTAATGCGCGGGTCCCGCCGGTTCGCGCCGTTTTTCTTAAAAACACACGTACTAGGGTTTTTACTTCCTATTCACTAACCTCATCTCATTGCTCCTAATCACATATTATTTATCACTTACGAGTCACTTTTAATCACCAAATTGATCCTTGGTCAGTACCGAAAATTCATCCGGTGGAAAATCACGAAAACCCTAATTTGCCCAATCTTGAAAATGAAGAGTGAAACCCTACTTTCTAGGCTCATTTGCACTTATTATGGAATAATTGGATAGTAGGGCTTTAATAAATAATAATTTCCAAATAAAAGGAAATTTTTAAGAAAACGTGAGGAATTTTCCAATTCCAGTGATTAAAATTAGGGTTTCAATTAAAATGTGAGAGATTTAAGAAAACCGGTTAGTCACAAGTAAACTAGGGTTTTTGACTAAAATATTGGGGTTTCTAGTCTTTTAAAACAAAATAAGGTTTTAAATCAAACCCGAAGAAATATACTTTAATATTTTCTTCACAAACAACCTCCTAATAATCGGGATGTTACAATCTCCCCTCCTTAAAAGAATGTCGTCCTCGACATTCCATCTTGTACTAATCAAGTCAAAACATCCCGCAAGAATCACTGATATTTCAAACCAAACCCACAGTCCGGCATCCCAAACTTCAAGCCTAGGATACACTACAAAGATCTGAAGCCTAAGCTCTGATACCAACTGTGACGACCCCACCTTCCCCTAAGGCGAACCAGAGGGTTCGGCGGACCGCCTGCCCAGCTCTCGCCGGGACTCAGTCGCACACTACAGTCCTCAACCCAATTACTATATAAATCTCAAAATTACATCAAATTCTCCAATGATTACATATCACAAATGCAGCGGAAACTGATTCCAATCGTGGAACGTATACTTACATCCATATCAATTTCAAATATTTATACAAGACCAATTCGTACATAAAATAGATCCAAACTTAAACTGTACACGATATAAGCCATCCAGTCACGTGAATAAGCACTCCAAGCTTTTCTTCGCCTTGAGCCCTGGGGGGGAAATAAAACATTTTTTTTGGGGTGAGCTAGAAGCTCAGCGAGTAACCATTGAAATCAGTAATCAAATCGGTTTCACAATAGTTCATTTCAATGATGTCATATAGCAATGATAAATCCGGAAACAACTACAACATTTGCAAAACAGTAAATATGGATTATCAATAATTCAAGAAACATTTACAATGGAAAGCGATAGTAACATTCATGAAAGGATACATTCATTCTCCTGACATTTCCTCGCTCATTTGGTCATTCATTTTATTTCATTCACCCCGTCCCTGGCTTTTGGCCAGGCTCCACCAACCTACATAGGTAATACTCGAGTATACCAAACGTTCACCCAAGTTCCTAATCGCCTGACCGAGTCCGCTTCTGGCTCAAGACGACCGGTAACAAGGGGCAATGGCCAGTTCAGCCCAAAAGGCTTACATCATGCGCAACTAGCATTTCAATAATTAAATCCTTGAAAATTGCACAGCTATTTAGGTCGAGTGCGATAAAGTACACACTCGCCTCGAAAACTCGTTTTGGAAATCATTATAAGCGCTTAACACGTTATCAACCAAAATACAAGTCATGAAGTCAAGAAACATAGCAAACAAGGCACACTCAAATGCCAGCACACATGATATGCAAGAAAACATTTCAAAAGTAACTTTGGAAACAGTTCAAAAGTAAATAATGTAAGAAACGGTTCATAAATAACTTTAGAAGTAGTTTGAGGTCACTCACCTCCACGGCTCAGAAACCATCCATCATATATCATTACCTTGCCCGAGTCCAAGCTCTAAATCACAAACTCAAAGCAATCATACATTCTCAAAGTTTGGACAACATTTCCCCATAAATGCTTCATTTCCAACCTACAATATATTACCGATCACACATACGGTTAATAAGCAATAAAATATATCTAATTAGGCCACAATATCCCTCAATCAAAGCTAATTAGAAGCTTAAAAGCCACCATTAGAAAAACCCCCAATTAAACCCTAGAAACCGGAATTCATTCCCTCAAGCGTAAATTTGGGCAGCATGCCCTTTGTGTTTACCTAATTTTCCAGCCATTTAGGCTTCATTATTTTTCCTCAGCCAATCCCAAAGTCATATATATCATAATGCAAGTCAATAGCCGTTCCATAGGCTCATAACAATACAAGGACAAAATTTAAGCTAACAACAAGTGTGGAAACGAAGTTTACAAAAGACAGTTTTGATGGGTTTTTACGGAATGGGTACATCTGAGGCTACGCTTATCGGATTGAGGTGAAACATATACCGTTTTGAAGCTAAGACACAAGGCTACAATGTTCATGAAAATCACTTAGTCCAGTTTCCAATGCAACATAGTCAAATCCTCAATTTACAGAACCAAAATCTCACTCGTTGGCTGTCTAACCGCATTGTACTGTAATGGTCATATCTCAGGTTACAAAAGTCCGATTCAGTTGTTCTTAGAGGCGTTTGAAAGCTAAGTAAGAATACTAAAACTTTCATGTTTCGGCAAAAAGCTAAATCAGAATGGATCCTAGTCGAAAAACGTGATAAACTGGACTTAACTGATCACACGGACTGCTTGGGAAATACTTAAAACAGTAAGGGTATTTTGGACTTTTCATGTCCTACGTTGCTCCGATTGAGCTGAAATTTTGTAGGCACCTATAAAATACCATTATCTACAACTTTCATGTTTCATTCCAAGCCAAATTCGGCCTCTAACTAGGTGATACAGAAACGGGCAGAACTGAATTTTCAAGTTCCTGAAATCTGGAAATTCTTGAAATCAAATGCTAATTTCTTTATTTTTGGCTTGCTTCACCATCTTAACTTCCCATATTAAACTTTAAACATCAAAGCCCCAAATTGTAAGCACTAGAAGAATCATAGGGAAACTGTAAAAATTCCAATAAAATGGAAAATCATGATCCAAGCCTCTATTTCACCACATACATCAATAATTCAACCATATGTGACATATTTAGCAACTAATCACGCATTTAATCGGAGAATCAAGGTTCTAGCATGTATACCTTTCCAAGGAAACTAGAAACAAGTGTTCAAGGCCTTTGCTCCTCAAGAAAATTACACCGGTAGGTAGCCTTTGTGCTAGATAACAACTTAATCGGAGTAGATTTGCGCGAATAGAAGAAACTTTTCAAGATTTGGAGAAGAACAAGATGAACTCTCTTTGTCTTTCTCTCTCTCTCTAATTTCGGTTATGGGGCAGAAAAATGAAGAAGAAAGGCTGTTCTTGAGTAGTTAAGAAGACAAGAGATTAGGAGTAATCTAAGCCACAAGTTTGGCCAACACTTGGTTTAATTACAACCACAAGAATTTCTCTTTCTTCTCCTTGCATTTTGGCCACAAATTTTTGGTCAAGAAGTCATCATGAGAGAGGAGATATTTTGCTCAAATATCAATAAACTTATATGGTAAGAAAGTGGTGGTCAATTGGTGCGTTCAATCGGTAATGCGCGGGTCCCGCCGGTTCGCGCCGTTTTTCTTAAAAACACACGTACTAGGGTTTTTACTTCCTATTCACTAACCTCATCTCATTGCTCCTAATCACATATTATTTATCACTTACGAGTCACTTTTAATCACCAAATTGATCCTTGGTCAGTACCGAAAATTCATCCGGTGGAAAATCACGAAAACCCTAATTTGCCCAATCTTGAAAATGAAGAGTGAAACCCTACTTTCTAGGCTCATTTGCACTTATTATGGAATAATTGGATAGTAGGGCTTTAATAAATAATAATTTCCAAATAAAAGGAAATTTTTAAGAAAACGTGAGGAATTTTCCAATTCCAGTGATTAAAATTAGGGTTTCAATTAAAATGTGAGAGATTTAAGAAAACCGGTTAGTCACAAGTAAACTAGGGTTTTTGACTAAAATATTGGGGTTTCTAGTCTTTTAAAACAAAATAAGGTTTTAAATCAAACCCGAAGAAATATACTTTAATATTTTCTTCACAAACAACCTCCTAATAATCGGGATGTTACAATCTCCCCTCCTTAAAAGAATGTCGTCCTCGACATTCCATCTTGTACTAATCAAGTCAAAACATCCCGCAAGAATCACTGATATTTCAAACCAAACCCACAGTCCGGCATCCCAAACTTCAAGCCTAGGATACACTACAAAGATCTGAAGCCTAAGCTCTGATACCAACTGTGACGACCCCACCTTCCCCTAAGGCGAACCAGAGGGTTCGGCGGACCGCCTGCCCAGCTCTCGCCGGGACTCAGTCGCACACTACAGTCCTCAACCCAATTACTATATAAATCTCAAAATTACATCAAATTCTCCAATGATTACATATCACAAATGCAGCGGAAACTGATTCCAATCGTGGAACGTATACTTACATCCATATCAATTTCAAATATTTATACAAGACCAATTCGTACATAAAATAGATCCAAACTTAAACTGTACACGATATAAGCCATCCAGTCACGTGAATAAGCACTCCAAGCTTTTCTTCGCCTTGAGCCCTGGGGGGGAAATAAAACATTTTTTTTGGGGTGAGCTAGAAGCTCAGCGAGTAACCATTGAAATCAGTAATCAAATCGGTTTCACAATAGTTCATTTCAATGATGTCATATAGCAATGATAAATCCGGAAACAACTACAACATTTGCAAAACAGTAAATATGGATTATCAATAATTCAAGAAACATTTACAATGGAAAGCGATAGTAACATTCATGAAAGGATACATTCATTCTCCTGACATTTCCTCGCTCATTTGGTCATTCATTTTATTTCATTCACCCCGTCCCTGGCTTTTGGCCAGGCTCCACCAACCTACATAGGTAATACTCGAGTATACCAAACGTTCACCCAAGTTCCTAATCGCCTGACCGAGTCCGCTTCTGGCTCAAGACGACCGGTAACAAGGGGCAATGGCCAGTTCAGCCCAAAAGGCTTACATCATGCGCAACTAGCATTTCAATAATTAAATCCTTGAAAATTGCACAGCTATTTAGGTCGAGTGCGATAAAGTACACACTCGCCTCGAAAACTCGTTTTGGAAATCATTATAAGCGCTTAACACGTTATCAACCAAAATACAAGTCATGAAGTCAAGAAACATAGCAAACAAGGCACACTCAAATGCCAGCACACATGATATGCAAGAAAACATTTCAAAAGTAACTTTGGAAACAGTTCAAAAGTAAATAATGTAAGAAACGGTTCATAAATAACTTTAGAAGTAGTTTGAGGTCACTCACCTCCACGGCTCAGAAACCATCCATCATATATCATTACCTTGCCCGAGTCCAAGCTCTAAATCACAAACTCAAAGCAATCATACATTCTCAAAGTTTGGACAACATTTCCCCATAAATGCTTCATTTCCAACCTACAATATATTACCGATCACACATACGGTTAATAAGCAATAAAATATATCTAATTAGGCCACAATATCCCTCAATCAAAGCTAATTAGAAGCTTAAAAGCCACCATTAGAAAAACCCCCAATTAAACCCTAGAAACCGGAATTCATTCCCTCAAGCGTAAATTTGGGCAGCATGCCCTTTGTGTTTACCTAATTTTCCAGCCATTTAGGCTTCATTATTTTTCCTCAGCCAATCCCAAAGTCATATATATCATAATGCAAGTCAATAGCCGTTCCATAGGCTCATAACAATACAAGGACAAAATTTAAGCTAACAACAAGTGTGGAAACGAAGTTTACAAAAGACAGTTTTGATGGGTTTTTACGGAATGGGTACATCTGAGGCTACGCTTATCGGATTGAGGTGAAACATATACCGTTTTGAAGCTAAGACACAAGGCTACAATGTTCATGAAAATCACTTAGTCCAGTTTCCAATGCAACATAGTCAAATCCTCAATTTACAGAACCAAAATCTCACTCGTTGGCTGTCTAACCGCATTGTACTGTAATGGTCATATCTCAGGTTACAAAAGTCCGATTCAGTTGTTCTTAGAGGCGTTTGAAAGCTAAGTAAGAATACTAAAACTTTCATGTTTCGGCAAAAAGCTAAATCAGAATGGATCCTAGTCGAAAAACGTGATAAACTGGACTTAACTGATCACACGGACTGCTTGGGAAATACTTAAAACAGTAAGGGTATTTTGGACTTTTCATGTCCTACGTTGCTCCGATTGAGCTGAAATTTTGTAGGCACCTATAAAATACCATTATCTACAACTTTCATGTTTCATTCCAAGCCAAATTCGGCCTCTAACTAGGTGATACAGAAACGGGCAGAACTGAATTTTCAAGTTCCTGAAATCTGGAAATTCTTGAAATCAAATGCTAATTTCTTTATTTTTGGCTTGCTTCACCATCTTAACTTCCCATATTAAACTTTAAACATCAAAGCCCCAAATTGTAAGCACTAGAAGAATCATAGGGAAACTGTAAAAATTCCAATAAAATGGAAAATCATGATCCAAGCCTCTATTTCACCACATACATCAATAATTCAACCATATGTGACATATTTAGCAACTAATCACGCATTTAATCGGAGAATCAAGGTTCTAGCATGTATACCTTTCCAAGGAAACTAGAAACAAGTGTTCAAGGCCTTTGCTCCTCAAGAAAATTACACCGGTAGGTAGCCTTTGTGCTAGATAACAACTTAATCGGAGTAGATTTGCGCGAATAGAAGAAACTTTTCAAGATTTGGAGAAGAACAAGATGAACTCTCTTTGTCTTTCTCTCTCTCTCTAATTTCGGTTATGGGGCAGAAAAATGAAGAAGAAAGGCTGTTCTTGAGTAGTTAAGAAGACAAGAGATTAGGAGTAATCTAAGCCACAAGTTTGGCCAACACTTGGTTTAATTACAACCACAAGAATTTCTCTTTCTTCTCCTTGCATTTTGGCCACAAATTTTTGGTCAAGAAGTCATCATGAGAGAGGAGATATTTTGCTCAAATATCAATAAACTTATATGGTAAGAAAGTGGTGGTCAATTGGTGCGTTCAATCGGTAATGCGCGGGTCCCGCCGGTTCGCGCCGTTTTTCTTAAAAACACACGTACTAGGGTTTTTACTTCCTATTCACTAACCTCATCTCATTGCTCCTAATCACATATTATTTATCACTTACGAGTCACTTTTAATCACCAAATTGATCCTTGGTCAGTACCGAAAATTCATCCGGTGGAAAATCACGAAAACCCTAATTTGCCCAATCTTGAAAATGAAGAGTGAAACCCTACTTTCTAGGCTCATTTGCACTTATTATGGAATAATTGGATAGTAGGGCTTTAATAAATAATAATTTCCAAATAAAAGGAAATTTTTAAGAAAACGTGAGGAATTTTCCAATTCCAGTGATTAAAATTAGGGTTTCAATTAAAATGTGAGAGATTTAAGAAAACCGGTTAGTCACAAGTAAACTAGGGTTTTTGACTAAAATATTGGGGTTTCTAGTCTTTTAAAACAAAATAAGGTTTTAAATCAAACCCGAAGAAATATACTTTAATATTTTCTTCACAAACAACCTCCTAATAATCGGGATGTTACAATCTCCCCTCCTTAAAAGAATGTCGTCCTCGACATTCCATCTTGTACTAATCAAGTCAAAACATCCCGCAAGAATCACTGATATTTCAAACCAAACCCACAGTCCGGCATCCCAAACTTCAAGCCTAGGATACACTACAAAGATCTGAAGCCTAAGCTCTGATACCAACTGTGACGACCCCACCTTCCCCTAAGGCGAACCAGAGGGTTCGGCGGACCGCCTGCCCAGCTCTCGCCGGGACTCAGTCGCACACTACAGTCCTCAACCCAATTACTATATAAATCTCAAAATTACATCAAATTCTCCAATGATTACATATCACAAATGCAGCGGAAACTGATTCCAATCGTGGAACGTATACTTACATCCATATCAATTTCAAATATTTATACAAGACCAATTCGTACATAAAATAGATCCAAACTTAAACTGTACACGATATAAGCCATCCAGTCACGTGAATAAGCACTCCAAGCTTTTCTTCGCCTTGAGCCCTGGGGGGGAAATAAAACATTTTTTTTGGGGTGAGCTAGAAGCTCAGCGAGTAACCATTGAAATCAGTAATCAAATCGGTTTCACAATAGTTCATTTCAATGATGTCATATAGCAATGATAAATCCGGAAACAACTACAACATTTGCAAAACAGTAAATATGGATTATCAATAATTCAAGAAACATTTACAATGGAAAGCGATAGTAACATTCATGAAAGGATACATTCATTCTCCTGACATTTCCTCGCTCATTTGGTCATTCATTTTATTTCATTCACCCCGTCCCTGGCTTTTGGCCAGGCTCCACCAACCTACATAGGTAATACTCGAGTATACCAAACGTTCACCCAAGTTCCTAATCGCCTGACCGAGTCCGCTTCTGGCTCAAGACGACCGGTAACAAGGGGCAATGGCCAGTTCAGCCCAAAAGGCTTACATCATGCGCAACTAGCATTTCAATAATTAAATCCTTGAAAATTGCACAGCTATTTAGGTCGAGTGCGATAAAGTACACACTCGCCTCGAAAACTCGTTTTGGAAATCATTATAAGCGCTTAACACGTTATCAACCAAAATACAAGTCATGAAGTCAAGAAACATAGCAAACAAGGCACACTCAAATGCCAGCACACATGATATGCAAGAAAACATTTCAAAAGTAACTTTGGAAACAGTTCAAAAGTAAATAATGTAAGAAACGGTTCATAAATAACTTTAGAAGTAGTTTGAGGTCACTCACCTCCACGGCTCAGAAACCATCCATCATATATCATTACCTTGCCCGAGTCCAAGCTCTAAATCACAAACTCAAAGCAATCATACATTCTCAAAGTTTGGACAACATTTCCCCATAAATGCTTCATTTCCAACCTACAATATATTACCGATCACACATACGGTTAATAAGCAATAAAATATATCTAATTAGGCCACAATATCCCTCAATCAAAGCTAATTAGAAGCTTAAAAGCCACCATTAGAAAAACCCCCAATTAAACCCTAGAAACCGGAATTCATTCCCTCAAGCGTAAATTTGGGCAGCATGCCCTTTGTGTTTACCTAATTTTCCAGCCATTTAGGCTTCATTATTTTTCCTCAGCCAATCCCAAAGTCATATATATCATAATGCAAGTCAATAGCCGTTCCATAGGCTCATAACAATACAAGGACAAAATTTAAGCTAACAACAAGTGTGGAAACGAAGTTTACAAAAGACAGTTTTGATGGGTTTTTACGGAATGGGTACATCTGAGGCTACGCTTATCGGATTGAGGTGAAACATATACCGTTTTGAAGCTAAGACACAAGGCTACAATGTTCATGAAAATCACTTAGTCCAGTTTCCAATGCAACATAGTCAAATCCTCAATTTACAGAACCAAAATCTCACTCGTTGGCTGTCTAACCGCATTGTACTGTAATGGTCATATCTCAGGTTACAAAAGTCCGATTCAGTTGTTCTTAGAGGCGTTTGAAAGCTAAGTAAGAATACTAAAACTTTCATGTTTCGGCAAAAAGCTAAATCAGAATGGATCCTAGTCGAAAAACGTGATAAACTGGACTTAACTGATCACACGGACTGCTTGGGAAATACTTAAAACAGTAAGGGTATTTTGGACTTTTCATGTCCTACGTTGCTCCGATTGAGCTGAAATTTTGTAGGCACCTATAAAATACCATTATCTACAACTTTCATGTTTCATTCCAAGCCAAATTCGGCCTCTAACTAGGTGATACAGAAACGGGCAGAACTGAATTTTCAAGTTCCTGAAATCTGGAAATTCTTGAAATCAAATGCTAATTTCTTTATTTTTGGCTTGCTTCACCATCTTAACTTCCCATATTAAACTTTAAACATCAAAGCCCCAAATTGTAAGCACTAGAAGAATCATAGGGAAACTGTAAAAATTCCAATAAAATGGAAAATCATGATCCAAGCCTCTATTTCACCACATACATCAATAATTCAACCATATGTGACATATTTAGCAACTAATCACGCATTTAATCGGAGAATCAAGGTTCTAGCATGTATACCTTTCCAAGGAAACTAGAAACAAGTGTTCAAGGCCTTTGCTCCTCAAGAAAATTACACCGGTAGGTAGCCTTTGTGCTAGATAACAACTTAATCGGAGTAGATTTGCGCGAATAGAAGAAACTTTTCAAGATTTGGAGAAGAACAAGATGAACTCTCTTTGTCTTTCTCTCTCTCTCTAATTTCGGTTATGGGGCAGAAAAATGAAGAAGAAAGGCTGTTCTTGAGTAGTTAAGAAGACAAGAGATTAGGAGTAATCTAAGCCACAAGTTTGGCCAACACTTGGTTTAATTACAACCACAAGAATTTCTCTTTCTTCTCCTTGCATTTTGGCCACAAATTTTTGGTCAAGAAGTCATCATGAGAGAGGAGATATTTTGCTCAAATATCAATAAACTTATATGGTAAGAAAGTGGTGGTCAATTGGTGCGTTCAATCGGTAATGCGCGGGTCCCGCCGGTTCGCGCCGTTTTTCTTAAAAACACACGTACTAGGGTTTTTACTTCCTATTCACTAACCTCATCTCATTGCTCCTAATCACATATTATTTATCACTTACGAGTCACTTTTAATCACCAAATTGATCCTTGGTCAGTACCGAAAATTCATCCGGTGGAAAATCACGAAAACCCTAATTTGCCCAATCTTGAAAATGAAGAGTGAAACCCTACTTTCTAGGCTCATTTGCACTTATTATGGAATAATTGGATAGTAGGGCTTTAATAAATAATAATTTCCAAATAAAAGGAAATTTTTAAGAAAACGTGAGGAATTTTCCAATTCCAGTGATTAAAATTAGGGTTTCAATTAAAATGTGAGAGATTTAAGAAAACCGGTTAGTCACAAGTAAACTAGGGTTTTTGACTAAAATATTGGGGTTTCTAGTCTTTTAAAACAAAATAAGGTTTTAAATCAAACCCGAAGAAATATACTTTAATATTTTCTTCACAAACAACCTCCTAATAATCGGGATGTTACAATCTCCCCTCCTTAAAAGAATGTCGTCCTCGACATTCCATCTTGTACTAATCAAGTCAAAACATCCCGCAA
The DNA here is from genome assembly GCF_036785885.1 of Coffea arabica. NCBI lineage: Eukaryota > Viridiplantae > Streptophyta > Magnoliopsida > Gentianales > Rubiaceae > Coffea > Coffea arabica. The sequence goes on along the minus strand of NC_092323.1, from coordinate 7,153,031 downwards.
GAATCACTGATATTTCAAACCAAACCCACAGTCCGGCATCCCAAACTTCAAGCCTAGGATACACTACAAAGATCTGAAGCCTAAGCTCTGATACCAACTGTGACGACCCCACCTTCCCCTAAGGCGAACCAGAGGGTTCGGCGGACCGCCTGCCCAGCTCTCGCCGGGACTCAGTCGCACACTACAGTCCTCAACCCAATTACTATATAAATCTCAAAATTACATCAAATTCTCCAATGATTACATATCACAAATGCAGCGGAAACTGATTCCAATCGTGGAACGTATACTTACATCCATATCAATTTCAAATATTTATACAAGACCAATTCGTACATAAAATAGATCCAAACTTAAACTGTACACGATATAAGCCATCCAGTCACGTGAATAAGCACTCCAAGCTTTTCTTCGCCTTGAGCCCTGGGGGGGAAATAAAACATTTTTTTTGGGGTGAGCTAGAAGCTCAGCGAGTAACCATTGAAATCAGTAATCAAATCGGTTTCACAATAGTTCATTTCAATGATGTCATATAGCAATGATAAATCCGGAAACAACTACAACATTTGCAAAACAGTAAATATGGATTATCAATAATTCAAGAAACATTTACAATGGAAAGCGATAGTAACATTCATGAAAGGATACATTCATTCTCCTGACATTTCCTCGCTCATTTGGTCATTCATTTTATTTCATTCACCCCGTCCCTGGCTTTTGGCCAGGCTCCACCAACCTACATAGGTAATACTCGAGTATACCAAACGTTCACCCAAGTTCCTAATCGCCTGACCGAGTCCGCTTCTGGCTCAAGACGACCGGTAACAAGGGGCAATGGCCAGTTCAGCCCAAAAGGCTTACATCATGCGCAACTAGCATTTCAATAATTAAATCCTTGAAAATTGCACAGCTATTTAGGTCGAGTGCGATAAAGTACACACTCGCCTCGAAAACTCGTTTTGGAAATCATTATAAGCGCTTAACACGTTATCAACCAAAATACAAGTCATGAAGTCAAGAAACATAGCAAACAAGGCACACTCAAATGCCAGCACACATGATATGCAAGAAAACATTTCAAAAGTAACTTTGGAAACAGTTCAAAAGTAAATAATGTAAGAAACGGTTCATAAATAACTTTAGAAGTAGTTTGAGGTCACTCACCTCCACGGCTCAGAAACCATCCATCATATATCATTACCTTGCCCGAGTCCAAGCTCTAAATCACAAACTCAAAGCAATCATACATTCTCAAAGTTTGGACAACATTTCCCCATAAATGCTTCATTTCCAACCTACAATATATTACCGATCACACATACGGTTAATAAGCAATAAAATATATCTAATTAGGCCACAATATCCCTCAATCAAAGCTAATTAGAAGCTTAAAAGCCACCATTAGAAAAACCCCCAATTAAACCCTAGAAACCGGAATTCATTCCCTCAAGCGTAAATTTGGGCAGCATGCCCTTTGTGTTTACCTAATTTTCCAGCCATTTAGGCTTCATTATTTTTCCTCAGCCAATCCCAAAGTCATATATATCATAATGCAAGTCAATAGCCGTTCCATAGGCTCATAACAATACAAGGACAAAATTTAAGCTAACAACAAGTGTGGAAACGAAGTTTACAAAAGACAGTTTTGATGGGTTTTTACGGAATGGGTACATCTGAGGCTACGCTTATCGGATTGAGGTGAAACATATACCGTTTTGAAGCTAAGACACAAGGCTACAATGTTCATGAAAATCACTTAGTCCAGTTTCCAATGCAACATAGTCAAATCCTCAATTTACAGAACCAAAATCTCACTCGTTGGCTGTCTAACCGCATTGTACTGTAATGGTCATATCTCAGGTTACAAAAGTCCGATTCAGTTGTTCTTAGAGGCGTTTGAAAGCTAAGTAAGAATACTAAAACTTTCATGTTTCGGCAAAAAGCTAAATCAGAATGGATCCTAGTCGAAAAACGTGATAAACTGGACTTAACTGATCACACGGACTGCTTGGGAAATACTTAAAACAGTAAGGGTATTTTGGACTTTTCATGTCCTACGTTGCTCCGATTGAGCTGAAATTTTGTAGGCACCTATAAAATACCATTATCTACAACTTTCATGTTTCATTCCAAGCCAAATTCGGCCTCTAACTAGGTGATACAGAAACGGGCAGAACTGAATTTTCAAGTTCCTGAAATCTGGAAATTCTTGAAATCAAATGCTAATTTCTTTATTTTTGGCTTGCTTCACCATCTTAACTTCCCATATTAAACTTTAAACATCAAAGCCCCAAATTGTAAGCACTAGAAGAATCATAGGGAAACTGTAAAAATTCCAATAAAATGGAAAATCATGATCCAAGCCTCTATTTCACCACATACATCAATAATTCAACCATATGTGACATATTTAGCAACTAATCACGCATTTAATCGGAGAATCAAGGTTCTAGCATGTATACCTTTCCAAGGAAACTAGAAACAAGTGTTCAAGGCCTTTGCTCCTCAAGAAAATTACACCGGTAGGTAGCCTTTGTGCTAGATAACAACTTAATCGGAGTAGATTTGCGCGAATAGAAGAAACTTTTCAAGATTTGGAGAAGAACAAGATGAACTCTCTTTGTCTTTCTCTCTCTCTCTAATTTCGGTTATGGGGCAGAAAAATGAAGAAGAAAGGCTGTTCTTGAGTAGTTAAGAAGACAAGAGATTAGGAGTAATCTAAGCCACAAGTTTGGCCAACACTTGGTTTAATTACAACCACAAGAATTTCTCTTTCTTCTCCTTGCATTTTGGCCACAAATTTTTGGTCAAGAAGTCATCATGAGAGAGGAGATATTTTGCTCAAATATCAATAAACTTATATGGTAAGAAAGTGGTGGTCAATTGGTGCGTTCAATCGGTAATGCGCGGGTCCCGCCGGTTCGCGCCGTTTTTCTTAAAAACACACGTACTAGGGTTTTTACTTCCTATTCACTAACCTCATCTCATTGCTCCTAATCACATATTATTTATCACTTACGAGTCACTTTTAATCACCAAATTGATCCTTGGTCAGTACCGAAAATTCATCCGGTGGAAAATCACGAAAACCCTAATTTGCCCAATCTTGAAAATGAAGAGTGAAACCCTACTTTCTAGGCTCATTTGCACTTATTATGGAATAATTGGATAGTAGGGCTTTAATAAATAATAATTTCCAAATAAAAGGAAATTTTTAAGAAAACGTGAGGAATTTTCCAATTCCAGTGATTAAAATTAGGGTTTCAATTAAAATGTGAGAGATTTAAGAAAACCGGTTAGTCACAAGTAAACTAGGGTTTTTGACTAAAATATTGGGGTTTCTAGTCTTTTAAAACAAAATAAGGTTTTAAATCAAACCCGAAGAAATATACTTTAATATTTTCTTCACAAACAACCTCCTAATAATCGGGATGTTACAATCTCCCCTCCTTAAAAGAATGTCGTCCTCGACATTCCATCTTGTACTAATCAAGTCAAAACATCCCGCAAGAATCACTGATATTTCAAACCAAACCCACAGTCCGGCATCCCAAACTTCAAGCCTAGGATACACTACAAAGATCTGAAGCCTAAGCTCTGATACCAACTGTGACGACCCCACCTTCCCCTAAGGCGAACCAGAGGGTTCGGCGGACCGCCTGCCCAGCTCTCGCCGGGACTCAGTCGCACACTACAGTCCTCAACCCAATTACTATATAAATCTCAAAATTACATCAAATTCTCCAATGATTACATATCACAAATGCAGCGGAAACTGATTCCAATCGTGGAACGTATACTTACATCCATATCAATTTCAAATATTTATACAAGACCAATTCGTACATAAAATAGATCCAAACTTAAACTGTACACGATATAAGCCATCCAGTCACGTGAATAAGCACTCCAAGCTTTTCTTCGCCTTGAGCCCTGGGGGGGAAATAAAACATTTTTTTTGGGGTGAGCTAGAAGCTCAGCGAGTAACCATTGAAATCAGTAATCAAATCGGTTTCACAATAGTTCATTTCAATGATGTCATATAGCAATGATAAATCCGGAAACAACTACAACATTTGCAAAACAGTAAATATGGATTATCAATAATTCAAGAAACATTTACAATGGAAAGCGATAGTAACATTCATGAAAGGATACATTCATTCTCCTGACATTTCCTCGCTCATTTGGTCATTCATTTTATTTCATTCACCCCGTCCCTGGCTTTTGGCCAGGCTCCACCAACCTACATAGGTAATACTCGAGTATACCAAACGTTCACCCAAGTTCCTAATCGCCTGACCGAGTCCGCTTCTGGCTCAAGACGACCGGTAACAAGGGGCAATGGCCAGTTCAGCCCAAAAGGCTTACATCATGCGCAACTAGCATTTCAATAATTAAATCCTTGAAAATTGCACAGCTATTTAGGTCGAGTGCGATAAAGTACACACTCGCCTCGAAAACTCGTTTTGGAAATCATTATAAGCGCTTAACACGTTATCAACCAAAATACAAGTCATGAAGTCAAGAAACATAGCAAACAAGGCACACTCAAATGCCAGCACACATGATATGCAAGAAAACATTTCAAAAGTAACTTTGGAAACAGTTCAAAAGTAAATAATGTAAGAAACGGTTCATAAATAACTTTAGAAGTAGTTTGAGGTCACTCACCTCCACGGCTCAGAAACCATCCATCATATATCATTACCTTGCCCGAGTCCAAGCTCTAAATCACAAACTCAAAGCAATCATACATTCTCAAAGTTTGGACAACATTTCCCCATAAATGCTTCATTTCCAACCTACAATATATTACCGATCACACATACGGTTAATAAGCAATAAAATATATCTAATTAGGCCACAATATCCCTCAATCAAAGCTAATTAGAAGCTTAAAAGCCACCATTAGAAAAACCCCCAATTAAACCCTAGAAACCGGAATTCATTCCCTCAAGCGTAAATTTGGGCAGCATGCCCTTTGTGTTTACCTAATTTTCCAGCCATTTAGGCTTCATTATTTTTCCTCAGCCAATCCCAAAGTCATATATATCATAATGCAAGTCAATAGCCGTTCCATAGGCTCATAACAATACAAGGACAAAATTTAAGCTAACAACAAGTGTGGAAACGAAGTTTACAAAAGACAGTTTTGATGGGTTTTTACGGAATGGGTACATCTGAGGCTACGCTTATCGGATTGAGGTGAAACATATACCGTTTTGAAGCTAAGACACAAGGCTACAATGTTCATGAAAATCACTTAGTCCAGTTTCCAATGCAACATAGTCAAATCCTCAATTTACAGAACCAAAATCTCACTCGTTGGCTGTCTAACCGCATTGTACTGTAATGGTCATATCTCAGGTTACAAAAGTCCGATTCAGTTGTTCTTAGAGGCGTTTGAAAGCTAAGTAAGAATACTAAAACTTTCATGTTTCGGCAAAAAGCTAAATCAGAATGGATCCTAGTCGAAAAACGTGATAAACTGGACTTAACTGATCACACGGACTGCTTGGGAAATACTTAAAACAGTAAGGGTATTTTGGACTTTTCATGTCCTACGTTGCTCCGATTGAGCTGAAATTTTGTAGGCACCTATAAAATACCATTATCTACAACTTTCATGTTTCATTCCAAGCCAAATTCGGCCTCTAACTAGGTGATACAGAAACGGGCAGAACTGAATTTTCAAGTTCCTGAAATCTGGAAATTCTTGAAATCAAATGCTAATTTCTTTATTTTTGGCTTGCTTCACCATCTTAACTTCCCATATTAAACTTTAAACATCAAAGCCCCAAATTGTAAGCACTAGAAGAATCATAGGGAAACTGTAAAAATTCCAATAAAATGGAAAATCATGATCCAAGCCTCTATTTCACCACATACATCAATAATTCAACCATATGTGACATATTTAGCAACTAATCACGCATTTAATCGGAGAATCAAGGTTCTAGCATGTATACCTTTCCAAGGAAACTAGAAACAAGTGTTCAAGGCCTTTGCTCCTCAAGAAAATTACACCGGTAGGTAGCCTTTGTGCTAGATAACAACTTAATCGGAGTAGATTTGCGCGAATAGAAGAAACTTTTCAAGATTTGGAGAAGAACAAGATGAACTCTCTTTGTCTTTCTCTCTCTCTCTAATTTCGGTTATGGGGCAGAAAAATGAAGAAGAAAGGCTGTTCTTGAGTAGTTAAGAAGACAAGAGATTAGGAGTAATCTAAGCCACAAGTTTGGCCAACACTTGGTTTAATTACAACCACAAGAATTTCTCTTTCTTCTCCTTGCATTTTGGCCACAAATTTTTGGTCAAGAAGTCATCATGAGAGAGGAGATATTTTGCTCAAATATCAATAAACTTATATGGTAAGAAAGTGGTGGTCAATTGGTGCGTTCAATCGGTAATGCGCGGGTCCCGCCGGTTCGCGCCGTTTTTCTTAAAAACACACGTACTAGGGTTTTTACTTCCTATTCACTAACCTCATCTCATTGCTCCTAATCACATATTATTTATCACTTACGAGTCACTTTTAATCACCAAATTGATCCTTGGTCAGTACCGAAAATTCATCCGGTGGAAAATCACGAAAACCCTAATTTGCCCAATCTTGAAAATGAAGAGTGAAACCCTACTTTCTAGGCTCATTTGCACTTATTATGGAATAATTGGATAGTAGGGCTTTAATAAATAATAATTTCCAAATAAAAGGAAATTTTTAAGAAAACGTGAGGAATTTTCCAATTCCAGTGATTAAAATTAGGGTTTCAATTAAAATGTGAGAGATTTAAGAAAACCGGTTAGTCACAAGTAAACTAGGGTTTTTGACTAAAATATTGGGGTTTCTAGTCTTTTAAAACAAAATAAGGTTTTAAATCAAACCCGAAGAAATATACTTTAATATTTTCTTCACAAACAACCTCCTAATAATCGGGATGTTACAATCTCCCCTCCTTAAAAGAATGTCGTCCTCGACATTCCATCTTGTACTAATCAAGTCAAAACATCCCGCAAGAATCACTGATATTTCAAACCAAACCCACAGTCCGGCATCCCAAACTTCAAGCCTAGGATACACTACAAAGATCTGAAGCCTAAGCTCTGATACCAACTGTGACGACCCCACCTTCCCCTAAGGCGAACCAGAGGGTTCGGCGGACCGCCTGCCCACCTCTCGCCGGGACTCAGTCGCACACTACAGTCCTCAACCCAATTACTATATAAATCTCAAAATTACATCAAATTCTCCAATGATTACATATCACAAATGCAGCGGAAACTGATTCCAATCGTGGAACGTATACTTACATCCATATCAATTTCAAATATTTATACAAGACCAATTCGTACATAAAATAGATCCAAACTTAAACTGTACACGATATAAGCCATCCAGTCACGTGAATAAGCACTCCAAGCTTTTCTTCGCCTTGAGCCCTGGGGGGGAAATAAAACATTTTTTTTGGGGTGAGCTAGAAGCTCAGCGAGTAACCATTGAAATCAGTAATCAAATCGGTTTCACAATAGTTCATTTCAATGATGTCATATAGCAATGATAAATCCGGAAACAACTACAACATTTGCAAAACAGTAAATATGGATTATCAATAATTCAAGAAACATTTACAATGGAAAGCGATAGTAACATTCATGAAAGGATACATTCATTCTCCTGACATTTCCTCGCTCATTTGGTCATTCATTTTATTTCATTCACCCCGTCCCTGGCTTTTGGCCAGGCTCCACCAACCTACATAGGTAATACTCGAGTATACCAAACGTTCACCCAAGTTCCTAATCGCCTGACCGAGTCCGCTTCTGGCTCAAGACGACCGGTAACAAGGGGCAATGGCCAGTTCAGCCCAAAAGGCTTACATCATGCGCAACTAGCATTTCAATAATTAAATCCTTGAAAATTGCACAGCTATTTAGGTCGAGTGCGATAAAGTACACACTCGCCTCGAAAACTCGTTTTGGAAATCATTATAAGCGCTTAACACGTTATCAACCAAAATACAAGTCATGAAGTCAAGAAACATAGCAAACAAGGCACACTCAAATGCCAGCACACATGATATGCAAGAAAACATTTCAAAAGTAACTTTGGAAACAGTTCAAAAGTAAATAATGTAAGAAACGGTTCATAAATAACTTTAGAAGTAGTTTGAGGTCACTCACCTCCACGGCTCAGAAACCATCCATCATATATCATTACCTTGCCCGAGTCCAAGCTCTAAATCACAAACTCAAAGCAATCATACATTCTCAAAATTTGGACAACATTTCCCCATAAATGCTTCATTTCCAACCTACAATATATTACCGATCACACATACGGTTAATAAGCAATAAAATATATCTAATTCGGCCACAATATCCCTCAATCAAAGCTAATTAGAAGCTTAAAAGCCACCATTAGAAAAACCCCCAATTAAACCCTAGAAACCGGAATTCATTCCCTCAAGCGTAAATTTGGGCAGCATGCCCTTTGTGTTTACCTAATTTTCCAGCCATTTAGGCTTCATTATTTTTCCTCAGCCAATCCCAAAGTCATATATATCATAATGCAAGTCAATAGCCGTTCCATAGGCTCATAACAATACAAGGACAAAATTTAAGCTAACAACAAGTGTGGAAACGAAGTTTACAAAAGACAGTTTTGATGGGTTTTTACGGAATGGGTACATCTGAGGCTACGCTTATCGGATTGAGGTGAAACATATACCGTTTTGAAGCTAAGACACAAGGCTACAATGTTCATGAAAATCACTTAGTCCAGTTTCCAATGCAACATAGTCAAATCCTCAATTTACAGAACCAAAATCTCACTCGTTGGCTGTCTAACCGCATTGTACTGTAATGGTCATATCTCAGGTTACAAAAGTCCGATTCAGTTGTTCTTAGAGGCGTTTGAAAGCTAAGTAAGAATACTAAAACTTTCATGTTTCGGCAAAAAGCTAAATCAGAATGGATCCTAGTCGAAAAACGTGATAAACTGGACTTAACTGATCACACGGACTGCTTGGGAAATACTTAAAACAGTAAGGGTATTTTGGACTTTTCATGTCCTACGTTGCTCCGATTGAGCTGAAATTTTGTAGGCACCTATAAAATACCATTATCTACAACTTTCATGTTTCATTCCAAGCCAAATTCGGCCTCTAACTAGGTGATACAGAAACGGGCAGAACTGAATTTTCAAGTTCCTGAAATCTGGAAATTCTTGAAATCAAATGCTAATTTCTTTATTTTTGGCTTGCTTCACCATCTTAACTTCCCATATTAAACTTTAAACATCAAAGCCCCAAATTGTAAGCACTAGAAGAATCATAGGGAAACTGTAAAAATTCCAATAAAATGGAAAATCATGATCCAAGCCTCTATTTCACCACATACATCAATAATTCAACCATATGTGACATATTTAGCAACTAATCACGCATTTAATCGGAGAATCAAGGTTCTAGCATGTATACCTTTCCAAGGAAACTAGAAACAAGTGTTCAAGGCCTTTGCTCCTCAAGAAAATTACACCGGTAGGTAGCCTTTGTGCTAGATAACAACTTAATCGGAGTAGATTTGCGCGAATAGAAGAAACTTTTCAAGATTTGGAGAAGAACAAGATGAACTCTCTTTGTCTTTCTCTCTCTCTCTAATTTCGGTTATGGGGCAGAAAAATGAAGAAGAAAGGCTGTTCTTGAGTAGTTAAGAAGACAAGAGATTAGGAGTAATCTAAGCCACAAGTTTGGCCAACACTTGGTTTAATTACAACCACAAGAATTTCTCTTTCTTCTCCTTGCATTTTGGCCACAAATTTTTGGTCAAGAAGTCATCATGAGAGAGGAGATATTTTGCTCAAATATCAATAAACTTATATGGTAAGAAAGTGGTGGTCAATTGGTGCGTTCAATCGGTAATGCGCGGGTCCCGCCGGTTCGCGCCGTTTTTCTTAAAAACACACGTACTAGGGTTTTTACTTCCTATTCACTAACCTCATCTCATTGCTCCTAATCACATATTATTTATCACTTACGAGTCACTTTTAATCACCAAATTGATCCTTGGTCAGTACCGAAAATTCATCCGGTGGAAAATCACGAAAACCCTAATTTGCCCAATCTTGAAAATGAAGAGTGAAACCCTACTTTCTAGGCTCATTTGCACTTATTATGGAATAATTGGATAGTAGGGCTTTAATAAATAATAATTTCCAAATAAAAGGAAATTTTTAAGAAAACGTGAGGAATTTTCCAATTCCAGTGATTAAAATTAGGGTTTCAATTAAAATGTGAGAGATTTAAGAAAACCGGTTAGTCACAAGTAAACTAGGGTTTTTGACTAAAATATTGGGGTTTCTAGTCTTTTAAAACAAAATAAGGTTTTAAATCAAACCCGAAGAAATATACTTTAATATTTTCTTCACAAACAACCTCCTAATAATCGGGATGTTACAATCTCCCCTCCTTAAAAGAATGTCGTCCTCGACATTCCATCTTGTACTAATCAAGTCAAAACATCCCGCAAGAATCACTGATATTTCAAACCAAACCCACAGTCCGGCATCCCAAACTTCAAGCCTAGGATACACTACAAAGATCTGAAACCTAAGCTCTGATACCAACTGTGACGACCCCACCTTCCCCTAAGGCGAACCAGAGGGTTCGGCGGACCGCCTGCCCAGCTCTCGCCGGGACTCAGTCGCACACTACAGTCCTCAACCCAATTACTATATAAATCTCAAAATTACATCAAATTCTCCAATGATTACATATCACAAATGCAGCGGAAACTGATTCCAATCGTGGAACGTATACTTACATCCATATCAATTTCAAATATTTATACAAGACCAATTCGTACATAAAATAGATCCAAACTTAAACTGTACACGATATAAGCCATCCAGTCACGTGAATAAGCACTCCAAGCTTTTCTTCGCCTTGAGCCCTGGGGGGGAAATAAAACATTTTTTTTGGGGTGAGCTAGAAGCTCAGCGAGTAACCATTGAAATCAGTAATCAAATCGGTTTCACAATAGTTCATTTCAATGATGTCATATAGCAATGATAAATCCGGAAACAACTACAACATTTGCAAAACAGTAAATATGGATTATCAATAATTCAAGAAACATTTACAATGGAAAGCGATAGTAACATTCATGAAAGGATACATTCATTCTCCTGACATTTCCTCGCTCATTTGGTCATTCATTTTATTTCATTCACCCCGTCCCTGGCTTTTGGCCAGGCTCCACCAACCTACATAGGTAATACTCGAGTATACCAAACGTTCACCCAAGTTCCTAATCGCCTGACCGAGTCCGCTTCTGGCTCAAGACGACCGGTAACAAGGGGCAATGGCCAGTTCAGCCCAAAAGGCTTACATCATGCGCAACTAGCATTTCAATAATTAAATCCTTGAAAATTGCACAGCTATTTAGGTCGAGTGCGATAAAGTACACACTCGCCTCGAAAACTCGTTTTGGAAATCATTATAAGCGCTTAACACGTTATCAACCAAAATACAAGTCATGAAGTCAAGAAACATAGCAAACAAGGCACACTCAAATGCCAGCACACATGATATGCAAGAAAACATTTCAAAAGTAACTTTGGAAACAGTTCAAAAGTAAATAATGTAAGAAACGGTTCATAAATAACTTTAGAAGTAGTTTGAGGTCACTCACCTCCACGGCTCAGAAACCATCCATCATATATCATTACCTTGCCCGAGTCCAAGCTCTAAATCACAAACTCAAAGCAATCATACATTCTCAAAGTTTGGACAACATTTCCCCATAAATGCTTCATTTCCAACCTACAATATATTACCGATCACACATACGGTTAATAAGCAATAAAATATATCTAATTAGGCCACAATATCCCTCAATCAAAGCTAATTAGAAGCTTAAAAGCCACCATTAGAAAAACCCCCAATTAAACCCTAGAAACCGGAATTCATTCCCTCAAGCGTAAATTTGGGCAGCATGCCCTTTGTGTTTACCTAATTTTCCAGCCATTTAGGCTTCATTATTTTTCCTCAGCCAATCCCAAAGTCATATATATCATAATGCAAGTCAATAGCCGTTCCATAGGCTCATAACAATACAAGGACAAAATTTAAGCTAACAACAAGTGTGGAAACGAAGTTTACAAAAGACAGTTTTGATGGGTTTTTACGGAATGGGTACATCTGAGGCTACGCTTATCGGATTGAGGTGAAACATATACCGTTTTGAAGCTAAGACACAAGGCTACAATGTTCATGAAAATCACTTAGTCCAGTTTCCAATGCAACATAGTCAAATCCTCAATTTACAGAACCAAAATCTCACTCGTTGGCTGTCTAACCGCATTGTACTGTAATGGTCATATCTCAGGTTACAAAAGTCCGATTCAGTTGTTCTTAGAGGCGTTTGAAAGCTAAGTAAGAATACTAAAACTTTCATGTTTCGGCAAAAAGCTAAATCAGAATGGATCCTAGTCGAAAAACGTGATAAACTGGACTTAACTGATCACACGGACTGCTTGGGAAATACTTAAAACAGTAAGGGTATTTTGGACTTTTCATGTCCTACGTTGCTCCGATTGAGCTGAAATTTTGTAGGCACCTATAAAATACCATTATCTACAACTTTCATGTTTCATTCCAAGCCAAATTCGGCCTCTAACTAGGTGATACAGAAACGGGCAGAACTGAATTTTCAAGTTCCTGAAATCTGGAAATTCTTGAAATCAAATGCTAATTTCTTTATTTTTGGCTTGCTTCACCATCTTAACTTCCCATATTAAACTTTAAACATCAAAGCCCCAAATTGTAAGCACTAGAAGAATCATAGGGAAACTGTAAAAATTCCAATAAAATGGAAAATCATGATCCAAGCCTCTATTTCACCACATACATCAATAATTCAACCATATGTGACATATTTAGCAACTAATCACGCATTTAATCGGAGAATCAAGGTTCTAGCATGTATACCTTTCCAAGGAAACTAGAAACAAGTGTTCAAGGCCTTTGCTCCTCAAGAAAATTACACCGGTAGGTAGCCTTTGTGCTAGATAACAACTTAATCGGAGTAGATTTGCGCGAATAGAAGAAACTTTTCAAGATTTGGAGAAGAACAAGATGAACTCTCTTTGTCTTTCTCTCTCTCTCTAATTTCGGTTATGGGGCAGAAAAATGAAGAAGAAAGGCTGTTCTTGAGTAGTTAAGAAGACAAGAGATTAGGAGTAATCTAAGCCACAAGTTTGGCCAACACTTGGTTTAATTACAACCACAAGAATTTCTCTTTCTTCTCCTTGCATTTTGGCCACAAATTTTTGGTCAAGAAGTCATCATGAGAGAGGAGATATTTTGCTCAAATATCAATAAACTTATATGGTAAGAAAGTGGTGGTCAATTGGTGCGTTCAATCGGTAATGCGCGGGTCCCGCCGGTTCGCGCCGTTTTTCTTAAAAACACACGTACTAGGGTTTTTACTTCCTATTCACTAATCTCATCTCATTGCTCCTAATCACATATTATTTATCACTTACGAGTCACTTTTAATCACCAAATTGATCCTTGGTCAGTACCGAAAATTCATCCGGTGGAAAATCACGAAAACCCTAATTTGCCCAATCTTGAAAATGAAGAGTGAAACCCTACTTTCTAGGCTCATTTGCACTTATTATGGAATAATTGGATAGTAGGGCTTTAATAAATAATAATTTCCAAATAAAAGGAAATTTTTAAGAAAACGTGAGGAATTTTCCAATTCCAGTGATTAAAATTAGGGTTTCAATTAAAATGTGAGAGATTTAAGAAAACCGGTTAGTCACAAGTAAACTAGGGTTTTTGACTAAAATATTGGGGTTTCTAGTCTTTTAAAACAAAATAAGGTTTTAAATCAAACCCGAAGAAATATACTTTAATATTTTCTTCACAAACAACCTCCTAATAATCGGGATGTTACATCATCCACTTGATGTTCGTGGTGACAGTGAACTACTTGTCTAAATATTTTTCCTGCAAGATTCTGTTTCTTCAAAATAGGCTGCCCTGTCAGTTTTAATGCGACTGCTCTTTGTATTTTGGCTGTGTCTTCACTGTTGATATCATTCCTCTAATCTTTTTTTTTTTTTTTTTTTTTGGTTTTATCTGAGGACGCGAGGGAATATGCTAATCAGGTCACTGCTCCCTTACTTGATATTTTCTTGTCATGGAACCAATCTATAACCGTGGCAAAGTACGTAGTCCTGGCAACTGGCAAGTCAAATGCCAAAATGGGATTTCTGAAGCAGCATATGCTTTATCCAGACATTCTCGAATAGCATCTTAGACTTGCCTGTAAGCCAAATATCCCCCTATTTCCTATCATGATTTGATTTCATTACATTATAATTAATCCTCAAACTGAACCTTAAAAGCTCAGAAGTGAATATGAATGTCTCTGAACTCTTTTCGTGCTTCAAGCAACGCTCCCAATTGGCAAAGTGCTGTGAGTAGAGCTTGCCGGGGTGGCATTATTATAACCAAAAACACATCAGACGTAAAATAAACGACGCTGGGGCATTGGTGCTTATCCTTGGAGAGTAAGCAGATGATACTTGGATGTGCGGTTCTTGATTCGATCTAGTAAAATCCAGATAACTTGATGAATGGATAGTCGCCGGCAGGGTAATGGAAACAATTTTATACTGACAATTTACTTCAGCTTTCCAAAATCCAACGTGCAAAAATTGGATTCCGGGCTTCTTTAAATTTTCAAGTTTCTCACCTTTAAATAGAAAATCTGTTGCGTAAAGCTGTAGGGCAGATTCAATGGTGAAAAACTAGGGAATTCTAGAAGGGCAGATTCAATAAGAAAAAAATAGACAAAATGGAGAGCGTGCATAAAATGATGGATACAATTCACAAGAACTTCATCTCATTATTATTCCGCAAATTGACTGAACAATAGAGCACTCAGAAACCATGGGGTCTATGACTATCACATCCTGAACAGGGTTGGACATTCCGATTCTTGGCTTGTCATCTCAGCCGTCCGTTGTTCTTTGGCAATCATGTATTTGCGCACTTATGGACGCGGTTTCTACCGCAATTAATCTTTGCCTCATGAGGGATGGGCATTAATAGCATATGTATATATGCGATTCACCTAGACATGGCTAAGGTGCGGTGCAAATGCAATTCTCTTTTGACTTGAAGTTGTTGATTAGGCTAATCAGCTGCACCAACACCATCTCTTGCTGATCTATTGCAATGGGGTATCCTTCTACCAATGGGGCATGCTTCTTCAACAAACAAAATATACTAGGCTAAACTACACATTGGCTCCTAGGCTATAATCGTAATACTACTTCAGTAGCAAATTACCTCTTGTTCACGAAACCTACGAATTGTTCCTTGATGACTGAAAGTCAAATATTGTGACTGAATTATCTCGCGACCCTTTTTCATCATTTTTTTCTTTCTTCTTCTTCTTCTACTTTACAAATCTTTGTACATGAATGAAAACTCTCTCGCTGTCATTGTTCTTAACCGAACTCCCTATATATCGCGTTGACCCTTTTTTCATCAACTCTAAAGGCGCTACATCGTTTGTTTTATCCAAAACAGAAGCATTTCCTATACATTTGTCATTAATCTCATTACCCATGAGAAGGGGTTAAAAAAACCAAACAAATACCACCTTTCTTTGCTCACATTTATCATGGTTCTACTAGCCATCAAAGTCTGCATTGATCCTAGATGAAGTATAACGCTGAAGGTATTAGACGAAAAGGAGACGAGATTTCGTGCACACTTTTTTCCTGCTAGTTACCTTCTCCAAACTTCCAAGAACGAAAAAATAGAGAAATGTCTGTCTGCGAAGGAAGGAAACCATAGCCTTTCCTACCCCAGTTTAGGCCGAAGGTAAGAAAAGTCCATTTGCATTGGGCGGACTTCAATAGAAGGCAGATCATTGGACCAATCAACGACAGAAACTACTAGGCCCAAAACTCAGGCTGTTAGGCCCGTCACAAGTGCCGATCGTTGATTAATGGTGGAATGCATTTGGGCCTAGATGATTGATTTTTTGCTTCACACTGCCATAATCAAATCATAAACCTTAAAGATTAGTCTTTGGTTTGCTCTATTAGCGAGGGATTATTTCAGCACGGTCGGTTATGATTAACTAATTAAATAGTCACTGATAATCTTCCCCTGAAAAACAAAATAAGAAAAAAGAAAGTGCTAATTCTCTCCATAAATGCCTTGTTTGGATTTTCATTTACCTCACGCCGCTATTGTATATTTTTCTACAAAAAATTTCAGAAAATAATAATTCAAATTCAGACGGGCTCTTAGTATAGCAAGCCTAAGCGGTTTTAGATGTCAATTCAATTTTGATTTGTTGTCTCCAATTTTCCGGTTAGTAATTGATACCAAGAGCAACATCACATCACTTCGCCTTGCCCTATCTTCATACTGCACTTGAGAACTTAATTTTCTTTTTCCTCTCTAGTAAATATAAGAGAAAGGATGCTATGCGCAGCCATAAAGGGCTCCCAACAATTTTAATAGCAGAGGTTTGTACCTCATTGGAGCAGCATTTCTATTATTTCTTTCTCCTTTCCAGGTACGCTGAATCGATATCTTTGCAAAAAAATTTTACGAGGAAAAAAGAAATCTTGTCAAATTTATGGAGAGTTGTCGGAGCCTTATCTTTCCAGGTACGCTGATCGACCGAAATGATCTGCGTAAAAGATTGATCTTTCACCTTGTGGTCCTATAGATAGTAGAAGTTATGGTTGAACAACCAATTAAAGAGGTCCGTTGGCTTATCCAGGTTTTCTCTTTACTCGGAAAGCAACTAAAGTTCTATAAAGTCAGCTGCGGATGATGACAATAGTAGAATCCTACAACTTGAATCCCTAAAAAAGAAAGCGAATAAAAAAAAAAATGAAGAAGAAGAAAAACTGAAAGAGGATAAGTAACTGAGCAGCCTTCGTATTAATCTTGATCCGGATGGGAAGCATTTTCTTGGCCCCCCATAAACTTGTCACCTAGCCATGAAACAAAAAATAAGATGATAAACTAGCACAGTTGCACGTGCTTGAGCTTCTTGCAGCCAAGCACCATTTTGGTGACAAGTTGCAAATTAGCCAGATATTTCTGTAACCCATCTACAACGTCACTAAGCTGCAATCAAATCAAGTCGCTGGTGAGCCAACATCGAGCTTGAGTCGAGTTATCGAACTTAAATCGAGTACTGAGAAATGCAACTCGTTAACTTGCTTGCAAATCGGCTCATATATATTTGAAAACTCAAGAAGATTCAAGTTTGAGTTCGACTAGGCTCGAATTTCGGATTGGGTTCAAATTTGAGTTTACATTAAAAATTAGTCGAAGATAAAATTAAATCGAAACTCAACCCAATTAAATTTAAATTCGACTAACATAGACCTAACCAGCAGTAGAAAGTAGAATCAAATTTAAGGGGAAGGACACCGGAGTACTGAGTGATTCGATTCGCTGGCAAGTTCGAAAACAAAGAAGATCCTGTTGCAGGTGTACTTGTGTACTACAAATCTTTCACACGTGAGCTGTATATCTCAGGTGTATTTATTCTTCGGAACAGGAGCATTCAATATTGATTCGGCTCAAGAGCGTAGACAGGAGAGATCCCCTCCGGCTCCGGGCCGCCCCACACAAAAACCACCAAAACCAACCAAAAAATTGCAGCAGCATTGACCTTTCCCATTTCCATGGATGTCTTTGGGATTCCATGCATTGGAACATGTTTCCAACTACTACTAACTACTATTACTAAATATATAATAAGTATGTTTTCCAGGCCAAGTGAGAGAACGTGCCAGACGCGTCGTTTTATTCGTAGTATTAGAGTATATTGATCAAGATTAACTACTCCCTCCCTTTTTTTATAACTGACGTTTAAGGTTTTGCACACCAATTAAGAAAAGTTTTTCATTGTTTAAATCTATACACTACTTTCCTTTTGTACCCTCATTAATTGTCCAATTCACCCATGTTTTCTCTCACTAGAATACTAAATGGTGCTGTTTTACTAGACCAAAAGCAATGCAAACTAACTCCCACCAAACTAGGAGTAGTAATTAAGAACCCTGTATTGGAAAAGAGAGATAAAAGGGTAAAATTGTGAAAAAATAATTAATGCTGCATGGGGATAATACAACGACAGATAAAAGTACTTAAAAGCAAAATTCTTAAACGCCAGTTATAAAAAAAGGGAGGGAGTATGTATAAGTAAGGTAGGACAATTTGTTTTAGGCGTGATATTTAATGGCTAAATGTCCCCCCCCCCCCCCGCCCCCCCTATGGTTGCTATTGTAAGTTGGTCCGGTATAAAATACCACCCGACTAGAAAACATAATTAATATTAAAGAGTGAGCATCTGATAATAGCCGGGTTTAAGTATCAATATTCCGGGTTAATATTGCTTGCTCTACGATTATGAATGTTAAGCTCTTGATTTTCTCGAGTATTTGCTCGCCAACGACTTTCAATCTTCTGCATGAAAGTCCCTCATCAGTACCTAATTCAGTTAAGAATCATCGTATTAACCATATCCAGGTAATAGATCAAAGGCTATCAGTACATGTAAATAATAGGGAAAGGGAAAAAAAAAAAAGAACAAGTAATGGTAGATAATTTTCATCTTCTTGTAGATCTAGTCAAGAAGGTGCTGATAAGAAATCGGAAGTGTCAGACAATACATGTAATAATAAATGTTTTGGTTGGGTGGGTTAATAGTTACCTTAAAAGAGCATCCGATGTTACGACTAATAATACCAACAAGTTGTCTATTAATTTCTTGGCAGATTAAGGGCGTGCGGAAGGGCACCTCATTTGGATTTGGGGGCACGGCCTCATTCATTGGCTCTCGCTGTCAAATATATGGTGGTTTAGTATTGCATTTGAAGGGCTGTAGGTAGTAGAGTCACCTGCAAAAGCGGAAGTCTACCGGCATTGGGTCCCTTTGTCGTGGCACAGCCCCGCAAACTATGTGGCTCATACCATTTCCACTAGGGATTGATCCTTACTTCAATTATTAATTATTCCCTTCTGAGCCTGACTTTCAAACCTTCATACCGCATCACCTAATCGAGATCACAGATCCCTCCATGAATTTGATCCCTATCCATCCCTCAATCCCTTCCATCGGACGCCCCCCCATCCCCAATTAATTCCTCTCTTTTCGAGCCTATACTGTATACTTGGATGGGATGGGGATGATGTTTATCTCTACATTTATTTTCGGTGGATGCATGCATGAGTGGTTTCTTCATTTTGTTTCCACTTTTTCCTATTAACTTTCTTGAAAATGTTAGACGTAATCATTCATTGAAAATGTTCTCCAGAGACTTTATAATTGTTGAGGTTGATGCAAAAAAATTACTACTTCAAAGCATGAACAAAGGGGTTAGAAGAATAGGACGGACGTCGAATAAACAAATTAAAACCTTTTGGACGTAATCTCACCCTTTGCTGCTCATCTTTGCAAGTGGTGCATGCCCAAGGTTTTAGGTTCACGGGAAAGGTAATTTTTGAGCAAGCTACAAGTCTCGATTGCTTTTTAGGTGTGGATAATCAAGTTTTGGAGACAAGTTTTTAATTATTCCAACCTCAGGTTTTTAGTGCCATATCAAAATGTTGGTTAAACCCGAAGTACTGGCTTCACACTTTCTTCTAGTGTGAGAAGACTTTTCAGATGACATAAAAACCGCCGACATTGGGTTTGAAGTTTGAACCAACTTATTAATCTCACACACTTTCTTCAAATGTGCCTTCTTTCCTTTGTTAAAAGCTGATTGTGATGGCATGATTTCGTTAAGCAGCCACGACTCACATGACAAAACTTCAAAAACAAGTTAATTGCCTCACCTCTTTTTACCCCCCCCCCCCCTTTTTCCTCCTCTCTAACGCTAGCAAAAGGCATCACCGAATTCGGAGTCTTTATTACCCCGGGTTGGCTTGTCTGCTGTTGGGGAAGCCTCTTAAGGTCCTGACACCTAATGGTCGCGGCGGTTCGACCCTTGTTAATGTCTTGTGTCTTCTGGAGGATGGGGGCACAAGCGTAGTGGAATTAGTCGAGTCCGAAATAATAATTCGTTGAATCCCGGATACCCACTGTGTCAGAAAAAAAAAATCGAAGTCTTTATTGTAGAACCAATATAAATAAGCACAACAAAAATCAACTTTTGGATAGGGTCTTGAAATGGAATGAGCTGTGGTGATGTGTAAAATCTTGGGTCGTTGCGAGGAAACTCCCATATCCTCTGGGGTTGGGATTATGGGAATGGGTACCTATCTCTCTACGAGACGAGTACCTGCACGAAATATGAATTGAATTCTTGGGTTGGCATTTGAGAGTTGAATTGAGACCAAGCGTGCCACTGCCAAGTAGCATCTAATCATATATAGAAGAAGAAGACCCATAATAACCAAGCTACTTTAATTTCTGTGATTTTCTCCTTTTCTTTTCCTAGTGGAAATAAATGAATAATTAGGTCAAAAAGGAGTTTGATGTAACTAATTAAAGAGGCCATCGTCTTTCAAGACGGGCTGATCACAAGAAAAAAGAGTTGTAATTAGAGCCAAGATCTTAATTTTACCTAGCTATGATCTTTGTGGTTCTCCTTTTTCTTCTTTTTTTTTGGTGGGTTTGAATTTACTTTTGGTTTATGTGTACTAGCATAAACGCCAAAGCCAAGCGACATCATTATTTTCGGTACGAGCAAGAAGAGAAAAATAGAGAGGTGCGCTGCGGAGATAAGGGGATGAAGATGGAAAAGGAGAGAAGGAGGTTAAATGTCCTGGTCACCACCCGGCAACACAAGTTCCATTGCCGCTTTCTTGTCCCCTCCGTCCCCACCCATCTCTCTCTCTCTCTCTCTCTCCCTCTAACCCATCGCACGCATTTGATCTGCTTTTCCTTCTCTTTCAACAAATGCCCCCTCCCTTACGCGAGTGACTTACGTTTCACGGTTTCAGTCATCAGTCATCAGTCATCAGCACGGATTCTCCAGCACCATCAACCAGCTCTTAAGTAAGTGTAGCTAATCTGGTAGTTTTCGGCTGGAATTTCCCTAATTAAGGTCCTGTTTGAATTGTAATTTTCTGAAATTTTCGTAAAAAATGCATTATAACGATATGATACCGTATCTGAGACGAAAAGGTGATTGAAAAATGGGTTTGTAAAAAATGTAAAAAATTTTTGGATAAAAAATGACTTTCCAAACAGCGCTAACTTGCACATTTATCCTTAGGGCTGTTAGAAGGACAGAAATTAAAATTTTCATGCACCCTTCAACTGTAGCTTAACCGAAATGGGGGGCTGTATCGCTATATCTACTGCCGTGTTTGGAAATAGAGTCCTAATTAATAACCCCTGAGCCTGTGCACCTCCCATACATGACATGATACAACAAAAGCAGAAAAGCCTCTGCGCCTAAAGCGGGCTTTCTTGCTTCTTCTACCTCCCACGCTGTCTTAATGGAATGAGGGGAGTGGAGCCGGATTGACGGCTGTGACGGAGTTAGTGGTGGTGGGACTGGGATCAAAGCGGCCACGTGGGGATGGGGATTGAGGGTATCTGTGGCCTATCACAAAATTTAGCATCATGCTTTTGTGGGCAATCAATCATTCATGGATCAGTTGAAATGTGGAAATTGATAACCTCTGTTTACAATTGGCTGGACAAATAAAAGTGGAAACCTTCTGGATTTATCTTTCATTTCTTTCCTTCTTCTTTTTATATATATATATATATATATATATATTTCAAAAAAAAAAAAATCATTACAGCGAAGATATGGTAATCTCCTTTTGTCTACCTCTTTTTCGTCTCCATCATGGCTGCCGCGGGAGCGTGGTCTCAGACCCACTCTGACTCTGCTGCATTCACCACCCAAATTTGAGTAGAAAATTATTCTAATTGTAGCCATCGCCGCTCAACCCAAATCTTTTTGTTGTGCCAAGGGAACAACCTACGACGTCGTCCCGGAAACTGCCCCAGCATAGATCCAACTTTATTACATCATCCTAATTTTGTTTTCATCTTAGTCGTATAAATTTATCTGAAAATGTAAGACGCGGCGATACCAAGCCAGGGATGCAAGTTTTGTGGTGTTAAGAATAATCATCTGTAGAGTCAACATGATTTTGGAATGAAAATATTTCTATCCAACGCCCAAACCAAATCTTTGCTTTGGAAGCAAAGAAACGACGCATGCAGGATAACAACCTTCCGTTGACCAAGGAAGATCCTTCTAATTTCCGAAAAATCTTTTTGGCATTTTCTGCATGCATTTCTTGTGATTACGGCAACTTCTCATTTTTACGTCAATCGTGTCTCGTTGTGGTTCGATGTCATTTTTTCCCCCCTCGGAACGCAACATGGAGAAAGAATAAGATATCATTTCTTGAAAAGAAATCTTAAAAAGAAATGTGAATTCTCTTGAATAATATTAACATTACCGGAGAGAAATACTTCATGTTTCTACATATCCTTTTTTTTTTTCGTGGGGGGGGGGGGGGGGGGGGGGGGGGGAGGGGGCCAAATCCTTACATTGTAGTATAATTCTTCCGGCTGTTTAATGCATGGAAGGTTTGGAATTCAAGATAGAGGAAGGTGAATTTTCCTCTATTTCTTAAAATTATAGTCCTTTTTTGGGGTAGAACCTTGATGTTCTCGTACTATTCTATAGTATCTCTCTCAATTAAGACATAAGTCTTGGTATTTATGGTCCTTCTCCAATAAGATGATAAAAAAAAAAAAAAATTTCTCCTTTAAAAAGTCCTTTAAACACCTGCAAGGCTACATCAGTCATTTTGCAGTAATATAAAGGTAATCCCGCGGGCTTCCGCTCGAACCAGAAAGCAAGAACCGGAAATCCCTCTTTACTAACTTTTTACGAAAATAATTCCCTGTAACTACCTATAAGTCTATAACATCGTCAGGCAGTGCCTATTGCTCCCATCATCGAATCTCAACCGTCCATCTCATCCCCAAAAAGAAATGAGTTTTGTAACCGATGGGGGCATCCCTTGAATCGTAGCTAACGTATGATGGAATGCATGCACTAACAAATGCAGCATCCTTTTCTATATTTATACATTTTTTTTTACTTACCTTTACTTTTTAAAATAAATTTAACACCTTAACAACTTTTTACCAAGGGTGCATTTAATAAAATTTAATTTTGAAAATTGAAATATAAAGTCTGAATCTGTTAATTTATTGAATTATTGAGTATATATCAGGTTAAGTGATAAGTGAATAGTTTATCATTTATTTTTTGAAACAAATTTTATTTAAAAAATTCAGTGCTACTTAATTAATTAATTTACTCAGATGTTTTATTTTATTTTTAGCTATTAAACGCGTTTTGAACATATTGGATGTATTTGGATAGTATTTTATTTGTCAAATTTTATTTATTTTCTTTATCAATATATTTTTTAATTATCTTTTTATCTCACATAATCACGTTAAAAAGTGATGTAGTATTTTTATATAAAATTATTCCAATTAATCAACTATCCAAACACATTCATTAACTCTGAATTTATTACTTTTAAGTGTTGAATTAGGTTAAGTCCCAAGAGAAATATTGAAATAAGCAACATAACAATTCCTAAATTACTATTTTACCCTTCAACGGCCATCTGTTGTATAATATTTGGTGGGTTTTCACTGCTTCGAGTTCCTCGGCTGATTCAACACCACCAGCCGGACGCAGCTCTCTCTCTCTCTCTCTCTCTCTCTCACACGCACACTTTTGTTTGCTTTCTTCTGTGAGCTTGTTTTAATGGAGGGTCCCTGATACCAAACCTCGCTCACTCTCTCTCACTCTCACACACACACCCTTTCTCTCTCTAAACTCTAAAGCTTCTTTGTTCTTTGCATTTTATGGTTGTGGGCTTGACTGACTTTAAGGTTTGTAAATAGCCCTTTTGGTCTTTGTGCCTTCCTGTGATCTTGTAATTTTACCTGCAAGCTCAGATTTTTGGTTTCAGGTATGTACTCATTCTTGTTCTATCCTGGGTTCTGGTGCACTTTTCTTTCCATTAAGCTGGCTTTTGATGAATTTTAGTGTTGCTTGCCGAGATCCTGCACCTTTTTTCTTAAGTAGTTTAGTAAAATTCTCCATATTTAAAAAAAAAAAGATTATAGCTCAAGCTTTGATGTTTTCCTTCTCCAGTCTTTTTGCCAACTCAACTTTTTTCTTAATGAATAATGATTTAATGTGTTCTCTTCATTAAAGTTTCCCACTTTGTGGATTTAATAAGTGGGAAATGTTTTACAAGTGGCTAAATTCAGTGGAGGTCTGGTGAGGAGCTTAATTAATGTTTAGTGGTATTCAAGTTGTTCATATTTTAGGACTTTTATGGTTGTTCCATTTTTTGTTGTTTTCTTAAAAATTTTTAGCTTTTGGCTCTTGCAAAATTCTAAATTTAAAACTGGGATGGATATTTGCTTGAGTTATGATGTATGGTACTATAACTTTTGCATATTTGATATTTCGAATTCGTAGTCAAGGTAACTGGAAGTCTGGAAGATAAATAAATTATACCATGCAAAGAGCAAAAACTGTGTGTGTGTGCGCGCTTTTTTTTTAACCTGCATTTCGTTTTGATCTGCCAAAGTTGCCATGCTGGTCATGTATTTTGTACTATTTGTTTGAACTGCAATTGTTTATGTGATGTGCTTTTCTCGTTGACAAAGTAGGCCTTTGCTCACCTTAAAAAGTTTGATGTTTTCGCTGCAGCTCCATTTTCTTCTAAAACTGAGACGTACAGTTTGTCATTGCATTCTCCTTTTTTTCTTTTTCTCTTTTTTGTACAAATTTTCCCATATAGGATTAGAGCATATGTGTCTCTCCGCTTTATTACTGAAAAGAAAAGGCTTGATCGTGCTTGTGTTATTGACATGTTTTGGTTACTGACTGAATGATGGCATCGGGTTCACAGGCAATCAAGACATTTCTGTCTGATGTCTCCACCGCTTTTGGGTATTGAAGGTGAAGGGCAGGGCAATGTATCTGTAATGGCTTCTTCAAAATCTGTTGACTGTGTCTCTAACAACGGTTTGGGACTGAAAGAACGGAATTATCTTGGACTGTCAGACTCCTCCTCTGAGGAGAGTACTTCTATGTCGACTGTGTCAAAAGAGAAGAAGAGCAGTTTAAATCTTAAGGCTACAGATTTGAGGCTCGGTCTACCTGGATCTCAATCCCCGGAAAGGGAATCAGAACTTAACCTGCTGAGCTCAGACAAATTTGATGAGAAGCCCTTGTTCCCCTTACTTCCATCTAAGGATGGAATCTGTTCCTCAATACATAAGTCTGTAGTTTCTGGAAACAAAAGAGTATTCTCAGACACCATTGATGAATATTCAACTGTGAAAGCTTCAACCTTCAATGAAAGAAACTGGATGTTTTCTGCTGCTGGTTCCAATTCTGAAACTCATCAATCTATTGGACAAGGAAAATTTTCCGGCAAAGCTGGTGTAAGTGTGCTTTCTAGCAGGTCATGTGGTAATGAACCAAGTGAGGTCCCATCAAAGCCATCAGTTGAGGGGCCACATGTAGCAAATGGATCGAACCAGACCAATATGAATAGACCGACCAACAGCAGTGCTCCTGCTGCAAAGTAAGTTCATGAGCTCCAGACAGAAAAGGAAAACAACAAGCGCTGTGCTAACAAATAATGTTATAATTAAGGATTCTGTTTAGTCTAATAATATTGTTCTTGCACTGCAGGGCACAGGTAGTTGGTTGGCCTCCTATCAGATCATTCAGGAAGAATACACTTGCTACCACATCAAAGAACAATAATGAAGTTGATGGAAAACCAAGTTCAGGTGCTCTCTTTGTCAAAGTCAGTATGGCTGGCGCTCCTTATCTGAGGAAGGTGGATCTGAAAACTTACTCCGCATATCAAGGACTTTCCTCTGCTTTAGAGAAGATGTTTAGCTGTTTTACCTTAGGTGAGCTTCTCTTTATGTCTTGGTTGTACTGGTTTATGTTGCAATCAAAACAATAAGTTTGAACTGAGCTGTCTAATATTTCTAGGACAATGTGGAGCTGAGGAAGTTTCAGGGAAGGAGATGCTGAGTGAGACCAAGTTGAGGGACTTGTTGCATGGATCTGAGTATGTGCTTACATATGAGGATAAGGATGGTGATTGGATGCTTGTGGGAGACGTCCCTTGGGAGTAAGTTCAGTTTATTTAACATGTTTTGCTTGCCTATGTCAATTTTTTTTCAGCTTCATCCTGTGCTAGCTTTGATGCTGAGTGGGCCGAAAATGTTGCAGAATTTCCATTCCTCCCCCCCCCCTCTCTTAAAAGTAACTTGGGAAGCCTGCCTGGAATGAGTATAACATTGAAAGGATCTACAAAAACAGTTTTCCCTTTAGTTACAGATCTTGCTTGTGCTGTACTACCCTTAACTTTACGTTGTTTGTCCTGAGCATGATGTTGCTTTTCACTTTTTGTTCATTTGTGTTATGCATGGATAGAGGATAGAGCCATATAGATGGCATAGTAAAGTTTCTAGCTTTTGTGAAAGGATGTGGCAGAAAGGCCGCCTGTGAATGCTTTTCTCAACCTTTCGAATATAACCTAGGATGTATCCATTTACTGGCTATTTATCTTGGCCTTTTTCTTGATGCATTCAATATTGGCTTCACTCACATTAGAAACTGGAAGCGACAAATGTATCTTCAGCAGTCCTTTACCGCTTTAAGAGATGAAGGCATGTGTTGAGGCAGTTTACCCATCATGAGTTTATGCAAGGCTTCAAATCCTTTAAACTTGACGTCTAGCAGATCAGGATAGTTTGCAACCATTTTTTCTTTTCTGGGGATGTAGTTTTATTGTTTAGGTGTCAAAAATATTCCAGTGATATCAAGTGGTATATAAAAGTACAAAATAAGCAAAACCTTTTGACTTTGACTTTTTTCTTGTTCTATTTTCACTTGCTTACTTGATTACATTATTCATTTCTCTCTTCCGCACCAATTGCTCTATGCTAGAATAAAAATGACAGATTTTCCAAGATCTAATTCTTAGCCTTTGCTTTCTTCAAATTTGAGATAGTCAACCTCACGAATTCATATTAGTCAAGAGATACACCTGGCCTGATAGAGAGACGCTATCTATTCGAAGGTCTCCTTGATTCTGCAAAAACTAAAGCATGATAAATAGGTTTAGAGCATAATATATGAGCTGCTTAGCTAGCAGCAGTTTATTTTTCCCGTAGAATCTATGTTTTAGTTGAACGCTGTACAGGTGTAAGAGATTTGTATTTTGAAGAAACTTGCTGATTTCCCAGCTGCTTTTGGATCTTTTGGGCAGATAGCAAATTATGCATTTTAAATTAGCATTTGCTTGTCCAACTATGTGCATCTACTTTATGTCAATGACATTGATCTGTTTTTGATTTCATTGTTTGATTTTATGCTGCTAACTAACGGGTGGGTATATTGCAGAATGTTCATTGAAACTTGCAGGAAGCTGAAAATTATGAAGGGCTCTGATGCTATTGGATTAGGTATGCATTATATGTTAGTACGTTCTGTCAACTAATTTTCAGCTCTTCATACTTACAGATGTGTGCTAAAAGAGAGTGAAACAAGATTGCAACTTTTGTTTTGGTCAATAACAGGATTAAAATTTCAATTGCATATAAGATAAACCTGAACCCAGTCTAGACTGAATCTAGTTGGGTAAAATACTATCTTGCGAGTTAATCCGAAGAAAGCTAAATAATAGAACGGGTGTGTGTATGTCTACCAAGGGAATGTGTAATAAAATCCTTTTCCTAGTATTTTCTTTCCCTTGTACATCTTTCTCCTCAAGTTAGCAAATGATGATTTTAATGAACCAAAATATCTTGAACTTGGTTTGCAGCTCCCAGGTCCGTGGAAAAGTGCAAGAACAGGGACTAGCTCTTGCCTTGGGTATGGTGAGTATGGTTTAGCTGCTACTCAGTCAAGAGGGAGAGACGCGAAAGTGGTGTAGGTCATTATCGACAGGATATACTGAGATGGAATGCAGATCGTGGGTTGGCGCAATTCTGGTGTTACCAGTGCTTTGGTTGGATTAATAAGTTAAAGTGAATCTCTGTCCTTGAAAAGCTTTTTAAATGCAATAGTATGTATTCCAATAACTGTGGAGTTGGATATTTCGACGTCAAAAATGAAGTAGCTTGAACTGCCAAGTTTATGTGTGATTGAAAAACTTGTCCAGACTTGAACACATTATTTTTACTTGCTGCTTGTATCGTTGTGGATGTGCTAATTCAGCTGCACAAGCTTTCTTCTATGTTATTCTTTTATCTCTCTCTCTCTCTCCTAATCTAAAAAATGTTCTGCCTTAAGAAGTTATTTCTCCTAGTTTTTCATCTTTGATGGCTCAACTTTAGTTGCTTCGATTGCGATTCTATGGTACTGTATTTCTTTTTAAGTCCTACAACCCTTGACAATGTTGTAAATTCCTACGTTCTGGTACTGAGAACGGGATTACATGCAATGCTCCTTAAATCTCTGCTATGTGTCCCAAAAAATCTCAAATGCACGAGTTCATGCTTCTAGATTTTACTAAGAGCAACCAAGTGTTTTGAAGGCGTTTGTTTGCAATTTGAACAAATTAAAGCTAAGCAAGCATTTGTGTTTTCACTTGGCTATATATTGAAGTAGCGAACTGGTTGTGCACGGCATCTCATCTTGGCTGTCCAATCAAAATAGCAGCCATCAACTTTTAGTTGATCCATGTAGTATAAGCTGTCTTAGGTGGTAATCAGACAGATTAATATGCATTAATTTGAATCTGTAGCTCAACTGGAAGAGTAATAGCTACTAGTCGACTTTAATAGCTGATCCCGTATAAATAGGCACTAAACAATCCTAACAAAAGATGCAAACTTTGATAGTCAATGCATTGAGGAGCTTCTTTCGTGTATTCTGCCTCATTTCTTAGAAATCTCGGGGGTTCTTATGGATAGATATCTTTGGCATTTGACTAGATTATGTCATTTAATAAAAGCTTTAAGAAGTTTTGGTGGAATTGATGCTGTTTTCTTGCACCTTTTACTCCCTGAATACAGATACTACTATTTGCTTGTGGCCGAAATGCCGCATAAAAGCGCCATATAATGCCCTGCTGCATGATGAGCTAGAGTCTCCTTATTGCAAGGATACAGCGCTTAGCTTCCTCTCTTTTCTTTTTGGCTTTGAGCACCCGGTGTCCCCACCCACCCTTAGTGAGACTAATTCGAATTCGACTCAGGGAGCATCCGCAGAGTTCGACTCTTAGTCGGGGATAAAAGCTTAGCCTAGAGCTTAGTTTCCTCTCTTTTATTTTAACCTCTCAAATATGGCTGTTAAATAATAATAATTTAGTATTTGTAGCAGCACCGACATCATAAACAATGCAAAGAAAATAAAAGTTGGGATTCTGTGATATCATGAAAACTCCAAAGGCTTCTGCAAATCCTGATTAGTTGACTTCGGATTAACCAACTTTCTGTGTTTCGAGGCAGAAGAAAGTTGAGTTCCCTAACTAAGTGGGTCAATAATTCAAATTTGTCTGCCGACTCTCCAGGATTGTGCACCAATACCCTTTTCTTTTTTTTTTCCTGCCCTTTTAATGGTATAGAGCAATATGAAATGTGTATCAGAAGCAAAGAATTTGGATCTATCGAGAAACTCCAGTACCTATTACGCTACAAGATCTTGATAATGTAACCATTTGACTTTAAAATTGCAAGATTGACTCATAAAAACTGGTTGAGCTTTGTCATCCCCATAATCTAGGATTTTGCAGTTGTCAGCTTTTATCATGTTATGGTAGCATCTCATTAGTGGTACTGGCAGACTATTCTGGCTTCTAATCATTCGGAAATTAGTGCGATGCCTAATCATTACCAACTACATTAAGTACAAAAACCTCTTGTTGATTGGAGTTATTCGCTTCCTAATTCAGTCTTTAAAGATAAATCAATCATATAAAGGTTGAATAGCATCTCAGTGCTGTCTTTGTCAAAGGAATCCAAAACCCTTTTCAATCGGCAGTCTCCTAAAGTAATATCTTTGACAAAATTAAAGCTGTCGTGTGCCACTACAATTCGAAATTAGCGGCACCAGATCAAAGCCTCAGAGCCCTTTGGCGCTAATTTGGATTAGGAGGTTGATGACATAGGCAAATGGAGGTTACAGGAATTAAAAATCTGTCGGTGCAATATTTACTTTTTATTTGTAGTGGTTAATGGACGGCGGCCTCTTCCTCATCATCCTTGAGTTTTTTGGCACAGTTTTTTTTTTTTTTTTTTTTTGCCCTCCCAGAAAATATAATGTTCATGATTACGAAGTTGGATTATCCAGTGAGAAATCAAGGTACAATGATGGATCAATTAGTGAAAGAAAGCTGGAGGTGTTTAGTGGAAGCAACGCGATGATTAAGTTGGAAGAAAAGCTTCGCTGATGAAGTGATTCTGCTTTCAATTAGTTGCGGTTGCACTTTCACATGGCCAAAAGCCGATCTTATCTTCCAACAAGAGTCAAGATCATAATCTTTTCTAGCAAAAGAATTGAACCGAACCACTAGAGGAACATAGTAAATAATAAAATGATTCTTCAACCTTGAATGATTGTCCCCTTGAATTTCCATAGCTTCACAAGTTTTGTTGCAAAAGAAAACTACCTAAGCCTCACGATTAGTAGTAATTTGGCATGTTCCAGATTTCCCTGCTCTTCGTCCCTTGTCAACTTAATAGCGGTACGACTCATTCATGAGAGAAGTTGCTGGCTATTAACAGTTGTTTTTAATGATTCCATATCTTATCAGCACCATAGACGAGCAGAGGAGCATATACACTCGGTAGGTCACAAATTATTCCAATCTTTTTTTATTTATTTATTATTTATTCTAGGATAGGTGTAATAGTAAAATTTCATCTGTTGCAACCTTTTAGTTGCAAGTAAAATATCATTTTAACTAAGTTACACTTTTGTTGCTGTGATAGGAGTTGTAATTACTCTTTAATGTCATAATTTGTACATGAGTGGACCTCAAATTCACCATCTTTAGAAAACCTAAAATGGATTTCATTCCTATCATGGTAAAACTTAGGGTAGATGTTGGATATTAACAACGGATGTTTACGCTTTCTTAATACAAAAAACAAGGGTGATCACCAGCAAATATATCATATAATAAACTGGTAATCGACATTCTACGTTTTTTTTTTTTTTTTTCAATACAGGGAATATTTCAATTTTTTTTTTCTGTGTTAATTGCAAACTATAGAATTGAAGAGTCAGGTTTACAATATATGATTTGAAATCAAGGAGGAAATGTCGCACCAAAAATGTGTCCCCCATCTGGTTAGCCCTTAATGATGGATAGCGATATAACACCCTCCTCTTCCTACAACTAGCTTACAGTGCTGCTTCCTATATATATATATATGTATGTGCCCTAACATGCCACATTGCATGGTTCAACACCGATTGTTGCACTTGAAAATCTTGTGGTGTGACCATATTAAATAGCTCAAAATCTACTGTTCCAACCTTTCGTTTTCTCATGCACCACGGACTCACGATGCGTTTCTCCTACCACCCAAATGGTCGTGCGCAAGCGAAGCTCGGAGGTCCACATTGCTGTCCATCTATGGCTGGCCATGGATTCAAATGGAGAAACGTTAGGAGTCATTGTTCGCAAGAAATGATTGATCCCAATTGAGATGGACTCCTCGAATCAATCCGACCCCATGATTTAGCCAAAATCTATCCACACACACACACATATATATTCCAAAGTTTTGTACTAATAATATATTTTCGACCTTTGAAACGATAGCTGTCCTCTCCTTTATTCATGTTTTTTCGCGTCCTGATCAACGTCATAATCATACTTGCTAGTAGTATTAAGCTTCAAATAACTATTAATGAACATTACCATATATAACTTGTCATCATTACAGCTAAACATGTTTGGCCACCATCCACCTAGAGAAACTTGGCCATAACGAAAATACAACTGACGTGAAATTATTAATCACTTCCATATAAATGAAGTGGGCACACTGTCACATTGACATTTCTGTGTTTTATCAAATGTACACTCTGATTATTTATTCTTAATTATAACGCTAGTAATAAATATCCTTTATCTGCAATGTCTAAAACTACAGATGTAATCGAATCGAGTCAAATCGAATATTGCAATACTCGAGCTCGACTCAAGATGCAAGAAGGATACTCGAGCTCAAGTTCGAATGAATAGTATTATTGGAACTCGAGTTCAATGCATTGCATACAGAACTCGAGTTCGACTCACATGGATCCGAGTCAATGCGAGCCTTATCGAGCTCGCGTTAGAAAATTTCATTTTATTAACAATTTTGAGTGAAAAGACATTATTGCCCTTCAAAAATTTTCATGCGACCTGAAACATTTCGTAAATTCAACCACTTTTGTTGGCATAACGGTAATTTCATAATAATAATATATTAATGAATTAAAATTAAAAAGTTCGATAAGACTCGACGAGCGTTCGAACATTGCTTCTGGATACTCGAATTCGACTTGATTGACTTATCGAAGTACTCGAACTAGATCAACCCGATTATGAGTCAAGTTTTTGACCCAGTTGCTCTCGTCGAGAGCAGCTTGGATTCGATTACAACCCACGTCAAACAGACGAAGTTTCTCTGGGTTTGGGTATTTGTGAGACTTTAATTGTATCTCCTTAAGAATAGTAGTGTATAGTAAACAATGTGCACGTACGTCTGCAGATTTTGTATCCAAGTGGAATGAGCCATCCGTTGCCAACTTCCCCCTAAGGCATAAATAGCGAAAATGGATGAGAGGGACATTCTAATAGAAAGCGTTCGAGGCGTAATCATTTTGGTTCTGAAATTGGAGGCATTATTATGTATGCCTTTATTTTCTTCTGTAACTTTTCATTAGGGACACTCCAATACTCCATCCTCTTGCATCACTGCTACACTTTTCTTTCAAAAGTTCAGGAATGCAGTTTAAATTAAATAGATATATAGGTATACATATGCATATTTATTGTGAACACCCAAGTTCAATGTTCTGCTTTTAGAGTTTGTTATCATTTAACACGGCCAGAGATGCCTCATTCATTCCTTTTTTGCACTTTTACATCGCTTTTTCCTTCCACATTTGAGGACTTATCATTTGTGGTGAAGGAGGATACGAGACACTCTTAAATTGCGTGGAATTCATAGAAAGAAGCATCCGTCCCCAGCTTGGTATCAATCAAGATGCTCATTTTATATGTATAGTAATAAATAATTGCAGCCTTTTCCAGGAAAAAATATAAAATGTATAAGGATGCAATTATGGTACCAGTACTGTTCATTCAATTAGGATGGAGTTTGTTGGTGAGGATTCTAGCAGTTAAAGGAGTCCATGGCATGTGCCTCAATAATGAAATACTTGGCCAGCACCAACCCAAAGATGGCTACTAGTGCTACTAGTACATATTTGTTTGCCTCATAGATAGATAATGGACTTTTTTTTTCTTTCCATTTATATTTTTGCCTGACCAATCATATACTTTTCCATCTTCTCTCATCCATACGTACCATGTATCTGTGTACGACTCTGACCCTGACCCCAAAATTTTGAGTAGCTAAGCACACAAAAAGGGCACACAGAAGAAGAACAGGAAGGGAATAATGGTGGAACTTTCTGGTGCTAATTTTTCGTGATTAGTGTTCCATAATACTAATTAAGTATATGCTGTTGCAAACAGTAGTTTCTTTTGCTCTCCGCTACCAACCTCACCATGAACGCAGATGATGACAAGGAGCTTAGTTAGTACCTGCATTTCGTTTGACTCTTAAAAATGTTTTAAAAAAAAAAACTTGCCTATATACATTGAATTGTTTATATATACATATATATATATATGTTCATTTGTAGGAGACAAATCCATGTGGTTGTCCAATTTTTTAGTTAAGGATGTGAGTACTAACAATCAATCAATCATGTTAATGAAGCATCCTTCGATTTTATTTACATGAAGGATATGGGGTGTGATGGATCATTAGTACTAGTAGGATTCGAGTGGTCTGTAGCATGAATGATGTTACTATAAAACTTCCCAGAAGCTCGCTCTAGCAAACGGCAGATGAAGTGATGAAGACAAGACTACAAAACCGATCACGTGGCTTACCACATGCCTTCACTAATACACTAGTAGTAAGTAGTACTCCATTCATTAGTGGCAGTACTGTACTGTCTCTATTACTACTTTGATTGATTTTGGGATTAGGAAAGCAGTCCAACTGGACTCATCAATGTCACACTCACTACAGAATCAACAAAACCCTAAAAATTTTTCTAAGAATCAAGAACGAGAATTTCTTCGTGGGCCCACCTCAAAAACCGGTAGCCCTAGCCTTGCTCCTAAAGTTTTTTTTTTTTTGGGTAGTGTAATAATGACTACTAAATTTTCATCATAAATCATCAATAGAGCAATACGACTGGCTTTATACTAATCTCTTTGGGTGAAAAAACCAATGTTTTTAAACTCGGACCGGTCAGTGAACCGGAGAGGTGGCCGGTTCGCGGTTCGACCAGTCCGACCGGCCGGTTCAAAGGTTCACTGTTTTTTTTTTTTTTTTTTAAGTGTTAAGTACTAAGCAAGTTTCATTCTACACTTGAACTTTACCAACGTAACTTAATTTAAGTTATGATAATAATAAATTTTCTAAAAGTTATACACAAAACATGGAATGATAAATATAATTAAAATATCATAATTCACCACAAGTTTTCATAAATTCATTATAAACATAAATAGATACAATCCAAATGTGCACCAATTATCACAAATAAAAACACAAAAAATAAATTAATTAAATATTGAAATTCTTTTACAACCCTTAAAAAAATCCATAAAAGAGTTCAAGTCAAGACAAACTATTTGAATAGCAAACTTTTATCAGTGGCATGATAAGCAACCACACCACCTTCACAATTTCATCAACTTAAGCTGAAAAAGTTAAAATTTTATTATAAAAATATAAATCTAATTGCTCAAACTAAAAAAAACTAAAAGTTTTTTAAAAACAAATATACAGTTAAACACATAATAAATTAATTGCTACTAAACATTACTAATTAACATGTTATATTAAATTCAATGATCCTATACCATTAATTATTTTAAATTCAATTATCAATAGCTTCGATTATGTGCCAACTACCATATTTTTGACCAACCCAATGTTATTATTTGCAATTC
Organism: Coffea arabica; assembly: GCF_036785885.1. Classification (NCBI taxonomy): domain Eukaryota; kingdom Viridiplantae; phylum Streptophyta; class Magnoliopsida; order Gentianales; family Rubiaceae; genus Coffea; species Coffea arabica. The sequence continues at coordinate 7,117,716 of NC_092323.1, read as the reverse complement.
CTACCCAATTCCTACACGGATGTGCACTACTTTTGCAAAAATTTCATCCTTAATTAATCGAATAAAAATAAAACAAAAATGAGGGAAACATATGAAAATTGAGGGGAAAAAGAAGAAAATGCAAAAAATCAACTAAAGTTAATAATATAAAAAAAAACCTTGAAAAGAAAAAAATTAAACTTACTAAAATGTTGGAAAACAAGAAAAGTTGAAATTTTCAACTTGTTTACAATCTGCTAAAGATAATAACCAGATAATAATGGTGAAGACTTGAGAAAATCTTGTTGTGGATATTTGGGTTAAAAATGGTTAAGAAGAAAAAATTGAAAAAAAAAAATAAGAGAAGAACTTGATGTTTTAATATATTTTTTAGTCAAGTAGAATTCTCAACAAACTTAAGTACAGTCTAGCGGTAAGATTGTCATATTTAAACTTGGAGACCCAGGTTCGAATCTTAGCTACACCATTCGTGATATTTTGTTGAAGAATTTAAAAAACCGCCGGTTCACGGTTCTTAACGGTTGGCACGGTTCGTCCGGGTTTCAACGGTTCTCCATGAACTTCCGGCTTTAGTATTAGACCGGACCGGTGACATGGCCGGTTCGCGGTCCAACCGGTCGAACCGGCCGATCCGGTCCGGTTCTGAAAACATTGGAAAAAACTAGCAGGAATGGTTTGAGTAGCAGCAGCAGCAGCAGATCTTAGTAGTAGTATATAGGAGTAGTTACGTTACTGGTAAGCTCAACGGTGTGGATACAACGTTGACCGTGCACTCGTGGGGATGGAGATGGATGATGGATGGATGTTGGACTTCCGAGTTTGCGATTTCCCATGAGCCAAAAAGAGCGTGTTAAGAGAATCAAACGGCGTCAAAGGATTTAGACCTTTTTGCTTTTGGCTTGGGCCACTGACTCCAGTGACAGTGAGGGGGAGAAATTGAGAAGGAAAAACCAAAAATTAGACGGAGAAAACTGGTACAGTACGTAATGTACGTGATTGCAGACGAGACGACGCTGCAACTTTGTCAAATCACTTTGGGACTTCACCCGAGTCCGTGAGTGATGCCGCTTTGCGAGTGATTTCTCGGACCCGGGCGGTAACGGTTGTATTTTGCACGTCGAGTAATTTTATTTATACATGACATAACTTTATTTATATAACGTGTAATTTTAGAATAAAATTTTATGAGTTTCACACACGTTGTAAAAATCAAGGTACAAGAAATAATCTGGACCTTACAATTTTTTATGACCAAATCCTAACCATGAATTGTTCAGGACGGTCCTTCTGATGACCGTCGCTTCCCATTTTCCGTGATTTCTCATACTACTGCTGCTTGGTACTCTTGTCGTCCGTCTCACGGTCTTACCCAAAGGGCAATAATATCCGTTACTATTCACTATCCATTACTACTTGGTACCCTGCTTGCACTCTTACCCGCCACCAGCCACCAAAAATATATGTTTTGTCCCAGCATTACTAGTAGTACTACTGCTACTTTTGGTTCTAATAAAGCCAATTTAGCCAGGTTTGTGTTTGGACGATCTTTCAGCACTTCTGATTGGGATCCTAAGCGAGCTTAGCTTTGAGGTCCCTCCACCTTCCCATCATCATAAGCCATCAATCCTTTTACTCTTAATCTCCCTGTTGAGGAAAACTCTGTTCATCATTGTTCAGATGAACTTACGTAGATGATAAGTACCATAGTATCATCTATCTAGTTAGCTTAGGCCTTGTTTGGATTGCGATTTTTCGTCGGAAAATTACGTTGTTTTCCGTGATCACATTTCCCTATTACCTTTTTCCCTCACATACATCAAATCGCTACAGTAATTTTTCCATGAAAAATCATGGAAAATGCAATCCAAACACAACCTTAGTGTGTTTGGATACACAAGTTCTCAAAATATTACTCTAAGCATTTTGCTTTCAATCACCATTTTATATTCTTAATTATATATTTATATTTCACATACATCTATCACATATGAATAATTCAAGTGATTTACTGAAATCATTATATGTGTCTTTAAGCTTGCGATGATGACAAATTTGTAGCATCAAACTACGACATGGTACATGAAAGGCAAACGAGAGTTGCCACAAATAATCATGGAGCAGTTAAGTACAGGAATGCTCAACAAAACGTCAATCACTTGTCTGACTTAACATGGTCCGTTAAATCCTGCGACTGAAGTAAAGTGCAGCACACAACCCTTTGATAAGTAGAGGCGTTAAGTACCCACATTATGCCATTATTAAAGTACTCCGGCGAGTACGTTGACGCTTCACAGAAATGTATGCCTGCTCCGTCGGCCACTTAATCATAATACTGCGGACTCAAATTATATTTACACCCAACCCAACCCAACCCAAGAGATACGGGCCGTGTCAAACTGCGCCTCCCCTCTTTTTCATTAATGATTTTGTGTGCAGAAACGGCAGACGAGATATTTCATAATGATTCCGATTTGATTCGTTGGCATTGACAGCTTAACATTTATTGAAACGGACTCGCAAGAAGAGTACATTTTAGAATTATTGATCATCATCATATCATTCATTATGCCCACCATCCTATCGGCTATCGCTTCCCCCCCCCCCCCATTCACTGTGCTATCAGCCAAAAAAGGTCACACCCTAACAGGAAAATCCCATCTACGCTAAGGATTTGTCCTTGCATGAAAGTTAAAACAGGGCGTGTCCCATACAGAAAGCAATTTGTAAAGGGATAATTTGTAGTAGCAATTAGTAGTATCTCCTAGGAGAGCTACAGAGTTGTAACTGTCTGCTTCTATGTTCTCACTATTGAATTTAAGTTGGCTATCATGAATCATCATCGTCTAGCCCATTTTATCATTTACTTCCACGATTCCACCTCCAAATTTCTACCTCTCTCAGAGAAATCAGAATAGGATGGGGTGGTTTAATTTGTCATTCCAAACTTTGTTTACTATTGACAAAGATATCCCATTCCTTTGTGTCACAATCAAGAAATAGAGAGTCTTCTTCCACGTTTCAGTAAATCGCATTCCCATGTATTAAATGCTACTCATAAATATCTTGCCTATGGTGTTGTAGGGAATGCATATCTTATTTTATTTTTCGTATACAAATGGTTCAGTACAGGCCTCGCAAAAGCCACACCTTCATATTTATGATTTAGCTCATCTTCTTACTCCATTAATTCTCCCCCCAAGATTCAACCTTAACGCTGCTCTGGTTGAATGAGATTGAAAATAGAGAGTTCTGAGGGGGGCGGGGGGGGCGGGGGGGATAAATTAATTTAATGAAGAGAGCAGCTCAGGTAGCCTTAATCCCGTTGTGTAATTGACCAGTAAGAGGGAACAAACTACAATGCTCAACCAGCAAGAAACAGCCAATGGGCACAAATTTTTAAAAGTTAAAACTATAAGCATGTCAGTAAACTACTACGTGGCTTGAGTAATCCTATTGCAAAGTTGAAAAATCAATGAAAACCTTGGGAATTGTAGACATGGAGTAACAGCTTACTTGCTAGTACTGCTATTAACAAAGTAATGATAGTTTATGGGGAGCGTAAGGCGAAAGTGCAAATTAATCCCCCTCTTCTTAGTCCATACTTAGGGGCTTCCTAATACTGCCGAACAGAGAATCTCGCATGGCAGGCGGCAGGCAGGGCTCAGGAGGCAGGAGGGTCGGTGTCCAGCGTTCATATGCTGGCGATTTACTGCATCGAAGTATGGAAATGGAAGGAGACAGTGGACAGAGCCTAAAGCCGACCCCGTTGACTTCCAAACCTTGGTTTAGAAAACAAATCACCACTTGGCAGTCACTAGGTGAAGAAATTAAGAACAAAACCCACAGCCTCCATTTGAACATCACTGTTTCACCTTGGAAAAAGGCATTTCATCAAAAGAAATAAGAGTGGGGCATCAAGTGAGACCTCACAGATATCTCATACCGACTAGTTTATAACTTTTGTGCTCTGATCTTTTTAAGGGTTCTATACTCTATACACACCGAATAGACTTTGCATACAAGCGTAAAAGCAAGGAGAAGAGGGCAAGAGATTTTATTTTATTTTTTTTAAAAAAAAAGGGGTCGTCAACTTTCTTCCACTTAGCATTACCAGTATATTGCTACTACAGTACTGCTAATATATTTTGTCTTATTAGTCAATTCTATCAAAAATTTCGCCCTTTTTCTCTGCTAGTGGTAGGCCTGTCTATCTATTCCCATTAATTCTCATTCGCATTCGTCTTCTCTAGTACCAAACCCAATACCATAATACACCACGAATTTCTTTCTTTTCTTTTCTTCTCTTCTCTTTTCTTTCTTCATCAGAATCATCATCATCGTCAACCACTACAAGATAACCACATCAAACAACTAAACAACGACAACATACAGATAGCAGTATAAAACCCAGAAAACGAGACAAGGGAAAATAAGGACGGGATCGGTTGCGGTGGAAGGAGCTCAGAAAACTCACAATGGTATTGGGATGGCGAAAAGCCTTCTGTACGTCGATCTCTAGGGATCGAGACTCCAGCATCCATAGCAGCAGCTCCACCGGCAACGGCGGCAGGCAAGACAAAATTAGTCACGACGCCCATCAAAGCAATCCAACCACTCCTAAGCTTAGCTCCAAGTTAAGCTTCTTCTCCATTCCTTCCACTCCTCGGTTACAATCTCAGCTTGTTTCTAGCCCCAGACTTCGATGTCGAACCACCCCCACCACCAGGGCAACCAGTACTCCATCCACACCACCATTACAACCGCCTGAAAGTCCAAAGCGCCAATGCAAGACGGCCAAAAACAGCCCCAGATTTTTCCAACTACGCTCCTCCACCCCATCCTCTCCTCGCTCCCCTTCCACTCTTTCTCTTCTTAAATCCACCCTTCGCATATCCTCCAAGGTAAACCATCAATTCTTTTTTGTCTTTATTATCTTTAGAGAAAAAACAAAAACTTACAAAAAACATATTCTAATTTGTTTAAATATTTTGTTCTCTTCTTCCTTGCAGACAAGGTGTGGAATATGTTTACACGGCATAAAAAGCGGGCAAGGGATGGCCATATTCACGGCGGAGTGCAGCCACAGCTTTCATTTTCCATGCGTCGCCGGTCACGTGAGAAAGCAAGGGACTCTCGCGTGCCCGGTTTGCAACTCTACATGGACCGAAATGCCCTTACTATCAATCCACAATGTCAGCGGCAGCAGCAGCAGTCATCACAGCAGGTTAGACAAACAAGAGAAAAGGATGGAATTTCCGTCATCTCCCAAAACGCCGCCGCCGCCTCCTTCCTCGTCTAATAGTTGTAAGCAACCTGTTTTAAAGGTGTACAATGACGACGAGCCGCTGATGTCGCCAACATGTGGAGCTCGGTTCAACCCGATACCCGAGTCCGATGAGAATGGTGAAGAAGATAGTGATAATATTACAGAAGAATTTCAAGGATTTTATCCTACTACAACGAGTCCTTTTCAGAAGAGCACCGCTTCTGCCTTGGGAAATATCGAAACGAAGATATCGCCAGAGGCTGCCGTGATCTCCATTGGCCGGAGTAGCCAGACTTTCGTGGTTGTGCTAAAAATCAGAGCTCCACCGGCTCCGACGAACGCGGCAAGGAGAGCTCCGATTGACTTGGTAATGGTGCTGGATGTGAGCCGGAAGCTGACCAACGAAAAGCTTCAGATGATGAAACGAGCTCTGAGATTGGTGGTGTCCTCGCTTTCGCCTGCCGATAGGCTCTCCATTGTGGCGTTCTCATCTACTTCCAAACGGCTGCTGCCGCTGAGGAGGATGACGGCGGCGGGGCGGCGGTCGGCCCGCAGGATAGTGGACTCCATAGTATCTTTGGATGGAACAGCACCCGCGAGTGCCAATGACGCGATTAAGAAAGCCGCCAAGGTTCTGGAGGACCGCCGGGAAAAAAACCCCGTCGCCAGCATTATACTCTTGTCCGACGCGATTGAGGATCGGTCAGCCAATCAAAGGCGGCAGTCGTCAGTCGTGTGCACCACGCGCGTCACCCATTACGAAGTTCCGGTACTGTCAGTCGGACTGAGGCACTGCGGGGCGTACGGACACGGGGAGCCGCCGGACGACTCCTTGGCCAAATGCGTTGGAGGACTGTTGAGCGTGGTGGTGCAGGACCTGAGGGTCCATTTAGGATTTATTTCCGGGTCGGGTCACGGCCAGGTCGCGGGAGTCTACTCGTTCGGGGGTCGGCCCATGGCCCTCGGTTCGGGTTTGGTCCGACTGGGCGAGTTGTTCGCTGAGGAAGAGAGAGAATTGTTGGTGGAATTAAAAGTCCCGTCGATGAGTTCGGCTGGGGCCCACCACGCATTGTCCGTTCGATGCTCATACAAAGACCCGTCAACTCAGGTGCTAATCCAAGGTAAAGAACAAGCGCTGTTGGTCCCACGTCCTCAGGCCCTCCGATCATCCACGCCCAGCAGCATCGAACGGTTGAGAAGCCTATTTGTTGCGACGCGAGCTGTGGCTGAGTCTAGGAGATTAGTCGAGAGAAATGATTTAGCCGGAGCCCATCAGGTGCTGACATCGGCTCGATCTCTGGTACTGCAAGCCAGCAGTAGTAGTGAGTGGGGTGAGGAGTACGCGAGCGGCTTGGAAGCTGAGCTGTCGGAGTTGCATTGGAGGAGACAAAATCAGGTGCAGCAGATTCCAAGGAGACGAAACGTGGAAAGAAGGCATCCTACGGGCGCCAGCAGCGGCGGTAGTATCAGATTGGATGAGAAATCAAGCGAGCCGCTCACGCCGACATCGGCTTGGAGAGCGGCGGAGAGGCTGGCTAAAGTCGCAATTATGAGGAAATCTATGAATAGGGTCAGCGACTTGCACGGCTTTGAGAATGCCAGATTTTAATTTTGTGTTAATTAGTTGGTAAATTTTAAAATGAAAAATAGTAGTGAGTACTGCCATGTATGTATAAGTAGTAGTTTTGTTGGACTTGGACATAGGAAGGAAGGGAGAAAAAAAAAAAAAAGAGGAGAAGAAGAAGAAGGAATTAAAATAGGAGGGGGGACCCAGGAAGTAAAATAGGGACAAGGAGTACCCGACGGATCGGCGCTTTCTGCAGAGGACGGTGAAAGCTGAAAGGAGAGGGAACCCCACATTGTATTTGTACTGATTGATTGAAAGGCGAAATTGGTTGTGTGGGGGGGGGGGGGGGGGGGGGGGGGGGGAAGGCCTATCTGCTACTTTTGTCTTTATTGGTAATTTTAAGTCTCTCGCTCTCCCATTTTTAATTTTTTTTTGGTCGTACAGTACTGCTATCCTTTTCTTTTAATTATTATTATTGGTTTCAATTATATAGTGCAGCGATACAACAATTACCATGTAGAGAATGAATGAATGAATGGGTGGTTCCTAACGGAAATGAACAGGAATAAAGTTTTTAATGAGCGATGATTGATTTCTGTGTGGCCCCGACTCCGAGGGGAAGGTATCTTTGTTGCTCTCTGATTATTGTTTAGGATATGATTAATGCTTTTCTCTGATTATTGTTTGTATGTTGATCTGATCATTGGATGGTCTCAGGAATTAAAGGGCGCGCTTTGGTGTTATTATTTTTTTTTTGTTTTGGGGTGAAATAGAACTTTTATCTGTATCCAATTCCAGGGAGGATTCGCATAAGCCAAAAGTTTGCTGTTGGACAAGATGTTGTTGCCCAATACTAATTGATAAATTTCACAATGCCATGGCTCAAGAAAATGGACAATTTAGTTCTATTTTTCAATCTTAGATCTTCTATAATAATAAGCTAGTAGGTTTCCTGATTCCCTGCCATTGCGTAGTTTTTATGTTTACTTCTGACTGCCACTGCAGACTTGACAAATGAGTATCCTATGGGAGACTAGGCTGATTCCCTACCATTAATTGTTTTCTTTCATTCTTTTTTACTTTGACATAAGATTATAATAATTAGTTGCTCACTGAAAAGAGTCATTTTCGAATAGAAGGAAAAAAAGTGAGACACGGCGATCTACCCAGGCCATATCATACCAAATGAATCATCGACACCAAGAAGAGTTGGAAACCCACCGAAATGGAAATGATTAGTTCCATTCAGTTCTACTGTAAATTACTCTTCTATTTACAATCCCTAGGGAAACTTGGAAGAAATGTGATGATTTTTCTGCATTTAGAAGTTCCACGTTAGCATGACTTTAGCTACACGTTTGTGAAAATTAAGGTAAAAAGAGTGCAAGCTTTTTCAAGTGAAAGCTTGCTGCAGCATCTGCGTGGAAGGCATCAAAAAAGTTTTGGAGAAGAAACCAATGCATTAATAAAGTGGGAAATTTGAAGAAAGCTTTTCTCATGTATCCAATCCAGTAAAGGACCAGGACGAGTTACTTACTTGGCTTTATGTTTATGGTGGTGTTGTGTTGGATGATTTCCTCGAATCTCGCACCTTTAAAGCCTTTCAAGTGCAACAACCGCTGAAGACTAGCAACCTTTTATCTCTTTGATAACTTCTAGATGCACAGAACACCAATTAGAATTTCCGATCACTTTGGGGTGCATTTTATTGTATTGTTGCCATCTTGACATGATAGCTTCGGCAGCAAAGATAAATAACAATGCCGGTGGTAAAACCTATTCAATGTCATCCAAAGACACTTTCGCTTTTGGTATCCCAGTTGATAGATGTTCTTAAAAGTAGAACACAATTATGGATGGATTGGTCCATCGTTATTGTATTTATGCGCCACTGGGGGTGTTATCTCCATCTTTGAGAGAGAAGGAAACTGTTAAAAGATTTTCTTGAATACCCTACGGGGCGTTTTAAAGATTAGACCACTGCAAGGCTTTTGACGTGGTAAAGCGGCAAGGAGGATTAAACATGGCCCCAATATCAAATCCCGGCCCCTCCCTCGGATTATGGAGGGGAAATTCCTCAGAAATCAAATCAGTGCTCAGGACACAGATCTACTAACTAGATTTAGATGGAAAGACAACGCAAGTCCGATTCCGCCTTCAAAATTTATTAGCAACCACCAATATTTTTTGGTGCGAGTGAGACGGTTCAGATAACGTTAAAATTTAAAATACTATCAAGGTAGGCCTTCTTACTGATAATAATGAATGTGCAAAGAATATCTATTTACACCCGTTCCAGCCCAACAGTATACCAGAAGAAACCCGCTTTAAGCACCCCACCACCCAAACCCTATACTACCGAGAGTCCAGTGTCGCTACAACCATTAAAACATTTAGTTCATGTGAAACAAAAAAGGATGACCAAAGAAGGATTTTAGTACAACAGGGTTATGTGTTGGGAGTCAACATCAGAAATACAGCTGCCTGCATTGACCTACCTCAACCTCAGAGGGGCAGTAAGGACACTTGAAAGGTCTAGTACTGTTACTCTTTGACAACTTAGTTATAGACTGCTTGCAGAGCACGTGCCCGCACGACAAAAGCATGGGTGGATTCTCTTCGCTTGCCTGGTCTCGACTCACAGGGCACACAAAGACAGAATGGAACTGGAATTCTCTATCCAAATCCACTGGAACAGGTAACTGTTTCATTGACTGCCATTCCTGCTTCTTTCCTGTCATTACATTCATCAGCTTCAGAAGGGTTGGCAAACCTTGGCCTCCAGCAGCAACCGTTACGCTTAATGGACTCTCAAAGGATTGACCCATTAAATTGCAGAAATGCCGGGTAAGCTCCTCAGACAACTTGTCCCAGTGCACTGGGGACAGCAATTCAGCATATGGTGAAGCATCAAGCTTTCCAGCCCACAACAGACAGCCCATAAGCTTCTGGAACTCAGCCATGTGACTCTTAGCAAAAGGAGCCAAAAAAGTTTTAGCATAATTAAGAGCTTCATCTCTACGCTTTTTCTGTAAAATTTCCACAAACTGAAGGCGATGAAGTTTCAATTCAATGTCAGAACCATTTTGGTTAAGCTGATCATGATTGGTAGCAGCCCACTTCAAAGCAGGCTCCAAGTTGCGTAATTTCATGGCTTCAAGTATCTGGTACATTTCGGCAAAAGATGACTTTGCAGCTTCAGCTTCCGGTTCCCGGGCCTCATGTACAAAACAATCACCGAGATCAAAATGCCCTTCCCGATAAAAGTGGCTGGCAATTATCTGGTTCACTGTGTGGATATCAAAATCAATATTTCTGTAAGCCTTTGATATATCAGGATTGAAGGATTTCTCTAGGAGCTTTGGGTACTTGCTTAATGCCACATTTAATTCCTTCTGTGTCACTTCAAGCTGACTGAGAGGCCCGATTTCTTTCAACTTGGCTTTTAGTTCACATAACATAAACCTAGGATCAGTCTGAGTCATAATATCATCACCTGGTCCTATGCTTGACAGGGCTTGTTCTATCTCTTGGCTAATTTGTTCTATGATTTCTTGGGATTTTGATGATGACAGTTTCTGCTTCTTCGTAACGCGATCAAACGCATCCTTGATAGTATTCAACTCCATTTTATACTAGCTCAAGTTCCTTCTTTATAAACTCTAAATCTAATCAACCACAGCCAAAAAGAAAGGGATCAAAATGATGAGTCCCCAAAAACTCAAGAGGACCCTCATTCTCTCATTGCAGGAAAAAGCAAAAGCAAGCAAAAATGAAATCTACAAGAGATTAAAAGAAGGCAGAAACATTTCATCACTAGTAAATATCAATGCCTAGATTAGAGGAGATGATATAAACATTATTCTACCTTCATAAACAAACACACAAGTACCTATAAAGTCTCAAAGATAAACGATCAGCCAACTTATTCCGAAGCAGCTTTTCCCTAAGACGGGAGACACAAAAGAGTGATTATGCATTTAACAAAAAAAATTGTTTTTACCCTTTTCTTCGCCCTATTTACTTGTTTTCTTTCTCCCTTTCCCTTTTCGAGAAGAAACAGGTGTACTAGTCGATTTTGACATCAAAAAGTTAGAGACCATGTTACATCTCAGTCAGGACTCATTGTACAATACTTCCATAAAGAACAACATTTTGATTAAAACTTACAACAAGCACATTAAAAGAAACAATATTGCCTAAAACTTTTCTCTTGTACGATTTCCAATTCAAGACCAAAGACGATCACCAACTTAACTAGCATCATGAAATTCTCCCGAAATATGGCAGATGGAAGACTAAAATATCAAGGGATTAAAATAAAGAGTAGGCATACTCGAGTTACTCAAACTATAATAGTCGGTGAATGGTACATCTTTTCTTTATCCATGACTCACAAAACCAGTGAGATTATCAAAATAAGCTATTGTTTAATTTGTTACCACCAAGATAGGCTCTCTCAAATCGTCTATAGCAAGAAGGCTCCTTTCTTCATCCTAGTATCTAGCATATTTTTTCTATTAGATGAACTTCAATTTTACTATATTATTAACAATGTATAGCCTCATATCGAGTCATCTAACTTTGCCCAGGGAAATTACTCTTGCCATTTAGCTACATAACAAAAATCAAGCTTTAACATCTGCAGTTTTAAAAGACAAAACACTGCAAAGCTCAATAAGAACTCCATGAATTACTTGTATGTTGATGAAACCAGACAGAAAATCCATATATATGCACCACATGATCATTAGTACTTTACAAGTACAGCCAGAGTGAAATAATTGAAATTAAAAGAGGAAAACAAAAAGGTCATTGGTTCTCAGAGAGATAATATAATTATGCTCTTCTAAGTTTCAGTTTATGTGAAAGTCAGAATTAATACCAGATGACTGAGACTCAAAATATCAAAAGAAATTCAAAATCATAACAAAAGATGGTCTCAAAACTCTTTTAAGTGACTCCAAGGGCTTGACCAGGCAAAAGTACATACACAACAAGACAAAGGCCAGATGAGAACAGAGAAAATATTGCTCGAGTTCAATGAGTCAATGACGCCCCATAACTAGCTCTGGAAAGATTAGTAAAGGCCTTTCAAAAAGGAAAAGAGTAAAATGGCAAAAGAAAGTGTTCTTTTGCATAGATAAGACATTTGTAGCTGATGATTCACTTATGTTTATCAGTAGGATTTTAACAAAACAAACATCACCAAGCTGCTCAAACGAGTCATATTTGGACCTCTTACACAACATGAATAAAGGAAGCTTGGCTGAAATTGTTAAACAAATGGGATAAAAATGTGAAGTAACATATAGCCTGAACCTATGAGACCCACAATAACTTGACAATGGCTTTTAAAATTTTTTGACAGGTAGAGGGATTTGGCAGATGGAAGTCCGGGTCATGTTTTCCAGACTGTTACTTCAGATAAAGTTTCAAATTTCCCTTCACTCAGCAAAGAAAAAGCCTTGATAAAACTTGAAAACCCAATCAACAATGATGGGCCAGTCTTTATGAGTGCACCGGGATGCCAAATAAGAATGGCTAATCACCCAAGATTTAATTGCTTTGAAATTCTGAAAATTCTGTTATTTATCTCTCTCCAACTTCATCCAATTTCAGATCTAAAACTTATTAAGTGTTAATTGGAAGAATTTATTGCTCAATAATGAGATTATCTACAGCACGGATTCAAACGAAAAAGAATACACTTAGCAGGTTCAACCCAGCGGACCATATATCAGACTATGAAAAATAAATGAATAGTGATAAAAACAACTTAAGACCCAAACACATGACTCTTTTTTTGGAGATTGACAGTCGAAGAATACAGATTTATTTAGTGGAAACGAATACAAAAGGTAAAAGTCACCTGAAAGTTGTTAAAGCACCGAGGAAGACAGGGTCTTTTCAACTTTAACAACTTTTTTGTGTTATACCAACTCAGGGGCAAACCTGAAATACAGTTAATGTTGTACAATTTAAGAAAGGCACATACATGCACGGGAATTATTCAAAAACAGAGAATTCTGTCCTCAAAAAAAAAAAAAGACTCCTCCCCCCAACCCAAACACACACAAGCGACAAAATGTCGAGTGCAGCTAGTCTTTACTCTCCAGGCATAAAGATGCAAGAAAATTAGCTTTCAAGTGAAGATTCTACTAATGTTAGGTGAAACCGAAAAAAAAAATTAAAAAATTCTGGAAATTTTTCCATGAAACCTAGAATGTGCCTCATTCCAATGGTCACATGACCACTAAAACTTGAACTTAAATCAGACATTATGACATAGATGAGAAAAAGTTTAAACACCAACATAAAATATGCATAACAAGCTTAAGAAGATAATCAAATTTTTTATTGCATCTTTAAATCTATAACTCACTACTCAAGGAAAACAAAAAGGAATGAAGAAAAAGGATTTCGATTTAAAAGAAGAAGCAGAAGATGATGATGATGATGAAAGAAAACTACAAAAATGACCCATAAAACTCAAACTTCAATAGAACTCCTTTCTGAATTTCTGTTTTCTCTCTGGGACTCCCAAACTACACGAGAAAGTTATATACTCTATTCTCAAGTTTACCCTCCGATTCTCCTAAGAGACCTAAATACATATCTCCCGAAATAAAACAAAATAAACAATAGAACACAGTTGAAACACCCTTTTTTTTTTTTGTCATAAAGAAAACAGCAAGATTTCCTTCTTAAGCAACTTTTCAACTAAGCAAAAGTAATACCAGCTCAATTCAGTTTTTTGATTTTCGTTTTCTGTAAGCAGCTCAATTTAGTTAACACAAGCATTAGATTGTTAATTAGCCGCAGTGCCATCTGTAAGCCCACCCAATCAGAAGTGCTCCGCCTACTAATCACACTCAAGAATCAACAATACGTGGAGAAAAATAAATAACGATTTCTCAAATTCGCCGAATCAAAAATTTCAAACAAAGAAAAGAAAATGCAGTAACTCGGAAGCAATTCCATATCTAAAGAAGAAAGATTAAAAAAAAAAACAAATAATAGATGATGCTTCCACGCAACAAAATATACTAAACTGTGTGCTTGGATGCGTGAATAATGATGCATCACACAAATTCAGATCGAAAATCATGACACGAAAATTTAAGCAATCATCAAAATTTAATTTTTTTCCCCCCTTCAAATTTATGCTAGTAACTCACCGGTAACTGGCGGCGTCGTTTCAGCAAAAGTAGTAGAAAATATAATCAACAAGTACTTTGGGAGTTTAGGACAGAAAAGAAGATGCTAGTATTGTGTCCTACCGGAGATTGTTAAACCATGAAAATGGATACCCGACCGTCGACAGATGGGTGGGTTAGGTGGTTCGGGTCGGATGTTGTGTGGAACCTTGGCTTGAAGACAAGAAAACGCTCGAGAGAGAGAGAGAGAATAGAAGCCCAAAGATTTTCTAAATAAAATAGGGAGAACAGATTGCTGTTTGCTTACGTTTGGGTCCTCAACCATTTCATTCCACTTTTATCCCTCGTTTTTCGTTGTTTATTCTAGTAGAATTAAATGCAGAGAGCTCGCACAATTTACACCCTAAAATATTAGTAGACACTTTGCACCCTTAGTCAACTAAAAAATAATATGACAATTAATTTTTTCCAAGTGATTAATGGAATGACCAATTTATTGTCCATAAAAACTTAAGTGACAAAAATACCATTTTCATGAAAAAGATTACTATATATGTAGCTTTGCTTTGAATGATAAGACTATTAAAACTAAAATAGGGGCAAAATATGGAAATATTGAGATACTACTGTTACAATTTTTAAAATCTCATAATTTTGTCCGACGCATCATAATGCCGTTACTTCATATAACCAGCAAAATTTCACTTGAAATCTTCACAATAGCATAGAAAACAAATTTTTCATATGAAAGCAATAAAGATTCAAAATGCCAAACCTAAATTAAAATCTAATCTAAATATTAGTAAACAAAATATTGAACTCAAAATTTTAAATAAAACACCTAAATTATTTCATTTGTTATGTGCATATAGAAATAAAACGAAGGTATAGCTCGAAATTAGAGGAATAAATAAGACTTTTTTTGAGTTTAATGGCAACAATCTACGTTACTTCTATCCTGTGGGAAAGAGGGAGCCTAACTGGGCTTGCATGAGAAATAAATAGGACTTCACGTGCCTTTTTTCTTCATTGCAATATTTTCTTACCTAAGCTAACTTGAAACATGTAATAAAATAGGGCTGTTGTGATTTTTGAACTAAATTTGTTCCCTTTCTTCTTCTTTTTTTCATACTTCTTTTGTTTTAATTGTCATTCAAAGTGATCATATATTTTATTGTTATATGTTTATAGTTAGAATGTGATTACGAAGTGAAAATTAATCCATTTAGGGTCCGTTTGTTTCGGGTGAAAATATTTTCCAGGAAAATGTTTTCCTAATTTCCCGTGTTTGGTTGCACAAAAGTTACTGAAAACATTTTCCTATGTAAAATATTTTCACTCATCTTATGGAAAACAACTTCCCTTCCAAACTTACTGAAGTTGTTTTCCGAAATGCATGCATCCCGCCTGTAGTATGTTCCAAACTTACTAAAAACATCTTGTAGTATGTTCTTTTTTTTTTTTAGTGTAAACAGGAAGACTCGAACCCAAGATCTCTTTCTTACACTCCCTCCCCCGTACCACCCAACCTAACCCAACCCTCCCCCTAGTATATTCAAAATAAAAAAAAAACCTCATCCTGCTCATTCTATGCTAGTAATTAATTATGTATAATAGGGACATTCTTTTCTAGAGAAACTTTCAGCAGTGAGAGTGCAAGATATATGTCACAATAAGCATTGCATGTGATTGATATTTGATACTAAATGGCCAGTAATTTGTTTATTGCTTAAGGAGATATTTTTTATTCATATATACATTTCTTCAAGATTTTTTAAAGTTAATCAATGAGATAAATTTTCTTATTTTGCATGGGAAGAAGTATGTAGTTATAATGTGTAGAAAGTAAAGATAGAGATAAAAATGAAAATATTTCAAAAATTAAACAAATACCAGAAAAATGAAGTAAGAAAATATTTTCAATAACCTAACCAAACACCTGAAAATGATGAAAGGGAAATGATTTTCATGGAAAATTATTTCCACGGAAAATATTTTCCCAAGGAAAACATTTTACTTCCAACCAAACAGACCCTTAAAGTTGCAACTTTTCTACCAAAAAGGTATTTTGTCACTTATAAAGTTTTAATGGAAGATAAATTGATAATTTCTTCAATTTTTTGGATGGAATTAATTTTCTTATTATTTTCTAGTTAATTAAGGCTATAAAGCGTCTGTTAAAATAATTTAGAGTGTAAAATGCACTTACTATAATAATTCGTAGGGGTTTTCAGCATTTGCCCTTCCACAAATCTCCTGCAGTGAATGAGGTCTGTGATTTTGTTGAGGAGGCGGCCAATGTGGTTATATTCCCAACCGTTTCTTTCCTCTTTTTTTTTTTTTTTTTGGGTATGTTCTTAAAGGCTAAAATCTAGAATTTAGGAGAGAAACTCTTGCCAAATCTGATCAATTAAAACCTACTAGAATGTAATAACAATTTAAATAAAATCTCCATTAATGCTTAATCATTGAACTCCACGATCTTATTTATAGCATTTTCACGGATAGACTTGCCATGTAATCATTTCAAACCGAAACAAAATTTTGCATTAT
The DNA here is from genome assembly GCF_036785885.1 of Coffea arabica. Lineage (NCBI taxonomy): Eukaryota > Viridiplantae > Streptophyta > Magnoliopsida > Gentianales > Rubiaceae > Coffea > Coffea arabica. The sequence continues at coordinate 7,101,170 of NC_092323.1, read as the reverse complement.
GGGCCGAATATATGATAGTGGCATTTAGAGAGATTAACTTGGAGAGGGCATATGATACACTATTGAGGGACAAGAGCGCAGCATACTATACAATATCCAAATGTTTTTATTAAATTTTTGTCCAAATGTTTAGCTGAGCAAAATTGCAATACAAATTCAAGAAAGGCCTCTTAAACCTAAAAGCGGCAAATCTACCATTAATATGATTTTTGGTGGTTGTAGAAATCTTTCCCATAAGAAATTCATGGTAACTCATAGTGTGCCTTCGATTCTAGGACCGCGGGAAGGTCAAGAGTATAAAACAATGAAGCTAAATAGGAATAACATTGCAGAAAATAGGTCAAATTAAGCAAAAATTATGAAACCAAAAATCAATCTATTAAAAATGGGGGAAGAATCGCCCTTAAATCTGTCACATACTTATTGAGGCAACATGATTTAGGATGCGTTTAATAAAACTGAAATCTCAAATCTAAAATCTAAAGTTTTACCTAAGAAATTCAGTATCACTTAATTAATTCGGATGTTCAATTTTCGTTATCAAACGATATGAATATGCTAAGATTTAAATCCATTAAATTTAAGTGTTGAACTAAAAGTTATCAAGCAGGACCTTAGGCGGTTGCACCGTATTATAGCATTTCACCCACAACCTCTGGTAGAAAAGAGTTCTCCTCAATTTAAAATCAGCTAGCAACAATTAGCACCCTCTTCCCAGTCTTTGATGGGGGGCTTGTCCTCGCTATTTCATTCCCCTGACGTATTTCCACTAAGCACCTAAAACACCATGAAATCAAAAAAAAAAAAAAAAAAAAAACAAGCGGGTAGCTGCAGCTCTCGAATTTTGCAGCTCGCGTGACTATTATGGCTCATTGGCTCTTGCCCAATAATAAGCCTATAACACGACTGCGACAGAAAATGCCGCTGGCAGTACATGTAAAAACTAAAAGGAAATGCCAGCTACAGGTACTCAAATAGACGCCTGCCAAGAATTTGAAGTGATATCCTTCCAAAAAGTCAAAGGGGTGATTGTCATACAATTATTGCTATTATAGGAAAACTCGGTCTACTATAAATTTTTATGTACACATCCAGAAGTTCTAAAATTTTTAGCAAAAATTATCATTGGAATGAAATCAGTGCAAGCTCGCCAGACAAATTATATGCCCTTACATGGTAAATGTTCTGACAATTACGTGTGCTGCAGGCAGTCCCAATATAGTACAACCACAAAAATCAGCATTCCTCAGATTGAAGAGCAAGCATACCTACTTTTTGCAATCAGGCTCATGGTTAAGCTGCTGAAAGGATTTCACCTACTTCGAGTAGATGAGAGCTGGTTCAATTTGACATACTCATAATATTGCTCTTGCCCATAAAGTTGACTTGAAAAAAAAAAAAAGAAAGAAAAGTCAACACAATAATCTCGCATGAAGAACCTGTAATAGTTGACCTCAATAACAGCTTCATGAGAAGTTATACCTAGACGGTGCCATGTTGCGTAACACCTTCAATTCATTTGCAAGAACATTTATGACAAGAGAGTAATTTGAAGTGATACTTACGCGAGATCTGCCAAAGTCTCTGCCTTAGTCACAGCCTTTCCCTCCGGGAATTCAAGGCAAGAGTAATGCATTATCATTTCCTTCAGAGTTTGCTTGGTGCTCTTGATGTCATTATCCCATAAGATACTCTGAACAAAGGACCGAAGGGTTGGCCAAAAGTATTTTCAAACAGAATCAATTGCAAGCAAATTGATCATGACTTCTTCACCATTCTTAATTCGGAAACCCAGAAACATTGAACTTTCAAAACTATATAAGCAATAAAAAAGCAAAATGAAAATTATCTAAAGGCCTAAACCTTTCTTATATACTCTCTTTTCACATCTTCCCATGGTAGTTTGCCAGTAGGAGAGAAAATAGAAGCATTCCAAAGAGCACCTCTAGCAACCATAACACATGAGGCACCTGTCAGGAGGGAAATCAATAACAGGGTGTCTTACGTAAGCAAACTATTATGACATTAGGCGGAAAAGTCACACCACCCTGAATACAGAAACTGAAGATAAGGGTGATAGCCAGGTTCAGAGGCAGGGTATAAACCTAATCCTGTATCCAATAGTTAAAATCTCCCATAGACTAACCCGCACATCCAACCTCAAAAAGAAAAAGATTGATAAGTGAGTCAAATCACGTAGAGTGGATGAAAGAACCCAATATGTTTGCCTAACTTTGTCAATTTTATGTCAAATGTTCCAACAAAGCTATAATACATTGTACCCCTATCAGGAGACTACAAAAAGCTAGGTCTAACAGGCAGCAGAACCCAGATTTGACTGCATGCCATTAGCAAATTAATGCATCTCAACAAAAAAATATGGAGTTTACCAGCATAAAAATTCCACATTCCCCTTCAGCTAGTTGGATGACTTCCCTTAGAAAAGAAGTCTGCTCAAGGAAGAGAAAGGTCAGCTAAAGACGGTAAAGAACGAAAAAGGCTTGGATCCACATAAACAAAGATCTCCAACGAACTATACCCTCTTTCAAAAGAAAAACTAAAACCACAACATAGCCAAAAATTTAAGGCAGGCTTTTGGAAAGCAGTAAACAAGCACGTCTTAAAGCAAATCGGGCAATTACTGAAGTAGAACCTCATGTAGGAGTTTGGAAGTATTAAAGTGCCCATAGAGTAGGCCACAAAGCCCATTGAACCTCAGGAATCACTAAAGGAGATATCAATCACAGAGGAAGCATAAACAGGGGAGAACGACATAGTAGAGAATGAATGGTTAAAAAAGAGGAATTAGCAAAACCAGAAAAATTCAAAAAGATTTTAGAGGCTGTATTACAACCAGCATGTTTAATCCATCATAACCTTTTGCATATGCCAACTAGCTTTCAATCATTAGACAACTAAAATATCTTTGGTTAGTACACAAAAACCACATCCAAATTGTACATTAAAACACAAACAAGATAATGGTGCAAAAGATTACATAACATTATTCCAGTGTTGTTTAACAAACAGTAATTTGTCTTTGACTAAAGCATTAAGACCACAGAGGCAGTCTTCAGCATCCTGACAAAACCCATTCATCCATCCGTTCCTTACAATTACTGCTAAAATATATATCTTAGGAATAATTGTTCATGAAAAGAAGTACCTCTTATTGCTAAAAATTATCATGACTACAAAAATTATCGACCCAAAAAAGATTAAACGAAGTCAAGAAGGAAAGACTAAAGATTGACGCATTCTCTTTTTACATACCTGTAGCAACTTTCATGCGTTCAAAATCTTCAAACTCAAAAACATCACCATTGGCTATAACAGGTATTGAAAGGGCAGCTACAACATCAGCAATTTCATTCCACTTAGCAGGGTCTCTTGGCCTGTCTGCAACTCTCCTGCGTAATCATTGGTGAAACAGCAATTGAAAGGTTTGAAAAGATCCAAATAGTTGTTCTTGAATTCAAGTAAACATTTTAACAAGAAGGTAATTGCAGGACAACCTTTCAACATCTAGCATCCTTTATGAACTACTTTGGCAAGAAGTCAATATGGAGAATTAATACTTTGCCTCCTCTTAGTAGAACTGAAAATGAAAGTGAAAGCATTTCTACAGAAATAACTGCAATTCTTTCATTCAAGAGTCTATTAAATACTTGAATAAAGGAAAATTTCTAGAAAGCAATGGCCTATAGCTACAAGAAAAGCATTAGCAGGATATTTGAATGGCACCCGTAGACAAAGATAAAGTAACTGATTAGACCGTTGAAATATATCAAGAACCAATGTAAAAGTAGCGATGGACAGAATTGGTACTTGAAAGATTTTACTAGAAGAACAACAAAGGGAAGAGCTACACTTGCTTAAAAGGATTCTTAAATGCAAGGTGACGTAAAAATCACCTCCCATGGACAGCAAGAGCAGAAACACCAGTTTTCTCAATTCTCTGCGCTAATTCCACCGTATCACGAGATGATTTTAACAGCCGAATCTTGCATGTCACAGGCGTATGCAAATTCCTCTTTAAGGTTGTTAAAATCTGCATTTGAAAGAGAGAAGTCAAAGAATGGTGGATTGCAAAATCTACAGTGAGAAGGTGGAGCAAGAATTCTAGCCACCAATGTTGATTTCCTTACATCTTGAATCAGCTCTGGTTTACTCAAAAGAGCAGCACCCATTCCTCCACTTAAGGAAAATGACTTGGGGCAACCCATATTAATGTCCACTGCTGCAACATCCTTACACCTGTAACAGGAGTCACATGTCCAAGAATGTAAGTAGCAGCTGAAGATGGTAATCAGCCAGACACAAAAGGACATTGCTGAATGATATTTGATCAAGAGTGATGCCAAATTACTTGGATCTTCCAGAAAAGCATATTAAAGACAGCTAAGCATTAGGTATGCATCAAAATCACTACTACCAATGTCTATACATCAAAAAAGAGCTATAGCAGAAAAGCTAAATAGTATACTGAAGAATCTGTAAAACCTGATTTGAAAACCCTAAAATAAAGTAAGATTCAAAAAGAAGTCTCGAAGACAAAGTATGTCAGCTCATTCAGGTTAAATTACCCGACCAAATTTCTTAGAGAAGTCCAAACCTTAACAAGAATAAGAAACTTACACTAACTGAGCAGCCTTAAGAGCCCTTACTGCATCAGAAGTACCCATCTGAAATACAACCTTATTTCTCTCTTCTGGGCATGTTCTGAAAACAACACTTTCTGTTCCTTTCTCCACTATATCAGTGCATCTGAGCACATCTATAAAAAGAACAGAACTGGATTAGAATATTCAACACATAAATAAAGCTAATAGTCTGACTCCATTAAGTTCACAAAGCAAGAAAATTTCACACGAGAAGAAGAGTAGGACAGAAAAGAAAAAAAAGTTTTATATTTTGCGAAGAAGAAATGCCTCTCATGCAATGATTAGATGGCTAAAGCAAACAGGGTTGAATTTTTAAGTTTGGAAAGGACATATCTTGTAACCATGTTAAGCAGCGTCACCAACTTTCCACTCACTAGCTTCCAAGTACTTATTATGGTCAAAACCTCTTGTCCCTTTAAACCACCATTAACAAACCATTTGCCACAACCATAAGCGAACTTATACGGGGCACCATATTTATTGTATGTAACATTTGTTCACTAGCTTCACTTTATACTGGCATCCAAAAACTCTGACATTTATCACCCTTTCCTCACCAGACAATGCATTTTCACGAATTGGAACACACAGCAAATGCATAACCTAAGTTTGATATGCACCTACAACGAAAAGCAATTACGTTTGAAATGAGGAAACATCATTCAAATGCTTACAGCATAAGGTGCCTAGGAGGTGGTAAGAAAGGGCAGAAAGCTTCTTTTGAGTTGATTTGTTTTAAGCTCAGCCTCCAAAAACGATCACATTAAGTCGTATGTAGCTAAATTATACAGGCAGAAGTTGAGGAAGACTAATTAAAGCTGACCCAATACAAAAATTGTTTAGACAGTTACTTATACTTCATTTCCCCTTTTTTCCATCGAAACCCAAATCCCGGCTATCAGTTATACTGGTGCTAGATTCTAGTATAATATAACTCAACTTACTAATAGAATCAAATGTGCAAGGAAGGAACAATCATAATAATTAAGAAAAAAGAAATCAATACCATTAATTCGACGCTCGCACTTGAGGAGTTTATGATCAATAATTTCTTCCCCATATGTTATATCGGCGCCATATTCTGCAGCTAGTAACCTGAATGGCAACGTCCCCTGTAAAATGTCTTCACTTTTTAGCTTTATTTTGTTTTCAGAGAATAAATTCATTCTTGTGGATAGGTAATAATTAGAGCTGCGACAACATAAGATGCTAAACAGATATAGTTTAGAAAACAATATGTAGAAACTTACAACGCGGACCATAGGCGCCAAAACTAGCTTGTCTCTGTAATCCATTTTCGGGCAGCCGTCTTCTGCCTGGTCACGCGGAGACGACAAATTAGTTGAATCCTGAGGAATGATGATGAAGAACCCAGCCGGGTTGCGGGCATCCGGGTTTGTTAAATTTGGGCTTAAATATAAAAGCCTGTTAGTCGATTAAACGGGGGCCGGTTTCAAGTCTAATCCCCCCTGTACTAAAAAATAAATAAATAATAACAATGACAATAATAAAATAAAATAAGACAATATGACAAACAAAAGTGTAACGCGTTTGTTTCGAATTTCGACGGCCCTTATTTATAAAAATTATTTTACTTGCATTATAGATATATTTTTCAATAATTTTTTCACTATTTCAAGCATCTTTTTATAGATAACATCATAAAAAAATGCTCCGGTATTATTCTAAAAAAAATTCTTCAAATAATCTTCCATTCTAACGAATTCATTTATTCTCTATTTAGCGTATAAGTTTGTTGGCTGCAAATCATGTATAATTTATTAGAAATAAAATGAATTTTCTCTTTCTAACTAATACTAGTATTTATATAGATTAATCAACTAATAAACACCTAACAGATTAGCTTAAAATGAATATATCCTACTATTAAACTTGACATATTTCCTTTGAAGTCAATATAATACCATGTATTAGGTAAATATCATGATTGAAGGACATTAAAACAATTGAAGAATGAAGAAAGTTGGGGACCAATCTATGGTTACTAGCAAAGAAAATGAAAATGGTAATAGAGTAAAAAATCTATCTGCTCAAGGAGACATATTAAAAACTTCGCATAATTTGCAGTGATTGTATCACAATACTTTTTAAGATGTAAATGAAGTACCCCATAAGGTAGTCGAATGATGCCATGGCATGGAGGCACATGCAGATAACTTCCATAATTTAGTAAAATCTCAATAGTTTAGTTATTATCATTACAATGATTTAGTATTTTCAACATTTGTTCTGACGAAATGAAGTAAGATTTTTCGTGATGAGGGAAATAAAAAAGATTCTGGACTCATTTTGCATTCTATGTATTGCTGTATTTTTGTACATTATCTGTTAAACTTGGATTATCTGGTTATATTGTCATTTGGTAGTACTTTTTGTTTGCATCATAAACCGGTTTCGAATCACTCTTTTTATCTCTCCATCCACTTTTTACGTGACATGCATAACTTCACAAAATTTGTTATGGTGCTATTCTAAAATAATTTTTCAAATAATTAACCATCCCAACACATTAAAGCAACTCATGAATTTCGGGACTTTTATCGCAGCGCTTTCTATTAGAAAAACTAGTAGTACTAGGGGGGAATGCTCACGTATCGTACAGGTGTTTGGTGCCTGTGATTAAAAAAAAAAATTTCATTGAACAAATAATAATATATTTTGAAAATAAATAGTCATTAAATATTACAAAACTAATAATAGTATGTTCTAATTGTAGCACACACTTATGCACTTTGTTTTATCAATGTTTTTACAATTTTACCATTACCAAAAGACCCCTACAGATGTTAATTGAAAATCGTCAAAGAGGAAACAAACATAAGTTGTTTCAGACAAAGGAATATCCTCCAATGGCTAATTATAGCAATGTGTTAATTACATAATGTGTTAATATATTTTTGTGTTAATTGCACAACAAAAGCTACACTTCAATTCAATGTGCCTATAACATCATTTCAGTAAATACACCAACACATAAACTTATATGAATTGTACTCGATGCAAAAACGATTGCAAAATAATTCTATATTCCAAAAATACTCAAATGGCTCGATAAATTAAAGCTTTAAATGTACTAAAATGAGAGCATTTCGATAAATATAAATAAGCACATGCTGCCTTTAGTTGTACCAAAAATTTAAAAAAAAAACTATACAACATTTCACATTTTCAAAAAGCTTCTATCCATACGGTTGAAATTCAAATCTCTTTTTGACCACAACTCATTCTTATATGGTATAAGGATGTCAAAAGATGTTGTAACTAAGAAAAAGGATAAGATAAAAATCAAAAGACAACTAAATGAAATGTCCGGAGACCACGGAGCTTGACATGGTGAACCGATCAAGGCCCCAAGAGTTTAACTGTAATCTACGGTAAAAGAGTGCTCCTCAGTCCTATAAATACGACCTCTGTATTTGAGCTACACCACATTTCATCACCTTCTGCTTAGCCGTAAAACAAGGCAGTGCAGTGATATCACATCACACTTATAACCCTTTTGATGGTTCAGTCATTTGTTTGTTTTATATCTGCCAATTTTCTTTAAAAGCCCATATTCTTCATCGTAGAAGTTTTCTTCTTCAGCTTGCATTTTTCGGTGTGTATTATTTGATTTTCTTTTTTTGTTTTTTCTTTGGGGGTCCATTATATATGTTATATTAATGAGTTATGGAAGATGGTTTGATATGGTGTAGGGTAAATTTATAAAAGAGCAGACGAAATGACTTCAAACGAAGGGGCAGCTGGACGCCGGGGATTACCGAAGATTCAGACGGACAAGAGTCATGACGAAATATGTCACGACGACAGCGCGCCAACCGTGAAGGCTCAAACAATAGACGAGCTTCATTCGCTGCAGATGAAGAAGTCAGCTCCTTCTACTCCCACTCCCGACAAGACTCAGGATGTTGCTTTTGCTCCTCCGTCTGGCCAAGAACGTCAGAAACAGCAGCTGCAGTCCATCAGGTAATCAATATTCAATACTAGAAAATACTAGAAACCAGAAGCAAGTACTAATTGATTTCGATAATGGAAAAAGAATAAATCAAAATGATACCCTTTTAAGCTCTCTTCTAGAACGTAAAGCGACCAGTAGATGAAGATGTTACCCCTTTGAAAGTTTAATGATAGATTGGTGAGCATTTGACATTCTAACTTTGCATGTACTCATGTCACTAGTATGAGTACCAAATAGCTTGATTATGAAAATGCAAAAATGTTGCGGGACTAGAAAAAGGACTACATTTATCAGGATACATGGATGGATGTCTTAGCATATTACTGTTTTAGAGAAACAAAGAAAATAATAGAGCAAAAGAAGAATACATAAATATTTTTTTCTTTATCCATTCGCCTCTTCCCATACACTTTTCATTCCCAACTATCTGCTACAGAATTATTTTCTAAACGTGGCATTAGGGAAGCCTCTAAGAGCCTTTCTCCTTATTAAGCGATTATTGCACAACTTACTTATTTTCATATTTCACTTTTTTCTGTATTTTGTATCTATCACTTACCATTTCTTTAAGAAAAATTCTTTGTGCAGCAAATATCATTCCTCTTTCTCTTATTTTCCTTTTATTATATAATTTTGTTTTGGGGTGGTTTCTTTATTATTTAGTGCTTCTCTAGCATCGCTGACGAGAGGATATGGACCCAAACTGGTGAAAGGAGACCCAGCCAGAAAGGCCGAAACTGCAGGGGTTTCACACGTAACCCAACACCCTGCCCATGGCACCCCAACCATAAGCGTTAGTGACAGTTCCTTGAAATTCACTCACATCCTCTACAACCTCTCTCCCGCTGGTATAATCTCTCTTCTTCTTTATAGACTGTAGCTCTTCTTCTTCTTCTGCTTCTTCTTTATTATACTGTCTACTTATAATGAAAAATAAATCAACTAGATGAGAGATGAACCATTAATGGTTCATTCTTGTAATGCGTTTATCTGATGTGAAAACAGAGTTATACGAGCAGGCGATCAAGTATGAAAAAGGGTCATTTATTACGTCTACTGGTGCACTGGCAACGCTTTCTGGTGCCAAGACTGGACGTTCCCCTAAGGATAAACGTGTCGTTAAAGATGAGACTACACATGATGACCTTTGGTGGGGAAAGTAAGCTGAGTCCTCCTTTTCTATCTCTGCTGCAATACTCTCTTTCCAGGCATAATTTAAGCGTGGACATACAATTAATACTACCCCCCAGCAGTCATGGGAATTGACTTTTTGATTTGTTCATGCAAGAAGTTAGGTACGTTTTGCCAACTAAGTTATATTCTTATGTGCTTTGTCTAGGGGATCGCCAAATATTGAGATGGATGAGCAGACATTCATGGTCAATAGAGAAAGGGCTGTGGATTATTTGAATTCTTTAGAGAAGGTAATCCATAAGTTTTCCTTCATAATTGATTTTGGTGATGTAAAATGAGATCAGTTTACTTATCTATTTGACAAGTTGTTTACAAAACTTTATCCTACTCTAGAGTCAAAATTATGAAATATATGTAACGTTTTTTTTTTCTTAGAAAAAAGAACTTTATGGAATGAAAAAAATAATAGATTCAATTAGAAATTTAGAATATGATTAAAATGCCAAATTTTAAAGGCTAAGGAATAAATACTCTTTTATCTGTGTCTGCTATAAGTTAAGGTATCATATTCACAATTCTTGATCCCTTGTCAAGTAGTACCAAGTTGGTTGTCTGCATTTGAATATGTCCCTAGTTAGTCATACGCATCTAAAACTATAACACAGTGCGATTTTTGCACCATGCATGATTAAGACAACATAAAACTGATTGAATCACTTGCCAAGCTTTTTAGATATTCAAAAAAGAAATAAGAGTTATAATGCTGAGTCGAATCATCACATATCCTGATTTAACAACGATTCCAGGTCTTTGTCAATGATCAATTTCTAAACTGGGATCCTCAGAATCGCATCAAAGTCCGAATTGTTTCTGCCAGAGCTTATCATTCCTTGTTTATGCATAACATGTAAGTGGCCTTATTTATCAATATTGTTGTTGCGTTCTACCAGGTTTAAACCTACCAGATAAGTTTAATTACCGTTGGAAATTTTCTAGATTGTTACAATCCCTGCTATAAGATATAGTCATAAAGTTTTAAAAGCCTATAGTTTCTCAAGTGTCATAATACCGTCAGCTCTATGTGTATACAATTGGATAACTGGGTGGATGGCAGGTGTATCCGACCCACAACTGAAGAGCTGGAAAACTTTGGTACTCCGGACTTCACTATATATAATGCTGGACAGTTTCCCTGTAATCGTTATACCCACTATATGACATCGTCTACTAGCATAGATTTAAACCTGGCTAGAAGGGAAATGGTCATCCTCGGTACCCAGTATGCTGGGGAAATGAAGAAAGGCCTATTCAGTGTCATGCATTATCTCATGCCTAAACGTCAAATCCTCTCCTTACACTCTGGTAGCAATATGGGCAAAGATGGAGATGTTGCCCTCTTCTTTGGATTGTCAGGTAAAGTATCATTGGATCGATTTTATGATGTGTGGGTATCTTTTGCCAGCTAGTTTATCTCTTTTTGCCTTTAGCTCTCCATGACTGATTGAAGGAGACGATACAGCTTTGATTATGTAATCCATTTCTAGTTACTGAGTTTTCTTTCCCGTTGTTTTCATCATCTAGGGACCGGAAAGACTACTCTGTCTACTGATCACAATCGATTTTTAATTGGAGATGATGAACACTGTTGGAGTGACACTGGGGTGTCTAACATTGAAGGTGGTTGTTATGCCAAATGCATTGATCTATCAAGGGAGAAGGAGCCTGACATCTGGAACGCTATTAAGTTTGGGACTGGTACACTGCTCTTTCTCTTCTAACCTCTAAATAAATCAAATCGTTCTTTTGTTTCAAAATCAAAAGATCAATGGTAAGCTAATTCTATTTAGTTTGTTATCGATTATCTTTTTACCTTAAAAAGTGTCATTCTCTGTATGATTATTTATATTACCCGGTGCTTCCAGTGCTGGAGAATGTGGTGTTCGAAGAGCATACAAGAGAAGTGGATTATACAGATAAATCTGTCACAGGTAATAAATGCAAAAGAAATTCGCTGTCTTGGTGATCCAGTCCTTAACTGGATTTTGCTTTTTATGACATTATATTATATGAAGCTCATCCTCGTCCTGGCCGCCCAAATTTGTCTAATGAGGAAAACAATTGAGAAAAAAGATATGTGGTTATTAGGAGAGCAGTTAAGCCTTAGTTGACAATGTTTACAAACTTAATAATATTAAACACTAGGTGGGATGGGGTCAGTTCAAAATGGTTAGTGTAGTGAGCAAGTTTGACCTCTAATAGTCGTTGTATCCATCACATTATGCCTTGAGGGATAGCTAGCCAACAGTCAAACAATTTATGCTTGGAGACTAAATTCCCAATGTTGGATTTGGTTCTAGAAAAATGATGAAGCTTGATTTAAGTAGTCACTATTGACGGAAAAATCTGAGCGCATAGATCTTGAACTTGCTTAATAAATGATGTAGAAGATAATTTGTGTCAAATTTCTATGAACATCTGACTGCTCAATAAACTTGCTTGTTTGTTTCCTCAGAAAATACCCGTGCAGCCTATCCCATTGAATTCATTCCTAACGCAAAACTTCCATGTGTTGGCCCACACCCAAAGAACGTCATACTCTTGGCTTGTGATGCCTTCGGTGTTCTTCCCCCTGTGAGCAAGCTGAGCTTGGCACAGACCATGTACCATTTCATCAGCGGCTACACTGCTCTGGTATTTATCCCTCTTCATAGAGTACCCTTTAATTTCTCAAGGCAAATTCATCAACATCGGTTGTGCAATACAAAGCTTTCTTGAGATCCCTTCTCTTCTTTTCTTCGTTTTGTATCTTTAACTTGCTTTATTCTCACGGAAATATTCTTAAATACAGGTTGCAGGCACGGAGGATGGCATAAAAGAGCCCCAGGCTACATTTTCTGCATGCTTTGGCGCAGCATTTATCATGTTGCATCCTACTAAGTATGCTGCAATGTTGGCTGAAAAGATGCAGAAACACGGTGCAACAGGGTGGCTCGTCAACACTGGTTGGTCGGGAGGAAGGTATGCATGTGTAAAAGTAGCACAAATAGAATATTCAATTTCCTAACGTGTAAACTTAACTGAGAACTTCATACAACATTGTTGCAAAACTAATTATGCTAATGCTTGTCTCTTGTTTCTCTTGCAGATACGGTGTAGGAAGCCGTATAAAGTTGGCGCATACACGGAAAATAATTGATGCCATACACTCGGGAAGTCTTTTGAATGCAAATTACAAAAAGACTAAGGTGTTTGGGCTTGAAATTCCATCCGAGATTGAGGGAGTGCCTTCTGATATTCTGGATCCCGTGAACACTGTTAGTTGACGATTTCTATTCTTCATTTCTGACTAACTTGTCCTCATTTTTTACCAGTCTTTCATTTTGTTGCTTACCGTCCACGTTCGAGTTATATCCTTCAATCTTGTGGTGCAGTGGTCCGACAAGGATGCTTATAATGAAACACTGCTGAAGCTAGCTGGCCTTTTCAAGAACAACTTTGAAGTATTCGTGAGCCACAAGATCGGGATAGATAACAACTTGGCAGAAGAGATTTTGGCTGCTGGTCCTGTATTCTAACATGTTGTTGGAAGAAATGAGTACTGGAACCTCATATGTATGAATAGAAAAAAAGCTACAATTGATGCAAATAAGTAGCTAGTAGTCCTATTCCCTTCCCATTTTGTGAGACAAGAGTGCCTCACGCCATTCCCTTGGTGAAATCTGAAATGAAATAAATCATCTCCCGTGAACTGGATGGCTGATTCTATTCCTAGTATAAATTAGCGTAATATATAGCATTATGTTTTTGGTAATGATTCTAGTGGAACAAAAATAATCACGTAGTAGTTAGTGAACCAAATGCAACCATCAAACAATGGATATCAAGAAATTAACCATGTTCACATCGGACTTTTTTTTTTTCTTTTTTAAGGTTGAATTGCTCTATAAAAGGGATAATCCTATATACATTTAGAAGAATGCTATTCCATATGATGTACAACTTTGTGTGATAGAAACAAAAAAAAAAAAAAAAAAACACATGTCTTCTCTTTCTAAGCATATTAAAATTACTATATTAGGTGAATATTTGAAGAGAAAAAAGAAGTATATAAAATACACACAAAAAAGGCAAGAAATGCTTGTAGTGAAGAAAAATATGGTTTTTTTTTATTTATTTTTTCCTCTTTCCATAACTAGTTCATATTTTTCTCAATAAAATACTTGTACCATGTTTTAGTCCTATGTCTCGTGGAGAGCATACAATATATTAGAATTATGGAATAACAAACTTTAGCAAATAATCAGACATAGCATGGTGTGCAAGAGTTCAGCAAGCAATCAATCACTGTTCAACCGTTCATATAAGTGATGGACATCTAATCTACCTGGTAAAGGACGTGTAAATTGTAACACAACAAGCAAAATAAGAGAAAACAATACAAATTCTCACACTAGTAAACTTTACTCAATATTAGAGGTGGCAAAATGGGCGGGATGGGCGGGATTTGCTTGGGTTTGTGATGGAACCGAGTCATATGGGTTTGGGCCCAATCTTACCCATATGTGTTTTGGGACTAACTTGGGCGGGATCACTTTGGGATGGGTTTAGATTGATCCCGCCCAATACCCAAATCTATTTTCTACATATTTTTTTTCCTTTAATTCATTTTTATTTTTTATATAATTTTTATATTTTTGATTTATTAATTTTTTTTTAGTTTTATTAAATAAACATGCAAGTACTTTATACTCAGGATTCCCATAAAAAATTGGATTAACAAATAAAGGAAAATATAGATATACAGTCATATTCCAACATATATCAAGATGGCCAAGGTACTTAAGATGTTGAATATTTATTCTCATCATTGTCCAAAGATGACAGGTCTAAATTGACTGAAATATTGAAAATGCTTGTGGATAATGACTAGGAAAACTACTAGATTATATTCTCTAGTATGACTATAAAAATTGTTAAAGATAATTTTTTAATTTAAGACTCCGTTTGGATTGGCTATTTTTTCAAAAAAATAAGTTTTTCAAATACAATGTTACAGTAATATACAATAACTCAAAAAACATCCCATCCATATTAGTATATCAAATATTTCAAAAAAATTTTATAGTAAAAATTTTTCATATACACTGCTATAATAAAATATTTCAAAAATACCCCCCAAAAATAGCTAAACCAAACAGAGCCCTTGTTATTTGAGCCCAATGAGTACCCAAGTATTTCCCAAGTATTCCCATCAATTAATGGGTACAATTGGGATTTGTCCCATTTTAAACCCAATATCAAAATCCAATACCCATCCCGCCCAAAGTCCCCATGGGCATGGGTAACCCATTGGGACTTGGGACAAATTGCCACCTCTACTCAATATTGTGAGAACTGACAATTACTAGTTCAAATTGGAAAATAGAAGGTAAAGTGTCTTTTAGTATTGTACTAAATCTTTTCATATACAGCCTAACACATTCATCAATTCAAGTGTGTAAACTTTCCAATTAAGAGAGAGAGAGAGTGAGAGTGAGAGAGAGGAGGGGGTAGTTTTGGTTGAAAGGCAATATAACAAATTTGACAAATCTATCACAGTTTTAACACTTCAAATTATCTTTACCATCCAGAGGAGTAAAGTAATGTAAAACGTTTTTTTTTTAATTTGTTTTACCCTATCACCCGTTCCTACCATCAATTGTCAAACTCAAGATTCAAACCAAATATAACAATAGGAAGGATTCAAATTGAATTCGACCGTGGAAAAACTCTAAAAGCACTTCTCTAGGATTCAAACTGAATCTAGTAATGGGAAGAGGTCTAAGAGTACTTCTCGCGTTATTATGCCAACTCCAGTGATTTATCTCCAGACACCCCTGCTACTCTCAACTGCAAAATCTAGAATTCTAAGAATATTGGATGGGTTTGTTTTTCAAAAACTAGTTTTTCAAATTATATAAAATTTTTAAAAAGTACTCTAAAAGATCATCTAAAAATTAGTTTAAATTTTTTTAAAATTTTAAAAACATTTCAAAATATATTCTAGAAACTTTTCTACTCTTAAATATTCCAAAATATTTTTTAAAAATATCCAAAATACAATATAAAAACTCTACTACAGTAAAATTTTTGAAAAACACACCAAAAAATAGCTAATCTAAACGGAGCAATTATCTCCCAACACCTTCATATTATCAACTACTAATCACCATGCCACAAAATTCTAAAACCATTATCTCTCAACATCCTTCCTATTCTCAATTTCTGATCGCTAAAGCAAATCCAGTGATTTATCTTTCAACACCCTTCCTATTCTCAACTACAAAATCCAAATTCACCACATTGATTATCTCCTGACACCCTTCCTATTTTTAATTCCACAATACATGTTTCACCCTACTGATTATCTCCCAATATCCTTTTTTCACCCTAGTACTTATCAGTCGACACCATTTATTTTCTTAATTTCAAAATTCAAGATTCAAACCCTGAGCATGACAACGGAAAAATGCACTTCATTGACCATTGAATCTATTCTAGTGATTATCTAAAAAGTTTTATCTAAAAAATCCATCAAAATTATTCTTTTTGAATATAATATTTTACTCCTACTTTGTGGTAATTTTGGAAATAACTACCACCTCTTTACCCCGGAGTACAAATTTTTTCGGAATTACTGCCACTTGTAAATCCTGTCCTGATGCTGCGGCAGGAGATGGGGAAAGTGGTTGTGATAATTAGGAAAAACACGACACAGTCAACGGAGGCCATAATTCTCATTACTCCATCCGTTACCGCAACCGCCATAGGCTCCATTTATTCACTACTACTTGTCGAAGAAACCCCCAAAGAGTCAAATCCAATCAGACATGTGTCCGAAGCACGAGTCGACCCGCGCACTCCAAAACTGAAAATGTCCAACTACCATTACCACAGTCGGTCTCAGACCCAACCCTGGTTTGGGTTTGGGCTTCTGGTGCTGCTGCAGCTGCTACTATTTACCACGCCCCATGCGCATGTTAGCATGAATCCCCGTTGTTTCTGGGTCCTTCCGTTGCTCCTTCTTCTAGCCCTACACACTTTATCTTGTCTTCTATGTTGTATGCTTCGGCGAAGCCTTCTTGCTCTCTACGATCATCCTTTCCTTCCCCTCTCAGCAATCGCCGCCTCGGATCTGGATTCGATTTTGCTCACGTTTGTTCAATTTCGATCAATTCCACCCGATTTTCAGGTTTTTCGGATCAATTGAGGTAATGATTCATCTTCTTTTTCTTTTTTTTCCTCTTGATTTTTCATATGGGGCTTCTCATCTTGCTGACCGATTGTAGATCGTTGTTCTTTCTTGGGGTTTTATTCAGCTGGGCATTGCCTGAAACCGACTGATTTAGATAAAAGGTTTGGACTTTTTTCTTTTCCGCCAAACTATAAGAGAATTTAGGGCTTTTATATTGGTTTTGATCGACTCAGAGGCACACGATTGTTCCTTTATCAATTTTTTGGGTACGTCAACGCTTGATCATGGATCTGAAATCTAATGCTGATTGGGATTTGATTTTTTTTTAAAAATACTTCTATTGTCAACTTTCTTATCGGTAATTAGGGTTTTGGACCTATGTTCTGGTTTTCTGACTGAAATTGAATTTTCGGATTCCTTGCGCAAATGATATAGTGGCAAGGAATCTTTCGTTTCACGGCTGATTTAGAGTGAGAGGATTGCAGAACATTTTTAACCTCATAAGTATTTCTATTTTTTACCTGATGAAGGCCAAGAAATTTGTTCAAGTATTGCAATTTTGAAATTTTGAAATTTATCCACGTAGTGAAAATGTCAAATTTAGGTGGTGTTTTTGGTATAGTCTCCTTTCTGAATACGGTTTGATAAGTTGTATATGCAAAATTGTGGAATTTGTTATGTCCTTTACACGGATAAGAAGCTCGGAAGTTTTAATTCTTTTTTTGTATGCAACATTTTGGTTTCTTGGTGTTGGTTCTCCAAAATTCAGCTTTCCCTGATTTTATTTACTCTGATTGGGCATTGCTGTTTTCAGGTTTTTAAGGAGCAAGCGTCTGGAAAATCTTGCCTCGTGAGTTCATGCAGCAATGCGAGCACATGATAGATATGATGTATGAAAGCTCGCCTTGACTTCCTTCACATTTCTTTTGCTTTAATGGATGTGTGTAGCATGTTCAATGAAGTTTTATTAATGCAGGAGTATGAAGATTTAGACGAGTATGAGGAGGATGGTGATGAGCAAGAAGAGAAAGATGCTGGTGAAGATGAATATGAAGAGGAAGACGATCCTAAGCCCGCTAAGGAGGTGTTGAATTATCTTGAACTGAGGCAACGATTAAAAGAAGAGAAAAGAAAGAAGTTGAAGAAGGAATTGGGAACTGCTAATGGCAGTTCTCGTGAGAAAAAGAATGTGATCTCAAAGGATGTGATCTCAAAGGATACGTAAGTACTATATTTCTGGGAATGGAAGTTTTGATATACTTGCCATAACATCTAACATTAATAGCAGACTGTAATGATGGAGTGTTACTTACCACTGGATTTCCTATTCTACTTAAACAGGAAAATTTGCAAATTGGTACAGAACGTGGAGACAATCCTTCGTTTTAAAATTTTTCTCTTACATTGACTATAGAAATAAATGTAGGCATGATATAATTTTGCTGGAATGCATGTATTCTCTGATTTCAAGAATTTAAACAGGTAGAGCTTTAAATAACAATGAACAGAATTGGCAAAATAAGAGACGTATGTGTCCAATTATATATTGGAGTTTTTCAACTGCAAAGTTAGGATATCTGCCAATTGTTGCAGTGTATCTGATTTAGTCGCCATCGGTTCCTTGTTGCTACTACTTTGTTTACTGAAAGACTGAAGTACTGTGTTGGAAAGTGCACAAAACAACTGAAATGCAAGAAATTGGTGCAATTCTGAACTTGACGAATGCTGGGATCCTACAGTTTATTTTTGTTGATCTTTGCTTAGCATTTAATTACTAATAAATTATAATTGATCAATGTATTTCTTGACACCTACTGTAATTGTGCATCTCTTGGCAGTTTCAATGATTTTACACTTCTCACTTGCTCTCCAATATTGAAGATTCAAATACATTCCAAGCTGCAAGGTTTTAACTGATCTTTTTTTAATTTAATTTAATTTTTCTTGTGGTGCAGTTATGGTTCCTTTTTTGGACCTTCACAACCAGTTATTGCTCAGAGAGTGATCGAAGAAAGCAAGTCATTACTTGAGAACCCGGATTTGGCAGCTAGAGTCATTAAATTTAATCAAAGTGTATGTGGAGAAAGATTGTTCAGCTAAGAACTTGGTGTTGACTTTGGTTCCTAGTGTTTGAAATTGCTGTGCATGGTTATTACCTATCCTAAAAGGAACTTCTAGGTTGGCTTTTATAATGATTAGCATACAATTTAACAGAGATGGCTCTGCCATAGTTTGGGTTAAGACCATCGAAGTTATAATTCATGTCGGATTGAGCAAAGGTTGACTTTTAAATGTGTTGAAGGACATATCTCATCATTGAATGGAAATGCAACCTTTATTTTCAGCCTCTAGTTGCACATGACTTGTACTCTATGGTAGCTTACTAAATCTAGATTCCAGTATACAACCAACTGTTAGTGAACTAAACTGATATGGTGCATATTAGTGACTTTGCTGATGATGTAAAATTTTCTTCCGTATCCTTCTTTAAGAAATTAATGCTGTGGATCTCCCTGCAGAGAAACAAGAGCTCTGGTTCAGCCTCATCTGTGTCAAAGTCTCAAGCTGGTGCTGGCCCCAGACCAAAAGTTACAAATGGGGTAATATTTTGGTTTTTGCATTTATGCTTCCTCTTTCCCCTTCGCTTGTATGATGTGCTGTTGTGCTCTTTTATTTGGGAGGCTTTGCATCTGAAAATTTTATCATCGCAGCTACAAAAGAAAGTCGAGATGCTAAAAAATACCAGGGATTACTCATTTCTATTAGCTGATGATGCTGAGCTTCCTGTGCCAAAAAAAGTTCCTCATAGTATTTCTGCCCAAAAACCTGGTACATTGCTGCTCTTTGACGTATCTAGCAGTTTCCATCAAACCTTACTTGTACTTTCATGAGGAAAACTTATACAGGTTTTTTGATCATGTTGAAGAGGCGCGCTCTGCACAATTGTCAGAAAGAAGCAGAGATTCTTTAAGCATTAATGGACAAAAAGTTTCCAGCAGTCGCGAGGATAAGAAACCTACAGCTGCTATTAACCGAATGCAGCCTAAAGTAGGGTCAGAGAAATTTGGTTCCAGGGATAAGCTGGTTCGGCCATCAGTAGAGTCTGGGAAACATCTCAGTGGAAATAATGGTGCGTTAGCAGATCATAGAAAACAGCCTTCCATCAGTAATGGTAGTGGGCCAGGTCGGCCTGTGGTGTCAAAGAGTGTGCCAACAAAGCCCATCAGTAATGGTAGTGGGCCAGGTCGGCCTTTGGTGTCAAAGAGTGTGCCACCAAAGCCTTCAGTAAGTACGTCAGATAAGAAGGCTTCGGTTCCTGTTGCAAGAACCTCTGCTCCTGGCATTCACAAACCAAATCCTTCAAAAGTGCAGACTTCTGTTTCAAAGCAGTCCTCTGCGAGGAAGGAGGAACACCAGGCACCAGGAAAGCCAAAGATATTACCAAAACAACCCATCCCACCCTTAAAACCTAAGGTCAGTTACTCTTTATCTCTAGTAAGAAATAATGCTGTATGTCAACTGCCTGGTGCACCGCATTCTTGTATTTAAGAATAAGTTGTTTGATTTTCTGTAGTTCAAAACCTAGACGCTGGGTGGCTAACTTTTTTGCTGTTATTTAATTGTCCCAAATTATAGCAAGTATTGCGACCAGCACCAAAACCTTCAGCTCGGGATGCTTCAAGAGGTGAACGCCCAAGGAAGAGGCCCGTAAGACACAATGAAGATGATGAAGATGATCCTGAAACTGCTTTGCGTATGATCAGGAATATGTTCGGGTATTCTTTTTTTGTCCTTTTCTATTGTCAAAATTTTCGTCCAATTGCTATTAGATTGTCTTATTACCTTGCATATCTTTTAACATTTTCTTTCAAAGCCATGATTTGGATAAAGAGACTTACCTTGTGATACCTCCTTCTTACGGGCTTACGTTATCCCAAGCCCAGAAGTTCTATGTTTGGGTGACTAAATATCAGTTTGATATTTATGTGTGAATTCTTTCAGATATAATCCTAGTAGGTATGAGGATGTTGACGATGATAGTGACATGGAGGCTAATTTTGACGACATTCAGAGGGAGGAAAAGAGAAGGTTAGTAGGCGTTTGAAATAGCATGCTTTCTAGTTTTTTATTCTCTTGCTCTTAGTTGCCAGTGGTTGATGAATATAAAGATGTATTACCATGGTTTTCTTTTGAGAATTCCTATTCCCGCTGGTACGGGTTTCTAGTTTTTCAATTGTTGAGGTTGACAACCGCAAATTTTCTTGGTTTTTGACTGTTCAGTGCGAGGATTGCTCGGCAAGAGGATGAAGAAGAGCTTCGCAAGATAGAAGAAGAAGAAAGAAGGGAGCGCTTGCACAAGGAAGCCAAAAAACGCAAGTTAAGCCATCGATGACCAGAAAATGCGCTAATCTGACAGGAATTGTGTAATTGTTGCTTTGCTGAAAGCCCAAGTATGTGAAGCGAGAGGAAGGAGAAAAGAGGGTGGAGAAAAATTGCTCTCTACTAGTCTTTTTATTTCATCTGTAAGCCCGACGTGGTGGTTTAGATGTGGGGCTCCATTGTTTATTAGTTATTAGGAATGATTTTTGTCAAAAGATAGACTTACAAGGTTTTTTTCCCCTTTTTTTCTTTTTTGGGTCCCTTATTCCTGGTGTAGCAAATCATTTGATCAGGTGTATATTTATCCTCAGAATTACTTGTTCTTTGCAAGTCCTTCTTTGCCCTGCTATGTTGCCCTTAAATTTATTTATTTATTTTTTGGGAACGTTGTGAGGGAGCTGGAAAATGGTTGGAATGTACTGGGCAAGATGCGCGGAATTTAGTTGTTAAAAGCTTCCGAAGTCCTACAGCAGCATCTCCATCCGAGTTTCTGCACGAATCAAATCACGGGAAGACCAAACTTCTTGGCATTGATTTGGTTGGATTCTCAAGAGAGTAATTGAATTTGTTAAAAGTGGCCCTTTCGGCGCAGCGACGCGTGTCTCATAACATCGGATATATCTCTCTCTTCATCGAGGAAGCAGGAGCACTTGTTGCTCCATTTATTACATCCATGATCCACGATGCAGCCATGTTATCCATAAAGTCTGGGATATGAAGTGATGAGCGACCTGCCATGTCATCAAAACTCACGTGACCAACATGTCCACGTCCCGACCAAACAAATTAGCTACCTTCCGGTGATATCAGTAGTCCCATCTCCCATGGCTGCGTCTCTCAGGGTCGGAATAAATGAAATATAGTAGCGGTCTGGCGCTCTGCCATGGAGTTGCTGTTAAATGCTCCGCTATCTAAGCTTCCTCCTTTGCCTAAAATCTGTGCGACGAAGCGCAAGCCCCTTGGTGCTCGGCTTCCCTCTTGCTTGGGGTACTTGTTACTACTACCACTCTCTCGTCAAACTCCCTTCTTGATATAGATTCTCACTCTCTCTCTCTCTCACAAACACACAGACACACGTACGTTCATTCACTCATCATACATGTTGATAACGTTCATATAAGCGCATATGCGGACGTCACATTAACATATTCTGGAGGATTAAGCATCGATATACAGTATGCATATACAAGTTCGCGAGAGCGTGATTAGTTGTTGGGGCTTCTGTTAACTTGAGTACAGCCTAAGTAATAGTAATTAATTTACTTCGAGATTGCTTCCAGAACACCTAAGGTTCAGCTTTTGGTGGGCTCTTATACAGTCACTGCACTAAGTTGATCCCCCCCCCCCCCCCCCCCCCCGGGAAAATGACGTAATGACGTAATTTTGGAGGAGCTCCTTCTCTTCTTTTTCTATTTTTGAAAATATTGGTCTGTTTTAGCTTTTCTCTTTTGTTTACTATTTTGCATCCTTATTTAAGTTACGTGACTTGCTGCGTTTCATTGTGGAATTTAGGGTGGAAAGACATGATGACATGGATGTCCATAAGGTAAGAAATTGTTTCTTGCATGAGTTGGTGAAAGATTTAAAGTGTAGCTAGAAAAATGACTGCTTCTCGTTCCCTTGCAGGATCTTCCGCAGTCTATGGATCATGAACCAAAAGAGAAGCAGAATGATATATGGCAACTCTTCACAGAAGCACAACAGAGTACTCAATTGCTATTCTTTTTCTTGCTATCCTTAATTGCGTACCACATATTGGTTTCTTTCTTATCTTAATTTTCTGATTCGCTTCGGAATTCAGATATATTGTATTTGAATAAACAACGACTCACGGCATTGGAAGAACTGGATGAACTGAAGAGGGAAAACACGGCACTGCTTGATAGGATAGAGCAATTGGAGGCCAAAATGCTGTTGAACACCGAAAAAGGTGATTATAGCTGTAAAGCCTGAATTTCTGTTTTACAATCCTTGTAGGATTAATACTTGGTTCTCTGCTATTCTGAAAAGTTTCCTCTCGTAAAACTTGTTTTGACCTCGTTCGTTTGGCAGTCATATGAAACTTTGAAACTAATTCTCCACTTGTATTCCATGAATGGTCATTACATCACATGCTCATTATTATTGTTATACTCGTAGAAACTGAGGCAACATAGCAAGTTTGGTTTCATTCTGCTCTTCTAGACCCGCTAGATCCACAATAATTTTGAGCAGCCTAAACACAGCCCAGAGCCCCGGCTAGAGAATTGGTCATGCTTGGGTAGACCATCTCTGATCAGTTTGATGGGTTTAGGAATGGCCTATTCAAGAGAGGACCACTGACAGAAGGGTTAGATGTCTGAAGTAGGTGCTGTTCATAAAGATGCTCAATTAAATGCGGGATGATACTCAAACTGCTTTCCACATGAACATATATTCTGGTGCTTTATTTGAGTAACTTTCTCAATCAATGTTTCAGAGTGCGTTTAACGACCAACCAAATGGAGTCTTCTCCTCTGTCGGATATCTTGCTTGATTATTCTTGTTATGAACCATTATGAGTTCTCAGGATATCTTTTTATTCAAGTTTTTAACATTTCTAATGCAGTTTGTTAATCTTGTGACCAGAAATGGATACACTTTCTATTAGCTCTGAGTTGCTGCTTAGGATTGATTCAATGGTTCTAAGTGGAATGATTGATAATGCGGAGGCTTCTGACTTGAGAAGGCTGGTCATGAATTCAAGAATGAGTATAGCAGCTAATTTGTTTCAAAACACGCACAAGAAAGATTCTGAACTTCTGGTGGAATTGCGCCATTTTTCCAGCAAAAGTAAAAAGTAAGGTATTCTTCTAGATCCTGCGTCTAATTCTAACTCTTGGATTCCTGTTTTCAAAAGCCATGCATCTCACATCTACAATGTTTCCCCATATGGGATAGGACCTCCACCTTCTCCCTTTTTTTGCCACTTTCACATTGAAGACATCCACCTAGGGGATAATATATATTATCCCTAATCATTTATTCTTTTTTTTTTTGCTATTCTTTGATTTCTATGCATCCTCATCTTTTTCAAATCCAGGAAGGGTTTCCACATAGTTCACATTTCTGCTGAAATGGCACCAGTGGTCTCTGTGGGATCTTTGGCATCTTATGTTACAGGACTATCCTGTGCTCTGCAGAGAAAGGGACATGTGGTCGAGGTCATTTTGCCCAAGTAATCACAGCATTCTCTTAGTTTTTAAGTTTTGCTTACATTTCTTATTGCGGATGTTCAAGTAAAACAATAATTGACTAGCTTCATTTAACCTCCTTTATCCATTGCTGGAGACATTCTTTTGATTAGAAGGTAGACCAACTTCTAGTTATGTTTTGCAATTTAGTTATGTTTTGCAACTTCTAGTTATGTTTTGCAATTTAGATTACTTAAATGTCTGTTTCAACAACTTTTTGGTCTTTGCTTTAGGTTCCTAATAGCATTAAATATTAATTACATTTCTATCTGCATTAAAAAATCGTGTCATGTGACTTTTGGTTTCTGTACCCTTGCACAAGTATATTCATGAAGTTTATCACCCTTGCGATCAGTTGGCAACTTTCAGCACTAAGATTAAAATTTACGTCCTTGTTGGCATATGTGAATTTATTTGGGCCAGAACAGGGAATCATAACTGATTAAGTGCACTCATGCTGTAGAAAACCTGTTGCATCTCTTCATCACTAGGACCTAAAACAGAGTGGTTGAACAAGCACCGACTTGTAGACGATGTCACTTTAAGTAATGCAGTTTCTACAATGAAAAAGGAGCACTTATGTTTTGCTTGCTCTTAATTCTCATCTGAAAGCATCTGATTCTTGGTATAATGCTTCAACCAGGTATGCATGCCTAAATTTAGACGAAGTTCAAGGTCTTCGAGAAGTTGAAGCAGAAGTCTATTCATTTTTTAATGGTCAATTGCATAAAAACAGAATCTGGACTGGGTGAGTATGGATTTTTGCGGTGTTTTATCTTATATTGTGTTGTCTGTTGGAATTGTGGTGTTTGTCTTTGTTTAGTTGTCTTTCTGTGAAGTGGGGTTGTGTTTATTGGGAGCTAAAGAAATTCTGCAAAACAATATACAGACACACAGAAGCTACAGTTTTCTTTCCCTTTTAGTCTCTTATTTATCAATTAAGTGATTGGAAAACAGGGTTGTCTTTGGCATTGGAGTTACATTTATACAACCAGTCTACTATT
This sequence comes from Coffea arabica, assembly GCF_036785885.1. Lineage (NCBI taxonomy): Eukaryota > Viridiplantae > Streptophyta > Magnoliopsida > Gentianales > Rubiaceae > Coffea > Coffea arabica. The sequence goes on along the minus strand of NC_092323.1, from coordinate 7,075,563 downwards.
CAGCATTTTTCAGTCATGAGAGAGTATATGGATATGGAAATGACTTTGAAAGGTTTGTAGACATCTCCAATATTTGTTCACTTGGTTGTATGTTGAGCATTTCTAATGGTGACACACTCATGTAGCTTGAAGTCTTCTTCTGGAAAATCTGTTATTTCTGACCCTAATATTTTCATTTTGTCCCTAATACATGAGCATAAGCTGATCATTTCTTGTTTATTTTGTATCATGGATAATTACAATCATAAGCTTTTGTTGTGGTCTTCTAACAACTTCTTCATGCTGCTAGATTCACCTATTTTTCTCGTGCATCGCTGGATTATCTAGTGAAATCAGGAAAGAAGCCCGATATTGTTCACATACACAATTGGGAAACATCAATTGTTGGGCCCCTATTTTGGGACGTTTTTGTCAATCAGGTTTCATTGGTTCTTCCCTCTCTTCGAGACCACACAAGGAATACAAATAAAGTAGTTTAATTTTTTTGGGAAGGTGACACATTTATGTGTAGCACTCTTGTGGTGCGTCTTGCTTTGTGAATGGAGTAAACAAAATGTTATTTTAATTTGTTAGGAATATGAACATGGAACTAGAGATTCTTTTGCATGAGTCGTAGGTTGTTATTACTTCATCCATTTGTATTAGGTTAAAACAGCTAAAACTGGCGTTGGAAAGCTTCCAGTTTTATGTTTCCTGGTTGAATGGACCATACGCTTTTTCTTTTTCTTTTTTTCCCCCCTCCCTGTATTAGTCTTATGGTCTGTTTGTACTACTAATTATAACAAGTTAGCTTAAGTATTAGGCTTACTAATTCATGATGTTACCTTAACAGTTCTGAGCTTTTATTACACAGGGACTCGAAGGTACTAGAATATTATTGACGTGCCAGGGCTTTGATTCACAGGCATGTATCTATGCTTAGCAGATGTAAAATATATCTGAATTGTGGGATGGCTATTGCACTATCTCCATGTTTGTAGCAATTATACTGATGATTCTTTTTTCATTAGTGTCTTCAACGACCTGAGAAGCTTGCTCTGTGTGGACTTGATCCTTCAAGACTACATCGTCCTGATCGCCTTCAAGATAATAACAAGACTCATATGGTCAACATTTTGAAGGTATTCTCCTCCTTTCTGAGCTTCTGGGCACATTACCTTGCTCTGGAAGAATTCTACGGGAAAGTAGGTCCTTTCTTATTGGTGTTGTTTGCTATTTTGGATGCATGGTTGATCTCAAGGTTTGAGATCAAGCCAATGCTAGTCTTCGGAAGAGCATCATGCAAAGGTGCAATCATTGTTTCTGTGATATAAGTGCTCATATAGGGAAAAAGGTGTTTCTCCTGCCCTCTCTTCCCGGACATTTGCTAAATCTGCTCCAGTTGAGGATAAAAGCTGAGTGCCATCTGCATTTACTGCTCTACATTGAAAAGGAAAAGAATAATGTTAAGCAACCAAAAATCATCAAATAATTGGAAGTGAAGATTATCGCATGAACTCAGATATGAATTAAAAGTTGTATTTTACTAGGTACTGCTAGCTTCCAGAGTCTTAATGTTCAAAGAATTCTGACCCATGTAAATGTTAAAAATCCCACAGGCAGTATCTCTTTTATTGGTAACAAAATATCTGGTCACCAATTTGTTCTTCTAAAGTGCTTTACTGATAGAGATCAGAGTGGGGAAGATGAAATCAGAGAGAGAAAGAGAGAGAGAGGTAGTTCTCCACTGGTCCAGTTATAGTGGAAATGTGGGTTCTCTTGTGATTATTGAAAGCACTGCAAAGTACTGATGTTGCATTTATGCTTCGTTGAATTTGCTGTGAACTTGATTTGAACTCTCTTTGCTAAATTTCAGGGTGGAGTTGTTTACTCCAATAAAGTGATAGTGATTGCATCCATGCAAACAAAGGCCCATCTCATCACTGAATTGGGTCATGGAATGGAACCCACCTTAGCCATTCACAAGTAAGTAATACCATCGAGGCATTCTTTGAACTTGGACCTTAAAATGTTGAAATAGGCATGGTGTTTGTAACTTTGTTGAACATCAGATGTGGTGATGCAATTAAATGTAATTTAGAATCTAAGCTTTGTACCCATCATTATTTATTTCATGGTCATGGTAATCTGATATCTAGTCCTCACATTTCCTTACTCCTGATTCTGATTGAAGGGACAAGCTGCTGATTGCTCCTTATGGATTTGACAAGTCAGTTTGGGATCCTTCAGTGGACAAATTTCTTCCAGAAAGTTACAGTGAAGAAGATATGAAAGGGAAATCTGTATGCAAAATTTCATTGCAGAAGCACCTTGGGTTAACAAAGAATGCTTCCATGATTCTTGTAAGTACATTGAAAATCTTATTCTTGAAGTGTCCCCAATAATAAAAGATAAGAGGGGGAATCTCGGGAGAGGGGGAATCTCGGGAGTAGGTGAACTGACCTTTCTTTCACCTGGGAGAATAGCCAGCGATAGAGTATGCTGAAAGATAAAGAGGAAAGCAGAGTTTAATCTTTGCATTTTCATCCTTGACGACCTTTAGTTATGTGTAAAAGAGCATCTGTGAGGCCGACCTCCAGCAACCTTTCTGGAGAGTCATGCACATTAAAAATGTCTTTCCTTTCGCATGTATTCTATGTACTTATCTGTGTTTCCACAAAATTTTTTGTATCCTGTACAGCATATGAAGTCTTACCAACCCAAAAATAGAAATGTTGTAATTCCAGGTTGGTTGCATGTTAACAGAAGTTTCAGATGTTTACCTGGAGAACCTCAAGACTCTTGTTTGGATGGCTTCCAGAAAGGGAATTCAGGTTGTTTCTGAACCTTTCTTTTTCTATTTGTTTTTAACAGCTTATCCTAATGTACTTGCAGATAACCATGCTGAATAACTAACTGATCAGCTTCTGAGCAGTCAAAGTCCTTTTATCATCTTCTATATTTATTTATTGCCTACGTCTGATTCTCTTATTATCCTCTTCAGTTTGTCTTCATGTTGTGTAGCCAAAATCCAGACTTAAGAAGAGAAGTGGAATCTTTGCTGTTAGAACTCAAGGTATTTTGCACCTGTCTTTATCTAAATATTTCTGGTGTCTCTGGTTCCACTCTTTCTTTACTTTTTAGGGGAGAAATAGAAATTTTCCTGCTAAAAACACCTTCAAAATGATTTTAATGCTAACTATGGCTTAAGGTAGTTCATGGTGAATTATTGAAGAAAACTGCTAGCTATGGCTTAATGTCATGCCCCGTATTTCCATTTCCATTCTTGACTGTTTCATGTCTCCAATTGCTTAGCTGTGTTGTGTGCTGGCAGATGTTTACGTATGGATACAGGCAGCACCTTCTGTTATGATTGTCATGGTGGTGGTTTCATAGCAGTTTCATGATTTATTCTGTGAAGGTTGAAATGGTATAGATGAAGTTTTTCTGTCCTTGGATAAATTGAAAGTTGAAATGGTTTAGCTGAAGTTGATTAAGTGTTATGCTTTATTGGAGATCATTTGTAATGATTGACTTGAAGCTTGAAAAGATTGCTTCTGTGTTCTTTATGGTTGAAGATCTTCAGCTAAAAGCTAGTTTCCTGGTCGTTAAAGAAGTTCATTGCTGCAAACTTGTGTTTTGATTTGGAACGAATATGACTAATAGTTAGATCCAATAAAGGAGATCTGCAAATCATCTAGTATATGTTCTTCTATGCAGGATGGAAATGTGAAGTTTATTGATAAATATGACGAACCTTTACTGCATTTGATATTAGCTGGATGCGACATTATTTTGTGCCCATCTTTCGACGATCCAGAGCTTCAAGTACCGGTATGTGTACTACAATATTGTTACTAAAATTGGTGAGCTTTACCTTTTCTTTTATTAAATACTATTGCATAGAATTGCTTTTTATTTCGTCTTTGTTATCTCAACTGAAATAGACTTGTTTATTTTTCAAGCAGCCAAGGCTCTTTTTTTTTGGTTTCTCCCGATAACCCTTCTTGACAAATTTTCTTAAATTAGCTTATTGTGCCTATATGGTCACTTTGTCTATCTCCCTGTGCATCTCTGGTTATACGTTCATGACAAAAGGGTATTTACAATGCTGAAGCTTTTTTCTGTGCTGGGGTAAATCATGCAGCTGAAGGCCATAAAATATGGAGCTGGACTTGTTGCATTAAATTTTACTGATGACAAATTCGGGTTAGTCTGAATACTCCTATATCTTTTGGCTTTTTAGCTTGTCAAACAGCTGAAAAATGTTTATGCAATTACTGGTTCAACAGGAATTTTGCGGATCATGATTTTGGGCGTCCAGAAGTTTCAAAGTACATCAGAAATTCCTTTGGAAATATGTCATTAAGCCAAGCAATCAATGAAATCGTGGGCATTCCCTCTAAACTTTTCCTGTTTCACAGCTTCAGAATTCTTCAAAAAGCTTTGAAAAAAAAAACCTTCAAAGATATTTAAGTTTCTTATTTTCCTGTTTGCAGGAGGAGGATCCATCTCAGTGGAACAGAAAGATCACAGATGCCATGGCAAAGGATTTCTCGTGGGATGCAGAGTGTTGTGATATTCATGTTTCGGCATATGCAGCAATAAAGAATCTATGAAGTAATAGGTCGTTTCTTGACGAACTGTACATACGCAAGTCCATGGAGAGATCGAAGGAGGCTTTCTGTTTTTGTGCATATAAACTTTCACGGGCATGTTGGCAATTTGTGCTCATAAACTAAACACTCCTGTCCGTCTCATTGTTTATTTTTCAGATGATTGCCGCTCCTTAATTATTCTGAGATGTCCGAAATTTCTCTTTTATCAGATGTCCCAAAGAGTGGAATCTTCCTCTCTGATTGTTCGCCTGATTTCTGAGCTGCTACAGGGGTTCGTGGACTAAAATTTTTTCAGTAGCCTTTAAAACTGTTTAGCTGGACCTGGCCCAAGGAAATCAATGTCCTCATGAAAAAGCATGGGCAGTCTGAGCGCAAGTCCAGTATTGTTTACTGTCTATCACCATTTGGACCACCTGACCAAAACAGCGAAAGAACAGCTGCAAAACATGCAGGGTCAACGTTAATGAGGTTTCAGAGTGATGTCATAATTAATCACAGTACAATCCTACCAAACAAATAATGACAAATTCCAGACAGGACGGCCACTGATATGAAATACAGTTTTGGTTCTTTTCTTAGAAAGGCAGCCAACGGCGGATTGTCATCACCAATCCTTACGCTTTGCCATTTTTTCCATCTTGGGTTATAATTCGGCGGACCCTCCCTCATTGCTCTTAAACCTTCGATATTTTTGGTGGTCTATCATACCAATACGGCTACTGCAGTAAACTCTATCCTGCCAGTAACTTCGAAGTTCGGAGCAGTGCTTGAATTTTTGCATGTTACCATGTTAAAGTAGATCGGTCTCTTTATGTTTTGGAATAAAATTTTGGGTAATTTCGTTTTCAGCCACCATCACCATCGATCACGACATGCTTCGAGACCATGGATATGGCCGGTGGCGGAGTTACATAGATAGGAGCGAAGGCGGACAATTACCCTCTTCCTCCCTCAAATTTGATAAAATTACATAATAGTCTTAAAACTCTTCAATATTTGTAAGTTCGAATCATAATAATTGCATCCCTAGACTTTTTATAAAATTCTCTTCTTTAGTTGCATAAAAATATTACTTTCTCAATATAAATTAGCCTCTTGAGTTCTATATATTCCCTCCTCATCATACATTGGCACTTCTTTTTTTTTTTTTCCTTTTTTTATTTTATTTCACTTCTTTTCCCCCTTTGCTAATAAAATTTTTGGACCTATTTGACGTCATTGTAAAAGAAAAAAATGGATTTGCCCTTTTTAAATCAATAAACATGGATATTTCTTACATCAATCTAATAGACTGTATTAATTTATGTTAAAGTTGATGGTGATACCCTTCTATCTACAGAATCCTCACTCCGTAATTAATTATGACAATAGAAAAACCTATAAATCAATAAATCCCTCATGTTGGTTGTGAAATTCCAACACACAATCGAAAAAATAATTCATCTTTTCTTTTGTCAATTGAGCTAACATGAGTTAATAGTAGAGTATTAGACGGGTGACGTGCATGGGGAATTGTCTACGGCCTACGTAAAATTGCGGCTTCTTGCCACGTCATTCTCCTACTCTTTTTATTTGATGCTGTCTTCTGTTTCACGTACTTGGATTTCAACTGTCAATTTACTGCATCACCAACACCAAAAGGGTTAGTCATACAGCTGCACCTTTTCTGGATAACGAGCGAAAGCGAAGTTGATTGATGTGCGGTTAGGACTGAGGTATCCTACAATTTGGGTAACTCTTTAGTTAGGGTAGGGTATGAAAGTTACGTTTGTTCTGTCTTGGAAACCTCGCTTTTTTAATTTGGAGATAATAAAATTTCTGAAAAGTTTTGAAATCTTTTTCTTTCCTTCGTGATTAATGTGGAAAATATAATACTTCGCCCAAAAAAAAGAAAAAGATCTGGATTTAATTTTCTAATGGATTATTAAAATGATTGATTTTATCCAAGTTTCCCGATTAATAAAGCAAATAAAAAAACAAAACAAATGGCCACGATCACAAAAAGGGCCACCTCAACCGAAACCCCAGAATGGGATCGTCAACGGCAACACCATAAATGATAAAAACCAACACGGACAAGGGACTCACTCCACCACCACCAACTTCCCCTCAAAATTTCTGTCTTCATTCTTTCTACACACTCAGCTTACCATTTGCAAATTACAAAATTGCAATTGGATTACCCGCCCGCCTCTTATCCTGATATCGAAATGTAGCCTTTTAATTTAGTGTATTATAATTTTTCTGCGGCTACATTCAATGCAAATGAAAGTTTTGCGCTGCCGTTACCGATACCCAAAAAAAATGGAAGAAAGAACAATTACTCCTACAAATATTCAAAAGCTGGAAAGATTTGAATATTCAAACACTTTGCAGGAGTTATAATAATAATAATACTCCTCTTCCTTTCTCTTTAATTTTAATTTTTAAACCGTGTTCTCTATTACATTCATCACCTTCACCCGTCCTCGTTTTGCCATTTCGAATTACTCTGCACAAAGGTCCTCAATACGTTGTCGTTTTCTTGTAGAAACAACCTTGTTTTGTCTTTAAATAAGGCTCATTGAAATAACCGGAGATTTTCAGCTGATAGAAGTTTTTAGATAATCATTTTCGCTGTTGATTACACTACCATGAAGCATATGTTGAACCGGAAAAAATTTTTTTTTTTACCGCCACAGAGCACGAATTTTCAGTAGTACTTGGCTCTTTTTTTTTTTTTTTTTTCGGTTTCCCTCCTGGTGTAGAATCGTCGATACTGAGAGTTTCAAGCGGAGTATTATTCTTAGCTGAATGGTGTCAAAAGATGCCAAGCATTAGAGCTCCAGCTGCCAAGAGGACGACGACTCTCACGGTTTGCTTATTTATCTGCTTTGGTCTTTGCCACGTTTTACCGGAATTGCAGTTCACCATTTTTAGTTTGCTGAATTGTTGAATTTCTGTATGGTTGTGTGTAATATAGGTAGCTGTGAAATGTCGGCCATTGACAGAAAGAGATCGTGGCCGAAATATAATTAGAGTTCATAACGATAAGGTATATTCGTTTTACTGCTCTATGATTTTGTGCTTACTTTCTGCTCAGATTTTGCGGAATTAATCAGATTATAGTTTGGTGGAATGTTAGGGAATTTCAGTTTCTAGTTTAACTTCTTGTTTGAGTAATTCAGTTTATGTCATGTACTTTTATTTTAAGTAATGCGCGGTAATGAAAACTATGGAAATTTTAGGAAGTACTTGTTTTGGATCCTGACCTATCAAAGGACTATCTGGATCGCATACAGAATAGAACTAAAGAACGCAGATATAATTTTGATTACGTCTTCGCCCCTATCTCAACGAATTTGGTATGTCTTCTCTAACTTCTATGTAGCTTTCAATTATTTTGTGGTATAACATAGCCCTCTGATGAAATTTGAAAGGCATTAGAAAGCTCAAATATGCAATATTTAAATTTCTTTTCCTCTGCATAATATAGTCTTTGCATTATTTTAGGACGTATACCAAAGAAGCATACATTCTACAATAGCTGGGGTGATTCAAGGTCTGAATGCAACTGTATTTGCTTATGGTTCAACAGGAAGGTACATAATAAAAGCATTGCAAGTAGCCAGTGAGTGGAGCTTACCAGACACATTTGCACTTTGAGAAATATCAAGATAGATTGATAGCTTTCTTAAGCTCATGATTTTATTTGTCTTGCCTGTTTCTCTTTTGCTTTTGGTTTCAAATTTGTTAGTTTCGTGAGGGGAATTAAATGCATGTTAACACATGGTAAGGTATAGGTATACTAATAACTTGCTGTGCATTTTCTGGTAGCCTAAGACATTCTGATCTCAAGGCCTTATGTATCACTGACAGAGGCCTCGTGAACATTTCAAACTTTTCTCATAAGGATCAAAAAATTTTTCACCCCAACTGCAGTAGTATCACTGCCTCTCTCTCATTTTATAACTGGCAGAAGAAATGGAAGTGACAAAATGCATGATACCAAAAGAGTAGTTTTAGTAATGCAAGAGTCTTGCAATTAGTTGTAGCCTACCTTTGAAGGAATAATATATTAATTATTTATTTGGAGATGCCACATTGTCATTATCTTTTCCAGAGCAATGTAGGTTTAAGACCTTAAACTTTGTCCTCTCCTATTCGCTCAGCTTCTCATCCTTCTCTCCCCTCCTTTGGTTCTTTATGTAATGGTACATATATTGTTGCCCTTCGTTCACCTGTATTTTGCAATCAAATGATTGGTAGGCAACATCTTCTCATATCATCACAAGAGGATCTTATCAGATTTTATTCTTTTTGGTTGTGTGATTAATATGCACCTTGTGAATTTTTTTCTTCATCTAATATGGTTTTTTCTTTCCAGCGGTAAAACATATACAATGGTAGGGACTCAAGATGACCCTGGACTTATGGTTCTCAGTCTTAAAACAATTTTTGATCTTATAAAGAAAGATAATAGCTGCGATCAATTTGAAGTTACTTGTTCTTATCTTGAAGTTTACAATGAGGTAGAGTTCCCATATGTAAAGAACAAAAGAAAAGATCTTCATTTTGACTTTTATGATTAATCATATTGGTCCATGTCTGACAATTAAAATGTACAGGTTATCTATGACTTGCTTGAAAGGTCATCAGGTCACCTGGAACTCAGAGAAGACCCAGAGCAAGGAATAATTGTTGCTGGCCTTAGATGCATCAAGGTTCATTTTTTCCTAGGGTAAAACTCAGGTCATAGTGTCATGCTAGATGCCAGCATTTACGACTGTCAGGATCTTTTTCAGAGTATTCGATATATTTACTGCTTTAAGTGTTGAGTATAAACTATGCATTTATGCATGTGTGAGATACGCTCATGTATGTGTATAAGAAGTGTATGTTCAAAGTATAAAACTGTATCATTAAGCTGGTCTATTGGACAAAGGGTATCAGCACTCTATTTCACTCCAGTTACTCATTTGCTCTTATGACTTCCACTTTCTTAATTTGGCTTAGTCAACCATACCAGTTGTTTCCAATTTTGATTTTTGTAATGGGTTGTCACTCACGCCAAGTATAACATTCAGCTAGAGCTGAGGACATAATAAAATAGTCTTAGTACTCGCCTTATCCGTGTACTTGTGGATTGTCAAGAGCAGAAACATTCACAAGCAGCTGTACGCTTTTATCCTTAAAGTCACAGTTTTCAATTTAGGATGCAGCTTCATGTTCTGCTCTGTTCTTATGCTTATACCTTTTCTTGTTTTTCCAAATTCTTTGCTCGATTTGACTCTTAAGACAGTAGGCCCAATAAATATTTCAGTTTGATACTTCACACGTTAACATGCTACTGATTTTACATTTCCTTTTTGAATTTTTCAAACCTAGCTAGTAAAATTCCCTATAGTTCTTGATATGTCTTGGTATGTTTGGGGATCATGGCCTTATAATTAGATTGACCAGAACTACCGCAAGTCTTGAGGAGTAACCATCCTTTTGCTATTGAATCTGATGTTATGTGGTTTCTGTTAGTCTTTTGTGCATATAAATATTGGATTCATCTACTTTGTACAATAGGACAACTCACAGGCCTTAACAACATTGTAATTTCTGTGTGTGTGTGTAATTTCCTAAGTTTCTTCTTTGTCATTTCCAGGTAAACTCAGCTGATAAGATTCTAGAACTTTTGAATTTGGGGAACAGTAGAAGAAAAACTGAAAGCACTGAAGCTAATGAAACTTCATCCAGGTTAGCAATATATTCTTCTTGTGCATCTAGTTGAATTAAGTTGCTGCAGTCTGTTAACTGGTGGCATGTTATGGTGTTCTTGACTGGAACCAGGACTTTTGTATTTTCTGAGTAATAGATATATGGTTAACTGTACTTTAGCCCAGGCCTTTTATGGCCATAAGAAAGCTTCACTTTGACAGGGTTTTTAGGGGTTTCAAGCATGAAGAACGCTCTTTAATTCTGGGATTATGGCTGAATTGGTTGACTCTTCTTAAACCCTGTAGCGTCCAGATTTCTGAGTGCCAAATTTCTCTCTCCGTTTCTACTGAGAAACTTGGGTCCAGCTATTCTTCGTTTTGGGTGATTATCGCAAAGGTTTTATCAGCAGTAATTGAGAACAAAGATTCCATTTAAGCCCATTAATTTTCCTCTAATTTTTGTTATTCCTTTAACTATATACCAACATTTTTTAAAATAAACATTTCTCTAGTTTAAGTAATTCTGGGAAATTAACACTTCCACTAGTATGTGAACTGGGCCTTGTCTGGTATAGTGAAGCATAAAATCTCAATTATGTAGTGGAGAGTCTTGTGTCACCTGTTATTTCACTTATTTGAGTAGAATATGTTTCATCTGAGTTTTGTGTCGAACTAATTTTAGCTTTCAATGGCCAGATCACATGCAGTTTTGGGGATAAATGTGACAAGGAAACAGAGTAAGAAGTATCCCAATCAGGTCATTAGGGGAAAACTTTCCCTTGTCGATCTTGCTGGCAGGTTTGGTTCCTTCTGTTTGTTTGCACTTTAGGTATCCTGCTCTACTCAAAGGTGTTAATTACTTATCATTGCAAACTTTTTTATGCAGTGAACGAGCATCTGAAACAAATAGCGGAGGCAAAAAGTTGAGAGATGGTGCCAATATTAATCGATCTCTTCTTGCACTAGCAAACTGCATAAATGCCCTTGGCAAGCAACAGAAAAAGGGTCTAGCTTATGTTCCTTATAGAAACAGGTATGCTTTCAGTTGTCATGGACTCATGGTTCTATGGTTTCTCTTGTTCTTATATCTAACAGTAAATCCTTTCCAGCAAATTGACACGGATTCTTAAAGATGGTCTGAGCGGTAATTCCCAAACAATAATGATTGCTACAGTATCACCAGCCGATAGTCAGTATCACCACACAGTTAATACGTTAAAGTATGCTGACCGAGCAAAAGAAATCCGGACACACATCCAGGTGAGACTCGTATATATGTTCACATTTGTTTTGAGGAAAATTAAGATGGGGTATTTAAATCTCATTGCATCAAGAAATTCTTGTGGCATGAGGAGATGACAGAATCTATCTTCTTGTTTTGGTGAACTTACATAGAATACCCTTTGATTATGGATTCATATTTGAACTTACTAATGATTGACCACAAATATCTTGGCAATGATCCATCAAATGGTCAGAGTGCTAAGCTTTATTGCTGGTGATCTTAAGGATTGGGGAATCATATGAAAAACCTGTAAGGGTGTGCGGCTGAGCTGTCAAAGAGTCACTTCCCTAATAAATTTGATGATTTTTCACTAAAAGATTCACTTTAAGAACTATTGCTGAATGTTAGTGGTATCTCCAAACCGCATAAGAAGCCCTTATGAGGCATGCAAATTGAATCTTTTTCATAAAAGTGATTCCAAGGAAATAAAATTACATTCAGAGATTGTATGTTGTGTTCCAGAAAGCAAGTTGCGGTTTTGGGTCCTCATGTTGTCCTATATCTTTTTGAATACCATAATTGCATGGTATCTTTCTCCAAAACATGCTATGACAATGCTTTAATTTCTTGAAGGTTTCATCATGTTTATTGGGTTCTTTCCTCATTCCTTGTCTAATGGTATCCTGAATGCTTAATCAATTGACGCAATTTCCAACCATGGTCATAGATTTGATAATCTGTCCATACCCATGTCAGAAAAATATCGGCACCATAAATACACACGTGTCAGACTACCAAAGGATGATCGACACTCTACAGGTAACCTGCTTGATATACCAACATGAAAGTATTATGTCAGGTATTAACACTTCCATGTACAATGAAATATCTGCAGAATGAAGTGAGCCAGTTGAGAAAGGAGTTATCAGAAAAAGAATCTCAACTGAGTGCTAAGCCTGCTGAGAAATCTGTGGATGATGAAATGTCATGGTTGGATGGGTTGAGCCAAGAAACCAGTGAAAATGTTCAGGAAAGGATAAACTTGCAGAAGGCTCTATTTGAACTGGAGGAAACTAACCTTCATAACCGCACTGAACTCCAACAACTTGATGATGCTATTGCAAAACAGCAGGTAGAAAAAAGTGAGAGTTTATTTTACACTCAAAAACATTTTCCAAAACAAGTAGGTGAACTACCAGTGACCTTGTCAACAAAAATCCCCTCTTCTGTCATTCTGGGAGGATGAATTCCAAACCTCCTGCGGATACAAAGGCATCTGAAGTCCAGATTAACTGTTGAGATTAGACATATATGCCAGAAAATCATGTCCAAATGAGTTCCTATTTGCATCACAGGAAATTGAAAAAGATGGAGCAGTTGTGCAGGCTTTGAGACAGAGGCGGCAAGTGATTCTTGACAATATCCGTGACAATGATGAACTTGGTGTCCATTACCAGATGGTGACCATACATAGCTGTTTTTGTAAATTGGTTCCTTCTATTGTAGCTTTCTTATTTTAACAAGTCTTTATCCTGCAGGAAATTGAAGCAAATGAGAAGCGCAGGTATCAGCTACAAGAAATGATTGAAGATGCAATCAGCAACAATGGCAACAAAACCTATTTGCGAGTTCTGAGTCAATACAGACTCCTGGTATTACATCATACATGCATCATTTAGCTTCCGTATCACAACATAAAATGTTAGAAACATTTTCCTTCTTCATAAATTAGACTTAGTAGCTTCTGTTATTTGAGTATTTGTCGAGCTGGTACCTTTCTTCAAGCATGCTTAATGGGTTTGCCCTTTTTGTATTTCTCCAACTTCGCTTATTGGTTGGCACAAGTTGGTTGGGAATTTTGAATGCTGGATAGCCAATGATTGTTAGGGCTTTTTCTGGGCCTGGGAACTTGTTTGCTGTACCTAACAATCCTCGAATTGTGATATGTAAAGGGAATTGCAAACACTGAGCTCCAGTTTGAAATGGCTATGAGAGATCAAATTATTTGCAGCCAGAGGGAAGCACAGAGGAATATGTGGAATCTGCTGCTGAGTTTGGGACTTGATGAGAAGCAGTTATTGGAGCTTACCGAGAAACAAGGGATTACAATTGAAGACTATATGCCAACGCCTCAAGTTGGAGTAAGATACTATCAGCCTTCATTAGATATGGGATGTGGAAGATACTCACCTTCATCTTGTTCCACGAATAATAAGTTGCACACTAGAGCACGCTGTGGTTTTCCACAACACCAAAACTTGAGTGTCAGGTCACTTTCCAAGGACAACTGGACAGTGCCTGGTACATATTGCGGAGAGGAGCATCATAGTTCATATTATTACATGTCTCTCAATCACTCACCGGCAGCATACATGAGGCTTAGTAGTCAGCACTGGTTTGGAAATGGGCCTAACTCACAGTACTGCACCCCTGATAGATCTCCTCTTTATTTGCGTAACTCATTCCCACAGATGAGAACCATGGTCTCGCCTTACAGCAATAGTAGGCAGGAGCAGGTATCTATCAATTAATCACCAACCTGAAATGACACAAGTTATGTCCTTTACATAGTTTGCGTTTTTTTTTTATAATACCATTCCTTTCTTATTTTTGTAACTGCATGTAGTAGCTATTGAATCTTTCGCAGGATATCTGGACAAACTCTATCAGTCAACAAAATCAAGCAACTCTGGGAGTGGGAATGCATACTAGCCAGGACACCCAGGGAAGAACCAATATGACTTGTGCTAGCGACATGTATAATGTGTTTAGAAATAGGCCATTTGAGAATATTCCTGCCGGTCCTCAACTTGTTTCTGCAAAAGCCAATTCCTCTAATCTACCAGAGACATCACAGCTACCTTCTTTTGTTACTTCGAGAAAAAGTTCATTTAGTCCCTGACTGTTGATTCTTATCTCTCCAAAGTTCAATAAACTTTATACCGACTGCCTAATCTCTTAGCCTCCTCTTCATGTCTTTGCGCCCGAGGATTGTACATAATTTTGACTATACTAGGAGTTAGGACCATCGAGAGATGATTGTAGCCAATGGCAAACAGCCGAGTCCTTATTCTGTCCCTTTTCTTGTTCCCTGCGATTCAAATCATTCTTTTACCTTCTCTCTGTTTCAGAATGTTTCCTGAACTACGTAGGCTCGTGATTTTGAATGGGATTTAATTGTACATATATGTGGCAGAGGGTAGTAGTAGCAGCAGCCCGAGTTATCTGTAATGGAGCAGCGGTAAAGGCGCTCATTCAAACTTCCATCTACGTTCAGAAAACGGAGAAATCTAGTGGGTGGTTTCTTCTAGCGTAGAATTTTTGACAAACATTGTTGCAAAGCTCGAAGAATATTTTGCCACTCGAGTTGCAGCTTCAATTTTTATGGGCTACTTCCCTTACAGATTTCATATGTACAATGCATTTGATTATGCGCCTGAAGGCGTCATTATTAGCATTAGTTACAAATCGTCACAACAAACTATTACCACTACTTATTTTGCTATTGAATCAGTAACATGAACGGGAATGCTAGTGTTTGTGTTTAGGCAGAAATCATTTTTAAAAAAATATTTATTTGCATCACAAACACATTTTTTAATACAATCTTTATCTTTCTATTCACCATTTTATTTCATATATATCTCGTAAAAAGTCCTACAATAATTATTCTGATAATATTTTAAATAATCTCCTATCCAAAAACATTTACCGAATCACTCGTTTTTCATGTTTTGATTATTTGGATTAATCTGTTTTCTTTTATCGCAACATATCAATAAAGGTTTTATCACAATATTTTCTCACATTCTAAAGTGGTGAAGATATTGATTTGACCCCATCAGCGGTACCAACTATGTTGCCGCCAGAAGGAGAACCATATTTCTTCTAAAGAATCTCCTAATTCTTCCAAACCAGCTAGAAAGATATTATTATTATTTCGATAATAAATAGTCTAAATGATTGATTTTGAACAATAGATGTCTTTCACATCTAGTTAGAACAATAAGTAATTCCCTTTAAATGGCAATTCCAAAAAAAAAATTCTTCATTAAAAAAGTGTATTTTTCATCAAAAAAATGTATTCGTAAAATATTTGAAAAAGGAAGAGATATTGGACAGTTTTAAAAGTTTTTTCCTTAGGAAAATCTCTTTCTACTGGAAATTCAAAAAGTTTTTTTTTGTTCAACAAACAAATAAATAAGTAATAAAAGTTTGGAATAATCGGAATACACTTAAAAATTGATCCATTTTCAATTTTCTATGAAATAGAAAAATTTCATCATCTCTTGAGTTGATGTAATCAATATGAAATAGAATTAAATTCATTCTTTTAGTTTTAAAAATAATAATTTTTTGGTTACTGAATTATTCCAAAAATCCTAGTACTTTTTACTGACAAAAAAATAAAAATTTTGTTGACAAACGAATAAATACAAGGTAAAATGTTTACCTTTCTTTTTCTCATTTTCAAGATGAAGAAGTTTATTCTGTCGTTAAGGTAGAGAATTGAATCAAGAATTCTCTTTCTTCATTATCAATTGAATCACTGTTCGCGACCCAAGAAAGAATCGATCAGGGGCGGAGGGAAGGGGGGGGGCCAGGGGGGGCAACCGCCCCCCCTCCAATTGTTAAAAAAAAATTTCTAAGTAAAAAAATTTTTATTATTATGTTTTGCCCCCCAAAAATTGATCAAAAAATTCACTTTGCCCCCCCAAGTTTCTAATCTTGTGATATATATGTTCACAATATTTTTTTTGTAAATATATTTTACTTTCATTGCTATAGACTCGCCCCCTCCAAAGTTAATTCCTAGCTCCGCCACTGGAATCGATTACATTTTTTATAGGAATAAATTGACTAGAGTTCTTTTTGTTTCATTTCGCCCTTCGTTTTTATTTATTCTTTTAGTTTTCTTTTCCTATTTTTATTGAAAAGTATTCGAGTTATGTGAACTATCAATGCTTACTGCTTAGTTTATCTTGGACTCCAAGCCAGAAAGGATGAAAGCGAGTTGATACACTAATTCCTCATCCGCAAATCAGCCCTTCTCATGGGTTATTTTGTCTTCAAGTTCTGGTGGATGGTACAAAAGTACTTGAATAAAAAATCTTCTTCCATCTAGGGACGATGCTCGTTTCTTCAATATTGGACCATCCATTGCAGTTAGGCCTGTCAACGGGTCGGGTCTAGACCCGGATCCGGACCGGATCCGTGAAATTATTGCGGGTATGGGTAGGGATTTAATTCCGTTTCCCGGATCCGTTTTGTCAAACAAAAAACGGGTCGGATACGGAATATAGTATTCCGACCCGTATTAGACCCCGATCCGGATATAAATGAATTAATAATTTAAAAAAATATATATTTATCAATATAATTTGATTAGGGTGATGTATTTGAATAAAGTCAATTTAATTTCTTTTCTTATTTGGTTTTTTCTTTGCATTAGTTAGAAATTAGTTTACAAATATAATTTTTTCTCATTTTTATTAGAAATTATAAATTTTGCTAAATTTGTTCGGGTAGACCCGACCCAGATCCGGGACCCGCCGGATCCGGATCCGGAACATAGAATACAAGACCCGTCGGGTAAACGGGTCGGATCCGGGTCCAGTACAGTAATTCGGGTCCGGGTCCGGAATAATGAATTCTGGCCCGAAACCGGCCCGTTGACAGCCCTAATTGCAGTCATATCAACTTTACTAAATTATTTAGTAATTCCTTTTTGTTATTGACTTGTTCTAGTTAGCCTTACTATTGGTGTTTTTTTTTATGGATTGCCATTTCAAGTATTACTTCCACTAGAAAAGCACTTGTCATTCATTGGTTATTAGCGGCATCTCGAAAACATCCAAGTCGAAATATGGCTTTCAAATTAAGTTCCATATTAGTGGATGCTGCCAAAGGGAGAGGCGATGCCATACACAAAAAGGAAGAGACTCATAAAATGACAGAGGCAAATAGAGCTTTTGCATATTTTCGTTAATCTATGAACAGAATCTATATATCTCGATCAAAAAAAAATCAAGAGAAAAAGAAAGGATCAGAATATGTAATGTTACACCAATCAAAAAGATAGTTGTCACTACTGGACAACCAAATGGATTTTGAAATTTATTAACATTCTCTAAAAAATATACTATTAATAATCCGCAGGTACTGGAACCATTAAAAGAGTACTCAACAATTTATTTGGTACTGTACAAAGTATTTGAAATACGAAAAAGAAATACCATTCTGGTAATATTTCCAAATGAGTTGCGAATGGATCTGCTGGTTCACCAACCATTGATGATTCTAGAACCCCTAAATCTACGTTACGTGAAATAGTACCTATAATTACTACTGAAAAAACATGTATAAAAGATCGCTGGGCCAGGCGAGCTCTTCATAATAATTATGACAGTTATTATTACTACCATGAGTTTGGGACAATTGGTAAGCGGGTTATTGAAATAGCTGATAAGCAGTTGCTAATGCTAATGGTAGGTTGCTAAGGTCGCAAGTTCAACTCACTTTGAAAAGTTCTGAACCTGACCTCCGCTTTCGAGTAAGAGCCGGACTTTACAGCATTCTCCGAGTCAAATTCAGTTTAGTCTTACTAAAGGCAAGGATACCGAGTGCCAAAAGCAAAAAATAAAATAAAATAAAAGTTATTACTACTAGAATAAAATTGAATTTTGGTCAATCCCTATTCCCACAAGGTTCAGATTCCCAGAAGTTTTGTCCGAGTACAAATTCAAGTCGATCACACAACATTATTATATTGCGAGACTTCTCAGCAAGCAATCTCCATAGCTTTTGCTTTTGGCTCATTGCGTGGTCTCAGGCTGGCCGAGCCTCCGGGAATCCCGCTTGCCGCACGAGTTACCGGTGAGTCTCAGGCTTGGAGCTCAAATCCGGGTGAGTTACCGGTGGTCGTTAGATTTTCTCACTCCATCACTTAATACCACATCCATACTACGGGCAAGTGTCATTCCTTAAACCCCTTCTAAACACCAACTCCGGCCAGAAATCCTTCTCCAGTTTCACCCAGCACCACCCATAAAAACAAGGGGCAGAAGAAGATTTAGTTTTTGGGAGCATGGCTTCAGCAACAACAGAACCAGCAGAAGCCTTCAAGCCCTACAAGCTAAAACATAACCTAAGTGGCCACAAAAGAGCCATCTCCAGCGTCAAATTCTCTGATGACGGCCGACTCCTAGCCTCTGCCTCCGCCGACAAAACCGCCTGCACCTGGTCTCCTTCCGACGGCTCCCTCCTCCAAGAATACCAAGGTCACGACCAAGGAATCTCCGACCTCGCCTTTTCCTCCGACGCCCGGTACCTCGCCACCGCCTCTGACGACAAAACCGTCCGCCTCTGGGACGTTGCCACCGGAAGCCTAGTCAAAACCCTCTCTGGCCATACCAATTACGTCTTTTGCGTCAACTTTAATCCTCAGTCCAACATGCTTGTTTCCGGGTCGTTCGACGAAACTGTTCGGGTATGGGATGTTAAGTCGGGGAAGTGCTTGAAGGTTTTGCCGGCGCATTCAGACCCTGTGACGGCGGTTCATTTTAACAGGGATGGGACGCTGATTGTATCTAGTAGTTATGATGGATTGTGTAGGATTTGGGATGCTTCAACTGGGCATTGTATGAAGACTCTGATTGATGATGAGAATCCACCTGTGAGCTTTGTGAGATTTTCGCCCAATGGAAAGTTTATCCTCGTTGGAACTTTGGACAATACCTTTGTAAGTGCTCTGTGTTTCTTTTCTTTTTTTTTTCCCTTCCTTCTTTTTCCTCTCTTTTCTTATGTTGCATTGCTGGTGTCTTTAAGTGCAATATTGGATTTTAAAGTTTCTGAGCATAATAGTCTGTTGTGACGATTTTTTTGGTGCATCAGTTCTTCAATTGTTTGTTATTGCGTTTGTTAATTTCTTCGGACTTGTTATGGATGAACTTGTTGTTATAAGAGGTATTTGAGAAGTTCATCACGGGCTTCAAGTTCATTCTAGTAGTCGCAAAGCGAGAAAATTTGTAATGCTGGCCATTGTAAATGTAGTAGCATGGTAATAAAACTGATTGTGCTCTGTTGTTAACCTGAGCAGAGACCTAGTCTGTGTTTTGATGAAATCCTTCATGTAAAATGCAGGGGAGATTGCAATGCAATCTTCTTGGAGTAGAATACCTAACATTGCCTTAGTTTGGATAAGTGAGGGTGGTACAAGCAAATTCAAGCCTTGTGATTATATGTGTAGGGCTGAGTTTCTAAAGTCTTAAGTTCAAGGCATGCATGACGCCAAAAAAAGCGTCAAAAACATACTGAACCTAAATATTGTGGCACATACTAAATATAGTCCGATGCCCACTTCTTGATTAGGCGTGGTGCAGCAGGCTGATTTTTGACATGTTTGAATGTACTAAAACGAGTGCAAAGGAAATAAGAGGTGCTTATCTTATGATCAATCATAATTAATAGATTATGAGGTAGAGACACAGACATTTTGTGCTAGTACTTTTTAGCATATTCAATCTCATTCACTTTGTGCTAATACTGCTTTTCTGATTTCCTGCTGCTGGCTACTATCCTTGGCTGCTCTTTAGAGTCAGCATGGTTACAACAATCCAAAATCTCACTTGGTGTGTACAACACATAATTCAGACTGTGGATATGAGACTGCATCATGGTGAATGTTGCATTTTCTCGAGTGTTGGATTTTTGTGGTTGTCAAATATGATGATCTTTTATCGCAAGCTTTGTGCACTGCCTTACTGCATTTGATCATATATTATCATCTAAGGGGCACAGGCTTGAACACCTCTGGGTACTTTCTGCCAGGGAATAAATTTCTTTCCGAGATTTATTAGAATGGTATAGTTCCATTTAATGCATGGTGCCACACTATATGCTGTTTCTGGTAATTTGCGGAGTCCCGTTCCCACTGTTTCATACTGACATAAGTGCAACGGTGTAGTTTTTGGGGCTTGGGTTCAAGAAATGCTGAACTGTTATCATACTATGCAGATGCTTTGAATTTTGGGGATCATTTTGCATGTATGTAAAACATTTTGGTGTGGTTGCAGCGGCTTTGGAACTTCTCAACTGGAAAATATCTGAAAACCTACACAGGCCATGTCAATTCAAAGTATTGCATCTCTGCTACATTTTCGGTGACAAATGGCAAGTACATTGTAAGCGGTTCAGAGGATAATTCTATCTACTTATGGGAGCTTCAGTCAAGGAAGATTGTTCAAAAACTGGAAGGTCATACTGATACTGTCGTATCTGTATCATGTCACCCAACCGAAAACATGATAGCATCTGGTGCTCTCGGAGAGGACAAGACAGTCAAAATCTGGACTCGGGAGGACTGAGTTTGTGACCAGCATAGGGGATTTAGTAACATTGACAAGTCCTCTCTCCTGGTCGTGAAATTTGACTTCCCAGTTGGTGAAGATGGATTGCTCGTGGCAAGGATCTCTGATTATTTGTAGATGCAGGTAGTTATTCAAGATAGTCTATTGTAGCCTTATTGTTTGTTTTCTGCTCATACGTAATTTAGTGTGAGGGGAAAGTGTCGTTCTTCTGGGAGCTGAATGGACAAAATGGTTAATTCATCTGAACGACAGTGTTCTATTTCCCCCGTTCACTATGCATCTTGTGTTAACAAAACATGGGGGGGGGGGTGAATTGTTTCATCATCTAGACCCTCTGGTGGTTGTCGGTACATGAAGTTAGACATTGAGATGTGTATGTTGCTGACGAATGTTTTCTCTGATGAACTGAGATTTGAGATTGCAACTTTGGATGTTGCTATCATTTTTGTAAGCAACCTCTGTTATGTGAATCTCTCAACTTGAACTTAAAATATATATATATAAAAAGAAAAGAACTGGTCTTGGACTCTTGGATTCTACACGGCAAGTAGTGTATAGAATTGTGGGTAACAGTAGTGAATCCTTTTGAGAAAGTAGTATTAGAGACATCCTTGAATGCCATTGAAATGCAGGCATCTCCTTTGCACTTAATATATTAAGCACTTCTTAATTTGCAGATAAGATTTCAAGTGAAAATTTTTTATTGAATTTTGTGAATTGCTTGTACATATCACACCCCTTACACATATGGTACACTCTTGTACACATATGCTCTCCCACAAAGTATATATTTGTTCTCAGCACAGATAGACATATTAAGTACTATCTCTTAATTGTTCAATTATTTTTTCTCACACTCATGAATTTTCTTTTTTTCCAAATATACAAATGAGGACAATTTTTTTTTAGGGAGAGGGGGGGGGGGGGGGAGTATATAATATTTGTGCAATATTTAATTCAGTGCTATAATTCAATTTAGTTGTGCCTGTCTCAGTGCCTGTTTGATAACATAAAAAAGTGCTGAAACTGAATTCATTCAGACATTCAGATGTTGTGGGTGTTTGATAAATAAAAATTCACCCGCTGAACTTATTAAGTGGTGCTGAATTTGTATGTATTTTTTTCAGCACAAGAATCGTAGCTGAATGCTTAATTTGATAAGAATCAAGAGATTTACTTCAACTATTTTATTTTATCTACCAAATATATCCTTGTTTGTTAATTACATTCAAAATCCTTATCTAATTAAACAACCTAATATTC
Source organism: Coffea arabica (assembly GCF_036785885.1). Classification (NCBI taxonomy): domain Eukaryota; kingdom Viridiplantae; phylum Streptophyta; class Magnoliopsida; order Gentianales; family Rubiaceae; genus Coffea; species Coffea arabica. Next base: position 7,053,422 of record NC_092323.1, on the reverse strand, counting down.
CCTATTCAAAATCCTTATCTAATTAAACAAAACAACCTGATATTCTCTATTCAAAATTTTTTTTTAACAATAGTATTTTTTTGCAATAATTTTCATCCACAAACATTTATATTTTGATATATATATATTTTTTTGCAGATAACTATTATTTATGTGATGCAGCTTATCCACACACACGTGGCTTTATGACACCATATCGAAATATTAGATATTGGTTGTCTGATTTTCGAAATGCTTCTCGTCCAAGATGAAAAGGAGAACGCTTTAACCAAGCACATGCAAGATTGAGAAATGTAATTGAACGTGCTTTTGGAGTATTAAAAGCTCATTTTCCCATTCTCAAAACGATGAAACCATACCCTTTCCCCACACAAAAAAACATTGTCATTGTATGCATTGTTCTTCACAATCATTGTCATTTTCATACCTAACAATTTTAAGTTAATTAAATCATAGGTTCTATTTCCTTTTTGGATTAAAAGATAGAAGGGCAAAATTGTACAATTTAGCTTATTAAGCATTAAGTTATGAATATTTATCAAACAGTATAAATAGATTCAGCATTAAGATTCAGATATTCATATATCTCTTTTCAGTGCTTAAAATTCAGCAAATTAATTATTTCAGTATTCAGAATTCAGATTCAGTGTTATCAAACGGAGCCTTATAGTATATTCTATTCACCAGTTGATATATATTCTAGAAGATTTTCAATAATATGATGCGTCATTTCCCAAGACTTGCTCCATCAGAGCATCCACAATGCTATTACACTTTGTGGAGTGTAATCCACATGCCACGTCAGCATTCCACTTTCTCCTCTTTTATTACACTTTCACTCACAATGGATTACACTCCACAAGGTGTAATAGCATGGGTCCACAATTAATCAAATATTTATTTTAATAATGCATAACTCATATCCCATAAATAAATAAAGTAATTTTTAAAACTAATTTTGTTATTTTTAAAAAATAAAGTACTAACTTTCGTTAAATTTTGTACATTTTGAATTTTTTTATTTTCTAAAAATGATATTATTAATTTTTAAGTTTGAATAATATATCTTTTTCTATGTTTCAAAAATAATATATTGTTATTTTTTAAAAAATAATTATGTAGGAAATTAAACAAATATTTGATACTTCAAATGCGAAGATATCATAATAATCCATACTTAATTAATAATTCGGAATATAATTAGTTGAACTCCATAACATAATATTACATAAGTTAAATCAAATAAAATACAAATAGGAAGAAAATTCAATGGATTACACGCATCACCTGTGTGATGCGTGTAATATCCATGACACGGCTCCAATGGGGAGCCGTGTCATGGAGGGGTGTAATGGCTCCATTGGAGCTGCCCTCAGTTGAACGCTAACTTTGGTGATCTCACCAGAACAGCATATGTGATCTCAAGCCGTCATACTCGTTCAATCCCTGCGCAAACGTTGCTATTCTGGTAGTAGTAGTACTTTCCAATCACTCAAGTTTTTCCATTGAAGACTCGGACCAAACGTCACAATCCCTAAACGTTGCTATTCTGGTACCACTTTCCAACCTCCAATCCACAGCAAGTTTTCCCATTAGAGACTCGCACCAAACATTTCACAATTCCGGAATAGAAAAGATGAGGAAGGAGGTGGTGGTGGCGGCAGTAACTGTAACAACTGCAGCTGCTGCTGTCGCTGCGATGGTGTTAGTGAGGCACTGGAAGCGCCAAAACGAGCGAAGTTGGAGGCATGCAAAGCGCATTTTGCGAAAGTTTGCGAGGGAGAGTGCTACTCCAGTCACCAAACTTTGGCTTGTGGCTAATGACTTGGCGGTTGACATGCAAACCGGCCTTATTTCTGAACAATCCAAACTTGGCATGTTTCCTTTCTACTCCGGTTCACTTCCCACCGGGTAATTTACACTGCTCCAAATGATCAATCTCCTTTGTTTCCAAAAATTTGATTTTAGACGCAATAGTAAATAGTCACACCATTGTGTAAATTACATATATATATATATATATATATATATATATATATATATACACGTATATTGTGGCAGTGATGAGAAGGGGGTATACTATGGAATAAACCTTCGCGGTGATAATTTCTTGATTCTAAGAGCGCAGCTTGGAGGGAAGAATGAAATTTTATCTGAATTCCAGAGGGAGGAGGTTCAAATTCCTTCCCGTGTAATTTCTGCCGATTCCAAGGTAAGTACTAGCAGTTGTTTTCATTTCTCAAATATGTGAGTACTTAAACCTCAGGTTGTGGACATGGCAACTCTAGAACATAAAGTGAAAAAGAAAATGGTGGCAGTGATTAGTAGCAATAAATAAATACGGTCTTACCCAAATGCCTGTCGTCTTCAATTTCAAATTAAACAACTCAAAAGGCCTATGTTTGTTGATTTTCTCGAATATTGCTTGAGGGAGGAGTAGTACAAAAGTCAAAAGTCATTCGCTTTCCATTGTTTAATTGTGTGGAAGAAATATTTAAGGGATAATATTTCAACTTAATAGAATGAATCTTCCATAAAGGCAGCAGGCAAGGTTTTGTCGAATGTTTTTCGTCAGCTAATCTCTACTCAAGTCCACTTGTTCATGCAGGAATTATTTGATCTAATTGCCTTGGAGCTTTCAAAATTTGTTTCTCTTCATGAAGACCTTACAGGAAAGACAAAACTAGAGAAGCTTAAACTAGGATTTACAATATCACCTCCGGTTGACCAAGCTGCAGCCTCCTCGTGCAGAGGCATCGATTGGAGGAGGTTAACAGATGACACAGTTAAGTCTGCTCCTTGATTTGAAGCTTTCCCGGTTAACATGTTGCATATGTTGGGAACTATCAGTGAAAGTCGCCATGAAAATCTTGTAAATTTACCTTCCTAGAAAACCTGCTTTATTGCAATAGAACTAATTTAGAAATTATGGCTCGCCAAAAAAGAAACTACTGTGTAGTATTCAAAATTTACAGTGAAAATGACACATTGATGTAAGAGCTTACCTTTCAGAGTCTGCGAGTGATAAGAGGATCTAGATCCTTAATCTAATTATTGAGGTTCCACTGAAATGGCTTCCATGATTTCACTTATTTATACATGATTTGCAGAGGAGTGTAAGGATTGCCACAATTTGATTCCCATGAAAGGATTTCATGAATTTTTGTAGATTCCTCAGACTCCATTGTGTAGTAATCTTGTTCAGAACAAATTCATCAGGTCAGGACACAGATGATGACTGAAATTAATGAGGCTTTGCTGAAGCATGGCGTGGAAATGCAAGTTTCTGCTATGGTAAGATCCTCAATTTGGTGGTTAGTTGTAACTGGGATTCTGTAATTTTTGTGCAAGTAAACCCCAAGTTTGACGAGAGTATAGCGTCTCCAAGCTAGGAATTGACTCAAATAGCTTGGCGATTTCCCAGGTGGATGAAGTCATTGGCTGTTTGGCTGGGGCAAGGTACTACAGTAGAGAAAGTGTCGCTGCACTTAGTTTAGGGATGGCCGTTAATGCTGCTTATATGGAATCAGTACAAGAAGTTCAAAAGTTGCAGGGCCAATTATCCAACTCTGGAGAAATGGTTGTGCTGTCATATGTTGTATAAGCACATATTCAGATTATATAGGCATCATATCCTGTAAGTTGTTGACGTGCTTATTATAACTCTGCAGGCTATTAGTGTGAATTGGGGAAATTTTAGTTCCATTCACCTTCCAATGACAGAGTTTGATGCTTCCTTAGATTCTGAAAGCACAAATCCTGGTAGCGGGGTAGGGAACTTGGATATCAGGTGTCTGAATTCGCATTCTAAGTCATACGAATCCCTTCCTGAATCCTGTTTTGTTTTGTCTCAGATATTTGAAAAGCTTATTTCAGGGATGTATTTAGGAGAGATTGTTAGAAAAGTCCTACTGAAGATGGCGCAAGAAGCAGCTTTATTTGGAGATAACCTCCCAATCAAGCTCACCATCCCATACTTGTTGAGGTAAATGGAAGTCAATATTTTGTGACATTATATAAGTTCGGTAGCAATTCCAGAACTGAGATGCATTCCTTCATGTCAATTAAGCAGAAAACCAGACACTTGGAGCTGGTATGACATTAATGGTTTTGTAAATTTATCCGTACAGTTCAGGAAAGAAACTACGCTTAAACTTTGACGTTGAGCAGGATCAAATTTTTTTCCCTTTGATGTCATAATTCTTTGAAGCAATCGAAATTGATGCAAAGGTGGGATTATGAATTGAAGGAATGTAGTAGGAGAATCAATATATTTTTCTTTTCTTTTCTTTTTTTTTGGGTGGAAAGGAAGACAGTTCACGATAGACCATTTGATTATTAGACTACAAGCCATTCTATGCACTCGTTCATGGAATTAGGAAGTATGAGATATATTCTATCATAAGTCTTGTGCTTTGACAGGTCACATGATGTGGCTATTATGCACCAGGACACATCAGAGGATTATGAAATGGTTGATGAAAAACTGAAGGAAATATTCGAGGTAACTTTAACCATCTTCTCATGTAGAAATTTGCTAACTCTCTTTTTATGACCACTGACAACACTTTTTCCGGACATAATCAAAATTCAGAAGCACACTTTGTCATTCCAAAATAGAGTATTTTGTCTGTGACTAACCCCAAAAAAAAAAAAAGAAAAAGGAAGCTTAAAACTTGTTGGCGATTGCGAATTTAGTTACCATGTCATATGCATAATAGTACTAGTCGTTGTATCTTTCAACTTCTGCCCATCAGTCCACAAGCAATTGGTGCTTATCATGTCATCCAAACTGGTTAAAACTGATTACACAAAACTGCTGGTCTGCACAAGCACAGTGGCTCTTAGTAACGCACCACCAATCTATCCCAGATATCCAACACTACACCAGTGGTGAGAGAAATCGTTGCAGAGGTCTGTGACATAGTTGCAGAGCGCGGAGCTCGTCTTGTGGGAGCTGGAATAATGGGGATTGTCAAAAAACTCGGAAGAATTGCTAACAAGAAGAGTGTAATTACGGTTGAAGGTGGACTGTATGAGCATTATCGCATCTTTAGAAACTATCTGCATAGCAGTGTTTGGGAGATGCTGGGGAGTGACCTTTCTGACAATGTGATTATAGAGCATTCTCACGGAGGTTCAGGAGCTGGGGCTCTCTTTATTGCTGCTTCACAGACGCGAGATGCAGATTCCTAGGCACACCATTTTGAACCCTGTTCCTGTTGCCCCTATATTATTGTAATCTGATATCGAGATTGTGGAATTTTGTTCATTCATTTGTTAAGACTGTTTATTTTTTGTCTTTTTTTTTTGTTTTAACAACTCAGACCAAGCAACAGAGTCAGCAGCCAAAAAATTAAATAAAAAAAAAAAAAAAAAAAAAAAAAAAAAGGTGGCCGCTAAAAGTGCAACGTTTAATTTGGATCAACTTGAAACTTGGCCGTGTCGTTAGAATTGGGCTTGTCCGATTCTGTATCATTGGTCTTGTCCATGCCTAAGCTATGGCTAAGGCACCAAACTCTCATAATTTGATTAAATTCCAACAGAGTATCTCGAGCTCCAATCAATTGCAGATGACTTCAAATGGTTTAATCCTAAGACTCCTCCAGAATGGATTTCAATTCTAAGAACAAACCATCCGAGTTCTTCAAATCCTACAAATAAAGGATCCTCCAGCCCACGCGAGTGGCGAAGTAAAACAGAGAGCAAAGAAACTCGAAGGCCTTTAGCTTGAAGCCTTGAAACATTTACATCCAGTTTCCTTGTCAGCACGTGACATGCGTATGACATTCTCTTGCACGAAATTTTTTTGTTTTCTTGTGGGTAAAAAATAAGAAGACATGTTAGTAGTATTAAATAATAATAGAGCATTGTATTTGTCTATCTTGCAGCAGTGTCGAAGATTCTGCACAAAACTGCTATCAAATCAAACACGCAAAGTGAGCCAGAGTTTGAAAAGGACTTGAGAGGGGCGAGGTGCAAACACAACACAGTAAACAACATCGTCTCATTCATTGTCTTCTTCTTCTTCTATTTCTTCTGCAATCACGCACTGGCCACCATGTATTATGTTCATTTAACTTACAAGAAGATGAGATAGCCCCCCCCCCCCCCCCCCAACCCAAAAAGAAGGGAAAAAAAGAAAAGAAAAAAGTAGTACTCCATTCAGCAGCCTTTTCGTAGAAATACCCATAAAAAAATGAAGCAGCGAAGATGGAAAATGGTCAGAGTAATAACCTGAAATGATGACTAGTACCAACAAATATAGATTCTTCTTTTTGAAATCGCCCAAATGCGTCCAAAGAAAGCTTGGGCCTTTTGTTTCGGCCGGGGAAAGATAAGACAAAGACCACACATTAGCCCGCGACCATTTAGCTGTTGCAAGTGAAAATGGTCCACCCCAATCCTTACCCGTAACATAAATACTTGGACCAGAAAAATCAAAAATCGTCTTCTTTTTTTTTTTTTTTGGGTTATAGCGACGTGGATTATAATTATTTGTTTATTGCTTACTGCACATCTTATTATCAGTTGTAATAATCGTTTCAAATTTATTGTGGATTTTATCAACGCTTATTAATTAGCTTAATTTATTCAAAAGCCAGAATTAATAAGTCCCTGTGGTTTTCTAAAAGTTTCAAGAGGAATCGCCAAAAGTTATTCAAGCATAAGTATTTTAAACTGAATTTGGAGTTTAAACTTGGTAACAAGCTACATAACTAACTGCCTATCTTCTGCAAGTGGCTAAGACGAGAGCCTCATTGAAAGAGAAGGAAGGAAAAAGTGATTAATTATGTGAGACGCTTCTCCTAAAGCTAACAACTAATAATTGAAGCTACACTAGAAAATAGTTGTACTTAGATTTTAAACGCACATGATTTATTTTAACTAGTGTTCAAAATTTATGCGGTCACGTCCTCTCAATTTATTTTGCATGCTTGTCTCTTGCAGCATAAGAGAGCAAAATAAGAATGGCATAATAATGCCTATTAGTTTGTAACATTTTGTAAACCAGGCAGATAATGAAAAGCGAATATGTAGTTAAAAGTAGTGTTTGGATAATAGATTATTTGGTATGAATTTTTGAAAAAAAATTACTATAACATTTTTTTGACGTGATATATGTGAGATAAAAAGATGATTGAAAAACGTGTTGATGATACGTAAACAAATAAAATTATGCAAATAGTAATTTAAAATCAAAACTAATAATAGTGCTATTAGCAATTTATCTCTATCGCGTATCGCGCTGTCAAGTGAGAGGGCTGCAGCGAGAACTTGGAGCGCCGACTTCCTCAATCATGCACTAAAATCATTATCCATCAAACGAACAAAACAAAATGTCACGACATTATCAATTAGTTAATACTTAAAACTAGCTTCTTGTTTATTATATATTGTTTTTTTTTTTTTTGGGGTGGTGGGGGGCTAAGAATATTACTATATCGCTAGCTTCAACATGTCTCGTCTTATGCCGCAGTAAATTCTTCATCTCAGGATACTCCGAATTTTCTTGCAAGTCTCTTGAGTGAGGGTTGCTCCCCACAGCCAATATCTTCGTAATGGGGAAAAAGAAAAAAAAAATTCATTTTGAGAGTCAGACTCAAATCAAAGGTGAACTTCCAAGTATGCACTTAATTTGCCATATATTTTCACCCCATATGACGAAAAGCTAACATAAGAGACACAATTAGATTCAAACAATTCTGCTCGTCTCCGTTTCTTCCTCCAATCAGTAACAGTCAAATTATTTCATATAATATCTGGCAGAAGTGGGAAAAAAAAAAAGAACTTAATTAGTAGTAGTAGTAGTATGTGATCATGAGTCATCATCAATTTACCTGAGGAGTAACTCTGGGAGCGCAAGTGATCGGCCGTGAACAACTTTTACTGTTAATGTAATTGGATGAAATATGATGGTTGCACGTTGAAATCACATTTAGAAATTCAAGATTCACTAATTAAGTTTATAATTTTTTTTTTTTTTTTAAAAATGCTTGATGAGTTCGTCACATTGGTCACTCGCAATATTAGATAGAGAACAAACAAACATTTTGAATTTAAAGGAGTTTCAACACTTTACCAAATCTACATCTACTCCTAACTACTATTCCACAGTACCCTGAACGGTTGCAACAAAAAATTAGTGCCTTGAGAAAATGCATGCAGGAAAATTGTGCTAGCAACCAATAAATAAATGAAATGCGCCTATCGGAATCAAGAAGCATGGCAAAACTCATGCCTCGAATTTGATTCTTTTTTTTTTTCTCTCCAGCTACATATATCTCATGCGCGTCTGAGATGTCCAATCTTTAATTATGCAGTTGCACAAGACTGATTGCCAATGCCGATTACTCTATGGTCAAACGGAATGGACTTTGATAGATTCTCGTATAGATCTTTAAACGTCCCTTCCCCCTTCGGCCCTTCCCCCCCCTCCTTTCTCCCCCAAACAAAAAAAAACATATATATATATATATATATATATATATAGAGAGAGAGAGAGAGAGTGTGTGTGTGTGAATTGAAAGAAAAAGAATCCCATTTTGCGAATCAATAATGTCTATGAAAAGGGTCCTGTCCTGAGGACCTGAGTGCCAATTCGTTCCACTTCTTTTCAAGTAAAGCCCTGTGGCATTCAAACTGTCACCAGCTGAGTATTCAACGTTGTTGTGTCTTGTGTGAGAAAAACTCCTTTCACATCTTCATTTTTGCACGGTTTTTTCTTAGATATTACTACTTACTATAGTAGACATTTTTCGCTCTTCCCCCCCACAGCTTTTGTTAGCATTTCCTCTTTTTTTTTTTCTCTTTTCAATAACTTAACAGTAATCATCAGCTGACGAGCTTCCAGATAGACGTCCGCGTGAAGCTCCTACTAATCACATCCAAAGAACGACACATACAATACAAATGAGAAAACGACTAGCACTAATATAAATTATAAGATAGAAGTTTGGCGTCATTAGCAATTTCGGTTTATGGCAAATGGACAAATGCAAATAACAAAATCCGCATGTTACAGCTTATGCTAACACTGAGGCTCAGGGACTTTGTATTATTGTATGCATTGCATTGGTACCATAACCAAAAGTGGTGGTCACTATATACACTATAGCCTGGTACAAATCACAAGTCTATACATTGGACTTAGAAGAGAATTTCCATCCACGTTCAGTTCACTTGATTTGACGGGCTAAAACCGAATTAAGATGAAGCTAGCTCATAATCTAATATAAGCTTATAATTATTTTTCGATAAATCTTTTCTTGTTTTCAAATGAAATGACAAGAAGAATACTTTAGACTTGATATGCTACAGGCTTGTTGGGGTTTGGACTTCCTGAGGTATGGTCCTTTTTTTTTTTTTTTTACGAAAACATTTTTATAACTTAATCATCGTAATTTAGGAGGGAAATGAGCCTAAAGAGGTTGTGTATAAGGCACTAATAGATATAGTTGTAACTCGCAAGAAATAGGGAAAGAGAGGGGGGATTCCAAAAGGAAGGGGACAAGAGGAACAGGGTTCGAGACAGATTATAATGAAAATTAAGGTCCGTTTATTGAAAGGCTAAATCGTGTCTTCTGGCGGTGGAGGAGCTTCGGACTTGGCGTTTTTAGGCGAGTCCCGAGTCTTTGCTTTTACTAAGTTTAGAATATCAAACCACGGGGAATCTCTCTAATTAACCACTCCCTTCTCCCCCTTAATTACTGCTATCAACTGTTAATAAATCTTTTAGCCTTTCCATGGCTGTCCCCCTCAATTGCCCCGCCCCACCTAGGGCTGCAAACGAATCGAGCCGCTCGCGAGCCGCTCGAGTCAAGCTCGAGTCGAGCTCGACATTAATCGAGCTCGAGTCGAGCTCGAGCCAGCTCGAGTCAAACTCGAGCTCGAACTCGAGCTCAGAATATTAAGCTCGTTAGCTCGCGAGCCGGCTCGCGAGCTTGAGTATATATATATTTTTTTTATTTTTATTTTTATTTAATAATAAAATTACGTATATTATATATATATTTTTTTTATTTTTTATTTTCATAGTGAAATTACGGATATATCCTTAATATTTTATTATTTATTCAGAAAAAAATATTATTGTATTTATTTTTTTAAAAAATAAAATAATTTTTTTTATTTTTTTCGAGCTCGAGCTCGAGCTCGAGCTCGGCTCGACTTGATTCGAGTCGAGCTCGAGCTCGAAAATTGCCAGCTCGTCGAGCTCGAGCTTGATAAAATTTAGTCGAGACTCGGCTCGATTAGCTCAAAGCTCGACTCGACTCGGCTCGTTTGCAGCCCTAGCCCCACCACACACACACACACAGAGACAAAAGAAAAAATAAATGAAACCATACAAATTCATATTGATTTTATTTGGTGAAAGTAGTAATCCTTCTGTCACATATTTAATGTGTATTGTTACCAGAAAATATGCTAGTAGTAAGTATTTCATTAGTTAATCGTTTTGGTTGGGGGAATAAATACAAATAATATTGAGTCAAATATTATAATATTGACTAAGCTGATATTGCATTGAAAAACTAGAGAGTCTAAGTTTCAAGAATAATTCGGTAATATAAATTATCTAGTTTGAATGGACCATCTAGTAGTATTAATGAGGAAAATACTAGTGTGAATAAAAATAATTGATTTAAAATCCTTATACTATAACTAACACTCTACTAGTTCATAACATGCGTGAAATAAGAAATAGAGCTGGCCGTCGTCAGAAATCTCGTTAAGACATCAATTAATGCGTGCTTGGATTAGCTTAATAACATTATTATTGATCAGCCCTTTTCATTATTTTCCATTTAAAAAAACAGAAAAGAAATTCTCTAAACCCAGTCCAGTCCCCCAGCACATAGATAGATACGTTAGATTTGAAAAAAGAGGAGAAAAGCTTTGGGCCCTACGGCCTCATGGATGAGCTGGCACTTGGAAAGGGACAGTAGCTTGGAAGTCATTAAATGTCACAAGGTGGAGGGGAGCAAAGTAGAAACTATCGTCCTGCCGCTGTTGCTGGCGCCTGGCGGTCACTTTCCTTTTCCCTGGACTGGGGCTTCTTGGGTGGGGGGTCCAAATCGAGGGACTGGTTGGTCAATTTTCCCCAGTTTCACCCATATTATGTAGCTAGGTTGGTCCACACTCCACTAATTAGTTGTTGCCTGCGTATCCTCCATAATGAGAACTATCTGCTATAATCCAAGAAAACCCAGATTGCAAATTCGTCCTTCTGTTTTCTTCCGTAAAATGACTTGTGAATTGCAAGGGGCAGAGGGAAGGAGGGGGTTCCAGTTTACTATGATTGAAGGGGTACAGTAGCAATGTGGATAGATTAGAAAACAACCCCACCTCCCCAAGAGCATCTCATCTCATTTTGTCAGTCAGCCATGTTTGACCATGCTTTATGAGAACAAACAAAATCATTACTGTTGTAATTATGAGCAGTTCCTGATTAATGTTCTTTTTTTTTTTTTTTGGAACCTTTTTTTGATTGATTGCGAGGTGGGCATGAATGAATGCTTCCGTATTACTTTCTTTTTTTTAAAAAAAAATATATGAAATATCGGATCGAATTAGAGATAAACCTTGACGTCATTCTCGAAGTAGCAGTATAGGTCGTCTTCGCTCTGTAGTTATAACTTATAATCAATCAAGCAGGAAAAAAAAAACACTCTATGATAAAGATGAGATATATCCTTTTTTTTTTTTTATTTCGCTATTCCCAGTACTTATAGCATGACCATCTTGTGCCTGACTTTTTCGTAACTGAATTGAAAAAGGGGAGGTTTTTTTTTTGTTTTGGAGGGGGAAGGTGTCTGATACAATACAATTTGATGATTGTGTCAATAAGGTCACAAGGTTTGCATGGGTGTGTCTAATGACTGAATCAACAGTTGCAAGGAGAGAAAGCTCAAACGAAACAACAAAAGTTGCTCACCAATTCGCCGTGGATGATCAGAGATTAAAACAAGAAAAACAAATGACCGCTAGTTATCCGTATTGTACTGAAAGGAACGGGTATTTAGTGGTTGAGGCTGAACTTTAACGTACCCATTCGGTGCTAACCTTTTTAACCGATGTCGAAAGCCAAATTTTGGGCACGGTTTTAGGGGCTTTCTTGCTATATAATGGCAATATATAGATCGCACGCGCTCGTCGAATTTATTTTGTGGCCTTTTGCTTGATACAACTAAATAGATGTTTTTTTTTTACCCCACAAATAGATGTTTTTAATCTGCAAGATCGATGAAGTGGGCATTCTCAGTATGTCGAAACAATTATGTGTGTGACAGAAGTGAAAAAAACGACCATTTTGGTTGTGTTTTAGGTCTTAGAAAAATAGCTAAAAGTATACAAGTTAAAATGACTACAGACAAACCAAATAGACGCACTGCTATTGGTGTTGGTTACTGTTATACGATAATTTCAGATTAATTATGGCTGATGCTAACTAAAGGTACACGTGGTAGATAATCACACTTAGCAACAATTAGCACATTCTCGTATGAGAAAGGGGTAAGAGAAAAAAAACAAATGGTTATGAGTGAAAAGTTCGACAAAACAAAATTTGCACCGCAGCAGCACTGCGCTCGTCTCTGTGTAACTTGCAGCATTACTTGCGCTGAAAGGTTTCGCAGAGTTATTAATTGATGTCAATTGCGATACCTTTTTTATTTTTATTTTTATCCTATTGTTTGGTATTTTCCCTTTATCCATCCAAATTCAAAGGCTTATTTTTTTTTTTTTTTGTCAAAAATGACATATCTATTTTATTTTTTACAAGATTACTGGAATGAGATTTTGTTTACACATTTATCCTTTTACTAATCTAGTTTGTACGTAATGGCAATTTAGAAAGACATTAATATTTGAATTGTCATTTTTAAAATATTTTTATATTTTTTGTGAATATACTTTTTCAATTACCTTTTTACTTTACATATATCATGTCGTTATAATAAATTTTTTTTTTCGCAAAAATCCTAGAAAATAGCAACCTAAACGGCTCTTATACACGTTGATTTGATGTTTGTAATAGTAAGTTGATTTTGAGACTAGTCATATTATTGGGTCGGATCTTACCCAAATCCAATATAATTGGATTGCATTTTGATTTAATTTCTTAAACTCAGACCCAAACCCCTGTAATTCCATACCAAAATCCAAACCCATGTATATATAATTAAATACTAGTGTGTGTGTATGTATACATATATACTAGTAAATATATAAAATAATATTGGACATCGATATAACACTTTGAAAATAAAGAGAAGTAGTTAATTTAGTTCATAATATTGCACTTCACTTCTTGAATATTAATTTTATTATTTGAAAGTAAAAATTGGATGATATTTATATTATTTTTGAACTCTACATGTTTTAATAATTTTTTATTTTAGTATGTTTAGAAAAACATAACGAATATCCATTGGATATTATAAGGTTTGAGTCTGAATTTGCTTTTTAGACCCATAACAGTTTGGATTTAATCAAATTTAATAGATCTAGATTTGGATAAAAGAGATTACACTCAGCTTGTACCTATCAACATGCCTAATCAAAAGAGAGAGTAGTTTCTTCAAAAAAAAAAAAAAAAAAAAAAAGAGAGAGAAAGAGTAATTAAAAGAGAAGAGTAATTATGGGAGAGTGCCAATGTGTAGTCTGGACTCTGGCGTCTTCAGTAAACAATAATGTCATACAACGTAAATTAAGTCAACGTAGCTTCCAAGATACTACTTAACCCCCCCCCCCCCCCCCCCCCCCCCCACAAAAAAAAAAAGAGACTCCTTTTAATACACTCCTAAGTCATGAATGGTAGCATATGTACAATTATAATCCCTTTACTATTTAGAACGTTAAACGCATATATCCACGTAAACCCAAACTCTAAAAGCTAATAGAGTCAGATTTGCTTCGTATTTATTTGATTAACAATAAACATTTCTTCTTTGATATTATAATGCTTAGTATATCAAATGTTTAACCCATGAATTAAGTGATATATCTCTCAGTTCTCCAACTCATGGAGAGGGAGGGAAAAGGGTGCGTGCGTGCTGCTGTTAATAGTTCCACAGGACAAGGGTGACGTTAAATGTAAATAATCCCCAGGACAGGAAAAAAAAAAGGGAGATTTTAAGCTACTGATAATTTTTCTATTTAGAGCTCAATTAGGGGCGTGCTGTCTCTTGCTTAGCCATTTATAGCCTAGTATATTATTATTATTTTTTTCGTTTGAAAACAAAAGAAATTATATATTCAAGTCTCATTTCTCAAACAATGAAGCGTTTTATTAAATTCAATCTTGGACAACCAAAAGCCAAAAAGATGGCTTTTATATACCTCCAGAGAAGAGAAAAAGAAGGCTTTTGAAAAGAGAAAAGGTAGGAAGATGGGATGGGGAGTGGGGTGCGGTGGAGGGAGGGTTGTCCGGTCCGGTGTCGTCTCACAAAGGCCTACGACGCCAGTACCCAGTACTGAGTACTGAGTAGTACTGTGTACCCGGCCCCTGAATGATCCACTACGTACGGCCCCGCCCCCACCTTTTAATCAATCTCAGCGGTACAATTTTAGGCAGTCAGGACATTCAAAATGTTCTTTTAATCCCACTCTTCCCTTCTCATCCCAAAAATTCCAAAAGCAAAATCACCAAATCCTTAACTAATACCCACCCAAAAGGAAGGAAAGACTACCTTTTTTCTTTTTTCTTTTTTTAAATTAAAAAAATACCCATTAAAATAAAGCCCACACCTTTCTTTCTTATAGCTTTCTAGCAGTAGTGGCAAGTATTCCAGTTTTCCCACCCTCCTCAACTCAGTACTCAGTAGTCAGTCCCCTCCCCACTCTTCTTCTACGCTTCCCCTAGCTAGCCAGCGCAAACTGAAAATGCGTTTTGTTCTCCTCCTCTTTCTCCTACTCCATCTCCATTCTTGCTTTGCTGCAAGAACACCCCGAATGCCGGAGTACAAGGCATTACTCTCCATAAAATCTGCCATCACCGCCGACCCGCAATCTTCTTTGGCTTCCTGGAATGACTCCACTACTCATTGCTCCTGGTCTGGCGTCACCTGCGACTCCTATGGCCGTCACGTGACTGCTCTTGACATTTCCGGACTTAATCTCACTGGCACCCTTTCCCCTGACGTTTCCCATCTCCGCCTTCTCCTCAACCTCTCCGTCGCCGCCAACCAGTTCTGTGGTCCTGTCCCTCCTGAAATCTCCTCCATCTCCACTCTCCGCTACCTTAACCTCTCCAACAATATCTTTAACCTCACCTTCCCCCGGCAGCTCATTCGCCTCAAAAATCTTGAGGTGCTTGATTTCTACAATAATAACATGTCCGGCCCTTTGCCTGTGGACGTTTACCAGCTAACCAACCTCAGGCATCTCCACTTGGGCGGCAACTTCTTCTCGGGCAGCATTCCCGCCGAGTATGGTTCTTTTCCTAATCTCGAATACCTCGCCGTTTCCGGCAACGAGCTCGCCGGTAGGATCCCCCCGGAGATAGCAAACTTGACCAAGCTTCAACACCTTTACATTGGCTACTTCAACACTTTCTCCGGCGGGATCCCACCCCAAATTGGCAACTTATCGCAGCTTCTGCGTTTTGATGCCGCCAACTGTGGCCTCTCCGGCGAGGTTCCCCCGGAGCTTGGGATGCTGCAGAACTTGGATACCCTCTTTCTTCAAGTGAATGCGCTTTCTGGGCCGTTGACGTCGGAGCTGGGATACTTGAAAACCTTGAAATCTATGGATCTGTCCAACAACATGTTCACCGGCGAAATACCTTCCTCGTTTGCGCAGCTGAAAAATCTCACTCTCTTGAATCTTTTCCGAAACCAGCTTCACGGGTCGATACCGGACTTCATTGGAGACTTGCCGGAGCTGGAGGTGTTGCAGTTATGGGATAACAATTTCACTGGAAGCATCCCACAAGGGCTGGGGACTAATGGGAAGCTTCAAAATCTGGACCTCAGTTCGAACAAATTGACTGGAAATTTGCCCCCGAATATTTGTACCGGAAACAAGTTACAGACATTGATTACTCTGGGAAACTTTCTCTTTGGGACGATTCCTGAATCCTTGGGCCAATGCGAGTCGCTGAGTCGACTTCGGATGGGTGAGAATTATCTCAATGGGTCGATCCCAAAAGGGCTTTTGAGTTTGCCACAGCTTTCTCAAGTTGAGCTTCAGGATAATCTTTTAACAGGCTCATTTCCGGAGACGGATAAAACATCGACCACTCTCGGCCAGATTAGCCTTTCAAACAATCGTTTATCTGGGCCGCTGCCCCCGAGTATTGGGAATTTCGTGGGTGTACAAAAGTTTTTGCTTGATGGGAACAAGTTTACTGGCCCCATTCCGGCTGAAATAGGAAAGTTGCAGCAACTATCAAAAATTGATTTCAGCCACAATAGCTTTTCAGGCCCCATTGCCCCTGAAATCAGCGAATGCAAGCTCTTGACTTTTGTCGACCTCAGTAGGAACCAGCTTGCTGGTGAAATCCCAACTGAGATCACAGGTATGAGAATATTGAACTATTTGAATTTGTCAAGAAATCATTTAGTTGGAAGCATTCCGTCTCCAATAGCATCCATGCAGAGCTTAACTTCTGTTGACTTTTCGTACAACAATTTGTCCGGGATGGTTCCTGGGACGGGTCAATTTAGTTATTTCAATTATACTTCGTTTTTGGGCAACCCTGATCTTTGTGGCCCTTACTTGGGACCCTGCAAAGAAGGGATTGTTAATGGAAGTACTAAACCTCATGAGAGAGGAGCATTTTCGCCCTCTATGAAGCTTTTGCTTGTGATTGGCTTGCTTGTTTGCTCGATCGTGTTCGCAGTTGCTGCAATTATCAAAGCACGTTCGCTAAAGAAGGCGAGCGAGGCCCGTGCTTGGAAGCTTACGGCTTTCCAACGCCTGGATTTTACTTGTGATGATGTTTTGGATTCCTTGAAGGAGGATAATATCATTGGGAAAGGAGGTGCCGGGATTGTGTACAAAGGGGCAATGCCTAATGGAGAACATGTTGCTGTGAAGAGGTTGCCCGCGATGAGCCGAGGCTCATCCCATGATCATGGGTTCAATGCTGAAATTCAGACTCTTGGGAGGATTAGGCACAGGCACATTGTTAGATTGTTGGGATTCTGTTCTAATCATGAGACTAATCTTTTGGTTTATGAGTATATGCCTAATGGGAGTTTGGGAGAAATGCTTCATGGCAAGAAAGGGGGTCATTTGCATTGGGATACACGGTATAAAATTGCCGTGGAGGCTGCTAAGGGCCTTTGCTATCTTCATCACGATTGCTCGCCTTTGATTGTCCATCGTGATGTGAAATCCAATAACATCCTTTTGGATTCTAACTTTGAGGCTCATGTGGCTGATTTTGGACTTGCCAAGTTCTTGCAAGATTCAGGAACATCTGAATGCATGTCTGCTATTGCTGGTTCCTATGGTTACATTGCACCAGGTACTGCTCAAATGCACGATTTCTCAATAGTAGTATAGGAAGAGGAATTTTTGGTATTTTTCTGCTCATAATTATCTTGTTTACTGTATGAAGTTGGTAATCCCTTTTTGAAATTGGAACTGCACTGACTTTTGACTGGTAAGACTCTTTACGTTGAGATCTGACATTGATTTGTTTCCTGAATTTCTTGACTTGATTCTCCAATTTACATACCATGTGCGCCTTTATTGTATTTCCAAGTACTACTTTGTCACCTTGACTATACACTTCCTTCTTGCCTTTGAGAATATTGGCTCAATAATCATCAGTTCCTTTAGCTGTTTTCGACAGTTAATGTCTGGAGGAAAACACTTAAAATGAACATGAACTTAATGGTCCTGTAGCGTTTGACTTTCATTTATTAAGGAAAGTCATTGAAAGGACTCAATTTGATCTCCAACTAGTTAGGTAATATATTGGTGTGGTGGGTTTATTACTATTCTACGGAGTAACTTGGATGGCAAATTCAAAGCCAACATTGTCTCGGAGACTAATTTGAGTCTACAGGATATGGCTAGCATGCTAACATTTGTTTTTTCTGGTAGGTATGAATATCATGCTATTTGGTCAAAGCATTGGTGTTAAAATAATCTTTGCTTCTGATGGTCTGCTAACAGTTTCTTAATTATTGTCAGATGTACTTAGAGTTGCAATTCTGGTCTATGCAAGCAATAATTACATTAATGTGTTTCAGATTAATTTTTTTTAATCATTGTTTTTTTTTTTAAATTGCAGAATATGCCTACACACTCAAAGTTGATGAGAAAAGCGATGTATACAGCTTTGGTGTAGTTCTCTTAGAATTAGTGAGTGGGAGAAAGCCAGTAGGGGAATTTGGTGATGGGGTTGACATAGTACAATGGGTGAGGAAGATGACCGATGGGAACAAGGAAGGAGTACTCAAGATCCTTGATCCAAGACTCCCTACAGTTCCCCTTCATGAGGTGATGCATGTATTTTATGTGGCGATGCTCTGTGTTGAAGAACAGGCAGTGGAGCGGCCCACAATGAGGGAGGTTGTGCAAATACTGACTGAGCTACCAAAGCCAGCCAACGGCAAACAGGGAGACTCAACAGACACGGAATCTCCCCCACCGGCGTCCACAGTGGAGTCTCCAAGCACAACTCCTGTGGACTCCAAAGACCATCAGCAACCACCACCACCTCAGTCCCCTCCACCTGATCTCCTTAGCATTTAAGCAGAGCTCTCTACTGAATGGTTTTTTTCCTTTTTTTTTGGGGGGGGAAGAGAGGGGGTTGGACGGGCTTGGTTGGATTGTTTAGTTTATTGTAGGATTTAGCTTTTTCCATATTTAATCTTAAGTTTCCCGGAATGGGGTTGGCCTAGCTTTTTCTTTTTGTGATCATTTGCTTTGTTCCTTTTAAGTTGGGGAGGAAAGAGGAGGGTAAAAAGGGCCTGGGTTGACTCTGTAACCTTGAAGGTAAATGGGAGCTATCGGTAAGTTTGAAAGTGCTTTTTTTTTTCTTTTTTCTTTTTTCCGTGTACAGTGGGAGTTGTTGGCAAAAAATTATCTTGAACATGTGATGTAGCTTCCTACTGCTCATCTTTCTTTATAACTTTATTGCAAATGTTCTTGTTTCCCTTATTTTTACCACGAAAGAACCTGGGAGAAAAGTCTATATGCCTAAAGCACGGGCGTGCAAATCAAGAGTTGTTTATGCTTCTTCGTGGGTTCTGGTGACTAGAGTGAGTGGTTAAGAGGTCGGATGATCATGCGTACGTATGGATAAAAGCGTGAATTAATTAGCTATAATTTTGTTTTAGGCCGATGATGAAAGATGGCAGGCGACCTAGTGGGAGTGCATCGAGCCCGGCGTGGCGTGCAGTGGAGAGTGGGGGCATTGGGTGGTCAGTGGGGGGCATTGGGGTCTGGCTTTGCTTGACAGAGAAAACTCTTCTTCTTGGCAAATGGGGTGGTTCTGTTCTGCCGCTTTCGGGATCATTTTTATTGAATTCAACCCTCAAGTACTCAACTCAACTGGGGGATTATTCTTTGGGGGAGGGGTTGCGTTGGGAAGGGAGATGAATCAATGAGTGCAAGTTTGCCTTTAAAGGAAGTAAAGAACTCTCTCCTCATTTATACAAACTCCGCTTAAATGATCTTGGACCTGATCAGTATTGGAAATAAATGCAGGATCACCATTGGGTTCCCTACATTAGTACATTTCTCTCTCTGGTCTGAAAATGTTGGGTCAAAATTTGCGAATCGATCCTGATGGGTTTCCTGCATTTATGATGTTTGCCATTTGCCCAGCACGTGATTCACTTTGCTGGCAACTCAACTCTACGATAAGCTTTTTGGTTGTCACAACTCACAACAACGTAAGCCTTTGCCTGTCCCAAAGTTTGTTGAACATTTGAGCATTAAGAAGTGGAGATTCTGTCCTCAAAGTGTCCAAACTATCCTTACGATAGCTGTTTTCTAGTAGTAGTAGTATGAAGTAGTAAGTCGTAGAGACAGGAGTGTCTTTTTAGCAGTAGGCAATTTCTTCTTCAGTATTCTAACATTTGGATTTGGTTGGTGATTCCTAGCCATCAGAAAGCGACGTACATTGAATTTACGTGTTAGATTGGTAGCATTCAGCCTAAAATGAGGAATTACCCGGAAAAAGGAAAGACCAGATAGTTGTTAGTTGTTATGTTGCATATTGGGTAATTAGCCATTCTCCAACCTCAGATCTAAAACACCAGAGGGAGGGGAGGGCCACTCTTTTATTTTTCCCTCTTAACTCACTCTCTGTTTCCATTGCCATATGAGCATTCGTCGTGTTCTTAATGATTAATGGATATCTTGACAGAAAAAGATAACGTGCTGACTAGTTTCAATCTCTTCAGGTGTTGTAACCTCAACCAAGCGGGATGACTGTCAAATGTTTCAGCAATCGCTTATGAATTCGATAAAGTTAGAGCGGGTATGGATTGCATTTTCTAGAAGTTTCAGGAGTGTATTTTTTTTTTTGGATAGAAAAGTAGTTGTTTGTATTTCTGAAATATGTCATTGTGATGTATATGAAATAAATATACAGTGTCTATAAAAGCTAGAGATTCAAACAAAGCCTTAGAATCTCTAATACTTCAAAGACTAGCACTTGTCACTTCTTCTCCAATTATTTTTGTCCCCACCAAAATTTTCAAAGTGTAAGGATTTATGTAGTGAGAACTCAATGGGGGTACCAATTAGTACATTTAATTTATATTCAATTGGATTTGGCTGACAAATGACGTTAGTTGTTAATTTTAAAAAATAAAAAATTAATTCAAAGTGTCTAAACGCAAAGGGAACAATAAACATAATACACATATTCGCATAGTAAATTAGATGTAATTTATGTGTACCAGCGAATGTATATTAGACATCCGTTAAAAATTTATTTAACAATTAACACATAAATTCCTTATTAACGATAGCCAAGTAAGCACCCATTAGATAAACTCTAATATAACAATTACTACTCTCATTGACTAACCACTAGCCTTTGAGTTGGTAGTCATTATCAATGCATTCAAACCTTACCTCCTACCAATTCTACACCTTAAAAAGTGGCTCTGTTTAAAAAATTCAGGCGGATGCATAGTACACTCATCTGATCTGGTGATGATTCAATCCTCTCATTGTTACCTTGGACCTCTACAAATCCTTCCCTTCCCCTAGTGCATGAATTTATCCTATCGACAAAACAAAAAAAAAAATTACTATTCTCATTGACTACTTTTAGTTGTTAGCCGATCCCCTGTTACCCAAGGGGCTGTCACACTCACCTATAGTCTACTCACCGAGTAGTATATATATATATATATATATATATATATAAAAGTAGAGTATATACATCTTGTAATATTTGGTATATCGTTACATTAAATTGGTGTACAGTGATGGAGCCACATGTACACGAGCGTGGGCAATTGCCGGCATCCCACCTCAAGTTTAAATATCAACAGCAACAATTTAAATATCAAGGTATATAATCATCCATACTAGAGATTTAACTTTACTACAAATTTATACATTGAAAATTGTTCCCCTCACCGGAGGTCCTAACTCTCTACTGTTGGTGTATACAGTACACCTTGCAATACTTGTTGTACATTCCACTGGGATGGAGTACACCAACTCAGTAGAACGGTACACCAAATATTACACTAGTTATAACAGAAGATTCGTAGCCCTTTTAGTTTAGTTGCATGTAAACTCATGCGTAGAGTCCTCCCTTGATTATTGTTGGGTAATTTTGCAAACTTGGACGCATTTATGCCTGTACGGGCTCTGAGTTAAAAACCCTGGAGAAGCTCTCAGAAACAAAACAAACCTTACTACCTCAGGGAGATGTTTGTAATTATAGTGAGCCATCGGAGGATTTTATTGTCATTTAGGAAAAAAAAAAGGGATACAATCTTGCAAATGCTTCTCTTGTCCGTTGATGTATTGATGTGACAAGAAAGGCGGGCCGATAGAATGACAAATTTTTGATGACTTGGCATGGCAGAAATCGTTTGATATTACAGATTGGCAGCTTATGGTCAGGAGGATGATGGGGGGCCCCTGAGACGTAATTGAAGACTAGCAGGATAGATGGAAGAGTTTTAATGGCTACTGAATGATTTGATGTGATGAAGGTTGAAAATGTTAGACGTGAAAATTTTCCAAGCTGGGCTATGTTTTTCAAGATTCAACCCGCAATACAACGACATTCATGAATATCGACTATTCATTCATTCCTTCCCTAAAATGAAGCCACTGATCAGTATGCGTTATTAAATATGCGCCATTGACAGCAGAATATTTGCTCCTTTTGTTGAAGTTGGGTTTGTACTTCGAAGCAAGCGTTGATTCACAGAAATGGGCAGGGAAGGGATGAAGGTTACACGGTCATATGGACAAGGGGCAGAGACGATTGCACCTGCAATCATCTTGAACAATTAATGGCCATGATTTGGCCAAAAAATTTTGTGCGGTCCAAATCATAAGTTGTGTATCGATTTTCACATCGTGTGTGGGACTCGCAAAATTTTGTACTCCCTCCGTCCCACTTTGATAGTCCTGTTTTCCTTTTTCGTCTGTCCCAAATTGTAGTCCACTTTCCAATTGAAGAATGTAGTTGTATTTTAATTTTCCTAAAATGCCCTTATTCAATGTAAGTTGTTGTTACTATAAACTTACCCTATTTAATGAGAGTTAATTCTTTTTTTTGCCATCAATTCAAGTTCCCATAAAGTTGTACTCTATTTAATGTGAGGGTATTTTAGGAAAATAGCAATCTAAATTTACTTTTCCAACAAAGTTAACTACATTTTCTTAAACTGTGTGAAAAAAGAAACAGGACTATCAAAGTGGGACGGAGGGAGTACTAAAATTACACGTTGTGCAAATAAAATTACGCCGCGTACAACTAAAGTTACGCGCCGGTAAAAATGGCCAAAACCGCTGGGCCGGTTGCACCCGTGCCCCTTGTCCCGGTCATATTTTGTTGGTCTTTTATAAAAGACACGAAGACAAGACCTGTAATATTTCAACTCAGAGGGACAAGACAAGAGTGAGGCAATATTATAATTTTTAAAATTTTTATATAACATATTTAATAGGTTTATATTCTATTAAAATTTTTAGAAAAGTTTAACCTGGTTCACCTCAACGTGGCTCCGCCATTGACTATCGTGGTACTTGATTGGATAAGAAGTTTATCGGGAAAGCATTCATCCGAATTGTCCCGCAGTCTAGAGTGGATCAAATACTAGCAATTAAGGACGTTGCTACTTCCCATGCAGGATTTTTTTCTTTTGTTTTTGTTTCTTACTTTTAAGTACAACAACAACTACTACAGCTACGTTGGATGAACTAGGATTTTGGTTGAATAGTTGTAAATGCCAAAATTGAGAAGTTGCATCGTCCACATTCATCCCGTCTTTTCAGGAAAATGCAGGCCATTACGGTCTTTTTTATTTTATTTTATGATAATGATAATATTTTTATAATTTAATTTATTACAATCTATCATTATTATTTCTTCGAACCTTTCATATTTGTGAGCAATACGGAAACATTTCAGCCAGCCTATAAATGTGTAATTGACGATTCATCCTTTTTTTTGCCCTTTTTCCTTAGAGAGTGCAGTGCACAATGCCGGTGGTATTTACTTCATTCATTTCCTTTGGTTGCCGTGGAATTTTGGAAAAGTTAAAAACTGTTTTTCTGCAGTTTTCACTACTGTTTCCTTTTTCTGGGCACCCCGTGACTCAATGCAACTTCTTCTTCTCAACCGTTTATTTCTTCTCTTCTCATCGTCACACTACTGCGACTGTAATCAAAATGCGTTGAATTCCCCCTTGTGATTGATTTGCAGGTGAAGCTTTTAGCCTTCTATTTTATTGTGAAGATAAAATAAAATATATTATTGTATAATGGAACCCTGCTCCACCAAACCTAACACCACTCGATTATCCTATAGCGGGAGAAGATTCGTAAATTATTGGTGTCCAAATTGCAAAACCGATTTTGCTTTGCTCAAGAGGGAAAAAAAAAAAAAAGGAACAGGAGAAATGGGTTTTGTTTGCCTATGCCTCGTAATGGGAGCATCGTACACCACTAAACGCCAGGAATAGGTGAAAGGTCCGTTGTCGTTTTTTCCGGGAATAGGATCCGACACAAAAATCATTGTGCATTTTCTGTCTTTGATTGATTGATTGATAAGTAGTTCTGTATACACAAGTGACCAGCATGATTCATAGACAAAGAACAATACAGTATATTAGTACTATACATACTACTCCATCAAAAAAAGAGATTAAAATAACTTTTTTAAAAAAAAAAAAACGAGAACCTCGAAAAAGCCAATAAATTTTTTTCTTTTCTTTTTTTTTTTCTGGGATTTTATGGGGAGGGGGGCGGAGGAGTGGGGGTTTCAAAAGAAAGAGCCAATAGACGGAATGGACAAACTGTTGGTATAAATTTATTTTCGAAGGCAAAAGTATTGCGAGCGCAAGTTTTGCAGTTTTCTTTGATTAGGTGCACGTCTCCGATGACTAGCACGCCCTGCATGAAAATGGCTTCGGCTGTCCGGCAGATGCAAAATGTACAACTCTCATGTCCCACCGCAACCATTCATTTCATTTTCGTATAATTCTCTCAAGGGGGGTAGGAAAGAAAAAGTCCTCTTCTCTTTTCTTGGTAATTAAGCAAATTTATTTAGTGATGAGAAATTCTCATTCACTTAAATAAGCTCCAATAACTGCAGCAGAATACATGTGTATTATTTGAAATGATATTTGTGCTTCTATCAAAAACGCAATTTTCAATCATCTTGTTTATCCTCTCAATCAATTATCCTTTTATCTCATATACCTTACATCACAAAAGTGTTGTAATAATTGTTTCAAATAACACATTATCTGAACACTCCCAAGTGTTAGCCTAATTGAACGCTAATTATTAGCATTGCAAATGACTAGTCTTCCCTTACAAAAACAATATAAATTCCATATCACCCTAGAAATGCGATCGGTTTATGCTACATTAGCCCCACTCTACTTTTATTATTCTAGACACATAAAAAAAAAAAAAGAAGAAACTCTTGGAATTGGTAGTTTTTTTTTTTTTGGCAAAAATTTTTTTGAAATATTTCTTTGACACATTTTCCCATTACTATTTTACTTCACATCGTGTTTGCCACTAACAGCCCTGTTTAATTAGATACAAGTTTTAATTGGCAAAAAAAAAAATTGCTTGCATCACAAGAACATTCTCCACTCACCTATTTTTATTTCTAACTACATTTTCATCTCACATAAATTACATCATAAAAATATTATATTAATATTTTCAAATAATCTTCTATTCAAACACGCGTGGGTCAGAGAGGCATACAAAGTCCGAAAGCACAACATGCATGGGAACGAATTTGGCAGCCGTATTTGCAGAGTCATTCAATATGAGCAGAGAATGGTCATTCTCAATCTCACCGGTCGCCACGGGAGATAAATTATTGCGTCCCTAAAGGCAATAAGGGCCTCCTAGTTGGAGTCCATGGCCAGTTGGCCTTATGGCTGTGGAGCAGCTGGGGATGAAACAAAACAACAGGTCTATGTCAAACGTTAACGTTTTCTTTGGACACCCCTACATGGTACATGGTAGTCATGATCAGTGTCTTTTTATTTTTTCCAGCTCTGCGTTGCATCACCAGATCAATGTTTTACTCAGTACAGATTTGAGATTACAATACCCTATGTGTTGTCGTTAATTCACTCGTCTGGACGTTTAGCACCACCGACAGATAATATTTGTGTTTTAGCTTTTACTACTTGGTCCCGTGTTATTATCGCCAATGAAACCTGATCAGATCAGATCAGATACGATGCGACTTCTTCATGGAACAACTATGCAATTGTCGACTATTAACTTTAAGTAATCAATGGCCATTAATCTCGATCAACCCCTCTTCCTCAAATCATGCAACCAAATAAAATAGACTTTCATGGGGCATTAGTTGGTTATTAATGGATTCAAGGATGGTTGCACACTTGGAAAAAAAAAAAAAAAGGTGCAATTAAAGGTACTTTGGATTCCACCGCTTGTAAAACGTTGTGGCCTTTGATAAATCAAGAATGATTAACTCCAATAGTTAAGTGTTTCGAAGCTTTTCTTGACAAGAAAAGTCGTCTTGCTTTTTATTCTATATATATATATTCTGTGTCTCAAAATGGATCAAATCGACCGACTACCCCCTCTTTTCCCCTGTGTGTATCATAATTCATCGGGATGGTGTAGGACCGTTAGCAAGTAAAGAAAAGTACTCCTAAGAAAATATATTTGCTGGTTTTTCCTTTCAGATCAAAAAAGCACAGCGAAAGTATTTCAATCGGAATCGCTTTCACTCTCCAAATGAAACGGAGGAGGAGCCTACACTACAGAAAAAGATATGACGAGAGACAGTTTAGTACTCCAGGAGCAATGCACATGATAGAGCAGTGCAAAGTATGGCAAAATTTGGTAGAACATGTCCCCGAAAATTAAAGGCTATCACAAATGTGGATGGAGATTAAAGAGACATTTTAATTGCATGGAGAAAGGTGGGTTTCAAGAGTGAGTGGACTTGGATATCGCCCCAAATGTTCGTAGAACGAAAGACAATAATTAGATTTAGGGCCAAAAATATTTTAGCACCAAAACTCAAAGGGGTCAAAGGAACGGTACATGTGGAAAAATTACTGAGTCCGTTCGTTACACACTTACTATTTCACTTGCATCAAAAGGAATAATTTCATTTCATGCTCAACATAACATTTATTGGTGCAGCTACATTTCCTTCTTTCGAGAATGTTATGCACAAATCCACTAAAATTTGTTTATACTGTAACCAAGACCGTTAATGCTAGCTAGCTTTCGCTCTTAAAAGATTGAGTGGTTGCAGCAGTGGGAGTAGTAAATTGGAACACCGGCAAGTGCATTTTGATATTGTAATCAAAAGGAAAAGCAGACACCATTGATGTGTCGGAAAGGCCAAAAAGGCGACATACATGACTTTTGCCAAACTTTGAACATTCAGCGTAAACAAAAAAAAAAAAAAAAAAAAAAAGTTGGGGAGGTGTGGGGCGCAAATATCACACTAATGAATTAGCTGTAAAGTAAATGAAGCCAGATTTTTTGCCACTAAGTACTTCTAATCACACTTTTTACAGAGAGTTAGTAATAAACAAGATCCACGTGTAGTTTGGAACACGTTGTGGACAAAATATGCATTGATAGTCAATGATGAACTCGAGCCCATAATCATGTCCATGAAAAGATTGTGACACAGGAACTCTTTGGCACCACCTAAAGTGATGGTAGACTAAAGTTTAGATGCGTAAATAGATCCATTGCCTATGACAGATGCTGATTAGAATGATTAGGAAAGGAGCCCAGATGGCCAATCTACATTTTAAATTTTGCCATGCAGATATATATAAAGGAAAAAAACAAAAGTCAGAGAAAAGATGGGCATTTGTGGGGTCAAGAAAAAAAAGGGATTCAAGAGAAAAGTGCACGATGGCTGGGATACACTGATCATGAAAGAAGCAAATTAAGAGCAGCTTTAATCATTCCATTTGGTGACTCGTGACTCAGGAGCTTGCTTTTTACTGCCAGAGTTTATCATGAACTGAGCTTCGCATGTAGTACAGTATTATTCAAGGGGCAATTAACTGCAGATCGCTCATGAGTCAAAAGCTTAGAAATTCTTATGTACACGTTTTCTCATCATTTTTAGTTGATGGTAATGATACCCACGACAATTATGTATAGACCCCGCTCACTTGGGACTTGGATAAACAGATATCGGATTTTACGAAGGTGACTAAAAATGGACGGATTTTCTTGCAGTACCCGCGGACCTTCTTCTATGAGTCTAATCTCCAGTTGAGCTGCACCTTTCAACATTTGCTGACCATGTAGGACTTCTTGCTACCTACCTTAGTTTAGATTGGATCAGTATTGTCCTATTTGGGTTCCCATCAGCATTGGGCAAACCCACTTGGTCCATCTATTTGTCGTATTTGGACAAGCCCAATCAGGCCATTCAAAAAAACGAAAAATACACGAATTGAGATTTAAAAAGCAAAGAGGAAAAAAGAGGATTTGAATCCATAACGCTTTGTTGTATCACAAAATCAATAATTTGTAATCTCTTATGCAAATTTTTTTGCTAATTAATAATATGTTCTAATCATGAGCGAAGGTCAAGAGACACAAGGTTTGAACCTAAACTCATTTACTACTAAGATTGAGATTCCGAAAGGTTTAGCTACATCCTCGCTACAAGCAGGCAACTTACTACCTCTTTGTCTCCTCTTCTTATATAGTTGATGGAATTAGTTTCATCGTATAAGAGACGGGTCAGTGGGCAAGTGAGTACATGTACTACGGTCGTATCAAAACCTAAAAACTTAAAGAAGAAGGAAAATCAATCAATAGGACACTATCGAAGTTTAAACGTCACAAGTCTCCCGCCTAAACTCGTTTATTACTAAGATTGAGATTTGCAGAGCGAAGTTTTTGAATTCATATTTTACATGTAAATGTAATCTAATTTTATATTAGTCTTTAAATGTAATTTAGTTTTATATTAGTCTTTAACAATCAACCGTATTTGTGATTTCGGTTAAAATGAAGTACTGATCTCTCAAATGTAGTTACATATAATCTGTAAGGTATAATTACAAAAACCTCCCTTGATGTCTTTGACAATTTCACTGCCCTCCTTGAGATTTATAAAATTACATTTACCTCTCTTGGTAGAATTGTGGGCCTGATTACTTTCATCACATGGGAAAAAATTACCCATATACTCTAAGACATTATATGTCTTATAGAAACTAATATCTAACGATTGAGTAATTAGAGCACTAATTAACTATTAATAACTAATTAAAGAAAATAACTATTGAGAATTTCTTTAATGATGAACAGTGACTTGTAATTATAAAATAAAGGCTAATCGATATACCAAATGATGCTATTTTGTGATTGATAAAACTTTAACAATGATCAAAAACCAGTTAAACACACTGTGACAAAAAGAGCTTTGGTAAAATAAAAAAAAAAACACAGGGTAAAAAAAAAATTATTCGTGAGAAAATTTTCTTTGGAACTTTTGAAATTGTAATAGTTGTAAAGTAATTTCGTGAAAATAAAGAAGAAAGAAGAAAAAAAGGTAAAATTTAAAAATTCATTCTGTTCAAAAATCACAAAAACCATAACAAACTTGATGTTAAGAACGATGACTTGTCTGTTTTACTGAATCTTGTGATCATTAATGTAGTTTTATCATTTATTTGTGTTGTCCAATGCATTGAATGTGAATATTTTGAGTAATGAAATGTGTGTTAATTGTTTCTAATTTTTACTTGATTTCATATTTTTACTAATACAACTTATATATATGTATAAGGGGTAGTTATGAAATAAAAATTTCATCTCTCCTTAAAATATTTTTTTAATGTTACTTTTTCTGATTTGGACTCATTTTGTTTCTACATCATTAACTTCAAGGGAGGCTCGTGTAATTTTGCGAACCTAAAAGGAAGCTAGTGAAATTGTTAAAAACCTTAGGGGAGGTATCTGAAATTATCCCAATTAAAAAATCTACCGGGCTTGAGCTAGAAACCACCTATCAATTACCGAAAAGATGATACCAAGAAATTGAACTGATGAAAATCCATCAGAAGTTACCAAGAATATATTGAAGATGAAGAAAGTTTAGATCTATACTAACATGCTCATTCTCAATTACCCCGGTGAAGTACACCAAAAGTCCATCCATCAATCTTAAAAGAACACACTTCCCCCCCTTTAATTTTCATGTTCTATGGTAGGAGGGAACAAATATGAGGGAGCGAGGTAGGACAAAATCTTTGCCTTATTTTTCTGATTTGTGTACACTGCAAGGCTGTATGCACTTCTGATACAACATCGGATTCAACAACTTATTCCAGAAACCGAGGCCTTGACTGAACAACAAGAGGCACCACGGTAATAACGATCCTGAAGAATGTAATTTAGTTGGCCGTTTCATTTCGTTGCAAATGAAATCCCCTTCTCAATGCTTCCAGCTAATTCTTTCTTTGCTTTCTCCAAGCCGGCCCTGCAAAAATCAGAACACGGTAAAGACAAGCAATTCTCTTGAACACGGACAAATATGTCAGACCCATCCGATGCACCATACTGGCACAGGCATGCAGATACATTGGAGAGAACAACAGCATGCACATTATCTCATTACATAATTGGATAGTAAGTATACTTAAATTAGGCTGACAAGCACTGAATAAAGGTAAAATGTAATTTTCGAATGTGCAGATACTATCTTTATTTTGAGATGATGAGCTTGTGCTAGTGGTGACTACTTTGATTAGCACGTCAGAAGGACCAATGATTCAGAAAAAGCATCATGAATTATATCAACAACCAATAATATGAGAATCAAGTATTTATTAATAATACTGTTAAATGCCACCTTAGCATAAAAAAGCAAGCATTTCTCCTCTATAAGCGTCTTTACCGTAGCTTTGTGGTTTGAATGGACAAATCACACAAGAAATTGGTTTGTGGGTGGGTGGGTGGGGGGGGGGGGGGGAACTGAAGGGTACACATTGAAACAATGAACTGCCAGCTTTCATCAGATTGAGTTGAGATAGGTCTACTTAATTGGTTTGGCAAAGTGATATAAGATGACGAATTAGTCGGAGGACAAGGTTAAAAACTTCAGCAGTCCATAGGGTAGGAGGGCTGATAACACAGCTTAGAAAGAACATTAGGACAAAAAGATGGAAG
Organism: Coffea arabica; assembly: GCF_036785885.1. Lineage (NCBI taxonomy): Eukaryota > Viridiplantae > Streptophyta > Magnoliopsida > Gentianales > Rubiaceae > Coffea > Coffea arabica. The sequence continues at coordinate 7,022,585 of NC_092323.1, read as the reverse complement.
ATAATCTAAAATATTAGTTAATACAGACCTCTCATACTCGTTTAGTGGACCAAGTGGGTATATCTCCTCAATCCCATTACAACCAAGCCGTACTCTGGTTGCAAAGAAAGGAAGCTCAGTCACCTGAAAAGAGAATGATCAACCAATCAATTACAATAACATCATGAAGAGTGTTTATGAATCCTAGATAAGTGATGATAGTGACATGCCTGAGATGACACAAATGCACACTCGACAACACCAGCATCTCCTCTCAACCCCCGTAAACATGCATCTGCAAATTTAACAGCAGCATATGCCTGAAAATAACCAGCAGGCCTTTCTCAGCACTATCTCAAGAGCCAATGTTGTTTAGTAGTAACAGAATAACAGTTAGTAAAACAAGGACTGATAACAATGCCTAACCATTGAGAGAGTAGCAGATCCTGCACCAGCTTTGGCCTGAAAGGGATGCAACAATTATATTAAAATACATACAGACGTCCATTGTGTACATGGAACAATTTATTCATGCCATTATATAACAGTTCATATCACTATTGTTTCTTGGCTGCCAAACGAAAAATAAGTATAGATATTCGTTGAAAACCGTGCAGCCAAAATTCTACAGAGACAAATTTCTCACTTTTTAATACTAAAATATTAATTAGTCTATTTCCAAAATTTCGCGCCACCAGCCATTACTAAGAGACATCCACCTATATATATTTAGTCATTCGAAATTTTAGTAACGTCACCTTAAAGAACTTTCAGCAATTATTCAAAAGTAATTTTCACAAAACACATCTTGTAGAGAAGTGTAATTATTAGACAAAGCTTCAACAGTTCATTTGAGGACGATGTGTAAGTGAGGTATTGCTTCTTTCCATATCCTTACTCTTGGGTTTTCTTCCCTTATTTTAACCTCACGGAAAATTGACTAGGTCCTACAACTATATGCATTCAGTCTCCACATTAACACAGTCAATTTTTAGCTCTCTCCAGCATGGTATAGAATGCAGAAGTACAAGTTAACTTATGTTGTGTGCTCTCCAGATTAACTAAGTATCAAATGCGCCAAAATGAACCCACAATGTTTCTAGCAGGGAAGTTGAACAAATCCCAAGCTTGCTGTTCAGCTTAACAGATTTCCTTTTCATTTTTTAAATCGTTGTCTACACAAAATCTTTACGCAGGCACACCAATCTAATAAAAACTGAAATCAACAATTTGCATATCCCAGACTTTGGCACTTTCCAACTAAAGGCACTTAGGACCAAGCTTTTTATACATCTTATTTACGTCAATCAAACAAGATTATCCAGTTGAAGAAAGGGCAAGTAAGGCAAACAAAGAGGTTCGACTATGGTTCTGAGTGGCATCTCCTAGATTTTAACCTAAATGCAACTCTCCCTTCATGCCAGCTCCACAGCTTATGAATTTCTATATGGCAACAGATGAAACTGAACTCGTTAAACCTAAGCTCTTCATTTATGACAAAACATAATGAGCAAGTATGACTGAACAACATTGTATCAAGCATAGAAATGACTGATGCACTGGAGTACTAGGCATTTTTTACGAATACATCTAACAGCCGTCACTGCTGCAGTTAGAAACTCAAGCACAGACTTCACATTATATAAATGGGAAACCTTCTTACCTCAACAACTTCAGTTCCACCATTCTGAATTCTAGAAGTCAGATGCTCAGTTTCTTCTACAGTAAAAGAGCAAGGAGGTTTAACCTGTTTTACATGAGACAAGTTCCATTAACATAAGAAGGGCTAATAAAGGATAGAGAGAGAGAGAGAGAGAGAGAGAGTTATTGCTATTTAAGTGAACTTATAAGCTATTCAAGAAGTTATATTGACCTGTGACAGCAGAGGTAAAATTGTAGCTCCAGCATGACCCCCTACAACTGGAACATCAACTTCCCTAGGATCAAGCCCCAAAACCTCGGCCTTCAGATGATGTAAAAGATACAATATAAGATAGAGAATCCTAAGAATGATACAAATCTAATGACATATGTGAGAGAGAGAGACAGAGAGAATAAACGGTTGGTTTATATATCAAAAGGAATAGCTACTGAGTCATGCATACCACAAATGTATTGGATCTAACAACATCAAGCATTGTCACTCCCAAAAGTTTCCTGGGGTCATAGATGCCGGCCTTCTTGAAAACCTCTGCAGCAATGGGAACTGTGGAGTTAACAGGGTTACTAATTAAGTTGACAATGGCTTTCGGACAGCACTTTGAAATTCCTTCACATAGAGTCTTAACAATTCCAGCATTGATATTAAAAAGATCATCTCTAGTCATTCCTGGTTTCCTAGGAACCCCAGCAGGAATGATCACAAGGTCCATGCCAATAAGGGCATCCTCCAATTGCTCTTTCCCTAGAAAACCACGCACCTGGAAATGTAAACCAAACATTAGCAGTCTATGCCAAATTGAACAATTTAGAACATAAGAACTTATATAGCACAAAAAGGGACATCTCAATTTTCACTCATCGTTGCTTTGAATTTCATGTTATCAAATTCCTGATCCCTGGATGTACCAACAAAGTTAAGTTGAAGTGAACTAAGTTGTACCAACAAAGTAAACCATACATGAGACAATGCTACCATGTTACAGTCTTTTCCCATACCTTAAGGCCACATATGTGACGAAGAGGCATTGGAGAATCATAAAGTGGATATTTGCTAAACATACGAGACACAGAATATTTACCCATATTTTCTCTTTCTTCATTAACTTTCACATTTTTAACATTGTACAATGACGACAATCTATTAACTCTTGTCTTCCCCTATGCTGATTTCAACTGCAACTCTGTAAACTGACGCAAGGTTTCTACTGACACAAAGTTCCTTACTCTACAAAGTACCGCGGGTGGAACAACTCATTCAAGAGCTTCCATCTCATCTCTCTCTTTCCATTAACGATTAACATCGATTTCTTTGACAAGCGGGTACATGAGATACACATTAACAAATCAGCAATTTGGTTATTAATTAACATGGGAAATTTACCACTGCACCGGTGTCCATGTGACTGATATCTGCGGTGACTCCAGGAGTGTTGACCACATCATAGAGATGAAGAACTGAGACCAATGGATTCATCTTCATGAGCATAACGAGAGGCTGCCCAATGCCTCCTGCAGCTCCCAAGATCGCAACTTTAAACCCAGGTGAGCCCCCTTTTGCCCTGCAATTCCCTGTTCTCAACCCACAACTTCCCTCCACCTTTATAGCCCACAAAAGCCAAGAGAAATTTTTCCCATTAAAAACCCAAATTAAAATAAAAATCGACTTCTTTCAAAATCAATTTTCAACGACCTATCAAGAAAGGCGGAAGCTAAAGCCAAAAAATTCATAAAACCAAAGCTAATTAAGGAGGAAAGGAGAGAAAACCACCTGGGAAATGGCTGGAGGGTTGAGGTGGGCTGAAATTCTGGCAATTCTTTGCTTAACACTTGCACCGGACTCCATGCTGGTATCGTTTTTGCTCTATTTCGTTAATAATGCACGATGGGGAAGGACTAGAAGCTCCTTGGCGTGTTTCTTACGCAATCAAATTTGGAAGAAGAAGAAGAGAATAGTCGTGGAGTGTAGGCCAAAATTTCTGCACTCAATATATAATTCTCCTTATAATTCAAGCGGAATGGAAAAAGGAAGTTGGTAGAGATATATCCAATGAAGAAGAGAAAGGGAATTGAGGCCGAGAACGCATAAGATCACGATTGAGCTTGTTGGGATGTGTGAAATTGGATATGTGTCAGACAGTGTTCATTTTCATTTATGTATGGGCTGTGGCCTGTGACTGTTAATTAATAGAGACTATTTCCATTTTATTTTGCGGAAGACGTGGTTTATGTACTTTTATTATACACATCACTTATTATTTACGTGCGTTTGATAAAACTAATATTTAAAATTTAAAATCCAGTCTGAATTTATTAAATTTTTAAATATTAATTCTAATATATTTGAATGCATATCGCATTCAATGATAAGTGAATAGATTATCACTTAATTTTGTAGGCAAATTTTATCTAAAGAATTCAGTGTCACTCAATTAACTCAAATACTCTATTTTTTGTTATCAAATGCATCTTAACATATTAAAATTTGAATTCATTAAATTTAAATATTGAATTGAGTTATTAAACGGGACATTAGAGTTAATATTACGTACGCTAACAGCAGCTAACAATATATACGATATCATCATCAAGTGCATGACAGATGATGAACAAAATTTTTTTAGACTTCAAATTTAAATTTAAGATGAATAACGGTGTATATGCTATTTCTTTACTTTACGCAATGAGATGTAGAAGATCTACTAGCTGAGTCCAGCTTCTTACTTAGCCCAAATCATAACCCTCGCCATGAAATTACACAATGTGCAAAGTGGTTAATTCTTTAGTTTACACAGTTACATGGAGCTAAAGCTTTGCCAATTGCCAGAGAAACTACTATTCTTGCAGCAAAATTAAGCAAATTGTCTGACTTCGAAAAGAAAGAGAAGTAACGCGAACTTTCTACAGAAGCGGGCCTTCTCTGGACATATTTGTAATTGGACCTCAGCAAATATAAGCCCAATGGAACTACGGTAGCTAAACATTTGGGCTGCTGAAATGGACACAATGTCAGGTGATGAGTGACGTCTTGGGTTCGACTGGCAAGGCAAGTTCATTTCTTTCCTTCCTCCCCGTAAAAAACTGGAACAAGATTTCTACAAATTTTTTTTTAATATAAGACATTTCTACAATTGTCGAAATTACCAAATTTATCGCTCTAGATGATTGAGTTTTATCATGCCACACTATATATTTTCATTGACAAGTGAATCCAAAACATAGTGGAAGATGGTGTTCTATGGCAAAATTAAATTGGCAAATATGCCAAATATAATTATTTAGAAAAAAAATACTTATAGGCTTGAAACTCAGACCTCTCACTTACACCTCTTTCCCCCACAGTAGCAGAGTTAAGACCCTATAGTAAAGAGATGCAACGATCAATTTCAACATAAATCATGCTCTCAGATTTCTATAAAAAATATATATAATATGTATTTTGATTTAAAGGCCAAATCCTTTTTTCCCATTAGAACGTCGTTAATGTTTAATTTGGAATAGATCTAAAATTTTTATTAGAGATAATTAATAAAAAATCTTATTTTTTTTTTGTGAGGGGGGGGAGTAAATGTAGAATAAGAGGGGAATAAATAAAACTTCAAAGGATCATCTATATAGAGAAAGGAATTTTCTTTAATTTAAGAGGAGGCAATACAACTGAAAAGAGAGAATTTTATAAAATTCAAGGGGGGCAAATATGGTGCAGATTTTAATTTGTGCTTGCCACACTATCTAACATCAGCATTATTTGATACTAATATAGCCATGTTGGGAGCATTTATTCAATTACAATGATAATAATGATTTATTATCTAAAAAAAGATAGGAAGACACAAGAGAGTGGGGAGTTTCTAGAAAAAGGGGAAGTGTCGACAATGGTGGTGCAATTCAAGGGGGCAGTTGATGAGTGTTTTTCAGACGATTCAGGGAATCATTGACGTCTAAGGCACACTACCCATTCTGTCTTTGTCAAAGATGGTTGCTGCTTCATCTACACTTGATATTTTCTAATTCAGATCTACAACCAGCTCATTCTTGGTTAAACAATTAGTCCTTCCATACGTGATTAATTAATAGCTTTCCTGTATACATACAGTAGGATATTCTTTTTCTTTCTCCCTCTTTTCTTTTTTGGATCTTGTCATCCCCGATCTCCAATGGTCCGATTTAAACGCGTCACGTGATTAGTGAATGAATCAATAATGTCTCATGGGATAACATCAAACTGATTTAGATTTAATTTTGATTAGAATACGATGATGTAAAGCAATTAATATCTTATTATCTTAACAGCAGTGTAGTATAATACGTTAAACATGGATGGATTGCAAGTCGCCCAGTCTGGGTTCGGTCCGGTGGTTGTAGCCCAGTTGGGTGAGAGCCACCAACCAAGGATCGAATCCCAATCGTTACCATTGATCGATGATGTCGGGCAGCCTCTCGCGGTCACGCAGTGGGATTAGTTGGGGCGTACGGTAACCAGTTCTCGGCCCCAGATACCCACTGTGATGAAAAAAAAAAAAAAATGGATGGATTGCAAGTCAATATAGCCGACCCTGGATTGTCTTGATTTCCAAAGTCATTTCCTGCACAGCGTAGACGACGTGGCATCATGGCCTGCTTCTCTCTCTCTCTATATATATATATATATATATATATTCTGGATTTTGCAATTGGCTGCATCAATAGTGTCGTCGTGTGCTAGATTTGGTTTTCCTTTGATTCAAGATTCATCCTTAGCTAGTAACTGGAGCAAAAATTTCATTAGACGGCGAGGATGAACTGAGCAACCCTACTAAGTAGACCTTAGTACAACCAATCAAATCTTCTTTCTAAATCGAGAATCCAATTAAGCATGGTCGTGTTATAAAGGAATATAATGGCAAGAATAGTAATCGACATAACAAGACAACTGAAAGCCTGCATTTTGCGCGCATTTGCTTCCTGACGGACTTTAAATTTCGAAGTTACGTTACTCTACTTTTCCATGAGAAAACGACTGACATTCAATTAAGGTCATGGGTACATCATATATACAGGGCGCAATTTTCAGCTATTACCAACTTAGCTTCACTTTGGCCACGCTAACAACATTATGATCAACTTAGACCCCGTTTAATGATTCAATTTAACATTTAAGTTTAATGAGTTCAGATGTTAACATGTTCATATACATTAATAACTAAAATAGAACATCTAAATTAATTAAATGATACTGAATTTTCTAAACAAAACTTACTCCAAAAAAAAGTGACCAGTGATATCACTTATCATGTAATTTAAATATGGATTAATCTTTCCTACACTGTCATCGTTGGATGAATGACAACTATGCAAAATTTAAATTTGAAATTCAACTTTTCGCACATGTTATGAATCAAACGGTGATAGTGCATACATTGTCAGTGTATATAAGATATACTCATTTAATATATATATTCAAACATATCAAAATTTAATACTTAACGAGTCAACAATTTAATGGACTCAGATTTTAGTTTTCAAATTTCAATTTTATCAAATGTACCCTTACTATAGCTTCTTTTTTTTTAAGAGAAATGTTATTTGCACTTTCATTTTTATTAATTACATTCTTACTATCATTTTAATCATATAGTTTTCTTTTAATAGACTATATGATAAAACAAATGCTAGAAGAGCCAATAATAAAAAATGGAGTGCAAATTATATTTCTTTTTTTATTATGTTAATTATAAATTTTTTAAATTTAAGAGAAAACTCCAAACCTTACAAAATAGAAAGGGAAGGGCTTGCAACTCAATATAACTAAATAAAAACTACTCTAATATGATATCATTTGTGAAACTTTGGAGGAAATAGCGTTAAGCTCAATTTTGGAATGTGATGAAAATCGAAACTATATCCCAGAAACAATTTTGGAATATGATGAAAATCGAAACTATATCCCAGAGTACCTTTTAGACACTCCGTTTGGATTGACCATTTTTTCAAAAATAAGTTTTTTAAATACAATACTACAATAATACATAATAACTCAAAAAACATCTCATTCATACAATATTTCAAATATTTCAAAAAAAATTTCATATACACTGCTACAGTATTTTTTTCAAAAACACTCTAAAAAATAGCTAATACATACGGAAGGAATGGAGAGTAGCATGAAACTCCAGCTTCATTCAGCTTTAGCATCTTGTAGTACTAAAAAGTTTCGAGTCCAGAAGTGTTGAAGAGGGACAAGGAAGAATAATGAGCAGATGATATTATGATCGATTGGTTGAATGAGACCACGAAGGCGAGAATTTGCGTCTCGCCCATTCACTAGAATACGGACCAATATGAAAGTTGAAAAGGGCCCATCACCGGCCTTCCATGTACCTTTTCTTCTCCTACTCGTTTCCTTCGCGCGTACTTATCAATCCCACTCGCCGCTTTTTTACAAACCTTCAAGTGTACCATATTACATCACCAACCTCCAATAATAACAACAATAATTCCTTAAAACATAAAGGAAAAATCGTTTCCATCACATTTTATCAAATAAAAATTTTCATTCTTTACTTAAAAAGGCGATTTTACGTTTCTTATAAAATCAAGACTATAAAATTTAATTTGAATATAAGTTTATATCATTTTTTTATTCTAAATTCATCACATGACTCACATATAGTCACTTTTTTAACGATAAAATGATTAAATATTATTTATATTTAAATAAATTGCTTTATTCATATTTTTTTTACCCCTTGAAAAGTAAAATTTGACCTAATCTATGTTTATTTTTTCTCCAAAAAGTGAGATCTAATTTAATTCATATTCATTTTTGTAACTAATAAGGTAAAATCTAACTCTTTTATACATAAAAAATATTGAATATATGTCACATGATGATTTCTGACTAAAAAATGGGCAAAAACTTAGGTTAAACTAAAATTTTCTAACTTAAATTTATAAGAAACGTAAAGTTAATATTTTAAAAATAAAAAACAAAATATATTTATTTAACAAAATATTAGAGATATTTTGAATATTTTTTAAAATAGAAATTGCAAAAAATTCCCAAAAGTGCCTGGCAGGAGTCGGTCACGGATTTGTACTGCATATGCGAGTGGACAAAACTTGAAAGGGAATTCAACTGGCCGACCCGGAAGGCAAAACAAGAAGCGTGAAATAGAACAAGTCGCATGGACAAAATGTCTATTCCTCTTCCGGGGCTGGGACCCTTCTTTTAAGAACCCTCCCTTCTCTCTGCCCTCCCTCCTTCAGCTCTCAGCCACTCTCTTTTTCACCATCCCATAGCTTCCCCTCTCTACTCTCAAGTCTCAACTCTCCATTTCTCTCTCTTCTTTCTCCAAGGATACACATATGTATCCTTTTGCGTGATGTATATCAAATCCCGCTGTTGGCCACAAACAGAAATAAGAAAAGAGGGGTTTGTGTAACAGTAGAAGAAGAAGAAGAAGAAGAAGAAGAAGAAGAAGAAGAAGAAGAGGGAGGGTGGTTGGTGGTTGCATTTTAAATAATTATGCAAAGATGGTTGAAGAAGATGAAAATTTCGCTTCACAACCATTTACTTGTTTACTTCTAATATTATTACTAATCCCAGAAGCCAACTTGTTGCACTGGTTCAAGAAAAAGAAGGATTTACAACTGGTAGTACTACCACTAAAACGTTTAGCAAAGTTCTCTTCTGGTGGTCGAGGACGTTCAAGTTGGTGGGGAAAACTCATCAACAAGTCCAAGAAGGGTTCTTCATCAGTTCTAGTAGGGGGCTCTTTGTTGTTATAAGGCCTCTGCAACCTCCCAAGCTAAAGAAAGAGGCAGACAGAACGGAGCCAGGCAATACTGTTTTGGGTTTCTTTTCTTAATTAATTTACTTACAATACTCTCTTACTTCCTTCATGTTATCGTCATTTTATTTTATTGATCAGATGCACAAATATATTACTCCCCTAGTTCCATTCAGTTTTTTTAAGTTCAAAGAAAATTAATATTCTTGAGAGTCTTTGCTTTGTCTGAGTATCATGATATTTTCGATCATTGGTTATGCAACAGATCGTACTGAGTAGTGGATATTCCCACAAAGATAGACTCCTATAAGAATATCAACACTATATACGGTATTCTTACTTGT